>NC_090943.1:143034263-143634263 GCF_040807025.1 Struthio camelus | reverse complement strand
AAATCTGTTGTTCTCTAAAACTGGAAAATGTGATTCACTGGGTATATAAGACATCTCTTTTGCAAGTTTTCTTTCAAACTGCAGTTTTGTATGCTTGTTATTACTGGTACGTTCTGTGGCCCTCCACCTTCTGCCATCTGCCTCATATGAACTAGCTAGCACATGGAACAACTGCTGGTGAAAAATGAAAAATGAAGGTAGGAAAAATAAAATGTGCCTTGCTGAATAGCTTGAGAGATGCTTTTAATGTGGGTGTCCTGGATGAATGACTTACGCAAAAGTGAGGTGAGTTGTGGTGCAGGAAGGCAACTGGCTCCAAGACATTTGTCTTTCCACAGTATTTTGGTAGGCAAGACTAGAAGAGAGGGATGAGGATGCAGGGAAGAGCCATTACTTAAAATGTTCCATTTCTATGGACTATCTAGGGGGAAGAAAACAAAACTTTACCTTTTCTGAAAGATTTAATTATTTGAAGAAATTCACACCTTTGGTAAAGGGAGTTGTCTATGGCAGTGACAACATGGTCTCTTTGACAGTCATGGTTCAGGTGGAAGAGGAAGGTCAAGAGAGTTGCATTGAGAGGAGGCAATTTTCAGTCTTAATTCTGTTTTCTTTCAGAAGCTGAACTGAAACCCGTTCCTACAACATAAAGTTTCATAGCAAGCAGACAGTGCTAGGCATTTTAGATTATAGCAGTGATTAAACACACTCCTGATTGGGCAATTATGAAGGCACCAATAATTCTTGAGTGACAAGAGATAAACCCTAAATATGAGAGACAGGCACTGACCTGAGAAACAACTGACGTCAATGTCAAGGAAGTTGGTTGCTGAGAAAATCACCTAGAAAACAGATTGCTTTTGCTGCAGGTTGCTTGTATTAGAGTGACTCTTCTGCAGTTGCCACGGAGAAATTATTTTTGAAAGCAGCTGTTATTTTTAAAGCAGGCCTTGTTTTGCTGAGTACAGCAATATGTTTTAAAAAAGCTTTTCTTTTTGGCATATGTATCTGAAAGTACCCACAGTGTCTGAACTGAGTGAGCATATTACTTTAAAATTAGTGAAAGCATCTTGACTGACAAAGGTGCTTCTAATTTTATGCCTTGGTTTTAGAGCTCTCTCATCTTCTCATAAGCATTTTCAGGGGTAAAAAAATTTCCATTGGCTTACAGAGACACTTGCACATTATTACACTAACAGAGGGGATACCTTTTTTTTTCTAAGCCCTTTTTTTTTAAAAAAAAGGCAAATGAGAAATGAGCCTGTAAGATGCTGCATGCAGCTGAGTGATTGTGTTTACTTCTTTGGGGATCTGGAGAGCCCAGGGTTTGCCTGTGATCAGGGGCTTGTGGGACTGATATTTCACTGGGCATGGATCCAGCATAAAGTATGATATTTCCCAGGCCAAAATTACGGGATCATTTGTTTGGATTAACCCTTCGGATATTGGGGAGTCGGGGGATAGAGGGAAAGGGCATTTTTTGCCATATTAATTGTGCCGCTTGAATTCTATTGCTGCATAACAATCCATCACTTTATAGAATTTCCTTATGTGAATCTTATAAATCTTGCCAAATGACAATTGAAAGTCTATCCCTTACAGACAAGTTTTTCTCTATCCTAATTTTTCTGGTTGCCTGAATAATGGCGTCATACTGCAAAAACTAGAGTTCATACATATATCATATATGAGTTCATAGAACATATATCATATATATCATATAAATAATCTATTACCTTTTTTGTATGTGTAACACCTTAGTCTCCAGGAAGGTTTAATCTGTCAGTTGGATCCTTCTTTGCCTTTCATGTGGATAAGACCCTTTCTTTCTCTTTTCCTCCTGTTGCTCTAGCAGAACTGAGCAGGTGCAGATGGTAGTTCTTTAACCAAGACTATATCACAGGTACAAACAAGGGAAACTATTCTGAAGGAAAAAGAAGAGCCATAAACCTCAAGCGGCACTAAATGGGTATTCATTTCTTGCAATTTTTCACTTCACATGAAAAGGAATAAGTGTGTGTGGGGGGGGGCGGAGGGAAGAGAAGAGAGGTCTTGAGTATCCAGAAGGCAAGGGACCCTGAGAATGGACCTCTGGGAGAGGAGAAGGACGTGCTAGAACAAGAAGGAGAGAAATTGAAACGACAAGCCAAGTATGTCTCAGCTCTGCAGGGCACATCTTTGTGACAGATCCCTGTCCCCCTGAGTGAAGAGCTTTATTGGAGGCAATACTTTCAGACTGCTGCCAGGAAAAAGGCCTAAGCAAAAAAAAGGCAGTGATTTCTTCTCCAAGAGCGTTGTGTGCAGCCAATTGAAATAGATTTTATATCCATTATTTGTATTCCTGATTAAAATGCAAAGGCCACTATATCTGCAGTAGTCCTCCTGACATTTCTGCTCTTGGAAGCTTTCCCAAATCTGATTACTTATGTTATTTCTTCATCCATCTCTCTCTCTCTCTCTCTCTCTCTCTCTTTTTTTTTTTTAAGAAAAAGACTCTCCCAAGGAGAAGAATTTTTATAGCATAGACGTGCTTAGCTCAATTCCTTAAATGTTATTATCTGAATTTTCTTATGTGGTCCTTCAGTCCTGAGTATTTTTTAAGTCCTGTAATCATGGTGGAAGTGGAGCAACATTAATGGAGAAATATTAAAGAGAAAGAAGGAGATTAAGATGGGGGCGAACCCTTGAGTACTGCTGCTCACTTGAAAGGAGAAGAAATCAGAAGGCAGCAAAGCATGGGAGGCAGGAAACTTGCTGTGTATTTACTGAATGCTTTCCTGTGGAAATGAAATTCAAGGGAAATGGCAAGGTTCAGCCAGATGAAAGACACAAATTACTGTCTACTGCACTTAATTTTGAATCCTGATTGGTGTGTTGTTTGGATGCAGAAATAGAGGTATGAAAAGAGCTGTCGTGAGTTAATATTGTTGTTTTAATGAAACGTGTAAAGTGTTTATTGATGGGGGAAGAGATAAAAGGAAGGATTGTTTGCTTTTTGCAGTTCTGAAGTGCTCTGACAAAACCTGGAAGCAGCAGGTTTCTTGGCGTAAAATTGATTTGTGTTATCTCGTTCCCTGCAGCCATTTAAAAAGACACTGACTTTCCCTTCTAATGTCTTAAAGATCTCAATTATACATTTAACTATTGCCCAGAAGGCATCTTTGGAAGGAGGGTAGAGTGAACACGTGGCTATTTTAAAATGCAAAGGATATGAGAAAGAGAGAGAAAGAGATTGTATTATGTGTCATCAGATGGAAGGGGAATTCTGCTTTTGGCTAGTTCTTTCCCACTCACTGCGACTAGGGAACTTGACTAAGAAGTTCTCAAGCCATTCTTTTTTCTTTTATTTTCCCTCTCTTTCTTTTTTTTTTTTTAATAAGCTCTTCTCGAAGCCGTGTTTTAAAGAAATCTGTACTGGCATTGCAGGATATTTAAAAGATTGGAGTTACAGTGAAGGAAACCCACAGAAGTGGCAATTTGCTGTGTTACAGTTTCCTCCTTTGGCACTGCTGCAGTTTCCCAGTCATTACCATCACTGCTGCTAATGTTTGAATGGTGAGAAACCCTGAAACTGTTGAACAACCTGCAGTGAACAATTTTATTATTTTCTGCTTCTAAAATATATTAAAAATAATGGTGATTGTAAAAAAAAAAATCTTGTGAAAGCAAGTTTAGCAAATTCCAGACTCATCCAGCATCTGACTTGGTCATGCTAAGATTATTGGCAAAGGAAGCCTACTTTTTATTTCCTGGAGGAAAGCATAGTGCAGCTAGGGGAGGTGCCTATTTCTCCAGCTAGCTGTACTCAAGAGCCTCAGGCCTGTTTTTATAAGATATCAGCTGACCAAAATACCTGTAGTTTGCTGATACTGATTATTAGCAGTAGTTTTAACTCTTGGTGCAGTCCCCAGTGCAAAGATTTCCTTCTCTGAGTATGGACAGAACTGGCTTTTGTCTACGCGCTGCTGAGCAGCTCTGAACTTTGCTCACAGAACTAAATCCTGAAACTGGATTTCAGTGCCAAAGTACGTGAAGAGCTTGGTGTGATGGGCCTCTTCAGTAGATGCCTAACGCACTGGACGTAATGCAGCACAGAAATAGTGTCTGGAATTTTCTTTTAAATTTTTCTTTAAATTTTTAGTTTTCCCCATTAATATAGTTGTTTGGTGAGTCACCGGAGCCAGAGTTCAATTCGTGATGGGGGCAAAGCATTTCACCTTGGCCATGTCATATAAAGACAGACCCCGAAAGAGGAACACAGAAAGATTTTTCATGCCAGAGTCCAAAATTGCTTCCTTGAAAATCCTTGTAAAAGAGCTGACTGATTTGAATGCATTCAACTCCGTAGCTTATAGCTCCACAAGTGCTCCCTCTAGATGTCAGGTTTTCCTGTGTTTCCCCCTTGCCTGCCCTGTTGAAACTCGGACATTGTGCAGGGGAGAATTTAGGATTGTAAAGAGAACAGAAGAGGTGCAAGAACTGATGCAAACAGGTAGCCAGTGGCCTGATCACTTCTGAATTTCTCTTCTTGGTAGTTTTCTATGTTTTATCCATTTTTTTTCATGTAAAATGTGTGAACCGTTCTGAGCACCTGGATATGCAACATCATCTTTTTAATTTTGTCTGGGTTCAGCACATTCTCTTTTCATGTGCTTTGGTCATATTTTGCACTTGCTCCTTCTTCTTCCATTGTATCCATTTTACAGAAAATGTGTTCTTTTGCTTTCTTTCTCTAAAGGTCCACTCCAAATGTCCACTTGCAAATGAATCAAAGGAGAATTACCAGATCTTGTTTTCCAAGTGGCCTGTGTTTGAGTGGATAAAAGATGATAATACTGGTTGATACGGGGTAGGGGAAAGGATCTATTTTTATGGATTATAAAGATTCTTGAATGGCTCCTGAGACAGTAGCAGTGTGTCTTTCATTGTGCCTTGTTGAGAAAACGGGATATTAAAAAAGATCTGTTGACTTGGCCCAACCCAATCAAAAATTGCCTTAATTTTTTTTTTTTGTTAGAACTTTTTGGCCTTAGAAATGTATAGACTGGTCTAAGCAGGACTACTTTCAGGTTAAAAAAAGTATACAGTCCTACAAAAGCATACAGGAATTGTTTGGCTTTCTTATTCCATTTCACCTTTATGTTTTAACTCACTTATTTTAGCATATTTACTATAAAAAGAATCAAAATGATAGGTCATCAAAATGATTTGTCTTTTTACTTTGTCATAACAGCGTCCTGGAATGATCTGGTATTGTTCCATTCCTTCTCCCCTCATCCTTTCTTTTCATTTCTCTCCCACACTTTCTTTTTCTTTAAAGTTTTATTACTCATTTTTATTTTCAAATATATATATGTTTGTGTATATATGTGTATGTGTATATAGGTATGCACACACATATAGACTTATTATAGGATAGAGATTTTGGTTTCTGAAGAGTTTTTTTTTCCACATCTTGTAATTGATTTTCACATAGTGAGATTTAGAATGGCATTGGCCTCGTCAGCTTTTTACCAAGTTATATAACTTCTTAGTTTCTCAAAACTCCGTACAGATGAGATGCAGTAGCTTTTGCACAGATGAAGAGGTCAGTTCTGATACATAAAATACACTTTCTCCACCTGTATATTACATGTCCTATATGTTTTATAGGAGCAGATGACTAGTTCTTACCGTACTAAAATAAAAAAAAAAGATTTATATTCTCAGATGATGTATAAATGTACAAATGGAAATACAATGGAAAGCCAAAGAACTCTGTATTTTGTTCATGTATTTTGTAAGTACTGTGACGTTATAAATATAGATTATTTGGGCACCTGATTATCTGGAAAAAAATGTAGGAACATACAGGAGGTCATATAGATGCATGTAATTCATATTCCTGGCACAGAGCAGGAACTACCTTTCTATCTCATTTTAGGTATCTCCAAATGAATCCTTTGTGTTATGCTAAAATATTTCTATAAAAATATTAAGTCAGCATTAATCTTAAAGCCAAACTAAGTCAGTTCAATCTGGATTTCATTCAGCAAAAACATGCATTTTTGACAGAAAATAATATTTTACACAATATTTGGGAAGTGTAAGAATTGCATTCTCCAGAATTTAACTTCTGGATCTTGACTTCTGTACAAATGTACTACAAATGTAGTTGCCAAACCATTGGTTTCATAAACCATTCTGAAAATCGAAAGCCTGACTACACAAAAAATGAGAGCTTTCAAGCACTGTTCCACTGTTCCTGAAGGAGATAGATAGGTACTGATGCCTCTGGGCTTTGAACGAGAGCATGCCCTCTGGTGCAGAGAGCTGGAGAAGAGCTGTTCATACAACTACTGCAATAGGCAGGTGCATTTGGTGCCTGCTGGCCCTTTCCCATCTATGTTCAATGAATATAGGCTCAAATAGTGTCTGCTCTGAGTTTGCACAGACAGGAAAGTGAGGACCCCTTCCCTTTTCTATTGTGCTGAATTTGATATTGATGTTTTAATAGTTTTATAGGCACCTTATGTGGCAATAATTTAGCTACACATTAATTGATATAGTAAGTGTACGCAGAACTGGCCTAAACCGAATACAGATAAATGCATTTGGCTACTGAAATACATGAAGAGAATAGAAAACGGACTCTTTCATTTTTTCTGTTGATTTATGTTCCTAAATTCTTCCTCTTCCTCATGTTTTTCACATATGAGTGAAATATTTTACCTTTTCATTCATAATACCAATTAGCAAGTCTTAGCCATAACATTTTGATTTCCTAATGGTTACGTTTCATACAAGATTAGCCACGGGGGGGCGGGGTGGTAGGGGGAACCACACACATATTATGAGATTAGTTAAATACATCTTGAAACCCTGCCAATGCTTCCTGAAAAGAAAATGTGATTTACAGATTCTTATTTTGCATTTAGACTAATAGCCTCTGATTTATATGGTAGGGCTTTTAAATTCTTGACAGTTTTATTGCATGCATCTAAATTCAGCTTCCATGTTTTAGCTTGTATGCCTGTTTTCTTACAAATTCTGATCAGGTTGTTGTTTAACAGTTGTTCCTTACAGCTGAGCTCTAGTTAGGAAGCTGAATGCGTAAATGCCTCTAAACTCACTTGCCTCATTTAACATGCTGCAGCCTCATTTGTCTTCTGGGCTCTGGTTTTGAACACTTCTAGCTGTCTTTAAATCACTCCTTGGCTTCTCTTTTTCATATTGTCAAGCACTAGCTCCTCCTCTCCTCGTGCCTCCCCTGTTCGGCTGGGTCCTGCCTGTCAAGTCTGAACGTGACCATCCTGACCTGCGCTCTGGCAGCGCCCGACCAGCTTCAGGTGCACTGTGCCTTATTCTGGACTGGGGGAAAAAGTCCTCGCTCAGCTTTGGAAAGCCATGAGATAGTCTTTTTGATTGGATTCTTCTTTAAATAATGTAACTTACTATGATGCCTATAGATTGCCCCTGGATTGGTACTGGATCTAGCTGCAGTGTTTGTAATAATTCTGCTCCCCGGGCTTATTGATTTAAAAAAAAAAAAAAAAGCCTATGGGGCAGCTGTATTTTACAGTCTCTCACAGAAAAAATACTGTCCACCTCTACTTTGTGTCATTATCCTACTCTGATGAGTGGAAAAGAGAGGAAAAGATTGCTGCTTGTTACAGGCATAAATCTAAACAGATATTTAAGAGAAGGGTCATCCTCTTTCACTGGTGAGGATATGTCTGTACTTCACCTTGAATTTGAATTATCGGTTTAGGTGGTCTTCTTGAATCTCAGTATCATCATATGCTGCCCATATGTCCCACCTGCACAAGGAAAAAGAGAAATAACTGTGGTGAGGCTCTTGATCCTGGTATCCAGTATTTTCCTTGCCCTCCCATAACATCTTCCCCTGCTCCCGTAGGCATTTGTCCATGGTGAGCCAACATCCAAAGAAAATTGTTTGCTTAATGAAGGCTAGGTAGTGGCAGTGCCTCCTATTTACAGCAGGACAGACCTAGAACTTACTGAGAGTGGGAAATTTAACTATGATCACTTTTCACATGTTTTCTGTTCCTGTCATTGGAGGATACTGAAATTAATGTTAAAGTTTCAAGCATTCTCATAATATTAAAAAAACCCTTAATGTTCTTGAATGATTTTTTTTCCTGTTTTCACCTTCATTCGTTATCCCCAAAACAAGTTTGCTTATGTTCAAATTGAACATAATCTCTCTATTTGCCTGAAACCCTTCACTCCCTCTTAGGGGTTATCATGCCCCAGTTCCCTCTTCTGCAGTTCCTGCTGCTCCGTGTGGTACAGCTTCCTATGAAGCATGATGGCTTCTCAGATGAAGGCAGTGTATCATGAGAAAATGTTTGTGAGGCTGTGCTTGGAGGATGAAGACATAAAGAAATGTCTTTCCAACCTTTACCCTCTTGCGGCACAAAGTAAAAAGTTGTTAAAAATGTTCCTCCTTCTACCACAGAAATGAGAAACAAAATAGTCTTTTGGATTTTTTATTTATTGTTAAATAACTAGGCACTATTTCATAATTCATTTGGTGAGATATATTTCTCCTTATATAAAGATTCACTTGGTGTAGCCTGTTATTAATAAACTGATCAGGTGGCGTTACTTACTTTTTGTGATGACAAAACATGAAAATATATATGCTTGAGAGAGCATTTTCTCAATAGGTACAATTAATAGATTTTTTTCCATTTTCTTGTTCCTTCTCAAGGGACCTTACCGTGGCTCCGGATCTGTATCTGTGACTGTACGGTTGCAGCATCAGAGCGAATCTAGTACAGCCTGGTGTCCTCACAGTCAACCATGCTGGAGAATTCTTAAAGCTCTAGAGGAAACACTGATAATTTCTACTTTGCTTTGTTACTAACTGAGTGAGAAAAGGGAAAGGTGTTAGGGATTGATCTGAGCTGAATACTTAGAATCGGAGGGTTGCCCCTGCTGGGAGGGTATGGGGATCCTTTTGTCTTGCTTATGTACAAAATATCCATAGAACTGTGAAGACCTTTCTTTCTCATCTAGTATGGTGTTGGCTAACTTGATTTATGAATCAAAGATACAAAAAGAACAAGACTAGTACTTTCTGAAACATGTATGGCAAGTGCCAAAGAAACTCCCTTAAGAAAAAGTAGCTTGGATGTAATAAGAAAAAAGAAACACTGACATGCTTTCAGTAGAGGGTGTGAAACCAAATACAAGAGGGTGTATGCCAATCAATATAAAGCATATTTTATACAATTTATGTATTTTCTGCAGAGTTCATTAAATTATTAAAATAATACCTACTATTCCAAATACTTCAGTTATGCATGAGATGAAAGGCAAAAACTTAATTCTTTGGCTGCGGTTGTGAAAGATTTTTCATTTTACCTAATTTCTAACAATTCTTTGACAAATTAGGTACTTCCACAGAGATTTATCCTATATACACGTCCTGCAGAGCAAACTGAGAACCAATTTATGTTTTTAGCAAGCAGCAAGCTAGATGTTTAGTCTTCTCAAGTCTGGCCTTTGGGAATTGGTGCTAATTGCTTCATTTTATGACAGTTGCCTTTTGACCTGTGAGGACTTATGGAAGAATATATTATGTACACATTGGAAAAATATGTAATCTTCTTTCAAGACTAACCTATTTTGCAAATATATGAGGACACAGCATTTACATAAACTGGATTGGTGGTGTAACGTAGGTGACTGAGATGATAGATATTATTTGGCTTACAGTTTAAGTTTCTAGTCTTTATCAGTCTTGCAGTTTCCCTTTTTTCAAAGAAGACAAATGTGTCCTTCCAAAGACCGCTAGATATTAGATATTTCTTCAATCTTAACATTAGTCTCATGGGATGTGCCTGATTTTTACAAAAATAAAGCAGGAAAAATGCCTTTCACATTAAGGCTGAATAGCCACAGTGCTGGGATAGGAAATGGATAGTTTTGGCTGAGGAACCTCAGTGTAAGGATGAGTCTCATGGATCTAGGAAGAGGACTCTTTATTTGGGAAGGAGCATGAGGGTTTGGTCCATTGCCCCCAAGGTGTATGTCCTCTGTTGCCCTGGATTGACCCTCCTTCCACCCTGTGGTCTGAGGGGAGAGTGAAGAGCATCTTTGCACTCTCTGTAGCGTGTCTTAATCTGTAGACTAAAGATTCAGGCTCTCTCAGTCTGGCCCCATGACTGGGGTTTGTTGCTGCCCAGCAGCCTGGCTGCAGTATGAGGGCGAGCTGTCAGAGCCTGGTGGAGCAGGCTGCCATGTTGTAAGGAGAGGAGTTTATTCAGTGGGCTGAGGAGGAGCCTAGACCCATGGGTGTCCTGTTTCTTGAAAGCACTCTAGCTTGCAGGTGAGAGATGCTGCTGACTGGCTCTTCCTCACTGTATTTATTCTCTTTTCTCCTTCTACAAAATGCCTTTAAAACTCCCTGAATGATTTGCAGTAGTGAGATTGGAATGGCTTGTCCCCTGTATGTCTCATGGAATTAAAAAAAAAAAAAAAAGGATAAATTGCTATTATATTTTGAAATAAGCCTTTCAGTTGTTTCACTGTGTACAATTCCAGTTGCATGAGCTATTGGACAATGCAGAAGAATTTGAAGATTTGCATTTCTATATTTTAGGACAAGCATATCCACAATATTTTCTTCTAATTTTAGCTGCCTACTGTTTTGACGCTTATTTGTTGGTGTGGTAGAATCAGAATACTCAAATCTCAGTTGCTGTAAGAGCATTGTAATTCCAATCTCCTTTGCTGTCTCTTTAAACAGTTAAAAGACCCCTTTGCTTCCAAATTTGACTATATAAATGTATGCATATTATGTCTGCATATATTGTAGCAATCTCAGGAACAGTAAGTGCCTGTGGGTATCGCTGCTGACTGGTAAAGAACTTGGAAAACAGTCAAGCCTGGGGTTGGAATCAAAAGGAAATGTAAATGTAATTGCCTAAATAAAAGGCTACAGATAAAATGCCCTGTTGATGTATAAATTACTTGCCATTAGTATAGAAAACAATTGATACTATGATAAAGTTAAAATAATTATACAGAAAAATGCTACGAGTTCCTATGGGTTCAATGTAGGTGAGGTATTCTATATGCATCAAAATATGTCATGCAGCTCCCAGACCACTGGGTGCATGTATTTTTGAAAATGCTGAGAATTCTATGTTTGGGAGAGAGAAGATGATGATGTAGGACCTGGTCCTGCCAACGTGAAAATCACACAGTAATTTTCAGGGAAACAGGGCCTTGGTGCTGGTTACAGTCTGTAATAAAGAGATTTCAGAAATAGCTTCTTCTAATTAGGTGAAGTAAAGACTTTCCTTAGTGATACAGCCTTAAAATAGTTTGGACAATTTGCATCCTATTCTAATAAGTAAGGTTGCACTCGATATAATGCAACAGCATTAATGAGGTGAATATGAATTAAATATAACTCGTAGTCACCTAGAGGCCATTATGCAAAATTTCTCTGTGCTGAATATGGCAGAGCTGGAATTTTCAAGATCCGTGCAAATTGTACTAAAGCAGATTTGGGTAAAGCATTGGAAGAGCTTTTGTGAAAATGGAACTAGTGGGAGTTATTTAAATAACAGTATAGCAGCTATTAACAAAATAGCAAGATCCAAAATAGTAATTTAATTTAGATGTCTATTCTAAAACATGTCTAGAATTAATATAACTGTCAGCCAATAATACAGTATTGCAACCAACTCCCTCAGAATCCCGAAATTCTGGAGATCAAGAAATTCTCATACCTGACAAAACACACACCCTAATTGCAGTGCGTGTTATTTCCACCTACGTAGAGCAAATGTAAAATGTTATAGAAACGTCATGGGGAAGCCATATTATCTTGAGCTCTTACCTCAGTCCTTACAAAAGCTTACGCATGAAAAAAGAATGAACTATGCACGCTGTAACTACCTGAGAAGTATTGTGTTTAGCATTATTGCTGCCATCTTCCTTTCCATCATCATCATCGCTACTTTCCCCACTTCTGCCATACCTCATCCACATCTCCAGCCCCATGTGTGGTGTGCAGAGCGATTTGAATCCTTTGACAGTGGACTCACTAACCGTTCTCTCGCAGGCAGTGAGAATGCCTTGCCACGCTCCAAACACAAGGGGATTCTGGACTCTCCCACTTGGAGTTTAATGGATGTAACCTGGCAGCCACCAAGCTATATGTCTCCTGTAAATGATCCTCCAAGGGTTTACCTGTAGCTGTGCTGTCATGCTCCCAGGAATAATCACAAGGTTTGTGTTCATCTTCGTAAGTCTTTATTCTGTGATGAATACACATTAGGGGCACATTAGGGGCAAGCATTGCTTATAGACCTTTGTTAACAGGGCTTGGGTTGCCTATTCCAGACACCACAAAACCATTTTCAGTAGTTTAGATATTCTTCATCTTTCCTCCTGACACCTTGTGGAAACTTCTGTTTTGGCATTGTCTTTACTTACAGAATAACGTATGGTGGAAGTTTTCCTCCATATGGATGTGGTCCATACATATATTTACGGACCATATCCATAGGGATGACTGGGAAGTGAGGAGAGGGTGGTTTTGATTGGCTCTCTGGTATTTTAACCGTGAACAAATATTGTGTATTTCATTTGCATGGTAATATTTGCATAGCGTGTCTAAAGGAACAAAAAAATTGTGTTTAATATGCTTGCTCCAGTTGCTCAAATGAATATGCTTTGATGGGTGGGGGGAATAGATCAAAATATAATGTCAGAATACGGTGTTGAAATACCACTATTTTTTGGCATGTAGTACTTGTGCCAACATTGTTTTCTTTCCTGAAGCTAGCCTGAACATTGCAGCGTTGATATATATCCCCCAAATTTGAAGTGCTTTTTGGAATGCGTAGGTGTGAATTAATTTCTAATCCTTTCATTACACCACCCACGTGAAGGATTTTTGTTCTTGTTTTCTGCCACCAAATAATGTCACGAGTTCCTTGCGTTATCAGAAAAGTCTTCGGCATGATCCACATGTGAAGTAACATTTTGAAGGGCTTTCTGTTTTTTGTTTATTGACAGACTTCCACCTTAGCAATGCTGTATTTTCTAACTGCTTTGTAGTGTTTGGTTTTTGTTTTCCTCCACAATTCACAATGAGCGGTTCAGATTTGAATTGCAAGTATGTTGCACTCAGTTTTGTGTAGTGCTTCCTACGCAGAAGTGGATATTCAGAAAAAAGCATGCGAGAGACAGGGCATGTAGTTAGTGACTCTTTCTCTGTGAAACCCCTCCAACTTCCAGCAGTCATTGGCTCAGTACTTTGGGTATCAGCATGATTCATAGCCCTTAATGAACCCTTTTTCCATGACTTGTGTAAAAGTCATTTCTGTACTCAGTGATACTTCTAACCTGCACGGTTATTTCCTCCATGTAATTATATACAGTTCAAACAAGTACTACTTTCTGTTGACTTCAAACCCGCTGCTTGCTTTCATTTGATTCCTCTTAAATCTTCCACTGTGAAAATAGTGGAAAATCATTTCCTGTTCACCTTTCCCATTACTCATGAGCAAAGAGATCTCTGTACTGCTGCCCTGCCGTCGTCCCCTTTCCTCTCTGAGGGCTCCCCGTCTGTTTAGTCTCTCCTCATGAGGAAGCATCTCATTGTCATCACTGAGTGTTTTTTGTCTGTATCGTTCTAATTCTATAACCTTCGTTTCTGAGGGGATGGCCAGAGCTGCAGGTGGTAGTCAAGAGCATTAAACAAAAATGTTTTCAGCAGATCTGCAGGGCATTGCCTCATGCTACACGTATGCAGAAGCAGCCTCGTGCAGGAAACAGAGCCTGCCTGGAATAACTGAAGCAAACCACAAGCCTGTCACCTAATGCTTCCTTACTGCCATGGGAGTCCAAAAATGCCAGCCATGTTGTGCAAATGCACATTCGTATGAAGGTGGGGAGGGAGGCAGTGTGTTAATAGCCACTTCATACTGCCGGATGAGCATACTTGGTATTATGTGGTAGGGAGAGACCATGATACTGTCCAACGCCCACAAAAAAACGGCGACTTTGACTATAGACGTGAGGATGCTGGTGGCAGGGGTGTAGGAAACTCTGTAGGTCCTACAGGGTTTTAGCCACAATAACTCTTCTTCCTCTACCGCACTAATACAGTGTACATAACAGAAATAAAGAAGCTCCGAGCGTGCAGATGCCAGGGTTTTTTAGGCCTTCTCCTGTAGTTAAGTTGTCAGACCTCTGCAGTGCTGTGTTGAAAAAGGAGGAAGAAAGTTTACTCTTTTCCAGACTCAGATCAAATTCTGGCTGTCAGCATTGGTTTGAATCGCAATTCTTGCTACAAAGAACTCAAATTCGTAACCAGCTCTTCTGGGCTTTCACAAATAGCACGTGTACTAAATACATGTCTGAAGAATAAGCGTCACTCTTCAAATTAATGATTTTGTTTCTCCTACTAACTATGTACTAAAACCCCGGAATAGTCGCAAGGGATGTAGGGACATCTTTTTATAGTCAGTGCATAAGAATGCATTAGGCTTTCCTCCAAATCTTTGTTGCAGTAAGGGACTTTTACTTACAGTTTTACAAACATCAAATTGTATGGATTCCTAGCCCCTGAGATTGTTTGTATGCTTGATTGTTTCCACCATAAATGGTTTAAATGTATTAATTTTTTGTTTTTCTTTTTGGACTGGACTGCCAGACACTCTTGTTTCAGCTGCTCTCAAGATCTGTGTAGAGGATAACATCTTATTTTTACCATGCTGCTTTACAAAAAATCAGTTTGCAATTATAAAATGAAAAAGTATAATGAATGTTAACACACAGCTCATGGATTATATTAGGAACTGAGTAGATCTATGATATTGAATGACAGAAACGAAATCCTAGTGCTCTTGAAATCTATAACAGAATTCCAAACAAACACATTAGCACCAGGATTTCATGCCTTTCCATATATATTGAGTGCCTAGAGCATTTGGTGGTTGATACCTGAATACCTGAGAGAATTTTTTGCTTGTTGAGGAAAACACTAAGAATCCTTTCATAGTGACCTGTTCCTGGGAGGTGTTGCTGGGGGACGCAGGGAGCCAGCTGGTCAGGCTGAAGTAAAAGCTGGAGCCATCTGTTAGGTTGTTTCTAGGATGCAACAGAAAACTTTGCAGTTGTATGTGGAGGAGGAAGAGAAAAAAAGTCTAAGTTCAAAAATATCCCCTTTCTTGCACACACCAGTGTGTCTACCTACAGATATGTCACATCACAGAATTTGGGGGCACACAGTCTTCATGGGTTAGCTAAATGAGCAAATCCTTTGCGATCTGAACCTGGCAGAATACTGAGAGAGAGATTTGAGCTTTCTGCCTCTGACTGGTAGATTAGAAGCGCAGAGGAATGACTACCTAGAAGGTCTCTCATAGCTGGAATTAATGGGGTGTATGACATCTGTTCTAAGGAAAATGCGGAGATATAAATGGAACAAATGTTTTTGTTTTTTTTTTTTAAATGGGATATTAACCATAGTCCAAGTGAGTTACACTTCATACATCTGTTTGTGTATGTTTTGATATGGCCATCTAAGAGGTGCTGTTCAGCCCCTAAATAACTCAAGTTTCAAACAAATACTACATTTTCAGATCCAGTCAGCGGCATTTCAGTA
This sequence comes from Struthio camelus, assembly GCF_040807025.1. Taxonomy (NCBI): domain Eukaryota; kingdom Metazoa; phylum Chordata; class Aves; order Struthioniformes; family Struthionidae; genus Struthio; species Struthio camelus. Next base: position 143,618,623 of record NC_090943.1, on the reverse strand, counting down.
ATGCCTGCTATATCCTGTCATGCACTTCAACCCAGGATGGATTGTCGCAGTTAACTGTCAGTATTAGGGCCTTCATACTCATTTCATGTTAGTCTTTTCTCTGAACTTACAGTTTTTGTTGTGGAGATGCCGGTCTACTTTAAAATTCAAGTGAGGCCGCCACCTTATTTCACAGAAACTGTCAGTAGCCAACAGACAGCAGTAATGACCATCTAGGGAATGCATGCCTGTAAGGGACTGCAGATTTTTTTTTATATATTATTTTGCATATTATTATTTATATTTTGTATTTATATATATTTTGCATATATTTTATATATATATATATATATATATATATATATATATATATATATATATTTTTCCTATGCCTTAAGGCTAGTTACAAAGATATTTTTGCCCATTCTAATTCGAGTCTCAGTCCAATTAGGACTTTGTCCTTGCTATCAAATATGCATTTCCAAGTCATGCTAGTGCCATGGTGACTTTGAAATACTTGCAGGTGTTCTGTCTGCAGTCAGACTGCAGCAGGGTCACTTCGGGTCAGAGCAAGCTATCTTGACAGAGACTTGTGTTGCCTGCTGTTCAAAAGTTAGTTGAAGGCTGCTGTGGAGTACATAGAGGAAAAAACACTATAAACTTTGCCACATTATTTCTTCCATCTTTTATTCATTTTTCTACAAGCAAACAGTCTGAAACAAAGTAGGAACCAGGAAGGTGATCCATCCTGAAGCATTTCCTATGCAGATGCCTTTCTGTCAGAGAATAATCTTGTTACAGCCTGACTGTACAACTTTAATTCAAAAAACAAACAAACAACACATGGCTAGTAATAAAACAAGGTGCTGGAAAAGGGTCAGGCTTACAAAGAAGCAGTTCTCTTGGCTTCTGCTTCAAAATATACATAGAGTTCAGGCTTTTCTTGCAAGACACTGAAGTCTAATGCAGATGCAGTTTAAAGGCTACTGTGGTTTTTTTGTTCCTTTGCTTTTTCAAACTGTTTCTCAGCTGTGACAGTTCAGATAGGCTGAAGGAAGTTGTATTGGAACAAGCTGCTTGTTTTTGTCAAGTCATTCCTTTAAACTCCTGTCCTTACTTGAACCTGCGTTCTACTCGGATGATCCCGTTATCTCAGAGGCTGGATTAATTCAGACCCAGTATCTTTCCATCTTTGCTGGCAGCAAAAGCACTATCACCATGGTTTCTCAGGAACAGTTTGTTATTTTGACAATAGTGTACGAACTTGCCTGTCTTTCATACTTCTGTTCTTTAATTTTAGTGCTCAGGTACCTATGGATGAGGAACTCTCACCTTTAAGGTTTTTTGCATTACAAGAGTAGCACTGGAAGGATTGGTCTTGGTTTTTGTTTCTTCATTTTTGCACATTAATTTGCTATAGGCATTTGAACTCAGTCTTTAATTAATCACCAGTCACGTGAAAAGGTCATGGTGCATTTTTACTGTTCAGATGACAGGTATGATCACTTTATTTCCGCATGATTCCAGAAGAATAAACACATTACATTTATGACAACAGCTTGGTATTCCCCACGGTGCGGCAAGCTATTGTATTAACTAACTCTACACTGTAATTCACAGCTTTATTAATTGGACTGTCCTTCCAACAGCCTTGGTGGCTTAGAAAGAAATCATAATAAAACTGGAATATATGTGGTAAGGATATGTTTCCACTTGTGTAATTATTTCAGCTCACCAGCTGCCTGTCTTCCTCAGTGTCAATACATCGGCACAATACAGGGCATATGTACACTGATTGATCTTTAGACCTCACTTACCTTGGTTTGAAATTCTGGAAGTATTAAGCACTTTGTAGTTTCATTATGCACAACGTTTTGCGCACCACAGAAGCAAGACACATTGTGTCCTTTTGAAACCTCAGAGGGAATCTTGGGTCAGACATAGGTAGAGTGTTAATTTCTTGAAAACTAGTGATTTTCCTCCCAAAAGGCATCCTATAAACCTTGAAAGGTTTCAAGTGGCAAGGAATTTTGGAGATTCCTTTTATCTTACCCAAAAATAGCATATTCAAGGACACAGCAGAATTTAACATCATAATGGGACACGATTCAATATTAACAAAGTTAGGAAAATACTCTAGCCTTCACTTTAGGTAAATACATTTGACTAACTGCAGGCTTAAATCTAGAAATTCTCAAAACAAAATCTCACTTTCTGGAGCATCTTTTTGAATACCAGCAAAATATTTAACAGTTTTCCTTAGTCCTCATGCTATTTTTAATCACAGACAATGATGTGCTTTTTAGTCTTGTCTTGATTTCTCTATGTATGAATGTTCCTAAAAGCATTCAGTTAGTTCATACCAAGCTGTTCTGGATGGTTCCTGCTGTGCCATATATGGACCACTGACAAGGATCCTCAGAGTAAAGATTTACTCAAACCCCCAGAGTAAAGATTGTATCACAGTGACAAACTGTTCTTCCCATATCTACAGGGCTCTTTGAACAGCAGGAGCTGAAGTAGGGAGCTGAGGTATATGGAGTACTGTGCTTTATTTCTCACAGTGCCACTTGTACTTGTCATTAAAACAAGCTACTATGACTGCTGTAGCCTAGAACAAAAAGGAGGTGGTACTTCTACAAAGTACATAGTTAAACGGGAAGCTGTCACCACAGGACATTGCCTATGTAGTTAAGGACAAACCGAGGGATATAACTTGAAGAGCCACTAAAATCAAAGATGCATCATCTGTCTCAGGAAGTCCGTAACCCTGCGTCTGCTGGAAGCTGGGAGGATGCTGGGGCAGGTATCACTGTGTGCGTGCCCCTACTCTTTCCATCGATGGCCCTGTTCGGGACAAGACACTGGTCTGGATACAGCCTTTCCAGCACACAGGCAGGATGAGGTCCCTGCCTTCCTGCCCTGTCCATGAGGGCACGTGGGAGCTGAGGAGGGCTGCCTCCCACCCTGGAGGCCAGGCCTGCGGAAGAAGACCGCCATATAAGTAATCATTCTCAATGACCACATCTATTTCTAATTGCTAATTTTCTAACTGATAGTCCTTTCCCTGGACTAGCAGTGCTGCATATGAGTATAGTAATTTCACCTTCATAATATCATTCATTAAATTCTACATACACTTTTGATACTTTAATATTCCTTACAGAGCTTGGTTGCGACTGGAAGATTTTCCAGTCTACTGACAGCAGTAATTATTATTATAGTATTTTAAAAAAATCATCTCTGCTTAAACGGGAGTATTTCATTCTCAGTGCAGAATTCATGCTACTTAATTGCAATGAATACAAGGAGAAAATGTTTAAAAAACAAGACAGCATAGAGTTCAGAGGGAGGCTGTTAGCATTAAATCATTACCCTAATAAAATTGTCCTTTGGAAATACAAAACTTAATCATTTTACTTTACTTGCTTCAGAATTTCAGAAATATTATGATCCTTCCTCTCAGATCAGTATGGCACTGCAATGTCATAAATATCTTTTATTTCCAGAATCAAATCAAGTAGTCAAATATATATATAACAATTTAAGAAAAACTTTGAAAAAAACCCAATGCATATATAGAGTGGGCTTCATCATAACAGAACATTTGTCACTATTCAATAATTCTAGTAGCATAATAACTTCTATTTTATGTTACTAGAGATAGAGCAAATGCCAGAACTATGGTGATACTGTGATAGTGATTCCACCATCACTCTAAGTGGAATTTCAAAATGTTTCTGTAACTCTCTCTCTCTTGTAGAACTCTAATAGAATTAATAGATTTGGGGAGGATGGAGAGCAGTGGTGTCATTTACCTTGACTTTGGCACCGTCTCCCACTATATCCAAATTATGATTTTATGAACTGGATGTGTGGACAACTAAATGGATAAACAAAAAAAAAGGTTGGATGGCCAGGCTTGGAAGATAGTGGTTAATACCTGGATGCCAGTAACAAGTGGAGTAACGCTGATTTAATCTACAGGAGAAAGAATTTCTGCTCCTTTGTCTAGAACCTGCAGTTGCAGTGCACAAAATGGTATCTGGAGTAACAGCTCACAGTGAGACTCTTGAATATAGTGAGAAATAGCATGTTGAAATTATTGTGGAGTGGAGAAATGCAGCTGTAGAGCTACGACTAAATTCAGAAGATCAGAAGTTCAGAAGTCAGTTCCTGGCTCTTGGACCTTTCAGCAACTTTGTGCAAATAATTTAATTTCTTTGTACCCCCTTCATCTGTGGAAATTTAAGCCAGGTAACTTAATCAGTTTACATTATAGGTTAATTTGTTGGCATATCATCTTCTCTGAAATGGATTACAGGCTGATCATTCAAATGCTCAACAGGCTGATCTGAGGGAAGTATACCATGCGTAGCTACTCGTGAACTGTAGGAAGTTGAGATGCACACATTGTAACTGATTTAGCAGGAGCTGAAAGAGGAAATTAATGCAAGGCTAATTTACCACTGTTCTATGTTCTGCTGGGACATCCAGTAAACGTGCTGGTCTTGTTTTATATAAATAAAACAAATTGCATAATCTACCTATAGAATGAAGACTAGTAATACCTTACTGCCTTAACCTGTCTTTAGATTAAAGAAGAAGTCCCAGTCGGTGGATATTAGTGGGCCAGGATGCAACCCAGGGGCAGCTGAAGCTCAGACACCTCAGCCCAGTAAATCTTTGCTTGTCACTAAGACAGCTACTTCTGAGGAGGAACAGAACAACACCACAAATACACAAAGACGCAATCCACGGAGGAGTGAGTTGAAGAGATATTACACCATTGGTGAGTTTTATTTCACAGAAAATTTCAAATGTAATTATTAAAGTGGCAAGGTCTTCCTGTTTATTTGTGTTTTCTTTCCTTCGGTTAATTTTATTTGGTTGCTAAGATTACTCATGTCCACAGTGAGCACTAAGTTGTCATGTGTTAATGCTGATGTCAAAGTACCCTTAAGAATTAACCTACTTTATTTATCTTGCACTGTTTACTGGAGTTCTTTTCCTCAGCATTTTTTTTCTCTTAAAAAATATTGAATAAAACATAGAAGCAATTCTGGGAGGAAAGATATAGAAAGAAACCACCTTTAACAATGGATTGCATCAGACTTTAGGCAGTGATAATTTAGAGGGCTAGAAGGACTTCTAGTCTGGAGGAGGAGGCTGTTGAGTGTGAAGTATTTCTAGGACAAGGTAGCCAGGATTAGTTAGGGGGTTCTGGCTATTTTTTTTTTTTTTGAATATATTGGGTTTCTGGATATTCTTTTGAGATTTTAGCATCTAAGAGCTTCCTAAAACCATCCTAGGCACCCTAGCAAACGTTTCATGCCTTGCTTCCCTTTAAATCTTTTCAGGACTGTGACTTAACTGACTCCCTTGATAACTACAAAGTAGTCTCTGCTTTCTGAGGATGAATATAGCGACACACCAGGAACGGGCAGAGACTTTAAAACAGATTAGCAGATTCTAGTGGTGTGGTTTATGGACAGTTAGGCCGTTAAGTAGATCAAACAAGCATATTAACCCTGTTGCTGACCTAATACAATTACACCGGGTTTTCACCTTGTTTTGACCTTGTTTGCAAGTTCTTCTCGGCTAAAACCAATCTATGTCCAAGTCGAAGATCAAGCAACATGACCTAATCATTATGGTGATAAATGGATTCAGAAAATGTGCTGAAAATCTGATGCTTGCAGCTGGCTTTGCTTCTTTCACTTTAAAATGAGCATTCTGCTATGTTAACCCCAAACTAAACTGTCTAATGGTAGTGTTTATGGTAGCGATTAGTGTAACTTGAGTAAACTAACACCATGTATGTTTTGTGTTAGTCTCTCATGTTTCTTAACAACTTCCTTCAGTAATTATAATTATGATAATGATTTTCATAGCACTGTATAGATACGAGAGCTGAGTTCAAATCTAGATATCTAAAAGAAGTATGAAATCTATGTTTAGACATGTACAAATATGCATATTTTATGTTTTAAAATGCAATTTTCAGCATTTTTTTACCCATTAAAACTTAACTTCAAGGGTCAGCCTGATTTGTTAACCATTGCCCATAATATTTACTGTGTGCTAACCACACAGCTTAAAATTATCTATATAGAAATGTGTAACCAGCCTTACTTTATCAGCTCATGGAAAGAGTAAAATCAAAATGATAAAAAAAATATGTTTTGGGATATTGACATCATTGAAGGAATATATATGTTGAGATCTCTGAAGTGCTTTCTGTAAACCTCATTCTTCTGTAAACCTTTACAGACTCCAAAACATGTGAGCATTCACCTTGCATACACATGCTTTGCAGAAGAAATCATAGCAGCTCATGTATACTCTCAGCTACTGTGAGCAACGATAGCCAATTGTCTAACAGATTGTGTTCTGACCTCTTTATACTCTAGCATCAAAATATTTTTTAATTTTATATCTCACCTTATGTGTACACAGATTTGCCTAGGTCCTTTGGAAGTTGAATGTGTATTGAAAGAGTTGAAAGAGTATCCTGATAATTTCAAGAGATTTTAAAATTTCATCAGCACTGCTCCTACTTGAAAGAACCATCCACAAAATACTTATTTTGTATTTCATTTTTCTGACAAATTGCATCTCAGATGCTTCCCAAACTTAATGGGTGCAGTTGTACTATTTAAAAGTGGATTAAAAATATGTAAGAGAGAGAAGAACTGAGATGAAGAAGCAACAGGGAAAAGTTGTGTGCTCAGATGAAATGAAATAGAAAATGGAGATTCGGTGAGGGGGAGAAATAACAGTTCCATATGGCAGGCTCAGCAGGCAGGAAGGCTCCTGCACCTTCGGTGGTGAACTTGTGAGAAGAAATTGAGTGGGAACTCCTAGATTAATAAGGCAACACAGTCTGCCTCGTGGGTTGGATAAAATTGTTTGGAGAACTCTAGAAAGAGCACCCAAGATGCTTAAAAATAAAAATCTAAAATTAGACTTTTTAGATGTGTCAGGCACTTAAAAATTTAGGCCACTTATTTCTGAAGTGAAGGAGAAAAAGTAAATATCTAGGTCTTCAGCACTCTGAAAAGTGGGCTGGAACATTATACAATGGAGTATTATAGGAGTAACTCGAATTAGAAACCATAAGACTGTATCAGCTTGATGCTGTGTCCAGGCTACAACTAGCCCTTAGCTGGGCTGTACTTAGACCAGCTGCAGTATCACAACTATGATGCATGTAAGAATCAGCTGAAGATCTCTTGATGGTATGATGCCGCAGGATATACATTTAGCAGCTTTTTAAGGTGGCTTAAGTATCTAATGTTGTGCTACATTACCCTACAAAGATATATATTTGAAGAGTATTCTCTGGTTCCTACTTCTAGCCATGAAAGTTGTGGTGTAAGATGCTTAGATGCCCCAAAGAGGATGTTGCCTATCTACCTAATGCTGTTTTTGTAGATGTAAAAGACTTCATTTTGTTCTATTTGCTATTAAAATAAAACTACAACACTGGTATCGAGTAAATCAATTATTTGAAATGAAGATGGTAACATAAAAATATTTTCCTGATTCTAGGAACCAGGCAATAAAAATCATGAAACAGAACATTAATTTATACTAGAAAATGTTGTTAGAGTACACGGTTGGGAGGGCGGAGGAATGAAACAGTTTTTAAATAGTATGTCCTTATACTTTCATAAAAGCCTTAGTGCAAATCTTTTTATATAGGCTATTCTGCTAGGACAGCTTATTTCATTTAGAAGTTTATAGTTATAAACTATCTCAGAAGACATCTTTCACTGATACAGTCTGTATCTCCGGTGAAAGGTATTGCTGGTTCAACTGCAAACACTTAGCAATTTATCCAGAATATTTGTGTGTGCATATGTGTGTATATCATACAGCATGCAGAAATGCATGTTGTTAACAAGCTGTTTATTATTTCCACGTTCCACCTCTTCTCCTAAAAATCTTCTTCAAACAGCAATTTGGGGGAAATGCTAATGGGCAAAATGCTAATGGCTAAGGTTCCCTAATCATATTGCTCCAGTTGTTCATTTAAAAAACAACATTTCATGTTCCACTTGCAAAAAATAGCAACAAAACCTGTTCCTCTACAACCTTTCATATAAATGAGATCAGTAGAAAACTATTTTAATAACATATTTTCTACTAGTTTATCATGACCTGACAACACTAGTATTCTACACTACTGTATTCCTAGAATATGGACATTTTAAGAGCAATGAAATTATACTGATATAAAATCCGCATGGAGGAGAAATAATGCTTTTGGGTAAGCAACACCAAATGAATACGTACTAATGGACAAAGTTTTCAAAATAGGTCATTACTAGCTAATGTCAAAGAGCCAAATACGAAAAGCCAGAATTTCTTGTGGTCTCCCAATCCTCCATGCAAGAGACAACGTTTCACTGGGTAGTCACTTTAAATTTAGCAGTGGCTAGTTTAGTCACTACTGCTAATTTAATACTTCAGAATGTATTCTTGTGAAGATAAGATGGATCTTCCGAAGAATCTAATGATCCGTAAATGGAAGTAATGACTTGTCACACGCATTATGATTAATGCACTAAACAGTTTAACAGAAAGAAAGATTTTACAAGGAAACCTAATACGAAATCTTTTTTAACGAGATTAAGTAATAACCAACTTCTCCTTTTACAAAAGGGAGAACTAAATGAGAACTGATGAGTTACTATTTAGTGGACATAATTGTAACCCACCTTGGTGCTATATTTCTGTGTACCCACGCTACGAATTGACACCACTTCACGTCAGGACTTTTAAAATAACCTGGAAGCATAAATAAATATCAGTTGTGTGTTGCATGATAGTTACATGTGCAATAGATTCTCTTTATTTCTGCCTACATACATTCCAAGCTGCTTCCATTAAAATTATTTGCTTTAGAACATGTCAGAGCAAACAGATTTAAGTGTGAATGTATCTACATTTATAGTGTTTATTACTAAATTTATGCTGTGCCATACTATCTGCTAATGTAAGATTGTTTGTTATGCAATATTAATACATAATGTGACTGGACTAACTTCAGTTACAGTGGCAATTTTCTATATCAGAGTTCTCTTGTCCTGACAGAGCTTTGTCATCCTTTGTCTTCTTTTTGGAGGAGGAAAAAAAATCACTGCTCTTAAAAATATACATTTACTTAAAAAAACCTGAGACTCTCATGGGGCTAAATCTCATGGGAGCATTTGCTATTGCAATCTCTGATTAAAAACAAAGTTAGAGGCTTTGTCTTGCTTGTTCCTCAAAAATAAGCACAAGTCTTATTTGGAAGGCAGACATCATGTCATGGTGGCTATTTCTTTGATAGTGCTGAAATCCCTTCCTGCTCTTACAGGTTTTACTTTTGGCACTATGAAAATACCTTATTTCTTTCATGGGACTTGTTCTGATAATAATCGGTGTAGATATTTTGGAGAGGATTTTCTGCAAAGAATACTCTACTTTGTTTCCAAACATATCTTTGGAAGGTTCTTCTTATCATTTGGAGCTTGAATATATTTGCTTCTTCTCTTCTGCAGAATTGAGTAAGATTTTTTCTGCAGCAGCTTCCAAATATCCATTTTTTCCTTATTCCCACACATTTGTTATTTTTCTATTCATCTCTGATGTTTGTTGCCAATACTAGCAAAGCATGACATGTAGGTAGGTATATTAGAAGTTGTAAGCAGGTAAGTGGTGGAGTTGGGTACAGCAGAAGCTGTAAATTTGAGCTGCATTCTCTCCTTTTTAGTGAAGAACAGATGGAAGATGAAACTGCCAGCTCTCTCCCGGTGGGTCCAGATGCAGTTCATTTGTGGATTCTGACTCTGTCCTGCTCAATGCATCTATAATTTCGTTATTGAACATTCACTGCTTTTTGACAAACATCATTCAAATTGCTTCCTTTCAAATATGGTCTCAGAAACTTTTAGGGGAGGAGGTCGTTTTCCAAGCACCTCATTACCTGTTTGTGAGTGATAAGGAAAGTGAAATAATTTGTGCAACATGTGGATAATACGGAAAGTGGCTTTCATAGCAACAGTAACTATGCAAAATTCTTACTCATTCACCTTTCATGACCATTTTTATTAGGGATTCACATCACATAGCTACTCTGGATGGGCAAGCAAGCATTTTTTCACGTTTTTGTTTTCCTCTATGTTAGATTTAAAAATCAGAGCCATTAAAAGACTCTTTTTAATGTTGTACCCTTCTTTTGTCCTTTACAAATACTCTGTGTATCTTTTGAATATAAATGCGTTCTGAGCTATAGAGGCAGCATCCACTGGAAGAATGATGCTCATTAATGTCCTTTCATCTCAGTATGTCCCTTTTCTAAGCATCCTGGTTTTGTTTTTAATCACATGGATTGCTATCATATTATCTGCTGAGTCATTTTGGGCGAGAAATATTTCAAGATTTCTTAATTTCCCTGCTTCACGTGGGAACAAAATTGAAATCTTTTACAGTTTTATAGACAAGCTGCTCAACTTACAAGATCAGCCAGTAGCACCTCCTCTTGGGATACTAAAATTTGAACCTCTGTGGAGAATAAGAAAGACTGATTTGACCTCTAGGCTCTAGGGTGACACAGGTTGAATCACTGTCAGTCTGTCTCTTAGTGGAGGTCTTTTCTATAAGCAAACCATGGCTGAAGAAAGGATGTGATTTCTTACACCTCAAATGTACTTTGAGACCTGTCTTTTGAGTATTGTGAGACAGAGGAGTCTTTCTTTTAGCAGGAAAGGAATTAACAAGGAAAGTGTGGGTCCACCGCTGAGATGGGTAGGTGATTTAGCGGCAGCAGATGCAGATAAGGCTGAGGCCTCTGAGCCTGAAGACAAGGTTCAGGGAGAAGGGTAACTACCAGTAGCAAAAGAGGACTGACTCAAGACCCTTGAGAAAACCTTGACCCAAAGTAGTTCATGGGACCCAATGGGATGCAGGCAAAGGTGCTCAAGGAACTGGCTGAGGTCACTGTGAGACTGCTCTATATCATGTTTGAAAGGTTGTGGAGATCACAGGAGGTCCCTGATGACTAGAAAAAGGCAAATGCTCCATCTCTCTGCAAAAAGGGCAAGAAGGAGTATCCAAGGAACTACAGGCTGCTCACCTCACTTTCAATCCCTAAGAAGATCATGGGGCAAGTTCTCTTTGAAGCTATTTCTGGGCGCATGAAGGAGAAGGTGATTAGAAATAGCCAGTACAGATTTACCAAGGGTAAATGATGCTTGTCAAGCCTGATATTCTTCTGTGATTAAATGACAAGATCTGTGGATGAAGGGAGAGCAGTAGATGCAATCTACCTTTACTTTAGCAAGGTTTTTGACTTCCAGAGTATCCTTGTATCAAAGTTGGGGCATAATGGTCTAGATGACTGATGGTTAGAAAAACTCGTTGGATCATCAGACTCGCTGGGTCATCAGAAGGGTGATGACCACCAAGATGTTTGGCGCTGGAGCACTTGCTCTGTGAGGAGAGGCAGAAGAAACTGGGCTTGTTCAGCTTGGAGATAGGATGGCTGCGGGGGGACCTCACAGCAGCCTGCCATTACCTGCAAGGAGGTTATTGAGAAGACACAGCACGATTTCACAGTGGTGCATGGGAGGAGGAGAAGAGAAAATGGACCTAAATGAAAATGAGAAGTTCAGACTGGATATAACAAAAACCTCTTTCCCCATGGGGACAGTCAAGCAGTGGATGAGGTTGCCCAGAGAGGTCATGCAGTCTCCCTCCTTGGAGGTTTTCAACACCGAACTGGATAGAGTCCTGAGCAACCTGGTCTGATCTCATAGGTGACCCTGCTTTGAGCTAGAGGTTAGACTAGAAACCTCCTGAGGTCTCTAACCTGAGTTATCCTGTAAATCTTTTGCCTGCAAATGTGAACATTTTTTGAAATCTATCGGCATGTTTTTGGAGAGATTTTTGCTTCTCTGAATGATTCTGATTTTCTAAATAAGAAAATGATTAAAAAACTAATGAAAACGAGCATTGATTCCTAGCTTATATGAAAAACCAATAAGTTCTCTTCCAATAAAATTCTTGATAGCGGCTCTTATTTGTGCTTTGAGACACTCAAACTTGAAATTCTAGGCAATGTCCTGACAAAGGCCTGTTCCTATCTTGCAGCTTTCATTGACAGAGAATGCTCTTCTTTAATAGCTTATAAAAGCCTAAATTTTGTACTCTTCAGCATGGAGTGTAAGACTAAATTAATTTCTAGTTATTTTATCTGGTAAATATCTCTATGAGAAGAGGAAATTACCAAAGCAACTATTTTTGATGACTCATATTTTATTTAAGTCAGATGTGATGTTTTTAGACAGCTTGATAATGTTATACAGCTAAAAATGCACTTAAACTGTTCATAAAAATCTGGTTTTACTAAAAAAAGTCTAAAATAGCTTAATTCATTATCCATTCTTCAGATGCTCTATATTAAAAGAAAACTGAATGTTTCAACATTCTTATCTTAAAATATTATGGAAGACCTATTATTTAAAGAACAACGTATTATTTCTATTTTAGGGGTCATTTCTGGTCTCCGTGTAAGTATTGTGAAATCTGTGATATCTGAGTAGCAATCAAAGACTCAAACTGAATGACAGTGCTCCAATCTCTTGGCTTGTTTTTTCATTTGTTTTTTCATTTTCATTTGTTCTCCAACTTTTTTTTTCATCCATAGAGAGGCATTGTAGGGGCAAAAAAAGACATTTTGAAAAGGACCAAAGCACAAATACTGCAGTTTGTCAAAGTCTGGGAATTGGCTTCCCTTCCCTCTGAGGCTGACATTGAGATGGCAAAGCCAGTAAGTTTCCTTCCTTACAAGGTAGTATATGTGAGCACAACATCTAAGATCAAATTCTGATGTCACTTATTCTAGAATAACTCTGTTTCCATATGCTAAAATAAAGCAGAAGTCAATTCTGAATTACGTGACACACTAAAAGATTATCTCTTTTAATTCTTCCTTTTTAATGCAGTCACGGTACTGCAGGAGCCAGAATGAGACAGTAACCACCACCAGTTCTAGCTCATGTTTTGCTGACCCAGGAAGCTTTATGTTCCTCTGGATTCCCTGACTACAGCTCTTCCTTTGTCAACAATATCCCTTCTAAAGGGGGACCTAGTGGCCAAATCTGTGACTTGCTTTTGGGAGTTGGTAACACAAGATAATCTCCAACCCTACCTGAACCTTAGTGCAGGAGGCACAAGTAGTCCCTGTCTGCTAGAGCAGCCTTTCAAGTCCTGTGTCTGTGTCAGAGTAGAGTGGCCTGAGCTGAACTATCTCCCTGCCCTACAAGCAGATTGTTTTCTCCTGAGTCTGGCAATGATCAAATTCTAGCCATTCCTATCATACTGGGACACACATTGCCCACCGTTTAATCTTTCTGGATCTTGAACATAAGAGGCTTCCAAATATCTCTTCAGCTCATACTGGATTCCAAATAAGCGGTTTTAAAAGCTTCCTCTTCAGCTGCCATTTTTCTTTTTTTTTTTTTTCAGTGCAGTTTTGCCCTCTAATGACTTTGACCTTTCTTTTTAGTTGTACCTCATTCTTATTTAACTGACAATCTGTCAGGAGATGGAGCTGTTGGGTTAGGTTCATCTCTAGGATAGCTTGCTGTGAAGTTCCTTTTGGATTTTAGTGCTTTGTTGTTACACTCTTCCCCCGAAATCCTGTGGGAACTGAGTGTTGCTGCCAAGCCTTGATTTTTATCATGGGCTATGAAGAGCAGTTGGATTTTATCATAGAGTTATTGTATTGCTGAGCCTTCCTCAATTATAGAGTATTAGTATGCACATAGGAATATATAAAGGCTTTACAAGGATAAAATATTCAACATTTATTAAAGAAGTCTTTTTATAAATTTAGTTACTAATTGGCTAGATAGGTTCATGAAAACTAAATAGTGGCAGCAGCACGCTGTTTCCAGTGAATCTAGTTAATATGCTTGAGAGATTCGCCTGTTCTTTTAGGTTGCAGAAGACAGAATGACTGTCTGTTTCCTCTGCCAGAGAAAACACGGCAAGCATGATTTGTCCTAAGAGTTGTTGATTCGCAATTTTGCAGCCACCTTAGCTGTACATTTGCTTATAGGTGTATGAATATGTGTGACCACTTGGGTATGTAATTAAATGTTTTTGTGATTTACCTACAGTTTAAATTATGTTGTTCTCTTTTCATTTGTATGTAAAACAGTGATGAGCTTGGTTGTTCATTAGTTTGCCAAAATTCTGATATTTCTGCTCTGAATAAGTCTGAGAAAGAAGATAGGTCCCGCGTATAGTCATTTTGAAAACATATGACTTAAGTATACTAAGAAAGTTAAACTATGTTTGAAGAATTAGCTTAAACTCATTCTACAGATTAAACTATTAAATGTTTTATCTGAGAACAAGAAATTATTGTTTTGATAAAACATGAGGCACTATTCACAAGCCAAACATAGGTACCAACCATAGGATTCAAACATAGGTACTAAAGTTAACCGTTAGACGTGTATTGAAAATTGCTGGAATCTCAGAGAAAAAGCAAGTCCACTGTGAATCCTATGAAAATACCGAATGACACCATTGTTGATTCTGAGCGAACAAAAAACAGTCTAACAAAGTGACCAAAATTCTGCTGCAGTAGAAGAAGGTCCTGTGAACCCCAGTGAGGCTGCAACTAGATAATCCATGGCTGATTTTGTTCTGATAGTTTTTATGCAAGGTAGAACAATTTTCTTGTATTGTCTAGCATTGATTTAAGCCTATGTTGATTAGTTGCCTGTTTTTTTTTTTATTATTACTAAATACATAATACTAAAGCTATCAGATAGAAGAGGATAATAGTTATAAAAGATAAACCTAATTTCTCATTAGTAAAGATTTCATTGACCATGGGAAAACAAACGAAGCCAAGACATGCAGTTCAGCTTTTTTTTACTTACTACATTTCCCTTTAAGGAGGTGTTACAGATGAGGTAACAACTCTTTGCAGGTAAAAAGTATGAGAATTAAGGTAGGTAATATGAGAAGTGCTCACCTCACACTACTGTAGTCTCTTGTAAGAGGGGAAAAGGGTGAAAACCTGATTATTTTTTTGCAGCAAGCTTGTTCTGAAAGATTGTCTTTTTAATCGAGACTAGATCCCGTGAGTCTTTGGAACACCTTAAGTGCCCTTACTGCACTGGATTGTAGCTAACCTTCCAGAACGCTATTTTTCTAATAAGTACCTTCAATAAAGGTGGACTGGGTTCTGTTCAGTGTCTCAGTATTAACTGAACAGGATTTCTACATTTGATGGCCTTTTAGAAGCCCCATCTGCTTCACTGCTTTACCGCCATAAACACCATTAGATTGATTTTCTTATCTTATTTGATAAAGACTGAAAGTACATAACTTCAATTTTGTTTGGATAGCTTGCCATTTACTTCTTAAGAGTAAAAAGCATTTTCGTCTCTACAAGCAAGATAAAAAAGCAAGAAAAACATGCTGCAAATAATTGTTTTACGGCTTAACTTTTCTCATTTCTCTGTCAGGATTTGCTAAATGACAATAATGCATAACTTGCAAATGGGACATTTAGTATTTTTTTTTAATGTAACTAGTAAACCTATCTTACACTGAGAGAGAATAAAAATTCTTTATTAGAATTGTATCTATATTACTTAGCAAAGAAAGGCTGAGAGATGATTTCATACGTATGAAGTTATATGGCTGAGGGATGTGTGATTTATCTGACAATTTGTCTTTAATTTATCTGTAGTTTGTTTGAAAGCTGAAGCAAAACACATTCACGCTACATCTGAGAGGCACTTTTTTAGTATGATGTGTCTACTGTTGTAGTGGATTCTCCATTGCTTGAAGCCTTAAAAACTAAATGTTCTTCTAAAAGATGTTCTACTTCAGTTAGACGTCACAAGCTTCCTTTAAGCATGCCTGGGAGAAAACACAACCCTGCAGTCAGTCAGATAGTAAATAGCCTCACTACTGCAGTATGTAATCAAGAACAAGTTAATGAGCTCTGCTGGGGTACAGGAAGATATTCCTGATTGCAGAGGTAGAGATGCTGGAGACAAGGAAAGGGAAGCACTGCAGACAGGAAGAATGCACGGTCAGTGACGCATCCGTACAAGGGGGAAGCAGCAAGGGTAGGAGTCCAAACAAATGATAAAGGGGTCCAGGGAGTGGGGAAGAGAGGAACTGCAATGAGAAGAAGAGCTTGGATAATGATGCACTTTATCAAAATAGTCCCTCCTGGCATCACAATCCAATATTCTGTTAGTAAAATCAGGCAGTGTACTTCTTCTTCTTCATTCTGCTAAAAATATTCCTGGCAATCGTATTCTTGATATTAAGACATTTTTAATTGTAAAGAACTGGAAGAGAATTGTTAGCTAATTTACTTTATGAGTAAAAATACAGAAACTACATTTCAAATAAACCTATAAGCAGAGCTTTCTCTTATTTATAGACATGTAGGGGGAGGAAAAGAGTACATTTAGCATGTTTTGTGTACCCTTACACTAGCAGACTTAATACTTGCCCTTTTTCGACTGTCAGGATGCCCTCTGTGTGAATATAATGTAAATTTAGGGAGGAAAAAATGAAGTATAATTTGATTTTTGGTTCCTAGAGGTTTCTTTGAAATCATATGTTTCTAACCAATGCACTTATTTTCAACTTTTCAAAATTAATCTCTATATGAATGCAAAACTATACCCAGTGGTATGTAACTTCCTATGCTAAAGAGGTTATCTCTTGCTTAACTGCACTCTGACCTGTCATTTCTGACTGTTCATAAGCTAGCTGTAGATGAATATACTACACCTGTGACCTGGCAGATAGGAGATGCACATTATGAATTTTTTTGTTGTTAGTAGTGGTGTTTTTTTTAGTGTGATGTATAGATTGCTCTGTCTTTGCTAGAGGAGACAGTGAAAAAAAAAAAAAACTATTTTGACTCACGGCACACATTTACAATGATTTTTACATTTTGTGGAATATATTCCATGATCTTCATGTTCATCTGCTTCATCTGCTTAATAACCAGAATCTTCATCTGGAAAAAGTTCCCTTAAACCATTTACAGTAACACTACAGCTTTCTTCTGACATTTATCCTGCTGAAACCTCCCGGGTCTTCAGTTGCCTCTGCTAGTTCTGCTTTAGGCAGGCACGGAACGTACGTGTAAATTGCTATTAGTTATACCAACCAGCATGAACTGTAATATAGGTGCGCGTTCTTCCCCGGATGTCAAGCCAACAACATGCCCGTTTGGGGAAGGCAGCTGAAGAACTGACTCTCAGTCCAAAGCAAAAAACAATGTGCGGGGCAGTCGGCTTCCTCCCTCCCAAACCTTCCTGCAGAGGCTCCGAGTAACCCGAAGTAACAAGAGCACAGTGTGTCTTCCCAGGAGCCACACATTTTGCACACTGAGAAAAGAAATTTGGAAGGCTGTGTAATAGTGCCACCAGGTGATAGTATAAAATATTGGGCTTGCTGCCAGACTAACTCCCTTAAACAGTTATTTGCAGATTGGCTCTGCTGTAAACATAACAGCATGTTTTTCCTCCCTAGCAGCACAGTTACACGCTGGTGGCTCTTTGGTGATGCAGATCTTCAGACGTTAACTAACCCATGTTTGATGTAAGAGCCATAGTAAAGGTGATGGATATCTGTGGAGGGTTATTGTTTTTTGTGGGGGGGGGGGGGGAGTGTGTTGCTTTTGGGGTTCTTTGCAATTTCTGTGGTTTTTATGGAGGCAGGTTGAGGTTATGGATCTGTCCCACTGAGCCTGTTTTCTTCTGACATAGAACAGATGAGAGAACAATCAGGACAATATTCTAAAGAATACCACAGCCTGAAGTTTTTATATGAAGCCCCAAGGCAAGCAGGATAAACATCTTAATTGTTACTGATGCCGATTTGAATCTAGATTCTTTAGCATCAAGTAATCTGCACATGTTACTTGAAAGCACTTCTCATTTATACGTGACAGCAGCGATGATCCTGTGGAACTGATTTATGTAGAAGAGCTTCTAGGAATGTGATCCCATCCTAGTGGGAAAAGTCATATTAGTGAAAGAAGATATTTCTAACTCTGAGGGGTTCTGCTAACACTCAAGATATATTAGCATAATGAGAAAGCTGTTTTCATGCACTCTGCCAGCATAGCAAGAGAAAATTAAATAAACAGGAGCCCCTTACAGCACAGTGTATTCAGGAAGAACTGATAAAGGTAATGCAAAATGATTAAGATTTTTAAATAATTTTCTTTTTCACTATATTCATGCTTGTTAACAAAAACTAGGTCTTAATTTAAAATGTAATTGGAATTCATTGCTTGAAGCAATCTGCCCCAAATGCATGTCCTACTCAAAAAAGGCGACAAGCTGTTGAATTAATGGAGGGTGGGGGAACCAACATGTTTTCAGTGTAATGCTCATGTTCCCTTTACTGGAGTTTATGCTTTGCCGAGACGTAAGGAGGTGAAGACACAAAGAATCACTGCACACACTCATGGACGTTACCTTTCTTGCTCAGGGGAAGGAGCAGGGAGGGAGAGGAGGAGATGTTTGCCCTTTTGGGGGGAGTGGGTGGGGCAGCTGCCCCACTGTACCTTCAGAAACTGTTGGTGGAGAATTACGCTTTCTCTTTGTAAGCTCTATAAATTGTGTAATTCCTGCTTCGTGTCTCAAAAGTTGATGACAGTCCTTGCCTGTTATTCTGTCATTTTCTGTGAATTTTGGAGTGTGTCCTTCTTCTCTTGAAAAAGCTACTGTTTAGGGATCACAGCGCTCTCTGGTAGGTGAGATTAAGAAATTATAAAAATTCCTGCTTCTCTTAGTAAGCAGGCCTGAATAGAAGCATAATTTGTTAGCTGCCCTAATATTTGTCAGCTAGGTGGAGGGTTTAAATGTGCTTTTATCTTGTCTTATTTGTGTGACTTGGTCATAGCTGTCTTCATGAGACTGTCCTTTCGTCTGTTAAGAGCAGTCCAATGAACAGTTTTAATCCTACTGTCAGCAGTACCCCACGAACAAGCTCAGTTTGAGCTATTCAATATAGAACACGTCTGTTCATCTCAGTATGACTGAAAATTTTGTTTCAGAAGATTTTGTTTCACTAATGTAAGCATGATCAAACAATTTGCCTCCACCTTTCTTTCACACCCTGTGTGAAAGGCTGCTGAAACTGATGGTCTTGGCTCATTTCGTTAGGAGAGATGGGTGAAAAGGCCTCTGTCTTCCAGGTCAGCAAAGCACTGAAGTTTTGTTTTGAAATGTGCACAACTTCCTGTTGAAGTAAGCTGAACTATTCATGTGAAATGCCATTTCAGTCACTGTGACCGTGGGCTAGAATAAATAGGTAGCATTCTTTTGTTGCATTAATGGTGATCCCCTTGGTTTTCATAACGCCAACAGTAACAGCAAGGCAATTGCCTTGTTCTTATTTCCAGCTCATAGTGCTGATTTTACTGTCTGTGAACAACTATATAGGTATGTCAGGGCAGACTCTGCTAACCACAGAATAAACTTTCATGGTAAATGGTAGTACCAGCAGTTCATTAATTTATATTGATTGGAAATCCTATTAGAAATTATTGAAGCTGGGAAGAAAACGCGCCAGTTTCAGACGTCCCACACATGCTCTCATATAGGCTACAGCAGCCTCTAAGTGCATGTGGAATTAATAATGAATGATCCATGACACCAATCAGGTTAGTAGCAGTTTTTAAGAATGTTTCAAATACTATATATATAGCTGATATACATAGATATATATATGCTGCAATCCTCTCAATCAATTTCTTTGTGTTCCGGGGAGGAGA
Organism: Struthio camelus; assembly: GCF_040807025.1. Taxonomy (NCBI): domain Eukaryota; kingdom Metazoa; phylum Chordata; class Aves; order Struthioniformes; family Struthionidae; genus Struthio; species Struthio camelus. The sequence goes on along the minus strand of NC_090943.1, from coordinate 143,598,810 downwards.
GGGGTCATTAGTCCAGTTGCACATCCCACAGGGCAGTTATCTGTTACCAGTTTTCTGCTTCAAAATATCAGTGCCTACAAATCTAATTATTAAATTAAATTAAATATCTTCTACTTAGCCACTTAGAATTTGGGAAGCCAGGTAACTTAGAAATAACTAATGTTGGGGGTAGATACAAAATTATATAGATTTTTATGCGCACTCCAAATATAATCTACACTTGTATGATCAGTCCTGCTCTCTGTATAGGAGGTATAAATCTGCACTAGCTCTCGGTGTTTGTGAAGTTTATTCTGAGTTTGCTTCATCAAAACTTGCTTCAAAATCTCGCCCATCATTTGTGCAAAAAGCTATTCTTCAAGCCGTATAGGGTAAGAGAGAAATTTGCTTCACCTGTGTAAGTGTGTTGAGTTAAGGATTTGAGAGTTTCATGATTTGTGAGTGTGGCATTGTGTTGGTAGCAGGGAGGGCCCAGGAGCTCCCCGCCTCACGGCAGGAAGGACCTGTGCGGGTTGCGTTGCCCATGGAGGGAGGTGTGTAGGAGAGAATGGGATGCAGCCCCCTGCTTGTTTTTCCTTTCCTTCCCCCTCTTCTTGCCCTGGTAGATCTGCACCTGAAGTGAAATAGTACATGAGTCCCACTGAGTTTGCAGTTTCAGTTCAGGAGCTGGATTTCTTCTTGGCACTTGCAGGAGGTGCTAACTCAATTGGAAACGTTTAATCCTGCTTTCTCGAAATGTTTACCATTGCATGCCCAAATGCAATGCAAATGTCTGCTTTAGGGCCCTCCAAATCTGGATTAAGTTTTTTGTAATTATTTCCTTTCTGCGTTGTGGTGGTAATTTTTTCTTAAAAACAAAACTTGAACAATGCTCAGGAAAGAATTCAACCCAACTGCTTTGCAGTATTGAAGCCAACCTGTGACAGGAGTATTTTGTACCATTTGCGAGGGTAAAATGTGGTCTTCTTGGAGACCAGTGACCTCTTTTCAAATAATTACATGTAGTTAGAGCACCATCTGTGAATTTCTAATAACTTTGTGAATCAGGATCTGATTACTGAAGCTAAACTTCTTTAGGCACAAGCTGCTGTGGAAATTAGATTCTGGTTGCTGCGCAAAGTAAGCAGCAGCAGCAAAAGAAATAAACCTCTTAAGTCCAGGTCTTTCTTGCAACACACGGTAACGTTCCACAGGTGGTACACTTTCGCAGCAAGTGACCCAAAACCATCTGCAGACAGGTGTCTTGTGTCCACGTGTAATCAAATCAAAGAGATGTTCCTGGCTGTTCCATAATTTTAACTTCAGCAATAGAATTAATGTGGCAGCAAAAATACTTTTTCAACACGTAAGTGTATGCCTTCTGTTAAAATTCTTGCTATAGGTTGTCAGTATGAAAGTATAATTCCTAAGAGGCAAGCTCTGTGTTTATCGCATAATTAAATGCTATGATTTTCATAGTATTGATAAATATGAGCATAAGGTAATCCTGTTATCTAGAAAAGAGATATAAATGTGGAAAAGCAGCTCATTACAAAAGTTAAAAATATTATTAAAAGTTCTATTCTCTAACTGTAAAGGATTTTGATTAAGAACATCTTTCTTTCTAAGTATTTTACTAATGAGTACATAATGAATTAACTGCTTTTCTAACCATGCAAATACTTGGTTTGTCAAAAACTGGACACTTACTGAAATTTGATAATGAGAACAGTTTGACTTTGTTAAATGATTTACTTCTTTTTGACTTAAAAATTTTTGCTCATGGACTGAATATAAGATTACTTGACTAAGCAAATGACAACTTCTTGAATGAACACAGTGTATTCTCAGTAGCTATCACAGTAGCCTATGAATAATAGCAAGTGACCAAACTCTGTATTACTGTTCCATCGGAGAGCCCTGCTAATGAACCTCGTGCTCGGTGCGTTACAAACAGAACAAAAGCCAGTCCCTGCTTCAAAGAATTGACAGTCATCTCAGAGACTGCTGAGGAAGGCAGGAGGGTAAGTGGAGCAGAGAAAACAGTGAGCATGTCCATAAACAAGCCCTAGAAGGCTGCTTTGAAGACACCTGACTTGCCTCTAGATACCTGGGTTTGTGCATAAGATTTTGACCTCTGCCGAGGGAATCCAGGCTTGTTCCTAAGGTACAGCACCATGTCTGTGCAGAGCTGTGTCTGTTCTGCTTCCAGATCACCCTTTGTTTATCGGTACAATGCCTTGCTGTAGCATTTACCAAATCAGATTAACGCTAGCTTGAAGATCTGTGCACGGAGCTATGTTACATGCTAGATAGGCAATGGCCTCAGCTTCGTGTTATTGCTGACAACATTTCTGAAGACAGCACAGCGAGGGTTTTAAGCTGGAGCTTGTTGGAGTTTTGGAATGTGCTTAAGAAAGTCCTTCCAAGTAGCAATATTGGAAGAAGAACAAAAGTGTGAGGGAGTTTAAAGTGGTTAATTGAAGCTAGCACAATTGGCATATCCAAGAAGTCTATTTTCTCTCATCAGGGACATAGCAGAGTCGGGACAGAAAAAATTCAAGGTATTATATGTTATTCTGCACTAGGTGGAATGCATTGTAAAAGACTTGCAGGTTTTTAGGAGATAATTTTGTTCAATTGTATTTACTGATATTTTAAAATATGAATTAAAAAAAAAAAAAGTGCCTATTTGCCTGCTTAAAACATAGGCTTATCTGGGAGAAGAAAAAATTACTTACTCTGGATATATCAGGAGCATTTAAACCTTATTTTCCACTTTTTTTTTCTTTTAGCAAGCTGAGTAAGATCTTTAGTTGGCCTAAATACTGAAGCCATGAAACAATTGCTTGAACTGAAGCTTCTGATGTCCAGATTGTAGATGTTCATGATTTCTTACTGTTTCTTTATTGTTTATCTAAGGTTTTCGTACCACTGGAAAGAGGATTAAAAATCTGCATTGGCAGTATTTTATGTTTTATGCAATAATGTATATTTTATATGAGATCTTATTTTTGGTGCAGCCAAGGGATTATACAAGGGACACATATGTTCTGTATCTGTCTTCCATTGTGAAAAGATAAACAGCAGTTCGCCTTCTAATCTCATATATTATAGCCATACAAGTCCTCTAGCAAAAATAATTTCTTTTGAAACCTTACACTGCAGGACCTATGTTATTTTTCTTTTGTAAAGAGAATTCAGTGTTATGATATTTTGAATTTACGGAAGTAATTATTTTTCTCCCTGAGAGGTCCAGTACTTATTTTTCTGCAGTTCTGCAGAGAAGATAACTAGATTCACACTGGAACTTGGAATGTAACTAAAAAAGAAAAAAAAAATATGAAAAATATTTAAGCTATTAAGAAAAGTAATATTATTCTTATTTGTGCTAATAATATGTTGAACTTATGCTACTAAGAGCTCTTTGAATTAACAACAGGATATAGAGCATTCCTACTCTAATCACTAGCCCAGAACTAATTCAGACTGGTGGCTCTGGATAGTATCTGTCTCTGAAGTGAATTGGTGATAGGAGAAGAGTTTCTACTGGTCAAATGTGTCATAAAAGACTGTCCCAGTTAAGACTAATTACCTCCAGTAGTAGCAGCCATAAGACAGACACTGAAAGATAAAAAATCATAAACTAGACGTTAGTCTCTCACCCATGAAATGGTCTCTCCAGACCCGTATTTAAGCTAATTGGTAAGTTATTGAGAATATGCTTATGCTATGACAGTGTATGCTCTCTGTTATACTAATAAAGGAAGCTCTCTAGTCTTTAGAGCTCTAGTCTAATGTACTTATCATTACCATTACATTCAATTACAAGTTTTGGAGAAGAAACTGCAAAAGCAGTTCTGTGTGTCACAAAGGAGCGTATTGTTTACATATAGCAACAAAATCTACAGCTGTATTTGAACAAGATAGCTTAACTCGTGCTTATATCATGGAGTGCTATTGGGCATAATTTATAGTGACCCGACCTTTGAGCATAGAAAACACCTTGAAAACAGGCAAAAGTTAATACAACATGCCCCTTTGCTTGCTTGTTCTATTCAGCTACCGTGCATTTCATAGAAGGCATCTCTGCCTTTATGGTTATATAGTACATTAATTCAGAACTGATGCATCATTTATAAATGTATGTAGGGATTCAAGGACAAACTGTTTGCAGCTTCAGACTAGTTATAGGAGGGAGAAGGTTTCTAAGGACCTTCCTTTCAACTGTCCCCTGAATCCACTGGGAAAGAGCTGGAATAAGAACTGGTCAGGCTAGTCCAGTCTGTGTGTGATCTGAAGGAGCAAGTTGTGTGCTGCCCCGTACAAGCCATGCAGCAGCCATTCCCAAAGAATAGGACATTTAAGTCTTTCTTAAATACAGTGTCTTCTCAGCACTCACATTATATTGGTGTAGCTATGTTCTGTCCTCAGTGCATGCAGTTGGGTCTTCAGCATTCAGTTGTATATTTAAATAGCCATGAGATCTGTAGACACAAATGGTGGTAAACTTACCTAATGATACAAGCGACAGCAGAAGTTACATGATGAAGGATTTGCAATCTCTAAGCATGTAAAAAGAGCTGAATAATGAAAAGATGATTAAAAAAAGGCATGGTTAGGTATGTCTTTGCAGCAACCAAAATGATTATGACTGTAGCTGCAAAAATTTGCAAAACCCTGTCACTCTGCCTGAAAAGATTTTTAACTTTTAAAACTAACATATATTCTCGATTTTTCTGAGAGTGATTCATTGCTGGATGCTTTATTCCTACCTTCTCTTTGTTTAGTTTTGTGCTTCTAACAAGCTCATTCCTGTTAGCCTATGGAATTCGTGTAAGACAGGCAATTGCAGCAGTGAATTAGGAAGAAAACTTATATGGTGACTGATTCTTCCCTGGAATAGCATTTCTAAGGACACGTTATTTTCAGCAAGCTTCCTTCTTGAAACTTGACATATAATGTAGATGACTTTTTCAGACACAGGCCAGCTATAAATCCTGCTCTTTGACACAGCACAGCCTTCAAGTAGCATTTATGTCATGTCTGCAAATACAATAGGGCCAATTTGCTAATAGAAATTGCTAGCGACATCTATCAACAAGATTGAGTTAATTAGATCATTGCCACTGTAGTAGAGAATATAATTATTCCTTGATGTGAATTCTGTGCCTTGAGTTACACAATCAGAATGGCACTTACCCACAGAGATTTTTTTCAGAAGATTATATTTGCACGCCTACATTCATAGCATTGCCTCATTTCACTCATTTCTTAGCAGTGCTATATGAATTGTGCATCAAACATAGATTTGGCACTTCCAGTATGTTTTGGGGAAAGTTTACAAATACAGTGTTGTGCCTGAAATACAGTGTTGTGACAGAGCTTTTCATTTGCTAAGTATGTTTGTTTTACCATGTTAATCATTCTGTTTCGTATGAAAGGTTAGTGGTATAATAGTTCTTATAGAAGAGGAAACAATCATGAGTTACAGTATATTTTAAATAAATCTGTGCTTTAGACACCTGGAAACATAGTAATAACCTGTCATTGCCATTTACCTTTCAAAATAAGTATATAATAATGGTATTTTATAATATTAATTACTGATGTTATTTACATGACTTGAGAGTCTCAGCATTTCAATAGCTAGAACTAGAAGTATCCTTTTTTTTCAGAGAGGAAAGCACGTTAGAGAAAATCAGAAAGAAATATGACTTCATTTGATCTCTCTTTATGGGGGGGGGGGGGTAGTTGGTCATTTTTTAATGTATCTTCTTAGTTAGTAATTGTGGTTAATAACTTTCACATTTAGGATGCAGTACAACCTGTATACCACCCCTGCCAAGCACAGCCTGGCTCCATAGAGCCTTGCAGTATCTCTTCACTTTACTTCTTGGTGCTCCAGTTTCTGGAAGACTTCATTAGCTTGAATAGAGAATTACTCTGCTGGCTTAGATCCAGCCAAGATAACCCTGACCAAGCCATGCCTACTGAGAAAATGGGTGCAAACAGTGATTCTGCATAGGCCTAGCTGAGCTAAGAAAATCTCTTTCGGTTTAACTGACTATGCAGAGCCATTCATATGCCCATTTTATCCCATTTTCCAGTGTGCCCATGAGTTGGCTGGTCGTAGCCTGCTTGGTTTTGCAGGATGTGTTACCTGAGGCCCTACGCTGGGTGAAGTAGTCAAGTTGTCTACAGATCTTGGAAGTGTTAGGAGTCTGTTGCATTCACATAGCATTGCCCTTATGTTAATAAGCTGTGCTGGCTCTTCTGTGAATTTATTTTTAGACAATTTCAGATATAGTTGAAGCTAATGGGCATGCTAAGTTCTCTTCTCCCTGGATAGACGGAAGAACAAATTAAACATTTTTTGAAATAAGATAGTTGAGGATATTAAAAGTATCCCCTTACTTAGGTTTTATCATGTGCATGATTGCCTTGGGCAGTACCTTCTATTGTCTCGTTATCTCAGTCCATTGAAGTATTTCAACTGCTGCTTTCATGTCGCCTGAATGAAGGCTGTTAGCATACCCATTAAGTTTAAGAACTGTCATTGCCTAGAGACAAGATCTAATATTGTCTAGAGATCAAAGCCTTGAAGATGGCAGCCGTTAACGCCATCTAGCATTAATATGGCTTCACATCTCATAGTTTATCCAGACCAACAGAGTCAATATCTGCTCAGTTAACCTCTGTGATCCTGCTTCTGTATTCACCCCTGGACTAGTGGAATGGGAAGACAGCTGAACTGTTTCATTAACATTACTTAAGTTGTGCTTAACTTATACCAGGACTTTCAACTGGGTGTTCACCAACAATGCAAGTATCACGTATTGAGGCTATACTGTTGTTCCTTCGTTTGTACCAGCACAATGATTTGGAGTTAAGCTACAGTGTCATGCTGTGGAGGAACAGACGTCTTATGGGTATGAAACTGACTGAAAGATTCAGCACTGCCTCTTCACAATATTACAGAAATAAGATAAAGGACTTTCCATTTACGTAAAGTTAAGAAGCATAAATTTAGAAATCTTGCAGTACTACCCTGTAGATGTTCCATGTACCAAGGCTAGGCAAAAGCCGCACTGATGTTGTGACATCTATTACCTAAAATAAATATGTTTACAACTGAATACTCTTTCGTAATAAAAATTGCATATTGTTTGAAGGATAGTAGAGCTCTGCAAAATTACGAATGCTGTGTATTTTCTGTACAATTAGAAAAGGTTAATTACAAAGATATCTTCGTTTCTGCAATGTTGTGAAAGCTCATCTCATCCTCTGCAACTTCAGGGATATGATTTGTTACATCAGTAGGAAAGGTTGGGGTGCACTGTGGGATATGGAAAAAAATCATCAAACTTTGGGGTGGGTAAAAACACACAATTGCAAGTGAATAGAGTAAAAAAAAAAAAAAGGAGAAACCAGTGGGAAACAGTGTAGACCTCATACTCCAGGGACCAAGATGCCTGGGATAACTGAATCTATGTAAGTTATTGTTAAAGCATATGTATATATATTTCTTGTTTTCTGCTATGCTTCACCAAATAAGAACACTAAGTGTATTCTGTAAATACACAAGATCAAGTCTTAAATTCTAGTCTTTAGGTCAAAGTCTTCAAGATAGTCCCTTTATTAAATATGCCGATTGTGGCAATGAGTAGACACAAGTCCATGGGACCAGATGGGATGCATCTGGTGGTGCTGAGGGAGTTGACCAGTACCATTGTCCAGTATCACAAAGCTGCTGTCTATGATCTCTGAAAGGTATTGGTGACTGGAAGAGGTTCCTGAGGACTGGAAAAAGGCAACTGTCACACCTATTGTCAAGAAGGGCAAAAGGAGGATCCGGGGCTTTGCAGGCTTGTCATCCTCACCGTGATTCCTGGGAAAGTGATAGAGCAAATCCTCCTGGAAGCTGTGTCCAGGCACATGAAGAATAAGACAGTGATTAGGAAGATCAGCATGGATTTACAGAGGGCAAATAGTGTCTGAGCAAACTGATTGCTTTCTATGATTAGATCACTGGCTCAGGGGATGAAGGGAGAGCAGTGGACATTTTGGAGTGACTTCCAACCTAAATTATTCTATGGTTTTCAGCTTATAGTCCATGGTCTCTTGTGCATCTATGCACTACTCCTAAGATACTTGCACAGTAACTACAGCCTTAACCTTAAACTATATGCCTGAGGCTCATTCTTCACCAGGACATTGGTTTTGATCCACCAATCAAAAAAGATTGGTATTATGCTTTGCTTTTATTAAAAAGAAACAAATTTAATTAAAAAGAAACAATAACATTTGATTAGATTTATTGAATTAACTTTAATACAAAATAAACAATTTTAATTAAAAAGAAACAAATTTACTTAAAAAGAAATAAATTTTGCTGTGACCTGGCTATTTTTTGAAATCTCGTTTCTCGGTTATGTTCCCATCCTGTTGTTGTGGCTAGAGAATACCTTGGTGTGAAAAGGCTGTGTGGGTGACACTTTATGTTACTAATGATACTGATGACTTTAAATACTCTGAGTCTGCTGAATAATCACCCTAGAAGTGCAGGGTGCTGTGGCCTGTGGGCTGAGGAGACGTATCCAGAATAGCTTTAAGTACTGCCAGCTGTGTAACTGGGACAACATGAAACTTGCCGCATGCCTGTGGGAAAGCACTGCCAAAAGGCCAGGTATTTTGTCCATGTTGCTCTGACTAGAGTGCTGTTAGCACTTATATGCTTCAGTGACTTCAGTGTCCATCCTTCCCACATCGGTGAAGGCGAGAAACAGAAGAGTTTTTTTGAGGGCTAGTGAAGAGAAGAGACCTACCACTGAGGGTAGGAGCAGTCAGCAACAGACCTTTTGGATCTCTCTTTATGTCTCTGAATCTGATAATTCAACTCATGCTTTTAGGCAATGATTGGAGTTAGAAAATAACCCAACATGAAGAAGCTCAAACTACATAATGTAGGTAAATAGAATATTCCCAGATATTCCCAAAATATAATAAATATTTTATATAATAAGATATTCCCAAATAAAATCTGTTCTCAGATCCAAAACCATTTGAAAGTTATTATAAAAATGAAACAGAAAGTATGCATGTCTAATATTAAATAGTCTATTTGAAAAGTAAATACTTTACTTCAATTTCTTTTCCAAAAAGACCCTCTGGAGACATATAGCATATCAATGTTTTTTGTTTAGGAGGAAAGGCTAATCTAGCAAATAGAAAAAAAATTCTAAAAGGAGGATGGACCAGTTCATTCCAGAAATTTGGAGCTGTGCAAAGGAGATTTATGCAGCAAATAAATTTTTTGACGTTACTTATACATTGGTTTAGACAGACTCTTAAAGTATACAAGATATATTTTGAATATATCATATAAAACTATTATATCTTTGAGATTCTCTTCTTCCTACTTACTCAACTAAATGAGAATCAGAAGTATATATTTTGGTCTATTTATAAACCATGTTGGCTAGACAACTGGATTTATAAAGGGAATATTTTCCTGCATTTTTTTCTGAACAGAAGAAAAAGTTCACTCTTGAAGGGCCAGTTGTTAAACAAGGGAACCAGGGCAGCACATGTGAAATACATGAAGCTGATACCACAATGCCTGTAAATGGTATTAGGGTGTAAGTAGGAAACAGATTTTGGCATTGACAACAGGGCTAAATGTTAGTGTAAACTGCTAAGTAGATGTGTATGTACAGGGGCATGCAGTCTGATTTTTAAAAACAGCAGACTTGTGTCTGTGTGTTTTTATATTTTTAAAATATGCCAAAAATATATATGGCCCTATTGCTTTCTGGGAAAAGTGCCATTATTAAGGTGAGAGATACAAGGCATATTACCAGAGCCCTCGAATCAGATTTAAGAGACTTAATGGCACACAGGCCATTATTATGTTAGGCCTCTGCAAAGGAGTGAATAACGTGTGTTTTCTTCAAAGTTTTAGGTTTGAAATCCTCATCGCAATAAAATAGATGGAAAATAATGATAGAAAAAAAAATAGATAGAAAAAAATCTGTTGATTTCAGGATTTCAACTTCAGAATTTCACCCTATGCCTGTCAAAGTGAATGAGTAATGCCACCGATGAGAATGAGGTCAAGAATGAGTCTAATGAGTCACTAATCCTTTATAGTTAGCAATGGGAAAATGTAAATTATATCCTTTTAGGACCTTTTAGGATCATTTTTCAGGTGGAAAATATACAAGACCATATGAACTTCAAAGAAATGATGATAAATGTCTGTATAAATAACCTTGGCAATATTGGAAGAGAACAGTTTTATCTCCTCTATAGGATCTACGACAGATAGGACACATTTATTACTAAGCAGAATGTGTGTTAGGGGGGAAGGGGGTGTCTTTTTTTTTTTTTTTTTAAATGAGGCATCAGCTGTTTACTAAAGACTAATTAGAAGAAATTTGTCACCATTTGCAGATTTGTTCCTTTCATGATTTAGGAGACAAGCCTGCTTTGTTCTCTCTCTCTTCCTCTCTCTCTTTCATGAAGTGTTTCTCAGTAAAGTACTAATTAAAATCTTTTGCGCCCACATTTGATAACAACTAATTGTTGCCCTTCTTTTTGAAGCTGTTTCTGTCCTGAATCCATCTTGCAAATGTTGTGGCCAGAAAAGTATGTTTAGCCCCAAAGTGTATCTCGCCAAAACCAACACATGCGCACGTGCCGGGTTGGACCAGGGTGAAGTGTCAGTACAGGACGTGCACGAGGCTGCGGCGCTGGACGGGATCCCGGGTACCACGCGCTGCTGCACTCTTCAGGTGTCTAAAAGCTCCTGGTCCGAGAGCTGAGACATCATTGGCCTGAAACTTTTTGCTAAGGTGCAGAAAGATATATACGTGGTTGTAACAGCGCTTGCTGTTGCCTCATTTTATTTGCACTTGAAGCTGTAATAACGCATTTCTGCAAGGAGATATGAGTATCATCGTTTCCGGGGAAAAGAAATGGGAGTCAGCCCGGGTCTTTTCTGGGTGGGTGCCTTTCTGTCCAATTCGCATGGCTGCGTGGCTGCGTTCGCTTACAGCTCATGTGACTTACACTGAGGTAGTCACAAATGAGTAACATAATTTATATGAAAAAAAGAAAGATTCCTTTACTTGGAATTGGAGTGTTTACTAGCTGAAGATTTTATTTTTTGATTATTCCTGACTTGCACCCAGGAATAGTCCACTTGTGTTGAAGAGATTTGGTTCAATTAAGCAACTAAGCTTTCTGGAGGTTTATTATGCTCAGTTCTGACCATCCTGAAATTTTAACCCAACAGGCAGTGAGCTGGTACCCATGACAACCCAGGCTTTCCTTTCCATGGATGCACATGTTTCCCTTTGTATTTTCTGCTAAAAGACAGCGTATGTTAGCAGTGCGGGGGAATGCAGGGATTTTCCCCCTGTGGTCGCTGTCTAGATGACTGTTTTTGAAAGGAAGGAGGAGTCTGTCTTTCACTTTTTACTTTGAAAGAATTAAACTTGTTCTCCCGGTACATGGCCAATATTTGGCAGGAGATTGAGATGTGCGTAGGTCAGTGATAAAGCAGGATAAATATCTAGTCTCATACTGATGCTGTCTGTCCTTATCATCTTGCTGCCCCCTGCTGCCTTCCAGCAGATGAGACTCCATGCGCTGCTGCACAAACTAGAGTAGAAGTAATGATCTCGTTGTAAGTTATTTCTTTTGAATTATGAAGCCATATTTTCCCTGTGTGTTACTACTATTAGAGAGTTGTTAATTTAATGCAGTTTTCAATATGTTCATTGTTTACAGTTAAGAAATAACAGTCGATTTGTTTCTTTCTGTCTAATACAAGACAGTTTTAGGCTTTGGTTTTCGGTGTTGATAAAATTGTTTTAAGCTAAGTTGGAAGTTTTATTGTTACTGATTCTCTCAGTGCAAAATCAATCGTCCCTTTTCCTTTCAGCCACAGCCTCTAACTCCACAAACTAACATAAATAATTGTAACATTTTAAAAATAGAATGAATTTGATAACTCTGCAGTCAACTGGTGCACTATGTGAGCCTATGAAAGCCATTTCTGCCTTGCTTCTCTGCTTGTATTATTGCTTTAGTGAGGTAGAAGGTGGATAGTGCTTACTTTATACTGGAAAATGCAGCAATGATCCTAATACGAATAATCAAATTACAAACCTAGACTATCCTCGCAAAATAGGCACAACTAACGAAACAATTGTGATAACGTATGAACGTCAAAACTCAGCAGTGATATAAAAATCATGAGATGCTGATTGCAAACCTACCTTTTTAGTTCCCAGAAGAATTTATTGTCTCAATTCAGTGAACTGAATAAAATATGCATATTTTATAATACTTTTTTTTACAGTATGGCTATCAAATATACAGGTAAACCAGGGCCTTCCTTAAAAGAATCCTTTTCACCCATTTTACTCTTCTGCATGCTCCCATACAACTATCTCTTTTCCTGAGGTGGCACCAGACCAGCTGCCTCAAGCAAGGTGTTGCCTTTGTCACTTCTCAGCATTGTCTTTGGTCACACTATCTTCTTTGCCCATTTCCTCAGATGCCCCACTGGGCACATTTCCTTACTCAGAGATGTTGCTGTAGTCAACCCAAAGAGGAGAGAGGAGGATCTCCCTAAAGTTTCCTTTGTTCCTTCCATTTACATGTAGCAGTCTTGCATTTTGTTCTCATCCTTCCTCAGAACAAAAGAACACGTGAGTTCTGCTATGGCTTTCCTCCTCTGCTTGGGCAGATGTCAGCCAGGCAATTTTCTGTGTGGGAGATACTCCAGAGGATTAAATGTGGCTCACAAGCGTGGCTTAAGTTGATCACTGCTTGTAAAATATTGTTTAGACTGAGTAAGTATCGTAAGGGTTGTTCTTATCACAGATTTAACTTTTAGAGAAAAAATGCGTGTGCGGTAGGAAGAAGTTCAGTGTCCAGCAGGAGCTGAGTGCAAACAAAATACCATGGTTAGTACATTTGGCAAGGAAATTTCCTTCTGCAAAGAGGTTCTAAGGAAAATTGGAAGAACTATCTTGGGTCATTGAACTGTAATACTCACTACCTCTGTGTATTTCTGCCTACTCACACTGACTTTGGCTTTTTCTAAATATGGGTGTATGAGTTTGGGTTTTATCTGCAGTGACGTAGGTGGTTGTATTAGCAATACCTTTGTAAAATCTCAGTGGAGTTTAATCAAGGACAATTGGGCAAGTCTGACTTGGCGTGTAGCACTGATCTCGTCTGCTTCCTCGGAATATTGATTCTCCTTTAGACTTATACAGCAAAGCATCTATAGATCTTTTGGATAATAAGGCAGAGTCCTAGTAGGCAGTCTGTGGAGCTCCTCAGTTTCTCAAATGACTTAGACATATTGTAAAAGAGTATCTCAGTATCTCTTCAAAATATCTTCTCCTTCACTGCTTGCTGCCACTTGTCCGGTAGATGCCATTTCTTCAGCTGCTCCAGCCATGCTGCTCCTGTCTTCTTTCCTCAGGCTCACTCTGCCTTGGTTACTGCTATCTCCCTTTTGGGGAGAAGTGGTAGTGGGGGCAGTTCCCTTTCTCCCTGCATTTCCCAGTTTGCTTCACTAGGGGATCTTCCCAGCCTTGCAGCTGGATCTGCTAGCAGGCAGCTTCGGCACTCTTTTCCTTCCTTTTGAGCATTCCCCCTTTGAGCCTTTGACTTCCTTGTTATATAAGATTTGAAATATAAGCTAAAGGGCTTCAGTGTTCAGGCTTTCCTGAGGCATAAAAAGGCACTCAAAGTAGGGTGACACAATAACAGATTTTGCTTAGAGAGTGTTGGTTGCCATCCACTGCAGCTGTTCCCCTTGTTATAAGTCACCAACAGATCACAGATTTCTTCGCTATGTAGATTATGCCAGCTCTTTTTAAAAACAGTTTTTCATTATCTCTTTGTATTTTGTTAATAAATGAAGTCTCTCTGTTTAGATTAATTGTTTCAATTTTTCTCTTATCCTAAATTGTTGTAATAATAATGTTGACATGCTGTGGTTCAGCCCTGAAGGAATATGAATGCTGAATATGAATATGAATTTCCCTTCACATGTCAAAGAATTCAACTATCTGCTCCCTCATAGGATGGTTGTTCCTTTTCTTACATTCTGTTAGATTCTTTATTTCTTACACTACCTTCTAATTTGTCTGATGCTTCCTCATGTAGTGCTCTGCTATATTTCAATAACATTGTTGTTTTAAGAGAAACATGCCCCTTCAGATTAGTCATTTAAAATGTACTGGAGATACATATAGATGTTTATGCATAAATATATATATATATTTTTTTTTTCCCAGTCAAACCTATCTGATGATGTAAGGTGCATTAGTGATTGAAATAAGCCTGAATATGACTAGAGAATTCTTCTTCCCAGAATAGCTGGTTTGGCCTAACTTCCTGGTAATGTCAGGAGTTTTGATATTAGTGCTGGTATTTATATTTTTAACTCTTATTTTTGAAAGCTATGGGGAAAAAAGATAAAAAATAACATTTTGTCAAAGGCACAGAGATTGGACCACTAGATGTTACCTCCCTTTTTATTCTGGAAAGTAAAAGGGACATGAAGACAAGGTAACATGTCAGAAAAAGAATGTGGGTCATCATATGAGGTGATGATGACACTCTTCAGACATGGAGGTAGTTCTGATCAAAAAACTGCTGAACTTTTAAGGAGTCAATAATATTTCATTCTCATATGCCATTCTTCCAAGTTTCTATATGAATTCATCTTTCCAACCTCTACCACTTCCTTCTAGTAGTGTATAACTTGTTACATCCTATTTAGAAATGGGCCTTCTAGTGTCTGATGGTGTCTTCTGCTTTCCTTCATCTTGATGGGTGCCCTCAAAAAGTGAAACAGGTCAGTGTGGAGTCAAGCTAAAGACTTGCTTACCACAGAAAATGATTCAGATCAACTCCATAGGAATGTTAATATAATTAAATATATATTGGGTTAGTGTACGACAAGTAGGTGACTCTGTAAGCAGCATTCACACTTCTGGATTTTAGCAAGGCATATTTTAGAACCAGAGCAGTAATACTGTCCCCTGCTCCTTGCCTCTGAGCCTTCTTCCCTCAAGAGTCATATGTCCTCTTGACTTCCTCATCTCCGCCACCTTTGATGCAGCCATTCTCAGGTGCATCCTGAGGCTAAAAGCTTGTGGCTGCAAGGGCTTCCCTAGCACCATGTTTGTGGAGGGACTGGCTGGCAGAATTGCAGAAAATGAGGCAGCTCACTTGTCAGGAGAGCAAGACTTGTACCGTAAATAAGGGTTTTGCTTCAGATACACATACTTGCATACATACGCTTATATAACAAAAATGTTCTGGCAAAATTATTTAGGTTCTGTCATTGACTAAAAGATTGGATTCTACCTCACTGTGAAAAAACTATTTTCTGATTAGTAACTCTCGAAAGTTTGTTAAAACTGTGGTGAGGGAATCACTGCTAATTACTGAAATTGCAATTGATTCATGGAGGTTTCTAATGCATGAAGGTGTAGGCAGGACACATGCTTCCTTTTGGCTATAGCAACGTGAGTTACTGCATAATGCTTGAAGAAATTATTCAGCTGTGAGGAGAGGAGAATGAATATTGTATCTAGTTATGTTCTTTCTGGAGGCATAAGTTTGCTACCACCATTCCTCATTCATGGAGTTGTGCTGATCCAGCCCAGGATGCTGCACTAGCTTTAGTGGGATTCTGCATCTGCCCTTGGGCCACCTGCTTGGAGTTCTTTGCAGATTGAAGTTCTGAGATATTAAAACTTCATTGCTTGTAGAAGATTTTCTGACATGTGAACTTCACTGAAAGATACTGTGTTCATTGCAAAATGATTTTCCTTTTATAAAGGGAAGGTTACTTTTTATGATTTCAGATCCATAGGCACCTATATTTCAGGGTAATAGGCTCCTTTACAATGCAGGCACCTGGAAAAATATATAATATTGATAATTGGTTAGGTTCTTGTCAAATATGTTGCTGATATTTCTTGTCTTGACCAGACATGAAAAACAGATAACAAGAATTAAGTTCAGAATATCAAAAAGTGAAAAAGTAGTGCATAAATCTGTAAAATAACTCAGTTTAAATGTGCCAAGTTGATTAGATATAATGTAATTGTAAATCAATATTTTAAAACCCCAAAGCCTGTCATACTTACTGGTACACAGAGCAGAATTACAAAGGAATTACCTCTTTTTTTGGTAGTTTTTGTTTTTTGGCTTTTTTAATTGACTTTGTAGTATATGCCTAGCCTTTTTAGATATTGTATCTGAGATAAACTAGGTCTATATTATTTTTTTTTCCAAGAGCCATCCTAGGCGTGAAAGTTTGGGAGCCCTGAGGGAGCACAGGATGGGTCGTGGTCCCTTGTAGATAAATACTAGTGACCTAAGGACTCTCAGAGATAAATTTCATTCCAAGTTGCCAGAAAATATCCAATGGAGAGTTCTGCAAAGGATCAGTAGTCCTGAGGTCTTCGTCCCTTATGTCTTAGGACATTCATCTAATACTACCGAGAGCTCCCCAAGTCCATGCATTGTATGGATTGCCCTGAAAGTGCTGTTGGATCATTATAACTGAGCTGATCTGAGTGAAGACCCAGCCATAAAAGGGAGCAGAGCCGGATCGTTGTGGATAACTTGGAGCTGGCTAATTGACATAACAAAAGACAATTTACAAAGCTAGAGAAAAAACTATAGGCAGAGAGTCAAATAGATTAAAGTACTGGTATTGAGGCAGGCTTTTTTTTCCTCCCCCCTGAAGAAAACGGGAGGAACAGAGAGGATCAGAACACTAGTTACTGCGCTTCAGCTGTTCCCAGCTCGTGGCTGGCACTTTAGGGGCATTCCCAGCAGGCATCTTCAGAATAGCTGTTTGATTACTGTAGGCTGGGGCTTTTGATGAACCAGCCTCAGAATAATAAGGTAGCAATGATGCAGTTGACTGTAGATGCTATTTGGAATTTAACCCTATTTTTGTAAAGTGCTTGACATATAATTAATCTTTATATCAGTAATTACAATAACCGTAGCTTACTTTGGAACTGCGCTCAAGTAATTGTGCTTCAGGAATAGTTCTGGCATTTCAGAGTTTTATATAGAGATTTTATCTCATATACAGCTATGAATGCAAAAAGTGAAGAAAAATGTGAAATTATTATTTCCAGAATACCACATGCCATAAAAGACAAGCAAAAGAGTTTAGTGCTCAAAATATTTTATTAGGATAATTAGAAATAATCTACCACAGGAAAAAAAAAAAAGAAATTAAAACGTGAATCATTCTGCATGTGTATAATAACCTCGCCATAAATTAATATAATACTCAGTTATAAATGATATCTGAAATGGCAAAGAAGATCTTAGGGCAAAAACAGTCTTTAATGTATGATTGTTTAAGTTTTTTAATTATAAGCTGTGATGTAGCAAACATTTCTCTTCTAAATCTTTTTTCCTCCTTTTCCAGGAGGAAATGTTTATCTTTTCCCCCAGACACCTATGATGTACCCTGTATGTTTCTTGATTATGTTACTTTCCAGTGTGTGTAAGAGTCTTTGACAAATTATTGTGATGTCTGGATACATTACATGTATTGAACATTTTCAATCTAGGATAGTTTGTGAGAGATATTCTTCATTTGGGGGCATTTTCAGTCCATTTGGCAGCTTGCAGCAGGTCTAATGTGAACTTTGTATCATCTGTTAGAAGGAAGTCTTCGGAATGACACTCTTTTCACATGTGAAGTCAAACTGTAGGGAAGTACTAACTTAAAACTCTTTTTTCTTAATAAGAGGGTAACAGTAAGAAAAATAACCCAATTATAAAAGTTCAGGCAAGTTCAGGGTTCTAATGCAAAGATTCAGACAGAGTTCTCTGTTTCTCAAACCTCTCCATGCAAGGGAGTAAATTTTCACTAAATATATATTTATTTTACCTTTAAAGGATTGAAATATAACTAAGGGTTTATTGAAATACATTTTTGTAAAACATACTTTTACCATCTACTGAATCACCAGGAATGAGGATGCCAGCGTTATAAATATGAGCTAAGGATTAAATTGCTAATAGTAACATCACAAATAGCTGCCGGCATATGATCTCTCCAGAAAATGCAGTTTTCTTGGAATGTGGAATTAGAAGGCTTTCAGTTCCTCATTTATGTACAGATTTATTCCTACATGTTCCTACCCATGCCCTACATTTTACATCCCTAGGACATGTGAATTTAACTAGAATGTCAACAATAGCACATTCTGTTATACAAGGAAGACTAGGGTTGGGTTTCAGGATTGAGGGTTTTGCTAGTTAATGAAACTGATGAGTTTGAATGTACACCTGAGATTTCCCTGAAAGCAAGCCCAGATCTAAAATTTGCAGGACAAGCTGTGATACCTTCAGCCAGAGGAGGAACAAAGCTACCATCTGTAAAACTGAAATAGAGTTTTTCTGGGATTCACAATACACAGACCAATGTCATAAGAAGAATCTGCATATTGTCAAAAGTCACACCTGGGAATCTGGGACTGAAAGTGATGATAAACTGGAGCTCTTCTCAGTGATGAGGGATTGTCACGCAGTTCCTACAGTGCAGTATATTGCCTGCAGCTTCTGACTTGTATTTTCATATGGCTCCAAGGTCTGGCTATCTTGTAAGATTAAAATGTGTTTTGCTTCAAACGACTTTGTCCTGATATACTTCCCTTCTAGCATCAATATTTTATTCCCACACAATTCACAGACACAATTTATAACTTTCCTCCAGAATACTTGGAAGTTACTGTTAGAACCAGAGTTACAGATTCACAGGGACAGGCACTACTCCTGCTGTCTGAGTATAGGTTCTGTTGCACTGTTTTGTGCGTTATGGGAGAAGGATTCATCTACCTTTAAATCATATCTAAAAAAATGAGAAGGCATTTAAAATAAATGTGATCTCTTCCTTCAATACCAACTTAATTTCAGGGATTGGAAAGTTATCAAAAAGGTCGCTTGTTGCTTTTATTTAAGATCATAATTGATAGAGGGGAACCACAGCTTCCATTATTTGTGCTTTCCTCATATAGTTCTGCGTGTCCTTTATCTTCTATTGCTACGAAGTATTTGGTTAATTAATTACTATTTTAAGGAAAAAAAAAATTTGTTGTACAGGAAATGAGTACATTCCGTTAAATATCCTTCTTGAGAACTCATTTTTTGAGGTGCTTTTCATCCTGAGAAAGCAATTTGGCCAAGATTTGAAATGCTCCAAATGAAGAGAGACTGTTGCACTAAGATAAGTTTCCATGGAATTCTGAATGTAATTTGTCACCTACTGGGAAATACAGACCTCCTCTGTATGCATATAGTTCCAAGGTAGAATTTTAGGGAAAGTAGCGTCAAAAGGATCACCTGTAGATTCAAACTACACTGAAGCACTTCTCCCTGGAAGGTAAAAGGGATTGGAGGAGAACAGGGAGGAATTAATACTCTTGTCAAAAGCGTCACTAACAGTTACTGTCTTTGCTTACTGACATAATATTTGGTTGGACATCAAGCCTTAGCTTGTGATTCTGATTTCTTCAATTAGAACCATAATAGCTGCAGGATACAACTTGAAACATTCTGATGTCCAGAAAATCTCTTGCAATATCATTCCTGAAGAATTGCCTATGGAGGACCAAAAGCTAGAATTTTTAGAGTGCAGACTCCTGAATCCAAATTAACTCAGAGATGATCTTCAACTCCTGTCTATCTATTTGGCAGGCATACTTATCAGTCAGTGTAGATGCACTCTTTGCTAAGGAAATTACAGATCATTCTCTCTGAAGCATAATAAATGAGAACATTATGTCCTTAGAATACCCTTAGGCTTTGATAAGCAATTGCTCCCTCAAAGCCAAGCAGACAACAAACATTTAACTTTTCTTCTGCTTTACAAGGTGGGGTTTTTGTGCATGGCTGTCTTGTATTTGCAAACACCTTTGATGTTTGGCCCTGATTCATATCTGATTTTGGCATAGATATCACATTCAGCTTTAGGGTCCTCTTCTTTTCTTCGGCAGATTAGAGACACGATTACAAGTTTGTTCCTTTTGAAGCTGATTGAAAGCAATATGTTTTACTTGTCTTTGAGAAGGAAAAAAGAAAGAAAAAACAAAAGAGGGACCAGTGGTGAATGTATTTGGAGGGAAGCTGAAAAGACGTTTTGTAGGCCTGTATTGCATGTATTTCCCTGAGTAAAATTGTAAGCATTTTAAGACTTTGTGACACACACTGTATGGCAGGAAGGGGCAATGGAGCCATCTCTAGAAAAACGGGACTTGATTCACTTCTCCCTATGTTCACTATGTAGCCTAGTGTCAGACCTAGTAGGAATGTCACAGCAAATGAACTGGAACTGCAGGATGCAATTAATCCACTTCATCAATATAGTTTCATTATTGGTATCTTTTAGGAGGTCTTGGCAACAAAGGATCATGGGGAAGTGAGGAGGACAAAAAAAATCTAGTTTTTCTCAACCACGTAAGTATGGACTTTCCCCCATAATATGACTGGAACTGTCTTCATTGTGGTGGGAAGGGACAGGAGTCTTTGCCTGCCCACTAAGAATCAGGTTTCAGGGATTTTTTTTTCCTGTTCTAAAAGCCATGGAGTGACAGTTTCAATGCTGTGGCTCAGGGTTCTAGGTGTTTCTAAAAAATTAGTTCAGATTCCATGCCACTAACTAAAAAAAGCTTCTAGCTAGGCTTCTGTGGTCCCCACCCTTCACAGCTGAGTGAGGACTTCAGCCATGAGCTGGCTGGGAGTTGATGTGACAGAAAACGTCTCAAAACCCATCCCAGCATGGACTCTGGCCACATTTTTCCTTAGGGCGTGCATCCTGGAGCTCTCATCTTTGCAAGTCTATTTCTGAGGGGATAAAAGAACATCTCTTCTGACAGCTAAAATATGTGTTCAGCATTTTTGAAGACAAAGCTTTCCATCCAGTAAAGAAATAAACATTTAATTTACTTTAAAAAAATCCTCTGCAGGGTCTGTTACAAAGGGAAACCTAGATATGTGAGCTGTGTATAAATATAAGATTCTGGACAGTTCTTTCTGAGGAGTTCCTCATTTCAGGTGCATTAGAACTGGTCTGCCTCTGACCTGGCTGCAAAGAAAGATTCCCAGATATGGAAATGACTTAGAGGAAAAATTTCTAGGTCCAGAATCCTTTGCACTTTTTCAGTTCTTCCTTCACAGAAATGATCACATATATATATGGATACTGGAGAAAACTCTCTAAGTGTTTATTTATCCAGGCAATCTTTCCCAATCCCAGCCTTCCCTCCAGTGGGCAGGGGGCAGAGTTCTACTGCCCATAGGTGGAAGAGTTGCCCAGGAGAAGGCACTGCAGTCAGTGTAAGTTTGGTAATATAAGACAGAATAAACAGTGAGCATGATCCTTGGCTAAATATTACAGAGTTTTCACAGTAGACACTAAAAAGAGCCTGAGCCAAGAGATGACTTGCAGGTTTGATAAGTTATGTCCAGTGCTGCCTTTCTAGGCGGCACTAGCATTTGGGTATTTCTTTTCATTGTTGAATAGTTGAGCATAGCATCAGTTTCTCTTGACTTATGTGGATGGATGCTCTGATTGGTTTGATTTGCAGAGGTCAACTCTTTGCAAGTCATAATGCATGCATGGGATTTTCCAAAGAGGAATAGGGAGCACTGAAATGTTCTTGCTTCCTCAGCAGTCCAGGGGAAAGACAGTCCTGTGGCAAAGGTCAGATCAGGTGTCTTTCTAAAAGTTACTTCCAATCTTGTAATATTGGCTGAAAGAAGCTTTCAGCTGAGTTCCTGTGGCCTTCAATGAGCAATGGGAACATGCTTCCCTATTCCCCTGCTATTAACAAGTGCTAGTAGAAGATGAGATGAGGGTGTCCCCACATCACATTATGGTTGTGGATGGATAATTCCATCCTTCCCATATTGAAACTGGGCTTGTGTCTTCCAGTATAGTTTGTTTGCCTGCAAAGAAAGATACTAGAAGGAATTGCTGACATCAAAGTGAGTGCAGATCACTTCATTTCTGCTCCTAAGTGTTTTAAAATTTTAGATCTCATTTAATAACTTAAGATGCTGAAATTGCACCATGTTACATTTCATCACTGCTAAGATTTCTTCTCTATTTCTCCTTGTCTCTTTATAGTTTTTGTTTTCTTATTGTTCTCTCATTCTTAATCCAATCGCCATGAACAGTATCACAGCAATGCCTGAAGAGTAGTTTATGCAATGTAAGCAAAAACCTACTCAAAAGAATGTGTAGTTTTAAAAATAAAACGGACACTAGAGGAGGGGAAAAGGAAAATATTTTCTAGGCAGAATATCTGCCTGTGTTCACACAGCAAGTCAAAGTTTGGACTTAGAGCTCCAATAAAATCTGATGAATCACAGTTCTTAGGCTTCTTGCAGCAGGTAATGTTATTTGTGAGGAGACCCTGACCTGCTTTTTTTCCCTACATAACTGTCTCCTAGAGATCAGCATTCTCATGCTCAGAGGTGTTCCATTAAAAAGTGAAGTGTGGGGAGAAAATGAAGTGCCATTGTGCGAATCCTTCATTTACACTAAGACAAACCTTTCAGTAGAATAATAAAAATTACATGGACGTTGCAAGAGACTTCTTTTCCAGTAACTGTGCTTATGCCTTCACTACTCCCTCACAGGGTTTCATATGAAATGTAAGGTATCATGAAATTTCATACACAATTGAGGGAGCTCTAAAGGTGGACGTATAGACTGCTATTAGAGAAAGTGATCTTTTTACTAGATCTAATCTTTTTTCTTAAAAATCTCCATCTCTATTATTTATGATTTCAGTGCTGGGTGGATTTCAGATACTGAACTTCCATGCCTCAGAGACTTGTTACATTTTCCTTCTTTTTGCCTGTTTACTGCTAGGTTTTCCTCCTTCTGTGTAAACAGAAGTTTGTGAGCTGTGGATTACAATCAGTGCTGGAAATGCAGTAGCCAACTGTAGTTTTGATGCCTGTCAAAGAGATAGCTTCTTATGTGTCATAAAAGAGGAACCAGTGAGTAAACAAAAAGGAAAAAGTAAAACGGTAAGACCTCCTGCACTCCAAACTATGGCAAAGATAGATGTGAACCTAAGGTCTACTGTGTTGCCTGAATACCTTCCAAAATAATCAGTACATTCTAATGGCCACATACTTTGCAGAATTCCCATTAGTAAAGGGTTTTGCATAGGAACCAGTAGCAAGATACAGTTTTGAACAGATATCTATTGGAACATTCTATTAAACAAAGTTTGACAAAATGTACTATATTTAGACTTGTACTTTTCCACTGTCAAAACCTTACATCTCAAAACTCTGCACAATGCCCTCAGGGAGACACACATTTTTGTATTCAGTAAGAACTCAGGAAAAGGTGTGTCTGGCATTAACAAATCTTGGTCAACTGCTTTAATTTAATTCTTCTACTGCATGCCAGGTTTGCTCTGAAAACAGTTAAGAAGAAGAAAATGTTCTCCTTACAATTTTTTTGTTGATCAACCCTCTGCTGCCCAAGCCACTAGCCAGTTTATTAATGTTTGGAAATAAAAATGTGTAGTGTACTAAGGGAAGCAAATAGCAGGACTTAAAGTGGCCCCAGAAGGCTTTTGCTGTAAAATCTAATGGATCCCTGCTCTTTGCTTTCCAAGCACCCCGCTCTGTGCTCTTTGAACCTCTCTCTAGACCCAAAAGCAAACCTGAGTTGAGTGTATGACCCCTGAGATCAAGAAGGAACTGGCCTAGACAATCTTCTTGTCATTTTTGACCATGCCCGTGCAGTAGAAATTCACGTGCCTTGGAATTAAGCCATTACACCAGTACCGTCTCTGGTCAAGTACTTCTGAACTGCAGAAATTCTTGCATGATACTGCCATGTGGAAGAATTGCAAGGATATGCTTTGTAAAACTAACACCAGAAATTGTACTGTCTTAGAGGTCAACAGTGCAGGATTTATTCCTGCTTTATATTCCTGTACATATATGGAATTCAGTCAGAGTATGTGAATCATGATAGTGTGTCCTTTCTGTGGAAAATGATGTCAGATGTGGTAAATAGCTACTTCCTTCACTTGTAAATTTTGTCCTGCAGAACAAGAGCTATGGGTTTCAATGAAAGATATAGTCTTAAATGTTTATGCATTTGATAAAAGATGCATCTCTCTCAAGTCTTTTTTCACAGGAAAAAAGAAAGCGACAGAACCCCTTTTCTTTCTTAAGAATTTTGTGCCCTGAAAAGCTCCTGCTTCTTCCGCAGTATCCTCACTGAACTATGTCACACACAGTCCTTTACATTAAAAAGGATCAAGTAAAGCCATTGGTAACTATTCATATTAAAAATTATACCTTACTGTTTTTGTACAATGGTTGACTAGATGTTGAGAAAATTTTAGTGTGTTTTGTATCTGTAGTATAACTAACAGATCCCATGGTTGCTGTGTAGCATTAAAATGATTACACAGAGCCATCTGATGTAAATACTCTTGATAGCGACAGTGTAAAGCAAAGCAAAATCCCAGACTTTTATTATTTGGGAACTGCACCATTAACTGTTTCTAATACCTCATAATGATTGGCAGTGTTTAAGAAAAGCAGCCTTTAAAGCTTTTATTTGATACAAAGCTAATACACTTTTATAATTGTCTCCCCAGTGCAGCTTCAGGCACTTTATGCATATCTGTGTCATCAGTTGTATAAAACTATTAGTAGTAGTTCATACAGCAGTTACATGCCAAAAAAGTCGACTCTCATCGACATTGATATCAATACCAAGGGAGAAAAAAGTGGAGCTTTTAGCATTGTAGCTGTGAAAAACATCTCTACTTTGTTCACAACAGGTGACAGTATTCTGAGTGCCTTGGCAGAGTCCAGCAGTTTATTATCATCATGTTTTCTAGTAAAGTTGTTTTAATCGGTAGTCATATTTTGAAATAAATAATTTGTTCTTTTGGGATTTTTTTTACATTTTCTTTTCAATATTTTGTTTATTGCTTATGTAAAGAATAGCACTAATTTTCCCAGGCAGGCAATCCACAATTTTTTATTGTCATATGTATTGCCATATGTATTGTCACATGTGTTGTCATATGTGTCATACATATTGGCACTTTATTCTTCAGCTGACTTCTTGCTGTGATAGTATTTGACCAGTTATTAGAGAAATCAAGTGTTCTTTCTCCAGTACAGCAAGAGCTCAGTTTCAACCTGTCTAATAGCCTCTTTTCATTGAGTGCACTACATTTTCATTAGACACCCCCCACACTCAATATTTAGAGATATACAGTGGTATTAGCTAAAATTTTTCATATGTTTTATTTAAGTGAAACTACAAAAGAGGAAAACAAAAAGACTTTGAGAAATAGAAATGACTAAAGTACAACAGAATCAGTTGCATGCTACTAAGTAGCTCACAGATTTGTTCAACTGCTATCTAATGGAGAAAGGAGAATATATTGCACTTATGAGTAAGTCTTTGCTGAAGTTCACTTCTTTTTTCCCCTCCTGAAAACATTATCTGTAATGGGGAGTAAAGATAAAGAAAAGTATCTCAAGAAAGTCTGGGTGTGCTTATGTGTCTATCACCATGAAGGAAAGGAGGAAGAGAATCATCTGAAAATGGTTTGGACATCATCCTTGTGATCTCTTTGCACTTAGCCTTAGACTGCCATTTGGATTTTCTTCCTGAAGCATGAGTTCTTCTGAAAAACAAAGTCCTTACAAACAAAGCACTTTCTAATAGGGGAGATTAATCTGAGGATTCTGATATTGTAGAAATCCATCTCTCTGCACTATATATGTAGATGGCTATAAAACATTTTTCTGGAATGCCCTTGGGCTTCCAGCAGGGCTGACTGGCCAGCATGGTTACAACTTCATTGCCGCAGAATGTCTGTAGGATTCTGCTCGACAGTAATGCCAAAAAAACTTGTTATAAGAGCAGTTCATTTAAAGGGGAGTATATGTGACAGAGAAGTGGGGTTGGGACTAACAGCTGCTTACATGAACATTTTCATTATATAAAGGGGAAAAAAATCTGAATTTTTGGGGAGGAAAAGATTAAATTGCTTTGTAATAAAACAAAAAAGCCGTAAGAGGTCTTCTTTATAATACTTGAAAATTTTTTAGCCTCGAATGCCTGGGTAAAATGCAAGAGCCATGGCAGACCACAAAATTGAGCAAGATTTTCCTATCTGCAAGATGTCACAGCAGTATGCCCTTTAAGGTCTAATTACTTCTTTCAAAAGGCTTGTGTGATTGTGCAAGCACACAATTTCTTTTCCTGACTAATTCTTTTTCTTTAGGGTGATAATACTGATACTTGAGGAAGTATCTTGCCATCCAAACAAATGGGAAAGCATTTAAGCAGTCAAAAACACCACTGTGGATATCGAACATGTACTACGTTGTGTTTCCCAGCAAAGAACATTGGCTAGGCTCACCACCCTGCGACGCTTCTTTGACTGAGACACCATTGTCCTGAGCCAGACTGATTTACAAAATTGAATCTTATTACTAGACCAGTTTGGCCCTATTGTGTTCAGGGTAGCACTTAGCTATCATGAGCGCAGATCATTACATCGGTCCTGAAGTCACTTTATATCATCACTAGAAGCTTACTCTCCTCTGCTGTTTCATTCAGTAAAAGTCTTTTCCATGCATCTGCCAAACCATTCATCCAGTGCCCTGCAGCATTTGCAAGCTTGTTTTGCAGGCTTACGTGCAGTCCATGTAGGGGGGGTGGAGAACTGCGAGTCCTTGAGACACCCAAGCTGAATAACCTTGGAAAGAGCTGTTAACTTGAGCTTCCTGATGTCACGGCTATTACAGGCAATATAAACTAACTCTGTTGAGGAAAAGCGATTTTAAATATACTGTCTGCAAGTTCTAGCTGACTGCAACATATGTATCTGTTTCAGTAAAATGTGCGTACAGAAATAAAAAGCACATGTTGTAAAATGAGACATTTTGCTACCTTGCTTTCTACCTGCTGGTTTCAAAAAGTATAGGCAAAATATTAGTCTTCACAGAAATTAAGCAAAGGCCAATAGCATGCAGTGTAAAATTTACTACATATCTCATTGAAAAGAAATCCTGTTTTTCTGTGAGTTATAAAACAAAATACATCAGCTATTAAAAGAGTAACAGCTTGAAATAAAGAATTTAATGCCAGGAGAGATGTTGAGTTTGATGTCCTTACACAAAGAATGCTGGATACAAATTACACAGTAAAAGGCCTAGAAACTTTGTGTTTTGTCACTGAGACAAAAAAGAATTTACAGGAGAAATATTCCTTAAATTAAGAACTGTTCATTAAATGTAAATTGAAAATATGCATCATGTGAAAACAAATAGTGCATGTACATTAAATAAGGTTATGGATATATTTATTGGGGCTTCTGATAGTTGAGATTTATTAAAAAACAAAGTGTAAATGCAATCCCATAAAAAATACAAAGCCAAACAGTCAAGTAAGGAACTACAAATAAAATGGAATAATCATGTAGACTGTGCTCTTAATGCAGAGGACGTGGGAGGTATGCAGGAAGGAGAAAAAACCTTTGAAACTTCCAGCTCAGTAAATATCTGTCATAAAACATGGGCAGCAAAGCTGCACTAATTGGCAGAATGAGAATGTAAAATATTTGAAAATGAGTGGACATTATGCATCTGCTAAATCGCACCTGCTTCCTGTGGTCCATAATCACCTTGTAAGCAAGACCACTTCATCAGAAAGGATTTCAGCATCAAGAAGCCAGGATGACTTCCGTTTGCATGAATCTATTTAGGTTATGAACTCTTTGGGTTTGTTTTTTTATGTCTGCTCTAAAGAACTGAGCACAATCTCAATGCCAAACAAATCAGATTTATCTGCTTCCCGTCACTTTTCTTAGAAGTGTGGAAAACAAAAGTCAGAGTAATGATGACATTCATCAAAATACCTTATTCATTCTGACAATTCAATATCTGATTCCTGTGGTCTTCTGTAGGATCTGGAGGGGCTAGTTCTGTGCCATTGCTTCAGCTGCACTGCACTGCAGAGATATCACAAAGCCACTCTAAAAAACAACCAGCACTTTCCACCTTAGTCCACACTGTCCCATCAGGAGCAGGTGGGTCAAGAGGTAACATGGTGGCAGTCGGAGAGGTAAGCTAAAATGTAGCCTTCAACCAGTTAATAAAGCTGGTAACAGAACCAAACCCAGACTAGCTCAGATGGAAAGCAAATCATACTTGCAGGTAATTTCTCAAAGTGCTGAGCACTCAGAGCACCCAAGTGTTGGTAGCTTAAGTCACAAGTGATTGTAGCTCTTTGGCATGGAGCCCTCAGGTGTCTTTCAATTTGGGCACTACACACAAATAATTAAAAAAGCATGTACTCAGAGCATGTACACATAGTAGTCTGTGCCTGGCCAAGGAAAAGAAAGTAATACCTTGCAATGCTTTAGGCTTGTGCCTCAAGCATAAGACCCTCCTTTCCCTCTGACTGTGTTTTAAAAATATTTTAGTTCAAGCATGTACATTTTGCAACTGGAATGCCTTGGCATGTTGAAGAACTGACTCTGACACAGGCATAAGACTTAGGCAAGCAAATTGTAGGTATTCCTGCTGTCTTTTGGTGAAGTATCATATTCATTTTTAAGTCAGATATAAAAATCAGACCACTACCATTACCTTTGATAGTACACTGTTTCTAAATTCATATTTAAAAAAGATGAAATAGTCATACTGGGTTACGGGCTTTTCTCAGTAACGCTCTCTTCTTTAGGCCACTTAATCTCCCAGTCATAGAGTTCTGTGTTCCTAACAATAACTTGGCATGATAGCAAATGTTATTTTGCTATGAAAAAATTAAAAAAACTCTCTCTCCTCGAACGCCTGGAATTCTAAAGATTCACTTTACTTTTTCAAAATCAAAGAATTACCTATCTTATGTATGCACATGGAGGAGCAGTGATGTGAAACTCCTGTGTCAAGTACGTGTGTAACAGAGCGTGAAGCAGGAGCTGCAGAGTCAGGGTGCGGGGTGCTGGCCCTTCCGGGCTCCCAGCGTGTGCGGCACTGCAGCTGCGCAGCACGGAGGGCAGTTGCTATGTGAAATGCAAAGCTCATGTGGGATACATTTGCTGCCCTTTCCGAGTCACTGGTTTACAGCCACTGTAGTATACCTAGGGCACAGGGCAAAATATAGTTTTTGCTCTTCAGCTCTTTTTCTTTTCCAGATTCGCTTTCTTTTGTAGAGCACAACTTCAGAGCCCTTAATACTTGGACCTGTAACAGTTTCCTGACAGTGCCTTTGGATTCTTTTCCATATAGGTCCCTGACCTTGCTACCCTATATGCTTTACATTTACGATGCCTCTTTATATGAAGTTATCAATAGCAGGAGTCAGTGACATTTTACTGTTCTCTGGATAAAGCACCTGAAATGGGGAGGTGAAGCCAACTGAACTTCAGGAGATTAAAACAGAGAGAAAATGAAGACAAATAAATAGTTTCGCTTCTTTTGTGCTTCAGGATCTGTAGCAATTGAGGTTTCCTGTCTCTTTCTGAGCCCTGAGGCCTGGTCTTATGTTTCCTGTCTCTTTCTGAGCCCTGAGGCCTGGTCTTGTGAGCTTCCTCAGTCCTTACTGGTCACCCCCTCTGCGCTGCAAGTGACCCAAGGAAGGAACTTCTGGAGGAATTTTCCTGGTCCCAGAGCATGGGGGCTGCAGTACTGTCATGGCAAATTCTAACAGTAGCGTCAAACTGTCTGGATGGGGTGAGATCAAGGTAATGCTTTTGCTCAGGTCCAGCTCTGCGTCCTGTTTCCCACAGTGTCCGGTAACAGATAATTGGGGGAAGAATACAGAACAGGACACGTCTGGAGCGATGCTTCCCTGGTATTTCCTCTGGGTAGTCTGTGGCTTAGGGACTTCCAGTTTTTATCTACATTTTTGTGCTTAATGGGTTTTGATGGACTTTTCTAATTACTTTTTGAACCATTAATAGTTTTGGCATGCACAACATCCCGTGGCAATGAATTGTGTGATTTAATTATGTTGTATAACAAAATATTTCCTTTTCTTTCAGTCTTTTTAGTAATTTTACTAGGTGCTCCTACTTCTTTTGCTATAAGAAAGAGTGAATCGTTTTTCTCTAATGTACTTTCTACTTATCTATATTATATTTTTTCTCTACTTTCGTAGAGAGAAGTAGCTTGACACCTTTGGTGCTCCTCTCAGTACATTTTCTGTATACACTGTGTCTTTTCTGAGATAGGATGATCCATCAATATTCATGAGATTAAAGAGCCATGTAACTATATTTTATAATAATTATTGTTTTAATAATTCATAGAGTTATTTTGCTTTTCAGATGTCTACTGACACTTTCATACATCTCTTTCCTGGATGTTAATGGCTTATTTAAAGCTCATCATTGTGTTTATGTATAAATATAGTTATGCACTCAGAGGACGAGTCTTTACTCTGCATTTATCAGCAGTGCATTTCACCTGCCATTTTACTGATGATCCGTATTATAAAATAATTTTTAACTCTTTTCAGTAGATTTGACTTTCCTGCATAATTTTGAATCATCCGAAAACTCCATCACCTGCCTGTTGCCTCCTCTTTGCTTAATAATTTATCAATATGTCGAAAAGCCCAGATCATTGTTAGGCTACATTGATAATCTCCCTACGTTGTGAAATCTGACCATGTATTCCTCTTTGAAGGTTATTAAACTATGAAAGGATTTTCCCTTTTATCCTATGACAACTTCATTTCTTTGATGAGGGACTTTTTGGAAATCTGAGTTCACTATTATCAACTGATCATTCTTCTCCATGTACTTGTTGACTCCTTCAAAGAAAAACAACAGATTTACAAACCAGAACTTAAAAAAATTGTTGATACTTTGCCATTATATTTATTCAAATGTCTTCTAACACTATTATTACCATTCAGTTTCTTCCAGAAGTTGACTAATGCCAAAGTAAGAGGGAGAGAAGAGAGTATTGTAAAGCTGCTAAATCTTAGGTGAAACCTAATGTGTACAAACTACAGTTTCTTAATTCAGAGGTAATACAGTAATGATTATTCGTAACAGCCTTCAAATGATCTAGCTAGCTAGAAACAAAGCATTTCAGTGTTCAGGATAAGTTGTAGTAATTATCCCCAAAAGGACAGAGTGAGTAACCAGCCATAGGTTTCCTACATGATATTATGGGAGCAACTGAATCAGGCATATATTTGTGATGTGGTGCCAGTGGGGGAGGGAAGGAAAGAGGAAGAGCCGATGTTCCCCAAGAAGGAAGCTTTATCAAGCAGAACTTCCTCCTAGTAAGATCAACATACTCCTTTCTGGTTTTCACTCAAAAGAGAATTTCAGGAATGTCCTGCACAGATTTAGATGGCTCAGGAAAAGGTAGGTACAGCAGGCTTTCATGCACTGATTTTATTTAAGGAAAAAAAAATACAGGTAGCATGAAGGAAACAGAATGCACTCTTTTTCAACTAAACCTTATTCCTAGAATGCACTGCCTAAGCAGAAGCAAGTAAAATAGAAAACCAGTAACACTTATTAGAATACAATTGCAAACAGACCTACAGAAGCAGCTGTGGCTGTTAGTCTTATTCTGGCTCCTGATAAACTCCGATGATATTTTTGGCCTATTTATCTCAAGAATATCAGTCTACTTAAGACAGTCTGCATTACTATTTCAAATGGGCATTGCGTAGCTGCTCATCAGCTGCCTTTAAGTTTACTTCTTCTAGGTGTCTCAGCAGAATCATGTTGTTCAGATCCAAGAAAAGGATCTTCGTATCTTAGATACGAAGAGCTGCAACTAAAACTGATAACCTATAACTAAAAGCTAAAATTGTTTCTGAATTCGAAACTGATTCAGTGCCAACTGAATGTAATGGAGCATGTGACAAACAGCCGATTATGTCCTCAAACAGACAAAACCTTTTCATCCAATAAAAAGCTATTCAGCTGTTATAAATGTGGTATTTTCCCCTCAAGGCAGACTATGTCTTTCTAAAGTATGTGGATCCTACTATGAACGTCTGCAATACTGCTGGTCATGAGGTGGTGAGATTTTGATCACAAAGCATTTTGTGTTAACCATCTGAATCAATGCTTTGACTTGGAATCTCAGTTGTATTACGATTGCTTAGTCTTCAGAAATAGTGTAATTTAGCTATAAGTATTCTACCAGATGGATTTTAAATGTTACTGTGAACCAATTGGGCAATGTAAAAAGGACTGCTGTAAATTGGAACCTGATTCTATTGTTTCTGAGCCGGTATCAGCAACCTCCTTACAGGGATAGCGTACAGAATTATAGACTTTTAATGAGTTTTAGGTGAAAAAATAGTTACAGTTATACTGCAAAAGGGGGGAAAAAGAATTAAGACAAGACTATGCTTAAGATTCAAATATCTGACGAATAAACAATTTTCTGATCTCCTTTCATAAGTAAAATTTGTCATTTGTATAATTTATGCCTTTGTGAAGACTGTGATTAGCTAGCTAGTAAAGACTGTAATCATCAAGAACATGGACGGTGTTTTCCACATTCAGTTTCAAAATGCAGGATGAAAGAATAGAAAATGCCAATGCGAGGATGACAGGGAGACCAGGAGACGTCTTTGTCTGTACTGAAAATTAACTTTGTTCAGCTAGTAACCTACTCAGTCAGCATCTTTAAACTGCATGAGTGTCTCTGCATTCATGCACATGCATGCATGCCCTTCGAGGTCCAAATTAATTTTCATAAAATTCTCTGAACAGAGCAGAATGTTCCTGTCATAATAGATCACTATTGACCAAATAAATACCAAGACCTGGAGGTCATTTAATGTTTATTTGATAAGGTAATCTATCTGTAGAGTTGCGTAATTGCAGGTAGAGCTAATGTTCTGCCATAAACATGGAAAAGTCCCAGCATGGTATGTATTTGTCATTTGAGGACATATTTGAAAAGTTCCACGTGTATATCTTTGATGTTTCCTTGAAGAAATACCTGTGTGATACGCTTTTGTAGAACGGACCATTCTGACGTCTAAGTATACATATTATTCTTTGAGAAAATAACAAAAATATAGATTTAGTTTTAGAATGTACATTGTTGTAATGCAAATTCTGTCACTGCCTTTGCAAAATACTTTTAGTATAAATGAGAGTGGGATAGTGACAATGGAATATAGTTTTTCAGAGAAGGTGGGTAACTGAAGGCAACAAAGGCTGTTATTTACCTGAATCTTTGAAAATCAGGCCACATGTATCTGAAATTTGGTGCTTCCAAAAGTGTCAAAAACTGGGATGTGGTTTTGAAATCTGATCAAATTGTGTTGCAGGAAGGTATTTAAGCCTATTTTAAGGAGTAAAAATCACTTCTATTGAGTTTTATATGTTTAATATAAATTCTCATAAATATGCTAGGTATGCCACTGTTTGTGAATCAAGTCACCTTTTTGATTCTGTTTCTGGAATCTCTTATATTTTATCATAAGTTGTATTTGTATTGTGTTTGTATTATTTAATTTTTATTACGGCATCAAGATTTTTAAAATCTGGAAAGAAGAGTGAATAATGCTTTCTCCTGAGAGGTTCCTATAAAAAGTGGAAAGGACTTGGGGTGTCCTAAGTATAAACAATCTGACTTGGATTAGGTTAGATACCAACCTAACAAACAAAAATATAAAATTCATGCAACTACAACCTGTGTATCAGAATAGACAAAGCATAAACAGGTCAAAAGGTGTTGCAGTTGCATCTCACAGGAATAACTAGTCTGCTTGGAACTTATTAGACTTGATAAGGCAAAAACTAAATAGATTGAATTTTACAGTAGTTAAATATTAAGAAATTAAACCTAGGGAGCAGTGCTTAGGACTGCCTACTTTGATGCTTAAACGCATTTTAGGAGGAGACTGAAGTGCCCAGGTCCAAGAAAGCTATTCAAATATTTTCCTCCGGCTGGAGAAACCTAATGTCTAGTTGCATAACCTTTATTTTATAGAGTTTTTACAAAAGGAAATGCAAGAATTATAGAGCAAGATTTGAAAATACTAGTAAAGTAGGCATTTGATTCTGTTGTCTAATAAGAAAGCAACTGCCCTAAAAGAGAGGGTGCAGTGGGTTTCTGTCTCTTGCAGTGCTATTTCAAGAATAATTAGATGAAAAACATAAGATATACTTGAAGAATCCTGGTCCAGAACCCAAGACTGCCAAATTCCCATGTTTATTCTGTCTTGTCCCTTAAACATTACATTTTCCGCCGAACAGAGATCAGCTTCAATGGTTGAGATGGAGACTGACCCCATCCCATTCTAATGTTATATATCTCAACCCACGGACTTGTGAGATTCCAGGTTTACCACTTCTGTGACTATTATACAGATGATAGCTTCCTTCTTGCTGAGTGTCTAATCTAAGAAGAAAATGTGGTATTGTGAAATCTCTATGGTGAGACACACCTAATACACAATTCTCTGTAAAGAGCCTGTTTTAAATATACCCATTTGCTTAGTGTCACCTAATGGTTATCTCTTTTCTGCTTCTCCCACGTTTATGGAAACACTGAGTAGACTTTTGGAACTATTTGGACCTTCTGACTGACAAAAATAGGTTTGTCCTATTGGCCATTTTGGCCATTTTTACTTCTAGATCTGTGTATTTCCACCCGTCATCATTCAACATATTGGGCTAATAGGAGAATATGCCTAAGAATAAGGGAGTTCTGCATGCCTCCGTTCTAGTTCCTCCTTCAGGGATTGCATATGCATTCTGCCTGGTATTTAGTTATTCCCGAAACGGCACTGAAAACAGACTGCAGTCTATGATTTTCTCTGTTTTACGCATTTGGCTTTTCCACTGGAAAAAAACATTTCCTGAATTATTTTTCATTAACAAAAATAGATTTCATTAAAAATTGAGAGAGCAATTAGGCTTTTACGCATCTTTTAGCCACTCAGTGCAGGTTTTGCAACCACTTAAATAGTAGAGTCTTGACCAGGCATGGTAATTTAGAGTGCTTAACAAAGGCATATAGCAGCTTCATAGCGTCAAATAGGAGTGGGTGCCACCAAAAATGATTAAGGAAGTTTAAATGAGACATTTGGTTCAAACTGTCAAAGTTACATGGTTGCATATAGGTTGCTGATATACAGATGAACACT
Source organism: Struthio camelus (assembly GCF_040807025.1). Taxonomy (NCBI): domain Eukaryota; kingdom Metazoa; phylum Chordata; class Aves; order Struthioniformes; family Struthionidae; genus Struthio; species Struthio camelus. Next base: position 143,563,595 of record NC_090943.1, on the reverse strand, counting down.
CATGCTGATTGCCAAATTACTCAAGTTAAGATTGTCACCTCTGAAAGCATGCGCAAACCTTGTTTCTCACAAGATAAAACAGGGGTTTTATGTTAGTGCCTACTATACTTCTGTCTGCACCTTGGCAGCACTGGAAATTTGGCAGGATGAATTGCAAGAGGCCCATATCCTCCTCTATAGCAGGCATGTGGACTGGCTGAGCCCTAAGGAAGCTTGCACAGCATCGGCTGGCGTTTTGCCTGGAATTAGTTGCTGCAATTAGCACTTATTTTCACAAGCAACAAATCTGTCCCCAAAGAAATTACAGGTCACTACTGCTTGCTGTTACATAGTTTTATCTTTTTTCTCCTTTAAAATACTGCTATATAATATAATTCTATGTTCAGATCTTGGAAATATTTTTCCTCATTATGTCCTTTTCTGTTTGACCAAAATTGATCTTTATTCTCTCCGCCCCACACAGCCAGGTGTTTTAGCATGCAACTCGAGCACCTCTCTGCCTGCTCTCACTGGGAATCTGATTTGGAAATTTGCAGAATAGGATCTAGCTATGAGACCCAAGTTCTGCCTTTATTTACAGCAATAGGAGATTAGCATAGTGTGTTATTAAGTATTGCATCATAAATGCAGACATATTCTACAGTTACTGAAGGTGTTTTGGTGGATAATACTAAAGGTGAAGGTATCTCCACTTACGCCATAGTTTCACTATCACTTTGAGCTGACATAAATTGGCGCTGAAGGCGAAGAGGCGGTTCTGCGACTTCCTCCCTCTCCTTTCTCTCTTCCAGCCACTTGTACTTACTCTTCCAGTGTTTTATCCCTTGTGCTTTCACAAGCGTACACACAGCTTCACAGTGAACCAGCTGACTAAGCTAAAAGATACCTTTAGTTGGATCAGTTTTACTGTAGAGTGCATTGACCAGCTAACTGAGTGCTGGTGCTCATCCGGGTGACTGCGTAGCACAGCCCGGGTAACAGGCATAAGCTGGCAAGTGCAGGCAGGACCACCTGTTTCTTTTGAAGGGCTAGGTTTAAGTGATTGTAGAGTTACAGCGATACAGTTTTTGCAGATACTACAGACCAGAAAATAACCCTAGGGCGAGATTCTTCTTGTGTACTCAGAGATGAGATAACAAACTTCTTAACAGCCCCCCTTAGCAAAATGTCTAATTCTTTAAGTTCCTGGATGTTGAGGAAATAAATGGAGTATGATCAAGGAACGGTATTTCATAAAGATGTTTTAGAACAATCTAAGTGTAAAAAATTATTTTAAATATTGTAGAACATATTTGTTTTGGTCTTATGCCAAGAGGGACACACACTGCTTAGGTATGTAGTGTTTACATGTAGTGTAGTATGTAGTCCTCCCTCCCAAAAAGCTGAGAAATCCTGCAAAACTTTTCAAACACAAAAGTGGGATATAAGCTTGGGCTCTGGTATATAAGATTTTATAAACAACACAGGATTAAGCCTGCTCAGTTTTCAAAAGTCTTTGGTGAAAAACTTGCTACAATAGCTGTGGCACAAATAAGTAGAAACAGCACCCTAAAGCTCGTAACAGTATGAGCTCACCAACTGTTGGATGTTGATGCTGAAATCAGTAAGATCCATCCGTACTGGAGTAATATAGAACTGACTGTATCTGCACACTGTAATACAGACTTCAGTTATATTATCACAGTGACTAGATATTTTATCAGTGATTAATGAGTGTCACACATATGTCTTACAAATAATATTAGTACTTTTTATGAGCACAGAGATCTAAATCTTGTTCTTCTAGTTAAAAGCCAGTTCATTCGAGGAATTTATTCTTAACTTTCTAAATAAAAATATTGCTATATGCTGTTTCTTTTGAATACAGGCAATGATTTTCAATACTGTGAAAATCACACTGCAGCAACAGGTAATCATTTTATACTTCAGTTAAACAATTTGTGAACAAAACAGATGAAAGTAGCTAAAAGGTAACAAATTAATAATTATCAAAACATTTACCTTGAATATGCTCTCAAAATGTTGGCTGAAGCTGAACAGAATAGTGTAGCTTCTATCCTAGCAGCATAATGGTAATCACTGCATAATGTTGGATCGGAAAAGAAAAAATAAGTCTATTTCAAAGCACAGAGGAAATACATATGCAATAAAAATAATAACAAAGATGCATATGTGGCTAGAATAGTGGTTGATAAGCCAGCTCAAACTCTCAAAAGTGCTGAGCACTACAGCTGCAAGTTTATTCCCAGTGCAAAGACACAGATAAGTTTCACCTAGAATGGTATCAACAGGGCAAAAGACCAACAATAATTTCTTCATAGCAGAGGGCAAAATCACTGTAATGAAATGAAAACAAATTGCAATGTTCAGGGCGAGGCTGGCCTCGTAGGCTGAACAGTTTACATACTTGTGGTACTTTGACCATGCAGCGACTCTGCAGTTCTTGATTTATGCATTAGTTCTGGAGCAGACAGCAGATTACACATCCACTTCTACTGGCCCGTTGTGCGGAGGGGTCTTCATTCCACTGAAAATCCTTCTTATATTTCAGTGAAAAGGCTTTATTTTAAATAAGTCTTGAACATCATTCTCTCCTGAGCAGAAAATGATTTAAGTAGTAGAAAGGTTGATCGAGTAACCCTCAGAAATCAGCACTCCAACATGCTGATGTTAAACTCTGATTTAACTGAGCAGCTGCTACAAGTGCATAGGAGCTAAGATAGCTTAGCACGTCATTCCTTTGTTCTGCACGTACACGATAGATTTGGCTCAGCAAGAGTATTTTTTTTATTAAACAGTGCCTTCATTTGCAGCTAGTTGTAGCATATAATTGCACCATACTCTGATGTTAACTTACAGTTCTGCGTCCCTCAAATCTATGGCCCAGGTAGTAAATATAATGATCGGGCGGTTCAGTATCTGCAGAACGCCAGTCTCAAAGCAGCCGAGGTCCAACGCCTTCCTCTGTGAAAACACTGGATCATGTTCTACTTGGTTTTATCGCTTCAGCCCTTCCAAGTCGGAGACGAGGGCGAGACGCGAGGGCACAGAGCGCCAGGGCACAAACGCACATCACAGATCAAACAGCGCTTGCACAGAGACAGAGACGTTCCCATGCGTGGCAGGTTCTGCTCAAGTGACGCCGTGCCTGCCGGAGCCAGGTACCCAACGGAGGGAGGTAGCTAAGGCTCACAGGAGGAGAGGGAGGACCTGGCCGGACCAGCACCACAAGGAAGCGGGTAGCCCAGCAGGTAGCAAAGGCTGAGAGTTGTAAACGGTCAAAAGCAAAATAACAACAGCGCGAAGCGCTGCCAGGGTTAGTCTTGTTTTGCAGCCGCAGAGGTAAAATATCTCCATATGCACAACCGTTAAAAGATGTAGGGGTCGGAACAGACGGCCTTGGTTCACAGCTTTCGCATTTTCCTAGTCAACAGAGAGCACGAAAGCTTAGCGTTAACAGAAACCTCCCCAGCACATCACGGTGAAGTGATCAGCTTTCGGGGGGGGGGGGGGGTGGTGGAAAAAAATTAACTAAAACCCCCGAAGTGCAGACGAGCTGACAAGCATGTAAAGGTGACCGTGAGTCTGCTCCAGACGGAGAGGAAGCGATGCCCCAAGAGCCCGAGCTGCAGGGCGCGGCAGCGGAGAGCGGCGCCCCCGACTCCCGCTCCCCGAAACGCCCCCTTCTTCCTAAAAACGCTTGCCCGGGGGGTGGGGGGGCAGAGGAGAGCCTGAGCCCACCGCTCCCTCGCGCTGCCCCGACGCGCGCCCACCGCCGCTGCGGGCCGCGCCGGGGCCGCGGCCCCTTTAAATGGGGGCGGGGCCGGGCCCCAAAGTTTTGCACAAGTTGGCGAGCGGGGCCCGGCGGCCCCCGCGGAGCTGTGAAGCGCAGCGCGGCCCGGCCCGGCGCCCGTTAGGAGCCCGCCACCGCCATGGACTACCTGACCACCTTCACCGGCAAGGGCGGCCGCCTGCTGCGCGGCACCGCCAGCCGCCTGTGGGGGGCCGTGCCCGCCGGCCTGCGCCAAGTCCACTTCCAGGACACGCTCAGCCGCGGCGCCCCGCACCCGGCCGAGCCGGCGCTAGGTACTGGCGGGGGGGGCGGCGGGCCCGGCCCAGCGCAGCGAGCAGCCGCGGGGGTTGCGCGGAGAGGGGGGCGGGCTGGAGGGCCAGCGCCGCGGCCCCGAGGGGGGGAGAAAGCGCCTTCCGCCGGCCGGGGCGGCGGGTGCGCAGCCGTGCTCGGCTCTCCGCCACAGGGGCGGGCGGCTCCGCTCCCCCGGCCCGGGGTCGCGCTGAGGCGGGGGGGGGGGTCCGGTGCCGCCCCCCCCCCCCCCCCCCCCCCCCCCGCGCATGTGATGGCTCTGCCCGGCGGCACCTGGGCCCGGCCGGCCGCGCCCGGCAGCTCTGGCTGGGCACACGGCGGCGGGGGAGGTGGAAGGTGGCCCCGGGAGAGCGGTCCAGTAAAAACACTCGCTCTCCCTACGCATCTTGTCTCGGCGGTTTTAGTCACAACGCGTCTGTTTGTTTTTTTCCTCTTCTCTCTTCGCCTTTCACGCTGCTCCCCTTGGCCGGAGGGGAGGAGAGCGGCGGGAGGACGAGCTCCCTGGTGTGAGGTCTCCTCGGCTGGCAGGTGCCCGGCAGGGCGGTCTGCGCTTTGCCCTGCTCCTGCCGAGCTGGCGGTGGTGGACGTGGGAGCAGCTTTGGTGGCGCTGAGGGCAGGAGCAGTGCTGCTGCCTTCCCGCGGTCAAACGGGACGGTCGGCCGGAGGGTGGCTTCCTTCCTCTCTGGGAGGAAGAGGGCTTCTTCTGTCGGCCCTCTTAATAATATACCATTAATTTACTTATCTTACTAACTTGAGGTGAGCGTCTAGATTGGCAAGAAATACTGGGATGAGCGAAGGGGGGCGGACAGTAAGTGAGCACACTGGTCCCCCCCCCCCCCCCCCGGGGGGAAGGAGCGTGTCTGCAAGTGCAGTGGAGATGGGAGGACCAGATGACAAGGGCTCTAGGAGAGCAGGGCTGTGGGTTGGAAAGGAAAATACCCCGTAACTAGTACAGGCAGAACGTGGAAAGAAAAAGACACAAATCTAAGTTTGTGAAAATGCTTTCTCAAAATCTGAAGAGCAATATTAGATGTTCCTCTTCTGTCTCAAGAGGCTTTGTACTGGGTGATAGTGTGTTTATATTAGTCTGTAGGTAAGATCAAGTCAAGTCTCTGTTGAAGGGCAGTAATAAAGAAGTTAAGATTCTTTGTGCCGTCAGGTTATTTTGAATGAGTAAAATAAGTTGTGCTTTTTAGTCAGGAGGAACAAAATCTGCCGTTTTACTGTAGCAGGAAAGGGAAGAGAAATGCCTGTGCGGGCTATCAGGGGTAGAGGATATTTCCTTATGTGCTTTGGATCACATATTTTTATAAGGAGAGGATACGTAAGTAACTAAATATATTTATAGTACCACTTGTTGCTTTATTCCTTTCTTCTCTCTGAACACGTAAAGGGTGAGGAGGAGGCAGTGATTTGTTTCAGCAGTGAGGTGAAGCGCCTTGAAGAAGCCTTTACAAACTGTAAACCAGGCTTGTCGGCGAAGATTACTAGGTCTGTTATAGAAATAAAATGTCAGTGAAGCTTTTCAGGTGTCTTCTGGTCTGTAATTGTGTACGAGGCCGGGTGTTCGGCTGTCAGTCTAAGGCCTTTCCTGTGATGTATGTGATCTTTTGCAGGGGGAAGGTCTTAATTATTTTTTTCTCTTGCTCTGGGACAAAGGATTAACTTAGATTTTGTTTTTATATGTATTTCCCCTGGATATGAGCAGCAGATGTATTTCCTGAGATAGTTTTATATGATTGCCATTGTGGAATGCGAAATGCATGTACAGAATTTGATGTGCCTTTCTTGACATAGTCGCAACCTATGCAGAGTATGCTATGCAAGGCAGTTGATCTTTGTAATGCTGTCGTCTTCAGTCAGCTGTAGGCCGAACTGGATTCTCTCTGAAAGCACAATTCTTCTTGTGGCGTGCATCTTGCTAGCTTTCACTAACTACCTGCGCCCTGGTAGTAGGTTCTGTGGGGGCTGTAGTAATAATTGCAATATTTGAGTTGAAATCTAGCCTCTATTTTAATTAGAGATGGGTCCCAAGATACAAACTTATCCTTAATGGCAGATTCTAACTGCTCCAAATGTTCAGTCTGTCTTTGCAGGCTTCTGGATCCAGGCCTAGCTATTACTCTAGCTTTTTTTCCCCCCACTTATGACTGTTTCAGGTGGATCCTTTCAGGGTTTAGTTTCCTTGCATGGTTCTGTTATGACTCAGTTTTACTTCGTGGAAGTATGAAAAGCTTGCTTTAAGGTATTTATGGAAGACCTATTCTTGTATGTCAAACATGAAGATTCTAATTTCTGAAACAAACCAAACTTTTTTTTATTCTTATCTGTCTCTTTCTTATTTTTAATTTCACCTCTGTAGTAAAGTATCTCAGTTTTGTTCATGTTACATTTGGCACATTTTACATATAGTTTTTTTGTTATTTGGCTTTTGAACAATTGAACAGCTGTTGTGCCCTCTAGCGTTTTTAAACTTCAGGAAGGCAAATCTGGTAAAATGCTACACCTTAAATCATTATTGTGAGACTATATATACTTCAGGTATATGCTGAACAGTTTATTGCCTCTCTTAGCAGAGAGAAAGGAGACACTGGGAAACTGAATAGTGCTGTAGAAAGCAGTAAACCTGTTAAACCAGTTTACATTGTTTGTGTTAGCAGCCATATTAGTGAAATGACTTTACAAAGTTATTTTGTCTTTTAATTAGCTTGGTGGAGGGTAAAAATACAGGAAGAACCAGAAATTCTAGAAGAAGCATCTTGCTTTACCACAGGAAGCATCTGGTTTTACCACAGCTGCTACTAACAACTGCAGAGTGGTTTCTTGTTTTTTGTTTGGTTGGTTTTTGAACTGCAGGCTTGGGAATATTGTTTCTAAAGATAATCTACTGATATCTTTTGGAAACAATTAGTGCATATGTATTCAAGGGCTAGATTTGCCTAGAAACTTTAGCAAGAACAGAATGTAGCTTTCTTTATTGCTATGTAGATATGTTATAAGTATTTATATGTTGAAGCTGCAGGCACTTTTATTTGCTTCAGGATGCAACTCGAGACTTTACGGAATGTGCAATTAAGCATTATCTTCACTGCAGAATTAACTGGAACGCTCTCTAATTAGAGTGTCATCCATACAGACCTCTTTCTTAAATGAAGCAATAGTGGGTGTCTTGTAGCCTATGTAGCATGCAGTTTGCTTTACCTACTGTGAGGGAGTGTGGCCGGCAAGTGAGGGACAGTACTAAGCTTCTCTGCTGCCTCACTGTTGAGGCTGTATGTGGAGTAGTGTCCTGTTTTGGACACCCCAGTTGGAGAAGGCCCCTGAGAAACTACAAGGGTCCAACAGAGGGCTGCCAGTATGTTTAGGGGCCTAGGGTATGTGACCTGCAAGGAGAGGCTGAGGGCTTTAGTCTTGCAAAGGAGAGACCTAGGGGACTTTGGGACAATCTAATAATGACCTACACCTACTCAAAGGGAAATTACAAAGATGGTGAAGACCAGCTCTTCTCAGTAGTGACAGATGGTAAAAGAAGAGGCCACATCTTTTGACTTGGAAGGTTCAAACTGGACGATAGCCTCCCCACTGGGAGGGTAGTAATCTTTGGAATGGGTTACAAAGAATTTAATCTCCCTACTTAGAGGTTGTAATGACTTGGCTCAACTAAACCACACCTGATCTGAATCCGATGTTGGTAGTAGTCCTGTTTGAAAATGGAGGTTGGAGTAGATGTCCTCTAGGGGTTTTCTTCCAACAAACATTTTGATGATTCCGTAAGATATACTTCTGCACCGAAGGAGATGCACAGGGTAGTTCTATATCTTGTAGGTTACCTCTTAGACAGGAGAGCTAAATGTTCTGCAGAGCCTGGGCTTGACAGAATATTACACAAGCTTAAGAATATAAATTCTGATATTTGTAGTTGGGACTAGTGATATCTTCCTGCACAGGAAATCTTGACTTTCCTACAGTGTGTCTATGTACAGGAATTAAAGAAATCAAAATTATTTATTCAGAACTTCTTATTCAAAGCATCATCTTAAGCAGTCTGTCAGAGAAATTGTTCTAGTTGTCTTTCCGTAAAAGACTTGTCGTGTTTTCTTCCCCAGGCTCAACTTGATTGTTCAGTACTCAAGCAAGTGGCTGATGGATTTTCTCTACAATCTTCTTTTTTTATTCCAGCTCTTGACTTTTTATAACAGTGATACACGGTATATCAAGTAAGCCACATGTCCTGTCAGTCCTCTGTAATCTCAATGAAGGATATCAGCAGTGCAGTAGACAGATAAACGTGCAGGGCCAAGTTATAGTAAGTTGGTCAAGTGCTGCTGTAAAACGTATCTTCCTTCCGAGATCGGAATAAAGCAGAAATAGCAATGCAGTAGATTTTTCGCTCTCCATCCCTATTACATAATTACTTTTTTTAAAAGTGAAATTCAGCAGGTCCGTCAAAGCATGATAGAGGCTTCAAACTGGAAGGGCACAATTCTGCAAGTTGTCTTGTATATATTGTTCCAGATGAAGCATGTGTAAAATGTACCAGCATCCTTTTCAGAGACATTAATGCTTCTCTATCACTTCTGAAAATACTTCATTTAATACAGGCAGCAGAAAATGTGATCTTGGAATGCAACAGGCTGATGACTCAGTCATCTTATGATCTGTTGATATATGCACAGCCTCTTCTGACTTACGAGCTTCTAGCAGAAATTCTTTACTAGCCCCCTACTGTCACTACTACATTATGTGATCTTTTGCTTCGCCTTACACTTTGTGCTCCTGTGTTTCACCCTACTTCTTTTCTCCAGGCCTTAGGGCTACAAAATTTCTCGTGTGCCGTTCTTTGCCTTTGCTCTTGATTGCACTTCCGAGTTTGTTTGCTGACGCTTGTGTGATGGGTTTTGCTGGCTTCTTGCTCTTACCCTGTCATAACAGTGTTATTAAATTGTTTTGAAGACTACTCTATTAGGATCTCATTAGTATAGCCCCCTACTCTGGTAGCTAAAGGGGAGACTGATATGAAAGCTAATTTTTTGCATAGTTAACAGTTCTTGGTCCAGCTGCTACTTTTGGATGCTCTTCCATGCTCTGCTATATCAAATGCTTTCCTGAAGTTCAGTTTGTTTCAGTCGCTTGCTAGATTAATTGATAATCTAGGTGTGATTTATCCTAGTTGTCTAAAACAAAAAGCATAATACAATCAAAGGACATTAATGTGTTATGTTGCATTTTATTTTTCTGGTTAATTCCAAATCTTCTTTTTTCTTTTTTAAATAAAAAACCACTAAACCAGTTTTGAAGATTATATGCTATTGAGGCATGGTCACAGTTGCCTCGATCACTTTCTTGTTACACATGCATATAGATGCTACACTTTTGTTCATTGGTAGGATGGTTATACACCTAGTCAGAGTATGTGTGTGGATCTCCCTCTGGTTTAGTTTAGCTTGGGAAGGCAAGGGGAGAGGAGCTGTTCTGCTGCACAAATGTGCTCTGTCACTAGGATAAGCTGATAGATGTTTATACTGTTGAAAAAATTGGTCACCGTTAGCTTCAGTACAATAAGGCAAATGGTAAAATCACACACCTAAGGTCTAAGGATAACTTGATTCTGCTGCCTTTTAATTGAACTGCATATATAGTATTGTGTAGACTTGAAGTTGTACAACTAAATGGGCCTACGTATCTGAAAGAGAAGGACAATAATTATTTTATTGAATGTGTTAACTGCCTTTGCCTTCTCTGCAGAAGTCTCATGACAGACTTATGTGTTTTCAGTAATATATATGTTGGAAATCAGAGCTAGTTAGACTCCCTGGGTACAGTCTGGCTCTGAATTGAACTGCATGCATATGTATATGGTAGAGCAGTGATGGAAATTTAATATTATTTATGTATACTATGGAATATATCTGAAAATTTGGCAAGTTACTTCTATTTATCCTGAATGTAAAATCTTCTGTCAGAAGGCCAGTGTGATGCAAACGCCAGGAGTGCCATGCATGGAATTGATTCTACTTCTCCATTTGGAGAAGTAGCCTACTAATACAGAACACCTTGAATTTGTTTCTACTGGACTTTTTTTTTTTTTTTTCTCTCCAGTAATGAAGTTGATTGTTCCTTCCTATAGTACAATACAGACTGGATAGCAGAAGAGGGGCATGTGTTATAGGGGCACCATAAATTAACTTGAATCCATGTTGTGTTGCAGGAAAAAGCTTGCGTTTGAATGTATTGAAGTGCTAATGCAGCAGTAACAAGGTCTTGAATACATTCACGTTGGGACTTTGCTCTTGAAGAAACGTGCGGACAAAAGAATCATGAGCAGGGCAGTGATGATGATCAAGGGTTTTGAGTATGGCTTATTAGGAAGGACTGAATGAATAGCAGTTGCTTAGCGTAGACAAGAGAAGATTGAAGGGGGCCATTATTTATGATGCCATCTTGGTCAGAACACCTACCCTTTTGGCTAGAGAACTATTAGCATCTTGTAGGCTGCTAGCAGGGTCGTCTTGCTTCTAGCTGCTAATACTTTGGAAGATAACTGAAAACAATATTGTAGTAATTACTATAAACAGCTCCTCTTACTGCAAGAGGAGCAAAAGGGGCAATGAGACAATTTCTCTGCTGAGAGCTGGCCCTTGCTGTTAGGAGTTCTAGTGGGGGCGGGGGGGGAAGCACATCATCGGTGTTTGTGGGATATAAAGATTTTCTACATTATTTTTAAGTTCTTTATAAATAGATTATACAGATCTAATTGCTGCTGAGCAGAACTGATCTAATAAAGATGTAATTTCTATGCTTCCTCTGTTTTATCAGTTAGAAAGTTCCTTCGTGTGGTGCTAAATAACAGCTTATTAGAGAATGTTATAAAGACAGACTACTCTTCCCTTACTTCCTTACCTGATTAAGTTTTCACAAAATCTTTACCCCAAACATGCTATGTTCTTTCTTTGTGTGTTTGATAGGGGAAGGGGAAGAGGAGGAGGAGTAGGAAGTGTTGGGTGGTGCTGCTGGTACTTGTTTTGTTTGTTTAAGATCCTGGAAAAATTACATCCTAGGCAAGCATTGAACAAGGCAGGCTCCTCTATCTTTTTTATCCATGTGACTCTAATGCATAATTTATCTCCCCTTCAGTCTCATCTTCTTGACTAGAGTAAATACAGTTATGAATTGCAAGCAACTCTCACTGTTAACTTCTCCAGTTTGCATGTTTTGTTTCAAAGGATACTTATTTGGCTTACTTATTTCTCTGAAAAGAAGGATCTTTATAAATTCTTCTAGTATTGAAACTAATACAAGATCAGGAGTTGAGAAAACATTAGGAAGTTGTTTGACATTTCAGTTTGAGCTTAAGTTAGTTATAGTTATTACAGAAAAACAGTGGGATAAGGGAAGCATTAATGTATGTATTGGTCTATGAGAGCTGGAAGATACTGTAAAGCAATTCTGTAGCTTGTGTCATTGCATTGTCACAATACAAACCTTAACTTCTGTTTACCTGCACTTATTTCCAGGAGTTCAAAGGATCTGCTAGAACCATCAGCAAACAGAAAATTGAAGGTCTACAGTTCAGTTCAGGTGGCTTACTAAGAAATGAGAAATGTGTTATTTTTTTCTTCTAATTTGAACTAGCAGTGACACATGGAGAAAGTTTTATCATTCAACCAAAATTCAATGGCATGGGACCTTACAAAGGCAATTAGTAGAATCCATCTATAAATGTTAGTATTTAAAGTCAGTAGTCTTCATTGGGATGATTCCAGCTAGTATTATACGTTTTCATGCTATTTGGATATTTCAAGGTCAAAGCAGCCTTACCTAAAGCTGTAGGCATTATATTCTTAATAACCTTTTCCTGTTTGTATATATAAAGTTGGGCTAAGATCATTCCTGCTCTCTAGTCATGTTGATAACCATATGTAGTAGTTTTTATGGCCAGTAATCCAATCTTTTGTTTCTGCGTGCATGGATCCAACTTGCAGACTGAATGTCTGGTGTCATTTTGAATGCTGTCTTCTATATTTTTTTAGTTCTAGGCCTTTGAATTTTAGACAGGTCAGGTATTTTGTCAGTTGTGGCTCTGATGTGTACTTTTTCACTTCAATATTTTAAACTGTTCTAGCAGCCCAGTCTTAATGGTTCAGAATTAAAGCTTTTGATCAACTTAGATGTTATAGAATGTCGTTTTCCATCTTGATCTGAAATAAAGCAGCTACAGTTCTCATAATGTAGTACCACAGATCCCTCTGCTAAACAAGTTATGGTTGACTTTTGAGGTTCTGCATGACTCAGCAAGATCAGTGGTGTCATGTTTTTTCTTGTAGCTGCAATCTGAGAACATCAAGCCTTCATAGTCTCACTGCTTTACAAATAATAGCTGAGGTAAAGGTACTGTGCAACTTTCTGAGATGAGCTTGTGTGGAACAGTTATCATCAGGAAAATAATTAAAAAGAAAAGACACTAAGGCTGATTCCCATTGGTGCTGAGGCCTTTTTAGATAACTGCATCCTGTGCTGATGGCTATTTCAGCTTTCACATGCCTCCTAGGATATTAGGAACACAAAGATAACAAAAAGATAAATTTACTTTAATCTCAAGAATAACTTCATTCAGTGAAGAGGTTGTTGGAGGCTTTGCAGTAAACCATCAGGGAAGTAGAATGCATATTTCTGCTACTCTGACCCATTTCTGACTGAAACACCTAACAACTTTTTTCCAAGGCTTTTCTGCAGTGGGCAGATTCTGTATTAACAGGCAGCTCAAGAGCTTGAACTGTGAGCAGAGATTCAGAGTTTGATAGTCACCTCCTCTGCTTGACCTGCTAGGCAATTAGCATGCCTGTAACTTGCTTGGCACTGTCTACATCCTACTCCTCTTGACTTGGGAGGCTTAGGTCAGACTAGGATGTGATACATTTGCATCCTGTGTCCTCATTTAGTGAGGGGAGTTATGCTGTCTCAGAGAAGGTATTGATGGGAAGGGCAGGAGTTACTGCGTTAAGTACGGAAGGCGGTGTAGATCAAAACCAAAGAAATACAGAAGATAAGTTCCTGGGGAACTTCAAGAATTCTCCTGGGAACTGCTTGCCCTAAATGCACCTCCAAAAGACTCCTTCCCTCTCACTCAGTTTCTGTAAGTTACTCAAACACTTCAAAACCTGTAATGCACGGGAGGTTCATCTGTCCTGAAGAACAAATAACTTTCTATTTTTGTGACAGCAATAAACATGGAAGTGGCTGTTTGTGCAAGACTTTGTTCTACTGTTCAGCTACTGAAAGAGGAGAAGATAATTTAACTTAACCTCTTGAGTGGCACCTGCCTACAAACTAAATATTTGTGAGCACAAACTAGTGAGAAGAAGAAAGTCCTAAGTTGGTGTTAGGAGAAGAACTTGGGATATATGCAGATGAAGCATGTGTGCAAGTTAGTAGTATGAGGTTTCTTTATTTCTGCTGAACATTCTTGGTCTAAAATAAGGCTACTCTGTTCAGCCTACTAAGGCAGGTATGGGATCCTGAATCTAAACACTCTTTTTTTTAACTACATTCTTTGTCTTTTGTGGTAAAAGTATCTGAACCTGCTGTTGTAGAAAGAAAATTATTGGGCTGCTGGCAAAGCTGTGATACAAATTGAAAAATTTGGAGCAGTTATAATCAATAGCTGTTGTGGTTTTTTTTTTAACAGCTTTCTAAGTGGGCACCTGTTATGTTGCAAAGTCAGGTAACAAACTTTTGTGACAAAATATTTGACATGGGAGAAGAGAACGTTGGCTATGATGGCTGTAGACATACATCTTTCAGTATATTTTATTAATTACTGACTTGGTTTAATTTCCCCGAGCAACACTTATAGCTGCTTTAAAAGTGCTTAATATCCTCCATAATGAAGATTTCTTTTAAAGTACCTTTTTGAAGCTACAATTAGCAAATTGGAAGAAATACCTTTTAATATATTGAATGAAGATTGGATGCAAAACTGCAGTATTTAGACTTTCAGAACTTCTAGAAAGTGTTTAAAAGTGAGCTTAGTTTTTATCATTAATAGCTATTAAAACTTGTTATAATTCATACTATATATGGGTCAAACTTTATTTTGTAGGTATGTGAATGTTTTCCTTAAGATTTTTTTATTAAAAAAGAATATTAGTCAGATGTATATTTCCTTACGTAAAGAACACCCCAGGAAAGTACTCATGTTGAATCCTCTAGTAGTCACTCTTGTGTTGTCTTTTACAGCTTGCCTGGAATAGTGAATGAAAGAATCATTGCTAAGGTGTAAGGTTTTTGGCTATTCCCGCTGCCCTCTTTGGCATTCTGGAACTTCTATTCTTACAAGCATTCTTCTAGTTTCTCTTCTAGTATTGCAGCCAGGATAGTAGTTAAAAACACAAATGTGCAGAAGTTTCTGGAAATGCTTAGTAAATTTCTTTTGCATCTTAGATGAGACTTAAGCAGGGTAAAGTGTATTTTTCATTTTCACCTGCCCATCCCAAGGTGTGTTAAAAGAATATATTATAAGATCTGTTTTCTATATTCAACTTAAATATTTAACTGAGTACATTCATTTATGGTAATCGCAAATTGAATGTCTTAGTAACAGGAGGATCATGTTAGGGATCATTTAGGCAAACTTGACATCCACAGGTCCATAGGCCCTGATGGGAGACGCCTGCAAGTACTCAAGAAGCTGGCTGATGTCATTGCTAGGCCACTCTTTCATCTTGGAAAGGACATGGAGAACAGGAGAGGTGCCTGAGGATTGGAAGAAAACAAATGTCATTACAACCTTAAAAAAGGGCAAGAAGGAGGACCTGGGAAACTACAGGCCTGTCAGCCTCACCTCAAAAAGGTGATGGAACAGCTCATCCTGGATGCCATCTCCAAGCATATAAAGGAGAAGGTGGTGATCAGGAGGAGTTAGCATGCCTTCACCAAAGGGAAATCATGCTTAACCAACCTGATGGCATTCTATGATGGGACAGCTGGCTAGGTAGATGAGAGGAGAGCAGTGGATGTTGTCTACCTTGACTTTAGTAAGGCTTTTGACACTATCTCCCATCACATCCTCATAGGCAAGCTCAGGAAGTGTGAGCTGGATGAGTGGACAGTGCAGTGGAGGATGGTGAAGTGGACTGAACTGGCTGAATGGCAGAGCTAGAGGGTTGTAATCAGTGATGCTAGGTCTAACTGGAGGCCTGTAGCTAGCAGTGCCCTCCAGGGGTCAATACTGGATCCGATCTTGTTCAATTTATTCCTCACTGACCTGGATAAAGGGACAGAGTGTCTCCTCAGCAAGCCTCCTGTTATCAGGATTGGCTGATAATGCCAGAGGCCTGTGCTACCTTTCAGTGGGACCTGGACAGGCTGGAGAGATGGGCTGAACGGCACCACATGAAATTCAACAAAGGCAAGTGCAGGGTCCTGCACCTGGGGAGGAATAGTCCTGTGCCCCAGTACAGGCTGGGGGCTGACCTACTGGAAAGCAGTTCTGCAGAGAAGGCCCTGGGAGTTGTGGTTAAGCATGAGCCAGCAGTGTGCCCTTGTGGCCAAGAAGGCCGAGGGTATTGTGGGGTGCATCAGGAAGAGTGTTGCCAGCAAGTCAAGAGAAGTGATCCTTCCCCTCTACTCCCTCCTGGTGAGGCCTCACCTGGAGTACTGTGTCCAATGCTGCGCTCCCCAGTACAAGAGACCTGAGCTCCTGGAGTGAGCCCAGTGAAGGGCTACAAAGATGATTAGGGGACTGGAGCATGTCTCCTATGGAGAAAGGCTGAGAGAGCTGGGCCTATTTAGCCTGGAGAAGAGAAGACTTGGTGGGGGCGGGTGGAGGGAATCTTATTGATAGATATAAACATCTGAAAATAGAGCGTCAAGAGGATGAGGCCAGACTATTTTCAGTGACGCCCAGCGACAGGACAAGAGGCAGCGGGCACAAACTGAAATACAGGAAGCCTTATCTGAATGTAAGGAAAAACTTCCCTACTGGAACAGGCTGCCCAGGAAGGTTGTGGAGTCTCCATTCTGAGATGTTCAGAAGCTGTCCTGGTGTGATCCTGTGCAATGTGCTCTAACTGACCCTGTTTGAGCAGGGCGGGGTTGGACTAGATGATGTCCAGAGGCCTCTTCCAACCTCAACCCTTCTGTATGGTTCTGTGAAGAGTATAGCTAATCCCACTGCAGCATGAAAGCTTGCAGATCCTTTCACATAAAGTGTTTCTGACTCCTTAAAAACAAATATTTAAGTGTTGAGAATAGAGGCCTTGTGGCAAAGACCTGACATTTTAAGAGATGTGTGTGCATGCATGTAAATGTATACAAACATACATGCACTCTTCTGAAGATGCCGAACTAAATGCTGTCAGTTGAATCGTGTACACTACTGCATTGTCGTCTTCGTAAATGTCAAGCTATTTAGTATCAAAATGTAGAATGTACTTCGGGTCCAAATTATTATTGGATTTGGCTTATGAAATAGAAGTTATCAAAGAGTTGATAAAACAGTTTTTAATTTCTTTAAGAGTATCTTTATCATATATGCATTGAGTGGATATGCTTTACATATTCCATGTTAGTTACAGATATGATAATTCTGAAGTTATATATGAATGCACTTTGCTTTATACAAAAGCTTTAATTGTTCTATGTTTAGGAGATAACACTTGACTGAAAAAAGCTTTGGCATTAATTAAATCTAACATGTAGGAGCTCTAGATCATTTCCCCTCTAGAAAAAAGCAGCCTGGGTGCGATATAAAGGCATTTAAGCCCAGCAGTACCAAAAATGTTACCTGCCTGATGGGATTGATCATGTATTTAGTCTTCCTTCACTAATATTTTCCTGGATACTAGAAGTACTTAGGTAGCTGATTGTTTCCTAGTTGTCACTGGCTTATATTGGTTGAATTCTTAAACATTGCAGAGGGATAAAGTCCCTCTTCTAGCAGCTGGCTGTCTGTTAGACAGTCACCGGGAGCAAGCTGTGTGACTGGTGAATTAGATGTCTGCCCACAGGGCTGTAGTCAGCAGCCTGTGACAATACTGAGAGGAAAATGAATTTAACACACACGTTGCCTCAATTTTTTTCAGACACTGGCCAGAAGAAGACCCCAGACAAGAAAGATGGGCGACGAATGTCTTTTCAAAAACCTAAAGGGACTATTGAATATCCTGTAAGTTGCTTCTTGGTTATTAGAATGTCATTGCATAACAAGTGCAGACTCTAAAAGTTTTATTACAAAATATAAGCAAAACAACAATGTGCATTACCTCTAATCCTATAATTCTGTATATTTTATAGCTTATTTTAGCAGGTTTAAATCGGGAATTAGATAGCTAATACTACTTGACTAAGACAGCTGCATTTTTTTCCTTTGTTTTTCTATGCAAGTTACTTTTTTCCTGCAGAAGACAATCAGTTGAATGATTCACCGGGAGGTAACTAGTTAGAAACAAATAATATTAATTATAAAAACATATGCAATTTCCTTCCTTTCAGCACTGTTAATAAACTGTTGACATCAGCAGAAATAATAGAATGAAGGTTTTATTTTGGGGGAGGGAGGCATGCTATATCTTGTTAACTGACCTGCCAGCACTCTTCTGAAAATGTTCATAATCTGTACCTTATACAGTAAAGATCTGTTTTTTCTCAGCAGTATCTGAAAATGGAGCCTTTCTATGCCTGTTCTGTTCTTGAAATGACCCTCAAACTGTGCTGCAGTCAGCTTTTCATGTTTGTGGTTACTAAGGGAAACTGAAGTGAGAAGTATCTATTTTGTGTTATATACTGGAAATATAATTAAGCCCAGAAATAATGCTTATAGGGTTGACATTGAAATAGGGAAGTCTATCACAGATATTTTTGAATGCTTTTGAAGCTGGACATGATAAAATAAAAGGAGAACTTCTTTATAAAAGTCTTTACTTGACCTCTTCGTATCCTCTTTCTCAAAGAAGAGGAAGAAGAGATGCAGGGAAGATTAACTTCTAATGTTAAATTAAGCCAAACTATGATATGGATAACCTTAATTACTAAGAAGTCTGTAATTATAACTTGGGGAGAGGCAGAGAGCATGCATGTCTTGGAGTGAGATGAACATCAGCTTACCTTGTATTGGTAACCTAAATGTAATTCAAGCATATGCTAAAGATATTCTTGAAGCTGAAATAAACACTCTGCTATTAGATTCTAGCAGCTGAAGATAGTAAAGTAAAAGTGGGTTTTGGGGTGTTTTTTTTTTCCTACACTTACCACAGCATGTCTAAAAATAATTGGGGGAAAATGATCAGGTGAAACTCTGTAAATCTGATTCCTGTTCAGTTAATAAACCCCTTATCTTGTTTCTTGCCCCCATATATATGCATTCACCCTAATATGCAAGATTCCAGGCAAAACATAAAGCACTAAACTTTCCTTTTTTAAAATTAGTAATGTAGAAGTAGGTATCACTTTCTTGTGAATTGTATTTTCAGTAAGCTTAAGGAGAGCTTCTAAAGGAGCCTGCTGTGTGTATGGAACATGTTGCACTTCAGCTCTGTAAATTCAGTATTCTGCCCACAACTAAAATCCACAGCAAGACTGAAATATTTCACCAACATCAAGTTTTCAGAGCTTTCAGTTTTCCTGTGCATTGTACTAAGGCATAGGTACATCTAGCCTCTAGGAATTTAGTGGCTATGTTCATTATACATATGAAAGAGGCCTTGGAACTACTGTGATAACTTGCTACCGCTATTATTCGTGTTTGTATACCATACAGAAAGACTTAGTGTGATTTCTGCCTTTGTGCTTCTGCTACTTCTCAAAGCAGCAGCACTTTCTAGATATTTTCTAGTATTGTTGCGAACTTAATTTTTTTTAATTTAACATTTTAGTTTTTCCAGTGGCTGCATATATTCTTATGTGGGAAGGTTTTATAATTTATATTCCTGAAGTTTGGAGTGAGGTGGAATCTTGTTGATGCAAACTGTAGATTTTTAAGGTGAAATACACTTCCCTTCCTAGCAGTTTAAAATCTTGGACTGTCTCTTTGCTTTAGTTTCAAAGACCAAATGTTACTATTTATTTGTCCCAAAAGTACAGACGAAAAATCCCCCAAAGCATAAAGTGAACTGCTTCTCTGTGTGTAGCAACAGTAGGAAGATGTGAACAGATGTGGTACTGAGTGAAGAAAGCAAAGTCCTAAGTTTACCCAGGCTAATAGGTTTAAAAGGCTGTCACGCTGTTAATTTTCAGTGACTAGCTCTAAAGGATACAGAGAACTCTGGTTTATTTTCATTGTTACTGCTTTAGACAGTGTAGGGTGTTTGTGGGTTTTTTCTCCCCTTTTTTATAACTTAGGATAGCTTCTTCTGAATATCAGAATTAGATTTGATACAAATCGGTATTACAGGTTTCAGAATTGAGTCAGTGCTCCAGGCTAATTGTTTTTCCCCTTCATGTACAACTATGGTGTATGTGAACAGACTATGCCCAACAAAGTGGGTAGTTTATGTGGACTTGTTAATAACTAGGATCTTTAATACTGTTTTCTGCATTGCTCGTTTTGCGTAACTTCATTATATTAATATTGCGTCCAGAAGTCTCTTGTGTTACATGTTCTACAAACACAGCTACTATCTACTTCTAGGTGTTAGAGCCAATTACAGATAAATAAAAAGCATACACGATGTTGATCATCAATGATATTGGCCTGCCAGAAGTTTAATGATTTCAGTGAAAGCCTTTTAACCCCCCTTATATTCAAGGAGCGAAAAGAAATAATTGGATGCTTACAGGGAATCCTTCTCAAGCGCAAGGGACTGCATAGGACAAAGCATTTTTCTGGAAAATTACGAGTAGGCAATAGAGACACATTTTGCTTTTCAGTGGCAGAGGCTCAAATGTAGGAACTTTCTTTTATTTTTTTCTTCTTTAACTCTCTGGGGGATTAAGGCTGTGTGCTGGACCTGAAGTAGCAGATAAGCAACTAATACACAGAGGCTGTGGTCCAGATTATGACAAGAACCTGATATGAATTAAAGAAGGTCACACAAGAAGCAAGTAATAGGGCAGAATCTTAACATTGGGTCTTAAGCCAGTCCACTTAGATGGCACTTTTTTGACATGTGATGATGTCCCACTTATTTAGTGGTGAATTAACCTCTAGCAACTGGATCTAGACTCTGAGTTAGAAACCAGTGAGAAGTCTCTATGCTGAGAACAAAACTGCAATGACTTCTGAGCTCGGTTTCTTTAAGTAAAATTAGAATTTCTGACCGTTTCTTAGCTCATAGGATGCAGGTGGCAAGTGCTTTTACTGTGACCATCAAATAGGCGATAGGTTACTGGACTTCGAATTCATATGAACGCTTGGAATTTCTTGTTGTGATGACTTGCTCGACGTGCTTGTTTTGAGAGCAGGGAAAGGGTGAGTGTCTGCTCATACCTTTCCAGAGTAGTTGTGGATTATGCTCTCAATTCTAGAGTGGCTTGGATAAAGAGTTCTAAGGGCTGTTTCCTCTGGTAGACCTAGTTTCTCATAATCATAAGGCTTTGTGTGCTAGGTAGACCCTGCACACTTACAAGCTTTTTATTTCTTGGTACTGTGCTTCAAAGCTGGGGCTGTGTTCCTGTTTGACTGTGATTTTATTTTGCACTTTCTCCTGTCATGGTCTTTCCCAAGTTTGGGGGGGGATTTAGAAAACATGGATCATAGTGATTACATAATACTTTGCCTGTTATATCTTTTGTGTAACTCTAAAATTATTTTTTGGAGTTGCTTTTTTATATTTAAAGGTTCCATTTTCCTGCTGTTGTGTGTTCCAGAGATTAGACTTGTTGAAAATCAGTCAGTGTAGACATAATATGATATTTCCAAGGCTTTAGTATAACACCAGTCAACAGTTTTCCTTTTCTCCCCTATGTCCTGTCAGTCTTCCCACCTCTATCTTACTTAGTTCTTTTTGCTGTTCTACTACTTTTTTTTCTGGGTTTTGGACAATTAGTTTTCAAATAGTGCAAAAACAACTTCTCTATACATTCTGGTTCATATATATAAATGTACATATGTAATACATATTTAAACTTCTAATGGAAGAATGAGTAAACTCCAGTTGTAGAGCTGCGATGATTAAGTTCATTAGCATATCAGTGGAGAGTTTGGTTTTAAATTAGGTTTTTAAATAACTTTGCCAACTGTTAATCTGACAAAATTTGAAGGCAGTTAGGACCCTAGTCAACATTAACTCTTTGAAGCTGTTTTTCTCCTGGGATCCCCCTGCCTCTCCCAGTGAACACGAATACAGGTAGTGCTGTGTAAGTGGAAAAGGGATAATGTAATTTACATATAATTAAATAGGAAAAATTACTTGAAGTCAGTGAGGGGTGTCTGTTGGTGGATACTTATTTTGTTTAGCTAATGTTACCAATGCCATGTTGAACGTTTGATTTGAGTTTAGTGGAAAAGTAAGAGGAAGGTTCTTAACTGACTTACTCTAATACCTGTAAAGGCTGTTTTCTAGCTAGTTTAGCTTTTTGAACTTGTTTATATATATTTAAGTAACTACAAAAGGTCCAAGTAAGTAGGAAATAAGGCCTCATACAGATCTGTAGATCTTACACACAGAGTTGATGACTAGAAATTCTCCCTAATGATTATAGGAATAAGGTAATATTTATATTCCAGAAAGTCCCTTTTCAGCAAAAGTTATTGTACAAAGCAGGGATTGTGTTCAGTTAAAAATGAAGTACAGAGTAAGTGATTTTTGTTTTGCATTTTCATTAATAAGCATCGTCTGACTATTCTGCTTGAATCTAGATATTTAAGCAAATTCAGTGCTTGACATTCATTGAACCACTTTGAAGGACCAACTGATGTGCTCAAGTCCATTTCAGATTGTTTCTAGGGAATGGTGTATTTTCACACATTTGTGATGTTTTTTAATCTGAGATTTAATTACACTTGAACAAGTCTTGACACTTTGTTAAAATCATGAAACAACTTAATTGCTGTCATTTCCCTTCCCTTCTCAAGAGAAGAAACTTTCAGCATAGTGCTTTAATATGCAAATATTTCTATGAATGTTTTTAATATTCAAAATAACTGTATACATGATATACAGAAAGTTCCCTTCCTAGAAGAGAAAGGATAGTTTTATACACTCCTATAGTATTAGTTTGAGGAAAGAATGATTGGGAAAGGTGTGGGTTTTTGTTTGCTTTTTGTTTTTGTTACACTATGGGGTTTTTTCCACTAAGTTTTTCTTTGTTTTAGAAAGTCTCAGTTCAATCTAATGAAAAGGTAGAAAGCCCAAGGATCAGGAAAGATGTCTTTGAATGTTATCACATATAGTATGGAGGTTCACTTGTTCGAACTGTACAGCCAAATAAGAAAAGGAAGCTCTACTATTGTTCCTATTCTGTAGCGGGTGACTTATAAGAAAATCCTTTAGCTGCTGAGAGGTCTCAAAGGGCCTTCCTTCCTTAAAGGTTGGAAAGAATGAATGCACTCTTGAGGAGTTTAAAAATAAACTTTGTTTTTTGAGTGCTTTAACTAATTTATAATACTACAGGAGAGTCAAAAAATCTCAGATATTTTCATCACTAAGTGATATCAACTGAAAATCTTCCTAGCAGCTAACAGGGGTCTTCTAACACTTATGAGAGCAAATTTTTGAATTAGATGAAGTTTTGAATGTTGCTTTAAGGGATGTATGTGTTTTTTATCCTTTTTTTTTTTTAAACAAACTCCCTATAATATATGGAATTTCTGATGGAACCAGTACTTTATGATCTGATTGTCAGCTTTCTTACAGTCTATGCAAAAAGTAGTAACCATCTGGTCTGGTTGAGTTCCTTGTTTATTCTGTTTTGGTGCAAATTAAAAGTGACACTTAAGAGTACTGAGATTTATACGTATCTATGTGATCATAAGCTAGTGAAATACTAAAGTACAATGAGTCTTTCATACTTAAAATGGTAGTAGAGAAGTTTATTGCTTTGTGTAGCTTGATGGTTTCCTAGTAAGAATTATTCTAATGTGAGAATTATTCTAATAAAAGCTAATTGCCACTTTTGCAGCAATATTTCTTTCATTAGTGAATTTAGGCTGACAAATGCAGCCTTACGAAACGATAATCTTTCTATAAAGGAATTTTTTAATTCTTATTTGTAAATCTTGTGTTAGTATCACAAAGTGCAGGGTGTGTGTGTGTGTATGTACTGTAGCAGTGTAGTGCTCTTTAAGGAAAAAATATTTGTGACACTTATTACAGGATCATTCAGTTCTGCTTTAAAGGATATAGTTTGCTCCTTTATATCTGTCAGTTATGTTTATTTTATTGCTGTATTGTCAAGCACGTGCTCACTGTCATCACAACCCTTTTCAAAGGAGGGGAAGAGAAAGAATTTCTTTTACTGAGGTTTTCTGGGATTAGTGTTCTCCAAGTGTGTTTTTGTTTTTTAATATTCAAGTGAGTATGCATTTAGAAGAACAACTACTTAATTTTGATACTTTGCTTTGCAGCCAGTAGGAACTCCATTTACTGACCATTCTTGCAATATGAATAAAATACTAGCATTTAATAATTTAATACCTACTATTATAACTCTTATGTACACTTTGTTTGCTGCTTCTCTGAAGAGTGAATTTGCCTTGTTACCTTCTATGAGTAGCGCAAAATAGTGATGATTATCCATGTTTAATACAGTGGTTCAACTGCAGTCTTCCAAAACTGACTATACTGGAAGTGAACTAGCCCAGTACACGTTCCAGCACCTTCATAATGGCAGAGTTACTAAAACAGAAATTTTTAGTCTATCAGAACACTGAATACATTTACCTGTGTGACTGTCCATAAGATAGAGGCTTACTTGGAATAAGCAGTACCAAAAGCTACTAAAATGAAAATGCTCCGAGACTTCCCTTCTCCCTCATTTCTTTTTTACCCTGGTTTAAGCATTCAGAAGCATTCCATCTATATAATGAGTTTGCACCAGGTAATTAAACCGCATTAACACTGGGAAAATGGCAGAGTTCAAGCAGAAGGGTGTTTACTTTTAAGTTTAGCAACAGTTGATAGTGCGCACACAAGCCGTGTTCTCCTACTTTGTAGAGGAAGTGCATGGAGAACGTAAGATACCTAACGGAGATGCCATCAGTTAGTGACATCCACGTTCTCAGAATGGTTGCATGAAACATCTAGTGTGATTAAAAAATTGTTTTGTTTTGTCACCCCTTCCCTTAAGTATAAAGAAAAGGGAGTATTATAAAAATGAATGCTTATTTACTTATTTTATTGTCAAAAAAAGTTAGCCTTTAGTGCATAGCCTGAAAATTAAAATTAACAAGTATTAGTCTATACCTCATATAGAGTAGAAGTATACCTCATATAGATGTAACAAGAGGGACAAATAAGATGACTTGCCTATCTGTGCTTCAGATCTAGGCCTCACTTGCATTACTTCCTATTTCCTTACTGGATAGGACGCTTCCCCCCACCCGCACCCCTAGCATGACATTTCTAAAGCCCTGTGTCATTAAGTAACTTCTTATGATAAGGAAGCATAAGACCAAAAGATCTTCATAATTCTTAAATGCTTCCTATGAATTCTTTATTCTGAAATCCTTACCATGAGTAAAACTTTTATCCCTTCACTTTCTCTTGCTGGGTCACATTGAACACACTTAGGGAGACAGAGGATGAGAATAGGAACTCTGAAGAATTTAAGAAAAAAAACCCACCCTTATTTGGAAATCACCTGCTTCTAGTATTTGTTTCATCGGCTATCACACTAGTTGATTTGTTTTACTTCAACAGAAGTCTTTTTTATTATTTTTGATCTTGGAAATGCTCTTACTGGAAAATCAGATTAACAGAAGCTTATTTCAATACCAGGAGAGTATGTTAGCACTTATAGAAAAGTAAAAACAACCTATATAAGTGAAGAACAGGAGGAGAGTGAACAGGGAGAATGAGAGGGTCTGTGAAACTGGTCACATACTGGCCCAGTGGTAACCAGCAGTGAATTTATACAGGTCATAAGTTTTGTTGCAGTGTCTGAGCCTGCAGCCTAGTGTGAGAGTAATGCTTCTGGCTACCTGCAGACAGTGAGAAGGCAGATGTCTTCTTACAATGCTGCAGTAGACTGACATTTGTGGAGTAGATATGTTCTTGGGCAAGCATAAGATAGGAAAGCTAAAAAGTACATCAGACTCTGTAAAGCTGGTCTACATGGAATAAAACTCATAAGGCATTATTTAAACTAACTGCTTACAGGTTTGTTTTTTTTCCCCCAATTGATACAGGTGGAATCAAGAGATACGTTAAACAGTATTGCCCTGAAATTTGATACAACACCCAATGAACTGGTTCAGTTAAATAAGCTTTTCTCCAGAGCAGTCGTTCCTGGACAGGTACTATTATGCTACATATGTTACCTTATATCATTGAACGAAGAAGACTTTTTCTCCCCCCTATACTTCTTGCCTCTAACAGAAAAGTGTTAAAGTATTTCTCATACTGATTTTCACATTGGCCTTATAAAAGCCAAACTAAAGCCAAACTTCAGTTTTCTTTTGTTTGAATTCTTTGTACCTAATAGGTAACTGCTTAAAAAGGAAAATGTGGTGAAGCTACCTGCTTCTTTCAAATAAAATCAGGGAACTCTTAACTTTAAAACTAAATATGCTTAATGATGTAATGACACTTGGGTATAAGCTAAATTGCTACCCTGCAAGTATAGCAGGCTGCTGATCAGCTCTTGCTCAGAGGATAAATTCAGGGTACAGCATACTAATGACGTTCCTCACTGTATGTTAACGCCTGCAGTCCTATTTTAATTGATGAATGTTTCTATTCCATCCTGAAAACTTGCCATCTTTTTCCTAGGGGCATGTGAATTATCTTATTTTTCTTTAAGTCACTGTTGCTTACTTCTCCTTTCCCCCCTTTCCTTTTCTTTTCCTTCCTGACTTTTCACTTCTCTTCAAAAGCCAGGCCTGGAAACAAGTCACCAGCTACCATATTAGATGAAGCTATTTTAGCCCTTTCTCTTTTAAAGCATGCTGTATATTTCTGACTGCTGCAAAGCTTTGTCTAAGTAGCTTGAAAGCCTACCACACCAAAGAATAACGTATTTAAGGAGTAGAGAAACTGAATTAACTTTTGTTTTTCAAATTCAGTGCTAAGAGCTATATCTATAAACTTGTTCCCCAGCCTGCTTCTTGGTTACGCAAATAGTAGAATAATAGTATGAGAAATCAGTCAAGTATTCCTGTTCCTTCCACACTGTGTTGGGTGATTCTGACATGCTATATATTTTTAATGCTTTCTCTTTGAGCTCTTTCTCAATTGTTATGCCTAAAGATCAACCTTATCCTAAGAGAGTGTTTAAAACTCTTAAAAATTTAAAGATTATGTAGTACTCTGGCACTATTATATTGTTTATTCCTTCTACTTTCTCATAAAAGAATTTCTTTTAAAATTGATTCTCTTTTTGAAGAGGTGGTTATGGTAGAGTTCACAAATAACTGTCTCCTTTATCTGTAAATATATATCTGTATATGAGAATATATAGGCACATATAAATATACGTAAAAACTAACTGGAGCAGAACTGATTTCTGGTAGCTTATTTTGAGAAAGCATGGCAAATATACCTGAACTAGTAGGAAATTTAAAATAAAACTGAAAGCATAACTTCTAACTACGTTATATCTCTTTATAGATTTTGTATGTTCCTGACCCAGACTACATTTCTAGTGTGGACAGCTCCCCTTCTCTAAGTCCTATAAGTCCCCTATCACCTACATCTTCAGAAGCAGAGTTTGACAAGGCTACAGTAAATGTAGGTATACTTATTGTCATTAAAATTTTCCCTTTCAAGATAACAATATAAATGTGATGCTTTTTTCATTCTGGGGAGAAGGTACTTTACAACAGTTGGAGTTAAAAAGTAAATATTTTTTACCCATCAGTTTTCATATAGAAAACTTTAAAGTCATCTGTAGCAAAATACTATCCTTGCAGATTGGTATCTTAAATACTACTTCCAGTTGCATTTATTTTTGATGTTACCTTTCAAATACAGTTAGACATTCTGTCTCTAATTTTTAATCTTACTGATACTTTTGTAACAGTGATATGTTGGCCAGACTACTCAAGCAGTTAACATGTAAGGGTTTTTCCCCTCTGTGGAGCAATTATCTCAGTTTTAGTTTCACCAGGCAAAACTATCTGCTTCAAGGTTGTGTAAAAGGTTGATAAAAGGTTGTGTAGCCTCTTCGTATTCAGTAGGTCTTCTACCTCTGTAGACTTTCAGATGGTGAAATTATGTAGCCATAGAAGCTGCCTGGTAGTTCAGCTTGAGTATGGATGTTAGCTAGGAGCTGGACTTGCAAAACACATCTTTCCAGGTTTGCTGTTACTGGCTTGCTGTTCTCAGAATTTCATGGTCAGAACTCAGACCAGAAAGATGCAGTCTCTGGTGGACCCTCAGCTTCTACAAGTCTGACCTAGTGCAACTGTTTCCTAATGTCAGTACAATTCTCTACCTGATTATGATCTTTTTTTCCCCAAGTAACAACTCTTCTTGCTAGAACTTAATACAGTGTGCAGTTAAACTGTCAAACATCTGCTCCAGGACTCTGTGTGCTAAAAGTTTACTTGGACTTTAAAAGGCTTTAAAAGACTTGGTAGTGTGATGTAGTGGTTTTGTGTGTCCTTTGTTTTTTGGTGTTTTTTCCCCCCTGGTATGTCTTGGTCCACGGAAGTTTAAATACAAAGTTACTACCTTACCATGCTGCAGAAGTCTGAGCTGCATCACCAGGTGTGGTGCAGATTCTTCTGCTAAAAGTTACCATACGCTTTTGCTGTCCTTATACCTTTAATCTGACCAGTATGGCTATTTTTACGAGATGTTTCTGCTATCAGTTGTAATAAATTTCTTCTATATTATATTACAAAGTTTTGTAGCACAGTACATTGACTAGATCAGTGTGCAAGAATACTTTTAAATCTGTTGCAGTGACCCTAAATGCTAGGAGAGGCCTAATCATAGGCCTCATATGAGTGATAAGAAGTTACTCGAGGGAAAATTAATAGTTATAATGCTAGGAAACAAACATCTTCCTACAATGAATTAGATATCCTATGCAAGAACAATGCTTTCATATGGTGGTTATTGTGTATATGTTTGTTTGCATATGCTAGATATGGAGGCTAAATAGTGTAGCCATACCTGTAACTTTTCTGTTGTGGAGGTTGGGGGAGGCTGAGTTTCACTGATTAAGTGAACCTAAGATGTATAAAAGGTTGAAATTGTGTAGGAGGCAAAGTGGATTTAAAATACTTTAAAATCCTCTTACACAAGCAGTTATTTTGTTACCTGCACTGAACTGCCTACACTAAACAATTCAAGAGAGTTTAAAAACTTCATTTGATGGATAGTTCTGCAACAATGCAGTAAGTATCTGGTACATCTCATTACGGGTAATGGTTCACTACAAGCTGTTCTTTCATCGCTTCAGGAGATGTCAGACAAATGAGCAATATGACAAAATAAATAATAGTGTTTAAGTTTCTATTTCTGGAATTTTTATAAACTCAATGCAAGTAAGAGGTATTTCTAAGTGCATTTCATCTGAAGAAAGGAAAAAATAAATCAGTTGCACTTGTTATTGTGGATTTTTCTTAACTTCTCTCTAGCAACACAGAGATACTATTTGACATATGTTTGAGATGTTAAAGTTGGAAGGTTCCTTTTTATTTTTGTTTTTTAGTAGCTATTTTTCCATATGTTTTTTTCCTCTTCTTTACTGATTACTAACCTTACAAATGAGAACAGTATTAGTGTATGTTCTCTGATGTTTTATATCTAAATGGCTTATTTCTCCAACTCCTCAAATTTTGACCCTAGATTTGTGGTTTAAATTTAAATATTTGTCAAATCAATGTTACTCTGCCTATATAATCTAAAGGAGTCTTCTCTCTGTCATTCTGCTTGAAATTGGTCGCTCTATCACTAGAAACTGAAGGAGATTACGTAGACAACAGGAGTCTGAAGACACTACTGTATTTTGTCTCAGTAGAGGTTCAGAAGTTAAAACTGTTTTACTACTTCTGTTTCCATTTTTATCAACCATTAAAGCAGCTCAGCAGAGTCATCTGGCTAAATATACATCAGCATGTGGACAGTGTAAGGCTTGTGTAGTACTTTTAACTTGTCCTGTATTACTCTGTTTAAGCAAAGATTTCAGTGTGTATTTCAGTAAGCTTGTTTTTGTCAGTCTTCATGTAAGTAATTAGCCTAAACTTAAGCCTTTGTTATGCTGCTTGTTTTTGTGAAGGGTGTTTTCATCTAACATCTGATGTGTGAATTTAAGATCTGATAATCTATAGTATCTTTAAAACTTAAAATCCTGTTCAAAAACAATATGTAGTGACAATGTTGTTAC
Source organism: Struthio camelus (assembly GCF_040807025.1). Lineage (NCBI taxonomy): Eukaryota > Metazoa > Chordata > Aves > Struthioniformes > Struthionidae > Struthio > Struthio camelus. The sequence goes on along the minus strand of NC_090943.1, from coordinate 143,534,062 downwards.
ATTTGAGGAAGATCTGCCACCAATATTGCTCCAACTTCTGTGTTGCATGGGAACATGAATAAGAAATAGCCAGCTTATTTCCAGTGGATTTGGATATCAGCTGGGAACTTTTGCATCTGCATCTTTGTAAAGGTGACCGCGTTCTTTTTGAAAGAAAGGCATACATGGAAAAAACACTCATACTCGGGAAGCCTACTCTTTAACTGTATCTTCATTAGCTTTTTCAGTAAAATCCAGTTTTGTACTGTATGACTTAGGTATTGTTTGTTTGTTTTTTGTTTCCTGACTGAAAGCGAAAGAGACAGGCAAAGGCTAAAATAGAGCCATAGAGATCATAAACTGAAAACAGTAACACACGTGTCTGTCGCCTCGTATGGTGAAAAGCAGTTAGTTTTAACCTACACCAGTGAACTGAATAGAAAAGGGAAAAAAAGGCAAAGCAACCATTGAAATGCTATATTCTTTACAAATAGTATTATCTTATTAATAACCATAAGTAGCAATTATGTATGGAATAGAAGTCTGTAAATGCTGATAAACTCCAAAGCAGGGCTGTTGAACTGTAAAATAGGCTTTAGAGTACTCTTCTATATATGTAACTTTTGTTTTAAAACAATTTTTCATTGTGTCTGTGGGGGTTTTGACTTATTTCTTCTTTTAAAAAAAAAAAAAAATCTTGTTAACTGCCTTCCATGTTCATATGTAGATCACTTTTTATTGTTACGTATTGTTAGGTAGCAGGATAGATGACTCTTCCTTTCATCTGCCTGGGAAGGTAATGAAACAAATCCTCCTGGAAGCTATGTCTGAGCATATGAAAGACACAAAGGTATCTAGGAACAGCAAGCATTGATTTACCAAGGGTAAATCATACCTACTGAACCTGATCACCTTCCATGATGTGATGACTGGCTCAGCAGGTAAAGAGAGCAGTAGATACTGTTTACTGTGACTAGCACAGGGCATTTGACGCTGCCCCAAAGCAGTGTTGTAAATATATTGGAAGTGTGGCCTATGAAATCAGGTAGAAAAGTTGACAGGATGGTTGGTCTCAAGGTGACTTGAGCTGTTCTTTGTGTATTGTTTTTTTTTTGGGGGGGGGGGGAGGAGGCAGTTACAAATCCTTTGAGGTCATTACTGGGTCCAGTATTGTTTCATCTATTCATCAGTGGCCCAGATAGTAGGAGAGGGTTCACCCTCAGTAAGCTTAGGGAGGGCACCAAATTATGGGACACGATAAATACACTGGACAGACGCACGAGGGCTGCTCATCAGAGGGACATCAAGAGGCTGGGGAGGTGAAGTGACAGAAACCTCATGAAGTTCAAGAAAAGCTGAGCCTTGCTCCCAAGACAGAACAGCGCCATGCAGCAGCATGGGCTGAGGGTTGCCTGTCTAGAAAGCAGCTTTGCAGAAAAGGACTGAGGGAGGACGAAGAGCAGAGGTATACTGACGGGCAGCATCTTGAACACGTCAACAGTGTGCAGTTGTGACGCAGGCTAACCACGTGCAGCGTAGCAGAAAAGTAATGCTAGAAGGTTAAAGGAAGTGATTGTTTCCTTGCCTCAGGGGTTACTGAAGCCGCGTTTGTGTTATGTCCACTTCACGGACCCCAGTACAAGAGAATGACATGGCGAGAGTCCAGCAGCCACCAGGATGCTTAGGTGACAGAAGCACACGATGCACAGGAAGTGGCTGAGGGAGCTAGGTTTGCTTATGCTGGAGAAGAAAATGCTAATAGTGCAAAAGAAATCAAATTCTCCATCTAGTGTGTGTTGTGGGGAGGGGGAGCTCTTTATAGAGGTAACAGTCAGGATCTTGAGAGGTACACAGTAAAAGCATGAGTGGTGACTGTCACTAGTTGTTGCACAAGCAATCCTGGTTAGGCAATAGGAAAATGTTTTTCACAATGAGGATAGTTAAGCACTAGAACAGATTTCTTGGACTATTGTATCTCCAGCCTTGAAGGCTTCAAAACTTGACCGAAAAGGCCTTGAGCAGCCTGATGTAACTTAGGCCTTAGCCTGCTTTTGAACAAGAGACTAGACTAGATGACCTTCAGGGGGCTATTCCAACCTAAAGTAGTCAATGGCGTTATGGAAGGGTAACAGTAAGCAATTAAGGTATTTGCTTGTTTGAAGCTGAAAAATAGTCCTTTCTGCTAAATACCTGTCACTCAAGTCTTGTATGTTAAAGTATTTCAGATAGTTTCTTTGTGAATTTTGATTATTTTACTTGTTCTAAGGCAGATTCTGAATATCACTGCCCACTTGCATTTGTTATCATGGGCTTGTCAAGCTGTGCTTCGTTACAGTTACGTTAACTGTTTGCACTGTCAGATCAAAGCAGTCCTTTAAATTGCAGTGCATTTGGAACCCTCTTCTGTAATTGCTTTCATGTCAGAGTAAGAACAAAAAGTACACAACAGGAAATTTCTTAAAGTTCATGTTGACAAAGGCAGGCTGATAAGTTCTTTATGTTCTCTTTTAGGATCCAGATGGAGTCCAACGGAAAGAGTCAGCTGCTTCACCAGCACATTCATGTGTTCGTCCTACAAGAGTGGTATCATCCACCTCTGAAGAAGAGGAAGCATTTACAGAAAAATTTCTCAAGATTAATTGCAAGTACATCACTAATGGCAAGGTACTTAAGCACTCATGTTTCACCACTATGAACTCTTACTGTATCAAATGAACAAACGTATTAAAAGCAGAAATACAGAATAAGACCTAGTGATGGGTAGGTAGGAGGATCCAATGGATCAGCTTACAAGTTTTTTTTTTCTCTCCACTTTTCTTTGGATTCCCAGAACACCTGTCTGTTAGTTATGCCATAAGTATTTAATATGTAGTTTGCCTATGGTGGGCATCCATGTTAGGAAGATCTTAAGTGTTGAGAGCAGAAGTCTACCTTATTCCCTGTGTTAGTATTTCCTGTAAGCAGTTCTTTCTACTGATGGTAGGTAAGTACCTGCCTTAAACTCTAAGGAAATATTAAGGCGGTTTCACTTCTGTTTTCCTAAAGCAGAACATAGGGAAGTTTTTATTTACACAATTGGAAGTTAATTCTGTTTTATTGAGTGTAGTATAGTAGAAATCTCAGTTTTGACATTCTAGTAACAGTTCTCTCAGTAATGTCTTTACACAAATGCTCTCAGGGTTGATGGCATTTAATTGACTTATGTTCAGCTCATATCAGCTCATATCTGCACAAGACTTGTGCAGTTTTTAGGGACTCAATACAAAGAAAATTGGGTATCTTGCTCTCCCACCCTACAGAAGAATGCCTTTCTACTAGATTATTTTTTTAATCCTGAAAAGTCATACCTTCACTCAGACTGAATGAATGCAAACAAACTCAATGTACTTATAGTAATTCCTTCTTCACCTGAAGTTTGGGTCTGCATATACGATTGCTACTGATTGTGTTGTTCAGCAGTTGTTTTGCAGATATAACTTGTTCTGAGGACGAACAGATCTAATAAGAGTCTCCTAAAGCTGAATTTTTTTGCTGATGGCAAGTAATGCTGATCTTAGGCCTAGACCTGAAGCCTTTTGACGGTACGCTTATATCGGCAAAAGCTATGTGTAAAAGTCTGTAGGGCAAATAGTGGAGAAGTTCTGTTTGTTGTTTTGTTCTGTTTTGCTGTTAACTTGGTTCACTCTTGTTCTGCTTCTAGGTGAGTTTTTAGGCTGATCTCTAGACTTCTCATTAGAATAGTTTGCTTAATGCTTCTCTAAAAAGTAGCAGTTCTGAAACAGTAAAAAGACTAATGTGGAGGATATGAGAACTGTGGGCCTTAGTAAGGACGTGGCTATACAGGAGAAAATAAGCTAGGGTTTATGTTTGCTGCATAGTAGTTAGGTACCTTAACCCCTTCCTTAGGAGGTAGGGAGGAAATCTTGTTTTAGGTTTTACAAATACTATAAAACAATGTTTTATGGATTAAGAAGACATATTTGAAGTCTCAATCAACAATGAGTGTGATGTTTCTAAACCAAGAACTAGTGAAAACCCCCTTTCAATGTGTGGAAGTACAATTTAATGTAGGAGAAGGCTTATGTTAAGGTAAAACTTATTTCTTTTTCTTTTAAAAACTGCTTTTTCTATATATGTTTGGAGTTGTTCTTAGTCACACCTATTTCCTGTGTGATAATATCTCGATGTATGTTGTTTGGAGCCTGGAAGCTCTTACCCTGTTACGTTTGTCCTGAAACATCTGCTTCTGGCCACTGGTAGAGACAGGATGTTGTACACAGAGATGAGGTGGTATGAACACGCTATGTCATGATCAGGTAATAAATCAGTGTAGTGTAGAGTTAGTAGTGTGTTATAGTAGAGTCACAGCCTGACTTACTGTTTATTGCATACGTAGACGTGCCCTTTTTTAGCGGCCATGTTTCTCTTCTTCCAAGCATGAGACTCTGGAGATTTTTGAATCTTGCCAGTATCGCTGCTTTTGCAGGAAGAAGCTTCCTGCATTGCTTTCTGGTTCTTTGCATTGTTCACTGGGAAACAAAACAACATCTTGAAGATGGTCTGCTTGATTCTATTTAATGCGACTATTGTCGCATATAGACTATGTGTCTGTAAATGAAATTAGTTGAAGGACTTTGAAATTCTTTTTGTAATAGCTGCTACTTTGCCTGTCTTTTTTTTGAAAAGTAGTGGGTAAAGGAGAATCACCAACATTAAGGCTTAAAAACACAAAAGGCAAGATAGGCACAAAAAGCACAAACATAGTGCTCATGGAGTAAAGAAAGTACTGACAAAGGTCAAAAACTGTGTGAGAAAGAACAAAACTGGTTTGCTTTGTGGTAAAAGCTTGATGAATGGTGCATCGCAGTTCTTCTACCTTGTATGTTTGGTTACAGTTCCTGTCCTGCCTTGTGTTCAAGCACAAAATGGAGTTCTTCAGAGGTAACTCGTGTTCAGAAACTGACTGTCACATGTCGCCAAACCTTCCTGAAAGGATATTTTACTGAACTGCTTGATCTTCGTTTTTGGACTTATCTACAGCTTAAAGTTGGGCTTCTAGTTCAGAACTTACATCTAATATTGTACTAGAACTCCTGCTTCCTGAAATCTGAACTACCTTTTTGGTGCTCTGGCTCTTTGATCTAAAGAGCCAAATGTGTATTGTAAAGACTCTTCTCTCAGAAAATACTTAGGAACTTTACTGGAAAAAATTAAAACAATTCAGAATAGAATGTCTATGCAGAGATTCAGTTAAATCCATTTTTAGCGTGCCTGTTTCACAGATCTGGATTAATTATCCTTTATATCCTTATATAGACCAGCTTTAAGACTCGAAGGGTCTGGCTTTTCAGCAATGTAGTATACGGATGGTTCTTTATATAATGAAGTGGCTCAGTATTTCTCCTTGAGGCTGTTAAACTTGAGCAGTACCTGAATGAGTTCACTGGATATCTTTAGAATCTTTTTTACATGGAAGAAACTTGTGTTCTACAAGTGATGTTTTGGGAGTTTTGCTGAGAGGCAAGAGCTACCCTCAGCAGTATCATGTTGAACTATTTAATAGTTACATGCACAACATGATTTTTTTTTTATTTGTTAACCTCTGTTTCATTAACAGAACTTCAGACACTTTTTCCTCAACAGCTGATGAGAGATACGGTCCCAAAGAAACCAGGCATAGGTTGTTAGCTTCCCTGCTTCCTTTTGGTCTGCAGCTGAGCAGCTTATAATCTTTCTTCAACCTTTTTTTGCTGCAGAGCTAGAAAATTAGGTGATTGGAGCAAAGATTGGCAGTATACAGGAGTCATGTAGGAGTTCAAGGCATGAAGACCATTGCCCAATCTTTAGGTTTATGTTCTTGCTCTGATTTACTGATATCTCTCTAGCGACATTATTGCTACAAATAATTTTTTGAAAACATTTTGAAAATCTAATTTTAATAAAGTATTGTCAAAGAGCTGTTTCTAAAAATGTTCAACAAATTCTAGGTTGCCTTCAAAGGGACCAATGCTGAAGCACACAACGGAGCAAGACCATAAAGGAGAAGCTAGGCTCCTTTCCCTTGGTATAGGTAGGTGAGGACGTTGGGAAGAGTTGCATAGGATGCATCTCCCCCATGCTGTTCTTTACTCTGAAAAATGTTCACACTGGAAATATTTTCAGTGGCTTACCTAGGCCAGAGAAGGAGCTGTTAAACTTCCTATCCCCACTCCAAAGGCAAGGAACCAAGAAAACTGTACTGTACAGAGTTTAGGCTGTTGTCTTTAGTGCTTCTAAGTTAACAGAGAAGGTTAGAGTAGCAAAGGAAAGACAGTAAATGGCAGTAGGCTGTTGGTTTTATCCTGGGCATCAGTATTGTGTCTTATTTCTTGGCACTTTGTAAAACAGCTGTGCCATCTTCTGTCACAGTGCATTGATGTGTGTGAATAACCAGATAAGTCTATTCAGAACATAAAATGAATTCAGAACTAAAATGCTGAAGAGTTCATCACTGGCTCACTGCTTAGACAATAGTTCCGAGTCACACACATCATAGGAATGCTGACATGGAAGTCTGTCTTCCATGTCAAGCAAACTGACAAACGGCAAACTGACAACTGACTCCTACAAATAGCACGTTTCACTTTTATCTTCATTAATACAAAGCTGTGGTTCTTGCTGTCAAAGACTGGAGCTCTTTCAACTTCCATCGTTCGGGGAAGGCTAGTAAGCAGTTGTTGACTGGTAGTTTGTTAGATGCATGTATGCTCCCACTGACCGTGTTTTGTTCAAATGTTATCCATTCTTCTCACAGCATCAGTAGTGCTTAGATCACTGTCCGTGCTGACAACTCGGTCTGAGTAATACAGATCTCACGGGTTTTCAATAAGCTTTTCTCCCGCAAACAAATTTGACAAAGACTGAAGCTATCTGTTTTATAGAGGAGTTGGAGAAATTATTAGAGAAAGCTTTGGTGACATTGGCATGTCTGAGAAAGCAATAGTTAACGTTTGGGACCAAATAAAATATTTATCTGGCTGTTATTTCAGGTTGTCCTAGCTACCTGGGTTAATGTTCAGTGATCATTTGTAATAATACAAATGATGGAAGTGTTAGTGATGTTTAGTGGTGTTAATGTTTTCATTTCTACTCCTTTAAAGTTGAGGCAGAAATTCTTCTCTGGAGAAGTAGACTATGAAGTGTTCATATAGTAACTGTGGACTCTATCATTCTTGTGGGTTAGAAATGTTGTAGTGATCTGCTTTAAACAACAAAATAGGTCACCTCTTGAAGAGTTATAAAGCCAGTGTTTACAAAATACATGTAGGCTTTTAACTGGTTATATTCACTTCAACAGAAGTGCTTGATCAGCTTTGTGAAAAGGCTGATACCTTCAAAGGTTTAAGTCTTCTATATTTCTCTGTCACTATAATGAATTTTAAATAGAATTAAACTCAGACTTTTAAACCCTCTGCATCACTGGATAAATAGTATATATTGAGTGTTCACCTATTGGTGTAGAGGGCTTCTTCTGTACCAGTATATGCAAGCTTGCGAGGTTTAGTTGAGGTTACAGAAGCAGGCTTTGGAGTTGTCTGTACTTGTCAGCATCACCTACCATCAATGAAGTACAGGGTTTTCCAGCCATCAGTCTTCTGATTGTTCTAGGAAGCTGCTACGAGCAACAGAAGATCTTTGAGTTTGTTTTCGATAAGCAGTCAGTAGCCTAGGCGAACCTTTAAGAGAAGGAGTGCCCTGCAGAAGGTTTATGTCTACTGTACCTCAGCATCTGGTATTTAAACAGCACAAGGTACTGTCCAGTTTCTTTAAACAGATTGGAGGTTGTCCTTGTCCTGGAAACAGGTGTGGTTTTTTTGGCCTGGATATGGTGACATCTACTTGAGATACTGACAAGTCCAGCTTGTGCTGTTTGTTTGGTGTGTGCAGTGGGTTTTTTGGTTGGCTGATTGTTTTAGGGGAGAAATCTATGTAAAATTGACTTAGTTAAAGAAATATTTTACAATAAGTGAAGAATTTCATAGATCTGTTTTAGACCTGAACTTTTAATTTGCCTCTGAGAGCACTGATATGGTATTTGTGTATGTATGGTGTTTTTTTGTGTTAACCAGGGACCTTGTTGATATGGGTAATATGTCAATTGTAACAGCTAACCCTTGATAGGAAAACAGTCTCTTTTTATTGTCTGAAGCCTGAGCAATCTCAAATGCTTTACTGTTTTGCATACTTTATTTTGTGATTCTTCCTTGTGATTAAGTGAACAAATAAAGACAAAATTTTAGTCCAGAAATGAAGATTTCTCTAGGGAACTTGGTTAGTGATTGCTACTACTGAGGACTGCATAATTTTAGATGCTGGTGTTGTACAGCAAAATCTTTAAACTACAGAAGTCATGTAGCTTTATTTTTCTACCTCTACCCTTTTCAAAAGTCAGGCTGGCGATGGGGAAGATGGCCACGTGTGTTGGCAGTGAGAGCCATGGATAGCTTTGGTCCTGAATTTTGATCGTGGTGTTATTCTTGGCATAAGTTTTGGATCCTCTCTCATCCTCTTGGCTGAAACAGCTATAAAGAAGCATTTGTTTACTGTTCAGACAGCAGAGCTAGTCTTCTAGCAGTGAAGAATCTTGTATGGATAAGCTTTTGCTTTTTTGTAATACTGAGATGAACCCTGCTTAACACATATCAGAAGTATGTAGCGCACTTCAAAGAACCATTTGTCTGTCTTAATATGTTGATTCTAATCTTCCACTGTAGTAGGGATTTTTCTTTTTGTTTTTTTCCTGATCTTTCTTTAAGCTATCTTTAGAATTATTTAAAGAATGAATAGGATAGGGATAATTTTCAGTGCTGATTGTCTCAGTGGCTTGAACATATATATGAGGTGCACTCGTTTGTCATTAAAACATGTATTCCCCTAAAATAGCAACGGTTCTAAATAAGCCCTTAAAATTCTGTGTAGTATAATATTCTCAAATATTATAGCCATGTTACCTCTCTGGAACTGTGTAATGTCGTGTCAGATCTTGTGTTCAGTTTGCTTCTGTTGATCTGTTTTATTAGAAGTAGATGAGTCTCTATAGTACTTGTCCATTTTCTAAACGTTAGGCTTGTGAATACATCCAGTGATGCACATGTGCACGTGTTCTGCTAGTCTCCTTTTTATCATATTTGTCCAATAAAACTTATTTTCTTACTTCAACACGAGTGCCTACCCACATATATCTTTGAGTTGTTATAGGAACTGAGCCCTCTTAATTCTTCTTTTTTTAATCTAGGGATATATATTTCATCACAGAATATGTCCTTTGTCATTAATAAGGGCTATGGCCTAGGCTTTCCTGAGTCAGATCTGAAGAATAATAAAAATTCCACTTTCTGATCTCTTATTAGTGACCGTATGTGACTTAAATGATGTTACTTTTTGTATTCTGTACTAAATTTACGGAAGTAGTATTTCCTTAAAAAGAAGCAACTGTTCTTCTGAATAGACTCATTGATTTCTGCAGTCATATGAAACTACTTTCTGGTATACAGTGGATGTTACTTAAACTTCTGTTGGCAGTTGTCATCTTGGAATCCCTTCTTGCATGGTGAAAGTCTACCTGCTGCAGTGCTGGAGGGGAGGTATCAGTGATAGTTTGTGTCCTAGAAATCTTAAAATTGTGTAACTATTTTACTGACTCTTAAAGTTTTTAACATAAACTTTGGACTCTGAAATGTCACATACAAACCTGACTAGGCACTGAAATACTAAGAGGACTTAGGTGTACACACTTGAGCTGCTTTGAGACTGTTCTTATTTTGTTACAATAGTGATACAATTAGCTATTGCTGTAGGCCTTAATTCTTTTTGGTGTCTATAATTTCTCTGCCCGCTATATGACTTTTTTTTTTTTAACTGTGAAGGTGATCAGCCATCAATCACAGCGCTGGAAGCTAACTTCTGTAAATGGGAAAGAATGCAATTCTCTTATGCACTGCTGATGCATCTTTCTCAAACAAAATAGAAAACAATTTTCCCCAGAACATCTAATGCACAATATTTGTGATCATGGTGAATTGTTTTTTCACAGAACTGGATTTTCTTTCAATTCCTGATAAACTTGGTCAGTATATGAAGCAGCTTTTATGGCACTCTTACACAAGTTTTGAATGTAGTTAATGTTAGTTTTAACTGTTTGTTCTCTTGGTTTAATTAGTAAACTTCTTTTAATGGGCACCTGGCCAATACTGTATGTGTCTGACTACTCAGGAATTCAATATATAGTAAATTAATTTGACATCTGTATAATATAAGAACCCCACTGCTTATATTAAGAATATCAACTTCCTTTATGCTTTTCATACTAAAAATTTAAAATCTGCTTACTCATACAGCAATATCATTCTGATTAAATGCATCCAAAATTGTATCTTAATGTTGTTTGTCATGAAAAATTGTAATATTTTTATACTTGTTTTATTCCATAAATGCATCTGCCTAATTTAGCAACAGATCCATTGAGTCAGAATGATTTGAATCAGATACTCCTGTTGCTTTTGTGTAAAGAAAATGGAGCCAAATGACTGTTTACAAGGAGCTCTCTTATTCTTGAATTAAAGCAAAATAAGAAGACTTGGAGTAAGGCTCCAGAAAATGCTTGAAGTTTCTTGTGAAAAATATTAGAAAAGGGGGTTTAAAAAAACCCTATGGTTATTTGGGAAGGATATAATCTTTATCTCAGAGTTGCCTATTACATCCTTTAGTGTTCAAGTAATTTTATTTATTTTGCTCAGCACAGTTATTAAGTAGCTGTACAGTGTAGAGTTTTTTTCTTCTGAGGAAGCGGTATTGATTTGCTTCTACAGAAAAACGGTATGTTTCCACATGACTACAAAGCACAAGAAACTGTGGACCAGTAAAAGTTACTCAAAGATTGAAATTTAAAGATGCTTTAGTGAAAAACAGAAAATACTTTCCTACAGAAAAACTGAGAATAAGCTGAAACGCGAAGGAGAAAACTTACTACTACTTTTCCATCTCATTTTAGGGAACGGTCAATGGTGTGCTGCTGGTGACGCCAAATAATATAATGTTTGATCCCCATAAAATGGATCCTCTGGTCCAGGAAAATGGCTGTGAAGAGTATGGCATCATGTGTCCAATGGAAGAAGTGATGTCAGCTGCTCTGTATAAGGAAATTGTGGACAGCAGAATTAAGGATTCGTTAACCATGTAAGACAGAACAGTATTTTTGAACCTCTGAGTAAATATGAATGGTAGCCCTTTTGCTAACAATAAACTAGAGCAAGCACTTTTTTCCTGCTTTTAAAGAAGAATATCCAAGAATGGGCCTGGAGAGATCCTTGAGAAAGCTTGCATTATTTTAAGATCTTATGCTCTATATCCTATACAGAACATCTTCTCTTCTATATGCATGAATTTTTAGTTTCTTCCAATAACGTCTCTTAAAATCTGTATATAGTATCTGTGGTAAGAGCTACCACACCGTTTCCTCTCCTCCTTTCCCGCTATGAAATTGCTAATGGATACATTTATCTCTTTATGGCAATTTAAAAATGAAGGTACAGAATGGAAAAGCCCAACTTAAGCAGCTTTAGATTTAAATCTTTATTGTGTACCACTTCCTGTTTTGAAACTAGCTCAATGTACCTTCTTGTTGTTGTGATAGTAGTTATAAGACTGGGTTTTCACTATTTTTTTTATATATATATATATTTTTTTTAAGGTATTAGCAGTAGGATTTTCCTTTCTTGGCTAGGGGAGAAACAATGTGTTCTCCTTCAGTTTAAGCTTGTTTGAGGTGAGCAGAGTGAATTTGGTATTTAGCATGATGACATTTAAAACTGGCTTTAAACAATGTTATCAAATTTTGTTCAACTTTTTTCTTTCCTAATTTTTATTCCATTTACTTATTTACTTATTTTTATTCTATTTATTCTATACTTTGTCATAAATAGGTTGGATTCTAATATTAAAGCTGAACAGGACCTTAAAAAAAAATCATGCCACCTTTTCTATATATAAAAGCCCAGAAAGGGCACAAACATTTGCAGACTATCTTGACTATCAAATCTCACAGAAGTGGATTCCTTTAACCACTTTTTTTCTAGGTAGTTGCATGTGTATATGAGGAGTTTAAACTATCTGCCTAATTAATTTTTTTTAAAAGCCTCCTCCATTTTATGCGAGGAGGTAATAGTTGTTTTGTACTGTAAGTCTAAAGTATAAAGCTATTCACCGACTTTGAAAACAGCCTTTTACAACCTTTACAGGTAATACTTTAGGCACACTTATCTTTAATCTTAAATACCTGGGCAGGCAGAAGAAAGAACTGTCTCATACCAGTTTTAAGCACAGTTTCAGTAGTGACCTACTAATAGATTGGTGTCATAATATGGACTTGTTTGCTGCCTGAAGCAGTGTCTGTTTTGAAAGAGCAACCCATCTTAATACGCTAGTATTTTGGGGACTTTCTGATGTACAGTGATGAGGTCTTCAGCGGTGATTGTTTTCTGGAAGCTTATTTTCCAGACTGAAAAACTTTTTCAGAATGGTGATAATAACACTTATTCACTGCATGATGTACTAGTTTTTCTATTTAATTGTAAAAGTTGAAGAAATCTCTTAGGTTCTATCATAAAGCTTAGATGTAACAACACTGACTAAAGTTGTAACCTAAGAAAAGTTCCATTTGAGCAAACAGTTCTTTGTATACTCAATTATAGGTATGATTTGATGTGTAATGTAAGTAATGTTACTGTAAGCCTTTAGGAACACTTGAATGATTTTCTTTTCTTCTTGAATCCTAGTTCCTTTAGATCATTATATAATTATTGCAATGGTAAAATAAATTTTCTCTTAACATGTTAGTTAGCTGAATGACTCAACTATGACTTACAAATTTACCTTCAATTCCCTGTTGATTTTTGTGCAATTATATTTTGCTTATAAATGCATATAGAATGAAAACATAGCTGATAATAAAAGGCTACGGTGTGCATTTGAAGCTCTGTATATCCAGTTAGATTTGTCTGTCTTGTCAACTTGATAAACTATTAACTGGAATATGAGCATCTAACATTCTTCAGTCCTAGCACTTTTATGCCTTTTCTCCTAAAAATTGGAGGCATGTTTATAAAGTTTCCAAAAAATAAAATAGATTTCTGATCTGTAACCAGAACTACAGCAGCTACAGCTAGATCTGATAAGATTTTTGTGTATCATGATGTATTTGAGACTTAAAAATAGTAGGTAAACCTGATTTGTTTTCTCTAAATATTCTTCCGCTATCACTAACACTGTTTTCCTCTCTCAATTTTAACAACTCTAAAATCTGTTTACACTTTGGGAAATGACAGGAATGCCAAAAATCATATTGTTATAATGGAAGTAGAGATCACAATACCGATAGAATCCTTACAAGTTTCATTAGCCTTAGGTAGTGCTTGTCCAAGAACATCTATTTTCAGTGTAATTCCTAAAAACTGAGGAAATGGCCCATTGTTATGGGTGATAAATTCTAATCCACATGCTTTATAAGCAAAATCACTCTATCAGCACAAGCTTGATATATTAACAAGATGGTGTATGTGTTCTGCAAACACCTGAAATTTAATCATATCTAGGTGATGGTATCAGTGATATTACCTAATTGGATAAAAGTTATGTAGAACTCTGCAGGGTATTCATACTTCAGGATGGGGAGAATTAAAGCACAATCCTTCTTAACAGGATTTGATACTAGATAACAGAAAACTAACGGGCTTGTGGTAGCAAGGAAAATGGCGCTGTAGAACTTTGAAAGTATATTAAAACATGAGAAATTCTTTATGGAAGTCATGTACTACATTCTTTTTTTGAGAACACTGATAAAAGCTTATTGAGTCATGTAGATATACTTGAGCATGTTCACAGCCCCCTTCTAGTCCTCTTCTAAGACGTAAAGAATTTATAGTAAGCTTATTTCTAAGGCAGGTGTTGAATATGATGATTTGCTTTGTAGAAAATAAATTCTGCTGTCATCCTTACATTTTTTTGCACTCTTTATCAACATTTGTCTCTGTTTGAAGTGTCCAAATAGGTAATATAACAAATAGTTATGGCTTTATTTTGCCTAATAGTATTTTCAAAGTTAAGTGGCTATCTAAGCTGGTCAGCTAAGACAGTCTAATCACTTAGATATTTCCCATGGGCAGAATGGTGAGCTCTACCATGATGATTCCTATAGATCTGCATTGAGTAACTTATTTTGTCTCAACGTAGCTATCTGATTTCTGCCATTGATTTGTTACCAGTGAGGTAGGTGTTAGCTTCGTAATAGAATGGGACATACCTATGTTACTATACTGGCCTCTTTGGTAGACATAGCTTAAAAGATTGTGAAGGACTTCTCCCTTTAGAGATTACAGTTGTATAGGATATTTGGTTTTTTGTTTTACTTTTACGCTCTAAGCTTCTCAAACAGGTTGGTGAGTTTCGTAGGGGAGCATCTTTTGGCAAAGTTGTGTTGGGAAGCTGGAAAATCATCTGGGTCACCCTGGTAAAAGGTGTGCCAGTGGCCTACCTTTATAAGCATGTAATATGATCGTTTCTTACTGTTAATGATTATTACAGGATTAAGTTTAAAAAAAAAAAAAACCTCCTTTCTTAAGCATCACTTAATGCTGAAAGAAGTTACTAAAAAGTTAAAGAAAAAGCACGTGGTATTATAACACTCTTGTTTGCTTAACAGAGATGTAGAACAGCTGTCTGTAAGGGAACTTTGCCTTGCCAAGAAAGTCGCAAGGAGCAATGCAGATGAAATAGATTCAAGGATTCGGGATACGGGCAACGACAGTGCTAGTACTGCCCCGAGGAGCACAGAGGAGTCCCTTTCGGAAGACGTGTTCACAGAATCGGAACTCTCTCCAATACGTGAGGAACTTGTTTCCTCAGATGAGCTTCGACAAGACAAATCTTCTGGAGCATCATCAGAATCTGTCCAAACAATAAACCAGACTAGTACAGAATGTTTAACAATCATTTCGGACTCGAATGAAGCTCCTGGTGACTTAAAATCCAATACTGAACTGACTGTAAATGTTAAACAGTTTGGTACTTCCCGTCTAGGTTCAGAAATTGCTAAAATATCTGTAAAGGAAGGGCAAGAATCTAGTGAAGCTGTTGCAAATATCCTTCCGCAGTCTTTGCAAGAATCCCATCACAGTGAAGACCATGACAGCCCAGCAGAAATCAGCGGAGATCAAGATTCTACACTAAGAAATGATCCGAAGGGGGAGAGTGAGACAGGAGAGGAATGGCCACATTGCAAAGATGCCACAGACTCTGAAAAGAAAGAGACAACTGGCAGAGGAAAACTGGTGAAAGAGCAAACTCAAGACTCTGAAACAGAAGTCGAAGAGCTTCGTAAACTGTGGAAGACCCACACTATG
This sequence comes from Struthio camelus, assembly GCF_040807025.1. Lineage (NCBI taxonomy): Eukaryota > Metazoa > Chordata > Aves > Struthioniformes > Struthionidae > Struthio > Struthio camelus. Next base: position 143,518,649 of record NC_090943.1, on the reverse strand, counting down.
CAACAAACGAAACAACAAAGAGAGAATTTGCAGCAGGAATCAGAAAAAGAAACTAACCAGAAAGCTATGACTACAGGAGATGGACAGCTAGAAGGTAAGGGCGTCGGTGCTTACAGATACAGTATGTCTTCAGGCTTACAATTGCTCCCTCCAATTCACTGGGGTTTTCCCTTCCTTTGCTTTTACTCATTATGTAAATCATTCTGTAGAACACATCTGCCTATATATTTGCTTATATTCCTCTTTGGCTTGAGAATACAGATAAGCTGTGGTTTTTAATGAGTTTGAAACCTGCTAAATATTGCTAAAAAACTGAAAGCATGGATACCTGTGTTCCTGCCGTTTTTCTCATTGAAGTTATATTTGTGATCATCTTAACACCTGTCTTTTTTTAAGGAAGATTTAAATGAGCCAATGCTACTGGATTCATGATGCATTGGCCGCTGTAGAGCTCAATTAGAAATGTTCCTTGGCAGTCAGCCGACTGTGACTTACATTCGTATACATGTACTTTGGGACCAAGATTTATTTCACTGAATGAATTTCATCTTTAATATGGGGTGTCTGCATTGTGGTTAAAGTAAGGCTTAGAATGTGAGTAACAAACACTTACTAGAGGTTTAACATAAAACTGTTTGAAACTTAAACTGGTTTTCAGAATTTTGTTTTACTTGCATCTTATCATTCTTTCATGCTGACTAGAACAAGGTTGAGCATATGAAAAGCATTTCTCGGTATAAATAAGAGCTAGATAATAAGATACAAATAACGAGCAATGAATATGGGGAACAAGTAGACTTTTATTTCCTTGAGTACCTTGATTCTATTGTAAAGGTCAGGCCCAAGTGGTATTAGCTGGAAACTATCTTCAAAGTCTATTGAAGTTATTAAATTCATATAAAAACATGATCTTTTGTTTAAGTAAATTAAAATGCATTCAGGAACATCGTCTTATTTTGATCTTTAAAAAAATCACTAGGTCACTTTCTGATACCTTTCCGTTTCACTAAGGGAGATGAACTAGTCATTTTAACTGTGTGATATTTGTGGGCTGTAAAGAAGGCATAGCAATGTAATACCTATTACAAACAGAAAGAGTATATTCAAAGTGTATTTGAAATTCAAATTAATTTCTGTTCATAACTAATAGCTGAGGTTGTATTACCTAAAGGTATATTTTTAGAATGGCAGACAATCTCTCACTTTCTTCCTTTCCAGGTGAAGGAACTGAATTTTGAAATTCCAAGTCCCTTAATAGCTGCATCATTCTGTGATAAGTTTGGCTCTTGCATCATAAACCACTGGCGGAAAAAATGCCCCATCAGAAATGTCAGCTATCAGTAGTTGCTGGTTGTGACCTTTAAAAACGCAAGCACAAGTACTCTCTGCCACTATTGCTGCTCTTACAGTTTTATATTATGCATAATTCAGATAGCTATACTAGATACTGATAGCATTGTCAGTTTTCTGAAAGATTATTTCAATCAGTGATGCCGCAAGCTTTTCTTGTGGGATGAACTGTACAGTCAGAAGTCTATGCATATGTAACAAGTATCTGCATGCAGTCAGACAGGGTGGGGTGCTGGTAAGAAACTTTATCCCACAACTGGTGTTACAGCCACACTGGAGGCCATGGGGGTAAAACAAAGTGGGAGGAGAAATTACTCTTCAGAGGTCTGTGCCACTAGCTTTCACTAGAATTGTTCTGTTTCTCATTAGCTTGCATGTTGTGTTATCAGAATGCAAATAGAACAGCAAATCGGGAATACACGTTTCTCCATCTTGACAGATTGGCAAAGCTTCTACTAGCTTAATGTACGCAAGTACATTACACGCAAGTGTAAATAGAGCCAACATAAAAGCCTGGCTGTCTCACACAGACCTGCCTGAGTCACGTTTAATCTTTGCTATTAACAGTAGTTTGCATGCTATTAAGAATGGAGATGCTGAAAACACTTTTTTAGTACCCTGTCTATAGGACTAAATCTCTGCAGTAGTCATCCTGTGAGTTTTGTACCATTAAGTTATTTAGATAGTCCTTGTTGCATGCAGGAGATGAAAAGACTAACTTGAATTTCTGTTTTTTAGTGGAGTTTTGAGCATCTAGGTTTTTGGGAACTAGCTTTTACTGATCTTTACTGGGTTAAAGGTCTGAGTTTGGAATGAATGCTCTTGTTCTGAAAGCTGTTTGGGTGATGTGAATGTAACATTAACAGCATTAGTAATCTAAAATTGCTGAAGAGGCCCCCTTTGACTTCATCCTGTCCTTACCCCCATTCCCCTTGGACTTTTTCGTTATTTTCTGTTTTTACAGAATCTTATGTTAACCAATGAATTGAAAGAAAAGCTAGATGTAGTTGAAATTTCGGAGAAATTATAGTGGTGTACAGTGTACTGTTAAATATGTATGTATTATGTTTGCATGCAAAACATATAAGATGAAATTTCATTTAAAAATAACAGCTGATTGCTTTGCTGCTCAGTTAGTTGGATATTCGCACAAATTATAAGAAAAAAGGATAAGAGAAATAGCCATTAGTAACTTTCTTTTCTATAGAATTCTGTATCAAATGTACCAAAACATTTGAGAATATACCAAAAAAATGAGAATCTTAAGTACTCTGGGGGCAGGAATAATTAAACTTTCATATCATCTCCTGGATGAATCAATATCTTTGTTTCTGTGTACAGTACAAATCCAACTTCTCTGAGCTCCAGTTTAGAGAACTCTAAATTGCTTCATCTGAAGGGCCAAAATCCCAAATAGCAGATCACTTTGAGTACCTTTTGTACTACCACAGAGTTTGTGCAAGACCTGTGATTTTTTTTAACTTGATTAGCTTGTGTGCTTATATAAAGCATTTTAAAATCATACATTCTGTCACTGTCTTACCATATTATATAATGTATGGTATAATCTAGACTATTGTAACTGATAAGCAGGAAGCATACATGCTATTTAAATATTTACTGGAGAAAATTTTTCATGGAACAGTACTCTTCTAAACTTGCAATAGAAAGCCTATTAAAAGCAGCATACAGTAGAGATCTGCGTGTAGGTGATCATGAAAGTAATGTTTTCTGCACTCATATCAATAGTCTGCATGGTCACTGAAGGCAAACTTAAGCTGTAAAAACTGATGGGTATCCTAGAAAACAGAAATATCTATTTATACAGGTAATTCCAGAGGTAGGTTAAGTCCTTTGTGGTCATAGATGATCATCAGAACTCTAAGACTTCACATTTTCTTTCCCTGCTTTAAAAAAATCTCTGGAGCTCATGATCTGGGGGTCTGGCAGGAAAATAGTTTTAGAAAGGCTTCAACCTTACGCTGCCAATACAGATCTGAGTATAATCAGATTATTCTGTTCAATTAAATATACTATTAGAGAGAAAAACCTGTACCGCAACATCCAGTGCACTTCATCAGAGTGGTATTTATACCTTTGAAATGTTTACAATAGCTAACAAATTAAATTTCATCTTAACTCTCTGATAGCGCATGGGGTTTTTGTGTTTTTGTTTTTCTTCCTTCTCCTTTAACGAAAAGTAACTAAGGAACAGTTTTGACGTACCTGAATTAGGCCTAGGCATTTAATGCATCTTTTTGCGTGTGTACAGAAAACCTTTTTTTAGCAATGGGATGGATGTCCAATTATACGTTCAGGGTTATATACTGAGAATACCTTCTGAAATACTTTGAAGCATGGATGGTAGACTAATATAATGGAAACTGGAGTTGGAAGCAGAAGTGAGTGTTTGAATTCAAGTGTATCATGCTCTTAAGTTTAATTCTGCTGGTATAATTCACAAGTCCTTTTGCATTTGTTATGTAACTAGTACAACCTCTGTTATCTCATCTCTTAATACCTACATGTGTACATGACCTACATATGTATATTCCCTAATACAAAGTCGGCTGGTAGTTTTATTTAGTTCTGTTGCACAAAGCAGAGAACTTGCTTTTTCTTTACTCATAGGTTCTGGTCTTACAAAAGAAAAAAGAAGACATCGATCTCACAAGTTCTTGCGTCTCAGGGTTGGAAAACCTATGAGAAAAACATTTGTTTCCCAAGCAAGTGCATCAATGCAACAGTATGCACAGAGGGATAAAAAACATGAGTACTGGTTTGCTGTTCCACAGGAAAGGTAAGGAGGCAGACTCTAAAAAATCACCATCTTTCAGTGTCCTTTATCAGCTGCTTTTTTTCTCTTCACTGATCAAAATTAATTTTCTGTGACCATGTAGAACAACGTAAAAAGGTACAAATCTCTAGTTCTGGAGGATCCTAGATGCATCAAATCTCTCTTGGGTTAAAGGCAGAGAAAGGCATTTTATTTAGTTCCTTTAGATGATATTGGCATGCCCCCTTGAAAACATAGCCAACACTTCTGAGGCCAGTGTGCATGCAGAACTGAATGAGAACATATATATGCCTGGGGATAAATTAATAGGGAACCTCTTCTCAATCTGAACTTGTTAGATAAGGATCACCAACCAAGGATGTTGATGCTTGGCTTGTACTTAACAGCTGAATACCTTCTTACCATACCAAAGTTTTGCTGAGTTTTTTGCAGGTTCGATCAATAGTTTTTTGTGGTATTTGAGTGAGTTTGTTTAATCTGGTTTCCTGACAAGCTCCTTAAGGAGGAGGTAAATATGAATCAAGGAGAGATTGAAGTGGTGTCTGGTAAAGGAAGAGTTCAACAGCAAAGTTTTTCTTTGTCGTTATGTGTACGTGCCATTATTGGAAGCTTTACAGAGAATTCTCCATTGTAGCTTCTAGAGCCAGTGTTCAGAAGAGGTAGGTAGGGCTGCTTTTTCTTGTCATCTTTATATATGGAACATACATTTTTCCAGGAAGTGAATTAAATCTGCTGGAAAAACACTTTTCAAGTTTCAATGATTCAAAGACATGGGATAGCCACCCTCACCCTCTGGAAAGATGTTGAATTTCTTAAGTCACAGTTTCCTAATAGTAAAAATAGAACTTATTTTCAAGTTGAATATGAATTTCTAGGTGTTGGATCTTACGTCTTATCAGAAGAGCTCAAACTGTCAGATGTCATGTTGTATAAATACCTGAACACAATGATCAAGTCACTCTTCCATCTTTTCTTTTGAGCTGAATGGCATAGAATGTCCAGTTGGGGCACTGCAGTTGAGGACAGATGTGGATCAATTGGAGAGAGTCCAGAGGAAAGCAGCAAGACTAATTTATGCCTAGAAAGTGTAACTTATAAAGAAAATTAGAAGTAAGTGGGGCTCTTTAATCTAAAAGAGAAAAATCAGTGACAAACAAAAGTCATGGCATACTAAAGGTACCTGCAACAAGAAGGGCAATAGTATTTTTATGTCCACTGTGAGTGGAGATGAGTAATGGACTAAAATGATATCAAAATATCAGTTTTCCAACAGGAAGAATGAAATCTTTGTTAGCACATCACTAACCTGCACTTAAACATTACAGCCTCCAGGTGGTGAAGATCTTGTAATTTCCTGATGCAAATTCCCATTAGTGATTCTGGTATAAATAATCCTCTCCAGGCCAAATGACTTCTTGTAGTTCCATTCTACTCTGCTTTTCTTGTTCTGTTCTTATCTTGTTCTTTTCTTAAAGACAGCTAATGCTTCCTCTATGACAATGACATCTGGATCACCTGATTAAAAGGATTAATGTCTCTTTGGCTTATTTGCTGATATAGCAGTGCAAGTGTTATCTTCAATGTAAAGCAGAAGTTAGTGTCACCTAGTTTAAAAGAAAAATTCGTAGCTTATCAGCCTATATCTGATCTCACTGGTCTTGGCTGCACCTATGAATGGTTTGTGGCTCTAGCTGTGTGGGAATTAGTTTCAAGTCTGTATCCATCCAACATGTGTCTTACTGATTCTGTAAACTAAAAAGACCAGATCACAAATGGGATTTTCCCTGTTTGTTTTCTTAATCCAGTGTTGAACTTGTTGAGTTTTACTGTGCTTAGGTCAAAAATAGTTAATGTCAACCTAATTGTCTTTGTCAGCTAGGTGTAAGGAAGAGAAGTGTAGGTATCTGGCAATCTTACTTCCCTTGATGTTCTTAATTCCAAATGAACCAATCTGAGAAGGAATGCTCTGGAGTTGCTTCAGCATCCCTTTCTTATATACGTGTTTTAAACTGCTACAACTATATGTAACTTCTAGTTTATTTTAAAAATTCCTATTTTTTTAACTTCTTGTAGGACTTCTTTCTCTGACTCTGAAAACATTTATTTGCACCTATACATCTGAAATGTTTTGTCCTTTCACTGTTAGAGGAAAAATTCGTGTTTCCTTTTTTTATGAATATCACTCAGAAACCTTCAATTTTAAGAGCCCTACCTTTGAATGACTGACCCACTTCAGAGACTTTGATACTGCCTGTGTAGTAAATCCTTGTAGACGGAGGCGCAGGAAAATAACTACACTTTGAGGTGGCTTTTTTTTTTTTGCTGCTCTATCATTACTCTTCCAGTATTCAGCTTTCTAGAGGTTTAATAAGGAGACTAAGAAGGTCCAAATATTGTTCTTTGTGCCAGTTCAGAAGGCAAATTCACTATAATGAAGGTCCTTAAAGAAAGATGTAAGGAAAGTTCAAATTCTTAGTAAGCAGGGTTACCACACAGTCATAGTCTTGAAATAACTCTGAACATTTCCTCTTGCTTTTGGAGGTTATTTCAGCTGCAAGCAGAGTTTTCCAGTGGGGCAGTAATGGTTGAAGGACTGTGCGAATGTATGAAAAGATAACTAGTCAACTGTTATGTTTTCCTTTTCCTCTAGTGTCAGCTTTATATAATAACTAAATAATGAACAAATAATAAAATGACTAGCTCTTTTTCAAATGTCACAAATATCTAGTTTAAAAAATATTCTATTTTAACTTTAAATACTTCATAATTGCTAAACAAGGCCTGAAAGATTTAAAAAAAAAAAAACAAAAACAAAAACAAAAAAACCCCATTTACCTTTTCTATGTTAACTTCTCTAGGACAGACCACTTGTATGTCTTCTTTATCCAGTGGAGTCCAGAGATATATGCAGAGGATACTGGGGAATCTATTCGAGAACCTGGATTTATAGTGGTAAAAAAGAATGAGGAGCCTGAAACTAGTGAAGAATCTACTACTGAAGATGCTGCTAAAGAGTGGGAGGTAAGGAAGAACACTGTCAAAGATGGCTTTGTTTGTCTTACTTGAAAATACTTAACGCTATTTTTAACTATATTCTTATGAAAACTTTAAAAAACGCTGTATTGGTCTAATTACTATAATCATGATTGTTTAATTTATGCCATTCTAATACTTTGTTCTAACATCAGTTCAGGCAACATTTCACAATTGCAATTTGTTTCATACAAAAAGGACTTGGAACTTAAAACTCTGAGTTTTAACTCCTTTTAACTCTGAGTTGGGAGAATTTGCAAATTTGATACAGCAGACTTAGTTTTCAGTCAAGTACTGACAGTTCTGTGGTTTTTATGTCCATATATGAAATGTTGAGTAGCATTGATAAGTCTCCAAACAAGGATGAGACTGCAAACAAGGAAAACTGACAAAATCTTTATCAGATTATTGGAAAAATTAATATATTAACTTCATAAATATGTAAAATGCTGTTGCATAGATTAATATTTTAGTAATATTCTGTAACTGAAACTATCTTTCAAACTTGCTTTTGTAACAAGCACATTGCTCCTATGTGAATCTGTGTCCACTGTGTTTATATGGACACATCTTTACATGTCTACATGGTTTTGTTTTTTAGTGTACATACAGTTAAAGCACTTGTAATTCTGTGTATCTGAGTTCGTCAGTCCAAACTTTGATTCTTGTCATATATCCTGTAGAAGTATCCATCAGCACTGTTTAACTTGAGTCTCAGGATAGCGGTTGCAATCTCTGACTGTAAGCCTATATTTTTTTTTCTTGAAATATGTTAAAATTAGAAATCTGTTAAACTTTTTTGTTTTAGGTAGAGTATAAAATCTTAAGTTACAGTAGCCTAAACTCAAGTAATAACTCTTCACAGCCCTAAAAGTTTAGAATCGCAGTAGAACTCTGACGTCAGACATCTCACTTATCTGCAGCCTAATACTTCAACTAACAGAACACCGCCTCTGAAGCTAAATGGTTTGGCTTGGATTTCTGCTTCGAGATGTTGAAATCAGTATTATGCATATTATGTCTTTGACTCTTCGTATTCCAGTTCGCGGCATGCATGTTGCAACGGTGTTGCCAGCAATGTCTTGGTATTAACTCTTGTTCAGAGCTTTTTTTAAGTATCTGATCTTTCAAAATTTTGCCTTTTGGAATGCAGGACAGACTGACAAGTGATCATGATTATGACCTAAGGCACAGTATATCTTTGAATAGGCTCTTCAGTAACTCTTCATTTTAATGTGGATAGAGGACCTTTTCCACTGAAAATAGTTCATGGTGCAAAATTTTCATCAGGATTGAACACTTAATTCTTCATGAGTTATTTCTGAAGATGCTGAAGGCAAACCTCTTCCTACAGGTGTTAGAATATATTAGTTTTATTATAGAAAATTTTCTCAAATGTGGCTGTCTTAATGTAATCCAGAAATAATGATTTGATGTAGGAGTTAGTATGATTATGTTTACAAGTTATCCATCTCACTAAAGATGTCATACAAATAGCAAAAAATATGCTAGTGTAATCTTCTGCCTTACTTAAATCCCATTCTAGCACACATCTGAAAAAGCTGTGAAAAGCTACTTTTAAAAAAATAAAAAGCCAAAAAAACCCCAGAAATGCTTGACTATTGACCGTACCAGATGCTTCTACCTATCATTACGCATAGCTCTGTTTATAGCTAGAATATATGGTAGCAACTATCAGTACATAGGTTAGGGAGTTGTAACTGCTGTCTGCATACCCATCATTCCCATGGGATTTCATTGCTTTCATTCCATATGCTCCCTTCCTATAATCCAATGAACTGCTTCTCGGTCGACTCTTGATCGTTATTCCAGGTGTAATCTGAGACAGCGGGTGAACAGCGTCTCCGAAACTTTTGTGGATTTTAAAGTGAAAAATAGGCTGCTGCCTTCTGGACGGAGTGATAGAAAGCTCAGGAAACTGAAAATAAGGTCTTGATGTACAAATACATCACAAAACTCTGGAGTTACTAAGAAGAAGCCAATGAGTTTTCTTTCCTACAGGTTCTCTCTGCTATTTTTGTTCTATGTCCTAAAACATATTCTTTCTCCCCAAAGAAATAGGGAAATGGATTAATAATCCAGGTTTGGTACTTTGAGGCAATCATTAACTTTTACTTCTCTTTGCCTAGTACTATGTTTACATGCTCAGCTCTAGCTTTTTATCAAGAGATTTTAAGGAAGCACAGCTTGCTTTTTTTAAGTAGAAAATTATGGGAAGAAAAAGGAACAGTCGAGCAAAAGCAGAGATCAAAAACGTGAGAAAGTAGCAGCATGGGTTGGTTTAGCAGTTTATTAAGTGGATCAGTGAATGAGACTGAGCTGTTTATTCTGAATCATTTCCAAACAATTTCTCACCTGCTTTTGCTTTCTTCTTGTATACTGAATTTATTTCATACCAGCCTTTTCCTTAAAGTAATCTAATAAATTTGAGCTCAGCTGATCTAACGGCAAAGAGATCAGGACTCCTTACCTCTAGATCCAGCAACGCTGGTTCGATGAAAAATACTGCGTAGTATAGTGTTCACACAAGAAACCCACAACCCCTCACTTTAACTGATTTTGTGTATTATATGCTACACTGTTTTCAGGTAACTCAGAAGTATATTCATGCCTGCTTCTGATACCCAATATTACATATGCAAAGGTGACTAATACAGAGTATCAGAGTACTCAGTTACTTAGTTTTTTAAACTAATTCTGTATGGGACACTTTGTTATTCGTGTTCCTCAGTATCGGCTACCTGTCTCATTGGCAAACCCTCTAAAAATACTTTTCATTTAAAATCAGGTCTGTACTAAGTATGTGCCTCTAACAGGTGCTAGAGATGAATAAACAAGAATTTTATTTTATATTGCTTAAACAAAACTATGCTACTAGGCTCTCAGTGTTGCTATCCTCGTCCATTTTCCTCAAGCCTCTATTTTAGTGCCTTATGTTTAAATATATGTGCATGCTCATCACGGGAGAGATCTTTTTACTGTCTGTATCAGTACAGACAGCCTTGGGGGAGCAGAGGTGCATTTTTGTAATATTCTTTTAATTAGTGTATGAATTCAAGTGTAAACAGTTTTCTGTATCTGTTAGCACAAAGAATTAATACTGTTTAGGAACCCGTGTGTTGATAAACAAAGGCTTTCTCCAAAACGCTCTGCACTCATGTCTAAAGGCAGCCAGATTTGACAGCAAGTTGACTGCTTCTGTTGGGCAGTACCTCAAACCTGATTTCTGTTACTATATGGTCTAATTGTTTTTTTTAGTACAGAGCTGCATATATAGTAATATGATGTGTATAGGAATTTATGAAGTAATGATAAGGTGCTTGGCATTAGATATGTTAACTATGCACTGGTCATGAACTAACACTACTTTGGTGTGAATTAGTACCATGGATTGAAAGCATTAGTAGTATAACCTGGTGTTGATAAAAGAATGAAATCATGGTATCTAAAAGCAGGGGTATATTCTCAGGCGCTGCTAAGAGGATTGTTTCTATGTTGGAAGAATCTTAAGATGTGTGAAGAAGAAAAGCTGTGCATAAACTCTGCGATAGTCTCCAAAGCCTTCCTTAAGAAACTTGAGCTTTCTGGTAACAATGTTTGATGTAATCTCTTATGAAATAACTGCTAATAGTTTCTTTTCTATGCATAATAGATTACCTTCTGAAAAGAAGTTTTTGATGTTTTCTGTAGCGTATGAATGTTTTTTCATTGTATACATTGTATCTTAAAAACAGTTAGAGCAGAGGACAAGTTTTGTACCATGCTTGGTCTTAGAATAACTTGAGGGAAAAACTCCAGAGGAGAAGTGCTGCCTCATATGCACTTTTGTCCATTTTCTTGCAGACCTTTTTTTTTTGAGTTAAAAACGCAATTTTTGTAATAGTGCTGTTGTGCTAATCAGTAAACTCAAATTTCAATTATGCTACTGTTTTTCCTAGGAAAGGTTATGAAATCATAGCAGGTTTGTTTCTCTTGTTGCTATATGAACCAGCAAGTGGAAAATTTTGAACTTATTGGAGTATAAAGGCACGGAAAGCAAGAATGCTTAATGAAAATGACTTTATTCTCATATGAGGTATAGTACAGAAATAAGTGCTTACATTCGGCTGAACCCCTGTGCAGGAAAAAGTGAATCTTATGAGAATTGCTGATAACTTCTGTAAAAATGCATGAGCTTGATATGCCTATAGATATAGGCTTAATCTGTTAAAATTTCTAGAGGGAGTAGTCTATTCATTATATCTGAGGAGACATACCAGCTGAAACTATTCTTAGTGAAATGTTTGCAGTTTTAATGTTGCTAGATAGAAAGGAAATGGCTATGCTCTAAAAATTTAGAGCAGGGAGGAGTCGTTAAAAGGGAAATAATGGTAATGTCATTGTGTTTTTAACAAATTATCATGACTTGTGCTTTTGTATATACAGCTTTTATCATAAAAATAGAGGGTAGGAATATTTTATTTAATTAATGGACTAGCTGACCTCAAAGATCAGAATACCTTTTACTTCCTTAGTATTTTGGTCTGTGAAGTTACTTCTGAAGGCCAGTAGTGTTCCTTGAACAATTAAGGGACTTGGTGTGTTGTTCTTTGAGTAGTTAATACTGTTGATAGGGAGCTGGAAAATTAAGATTTGTATCATTGTATTATACATTGTACCAGTTTTTGTAAATGCACTTTTTATTTCTGCACATGATTTATTAATGACTTACTGATGCTTACTGCTAGTTCTAGATGTTTTCATGGTGTTCAGGGTGGTGTCCTGAAAGAACAGGAGGCGTCATGACTAAATGCTGCACCCTTATTATGTACTATTGAAATTACAGAATTTATGATGATGGATCTCATCTGTGGTTATCTACCACAGTATTGACACAAAATATTGTCACTGAGCGTGGCCACAGCTAGGTGTTTCAAAGGCATTAAAAAAGCTTAATCTTAGGCAGTTCTGAAGAAATCTGCTTTCTGTGAGGGTGCTGGAGCATTTTCTAAGAATCTAAAATGTTGACTCCTCCTCCTTCAACCCCTAGTGCACCAGCCATTCTTATTTACTGGTATTACCCAGAACTGAGTCCTGCTTCTGATTCATGTAAATCTAAGTACTTGTCCACAGGAGTTTTGAGAATGGGAAGTTCGTTGTCTTTAAGACAAGCATTTGAAAGCAAACTTGTTTCCATTAAAGTCTTTCAAAACACTCTTAACTGTTTGGAGAATACAGGAAAAACTAGATGGTAAGATGTTTATTTCTAAACATCCACAATGAAACATAATGACAAATACTTGCATCTGGTTTTCCAGTTTCACTAGGTTGTGTTCTAGATTTGCATTCATAGTTAACTTTGTTTTTGTAGTTTAGGCTTCAAAAGAAAATAGATACAGTACTTCTAAAACATGTGCTCTAACTCACTGAACTGAATTCTGTTGAAATTTTGTACATGGTTTGAAAAGGCTCGCTAGATCAAGCCCATAGTGGCATATGGGCAGATCAAGCCCATAGTGGCCTACGCCTAACTCACATTCTGAAGTGCTCAGAAGTAGTTCTTTTGCATGTTTGTCAAAACATGAAGGTCACAAATGGTAACTATGTCTACAGATGAGATAAAGGCTGAAGAAGGATTTTCAGGGTTAAAATATTGGACTTCAGTTACTTATTGGATCTGCACTGTTATCTATAAAACTTCATCAAAATGGGCATTTCAGTTTCAGTATGCATTGCTTTTTTTTAGTCCTTAACCTTTTTGTATTCTTAATAGTTGTTGTTTCTATAAACTTGTTTCTGTTTCTTACTCTACATTTTGTGCTTGCTTAAATGTGAGTGAAATAGCTGCTTATTATGTCTTACCACAATTTAAAGAGTATGATCGTAACGCTGTATGACAAGTTGGATAATGCTGGAACGGCAGAGAACAGGAAATCTGGAAGTCTTAAGCTTCTTGAAACAATGCATACAAGTGATGTTTGAAAATGCATCAAACGAGCAGTCCTCAGAAATATTATTTCTAAAATGCTTCATGAAAATTTTCATGCCTTTTTATGATAACATAAATTAGATCAGTATTTGATTTTAAGTGTATTGTGTTATGAAGTTATGGATGTGTCACTGCGCATGTGTCACTGCATTAACAAGCATGTTTAAGAGGCCTTGCTCTTGTACTGGAGGATGAGATTCTTTTGAATTTCAGCAGTCTTATGTGCTGTACTATGTTTCTGCTAACCCCATCTGTGATGGGAGAGAGGTATTGGGCATAATACAATGATAACTTTCATTCTTGCTTTTACAATTAACTTAGGCAAATTCTGTGCTTTCGCTTGACTCTATAGAGTGTTTCTTACTTTGTTCCACTTATTCTCTACTTAATCTCCTCACTCTACTGTATTTGTAACTTGTAACTGAAAATTTGGCAGTGTTTTCACTGTTTGGAGTTATCCTTCTGTGCTTTTCTAGTCAGAATCATGAATGTGAAATCAGTGTCTGTTTCATGTATCTAATAAAACTGGTATAGTCCCTCTATTTAGAACTGAAGTAGTATCATACAACTAAACTTGCTGAGACTTTCAGTTTCTTTCACTGTACATTAAAACTTTCTGAAGAAAGTCTTATGGGTGGGAAAATGCTGCTCCTTTCTGCTCCCCCTCTGTCCTCCCCCCCCACCTGTTAGAAGGAAATAAGGGATGGCTTCTAAAATTAGACTGAACAATTAATTAAACAACCCACTGAAGGTGAAACTAATGTCACTGCTTATTGGTTTTTTGTATTGATTTGTTCCCGGACAAACCCAATACGATAGCATAAAAACAAGCTTTCTTCCTGTCGATCAAAAATGCAAATGAATTTACCGATTGCACTGACGCACTCTGAGTAATAGTCTGGTTCATTGAATTTGGATGCTTTACTCAAATTTCAGGGCTGCTTCTGAAATTGGAGTATTAAATTCTGGGAACGATCTTATTTTATACATATACCTCAAATATGAAGTACTTGAAGGTAGTTGTCTTCAGTGTACTATGTCTATTGTTTTTCATCAGAGCTTGGTCACCTACACAGCCCTTTCATGTGAAACCCAACAGGAAGTTCTAAATAAACCGAGCAAAAGTAATTTTTTTTTTCTTAGTATCTTTCTAGAGATAAGGAACGAGAAGGGGAAGTCTTCTACTAACATAATAGTGATCAAAAACCATTCATATTAAATAGTAGGCATTGTAGAATTCAGCACTGTGACTTTTCTACCATTGGAGTATTGCGGTAGCTTCTAGCTGAAACAGAGTAGTGCCAGCTACCCAAACTGCAAAAATGTTTTGCCTCACACACTGTATTCTTTTTTCCATTTATAAAGAGTTACCATACACGGTCCTGTTTCTAGGTTGAGATCTGGTAAGCTGATAACTCTGAATATGGAGTGGGAAAGGTATAAACTACAGAATTGATTTGGAGTGAATATAACACTTAATATGTTGTGTTTCTGCACTTAATATGTTGTGTTTCTGTTGGCTAGTGCTCTCCTTTCTTCTACTTATTTATATTCATTTTTTTGCAGACAGATCAGTTTGGGGGGGGGGGGGGGGGACTATGAATAATACCTAAAGGACGACCAAGCACTTCTGCTTTTAATATTGATTGAATGGAGACATTTAGCTGAGTAAATAATAAAATTATCCAGTGTAATTGGATATATTTTGTTCTGTTGTCTAGGCAGTTAAAAGGGGGTTGCTCTTAAGTGTGTGCTGCAGATGTGCCAGTTCTGAGGTGGTACTCGCTATGAACATTTATGACAAGGCCATACATATTAACTCACAGCAAAATGTGAGGCTCTAATGCAGCTTAACAGGTCAGTACTATAGTCCACAGATGCACCACAAAAATAAAGGGGCAGTTGGTTTAAGGGATGCTCCTGGGGTTAAACTCTTTGCGTTCGCATTTTTCTTCTCTGTCTAATAGAAACTTCATTTCCACCAGTCTGGGAAGAAGGTGGTTAAAGGACTGGGGTGGAGGACAGATGAGGCAGCTTTTGCTGTTTCGACAACTGCACTGCCTGATGCTGGTCAGATGCTCGTGACCTGCTGCTGTCCCTCCTGCAGGAGGTGCCAGCTGCAGGGCTTGACCGAACAGCAAAGCAGACTGGCCGGAGGTCTGATCAGGAAAGCTACTGAACCCGAAACTGTGCAGCTATAGTTAGGTGAAAAGTTAGTTGTCAGATCTAAGCAAGCAAGTTTATTGCTTTCTTTCATTTTAAGTAACTTTTTAAACCCTTTTGAGAAGCTCTGTGAGGAACCATTTTTGAACTACAGAGACTAAAGCATCCAAGTAAGTCGTTTGAATTGTTTAAGATGAAAAACAAATGTTCAGGGTTCTTTTAAAAAAAAAAAAAAAAAAAATTGTCATCCAGATTCCTTTTTTCCTCCTCCAGTTCTAGAGAAATAGTGTTAGGTAGTGTTAATGTGTGGCTCTTTTCCTTTTTTCTTTGAAAAGAATGCTAAAATAGGCTGAGGAGGAATTAACTGAGTAGCCTTTTTTTTTTTTTCTGGCTTAAAAGTTGCATCTCCGTAGACTGTTTGAAGTAGTTTTTCTGCATGTTCTCAATTTTTTAAGTTAGTTGAGGCAGTTTTTTATAACTGATTATTTTTGTATTTATATAATTCTTATCTGAAACAGTTTTGATGAAGTCTGATTTTTGCTTATCTCAGTAGTAGCATGCTCATTTTTAGCATCTGATTTTTAAAAATGGATATAGGATTTATTGTTTGAATCATGCACATAGCCAAATAGTGCAAAATGTGTTATTGCACAGAGTTTCCTCAAACCTGGCTTTCAGTGTGCTAGTGATACTTACCGGCATTCTTATTAGTTCTTGTAAACTGGAACAAATTGGTTTTTATAGTTACCAGTTCCTGAGACAACTCTTACTGAAAAAGAATATTTTAAGTCTGAATTACTGTGTTGAGTTACTTATTAATACAAGATGAGGCATTCCAGTGCACAGCATGATGTACATGTAAGCAAGACCACCTGGTACTGATTTTTGTTTAGGAATCTTAGTTTTTGGATCATGGTGCAATAATATAAGTGATCAGTGATCTAATTTTATAATGCTGCCTGCCACTGCTTTTGATTTTAGCATTATCAAAAGTTCTTGTTGTACGTATCAATGATGATCACTGTTGGCACACTAATAGTTACAAACAGAAGCTTAGTAGCAGGATATTCATATCCAATACTTTTACCCAAGACTTAGAGCATTAGATGTTTTGGTGTTTAATTACCTTTTAGAGTTTTTTAATTTGATCTATTGAATGTTTCTCATTGTTGCTGTGAGGTGTGATTTCCTATTTTGAGGGCTACACAGCATTACTTGCTAGCTTCTTCTAAGGGATGTTTTGTGTTGTGTATGTTGAGCATTTCTGTTTAAATACACATCGCTATTTAAGGGTAAAAAGTGTGAATCAGAATTCCAAAATACTTTTATTGCTGGGAATAGCATTTAACCATACAGCAAAGTTAGCATATAGACAAAAGGATTCATTTTGTTAATCTGTAGCTTACGAAAATGAAAACACTATAAAGAGTTCCTGCATATTTTAATTTTTGTTAAACTTTACTTTTTACCTTTTACTTTTCACCTTTTTACACCTGTTCAGGACTCCAGGAAATAACCGACCTGATACACGCTTATCAGCATAAGTAATACAGAAACCATTATCTAATATTGAGTGCAAATTTTTTACTACTAAAACTTGTCCATGGATATGACTATGCTTAGTGTAGCCTAATATTGTGAGTAGTTGTGGATTTCTGTGTTTATTTGAATATTGCGTAAGAAACTGAAATTGTGCTGTGTCTTTAAACATTTTAGCCTTTTCAACAAACTAGTACTCTGCAACCACCCTTGAACACAGGGAACCTTTCTTCCCTTGCACCGTCATCACTTGGGATACATCCCCCCCCTCCTGTACACTTGTTCATTTGTTCCTTGCTGTGTCACTCAAGTACATGCATCCAGCAAACTATCCTGTCGCTGCCGTGGGGCTCTGCCCGTGCCCGGAATTGACAGCAGGTAGAGAGAATGCTTTGAATCAGCCTTGAATGATGCTTTTTTTTGTTGTTGTTGATCATATTTCTTTTTTAGAAGGGAAATGTCTCTGCTCTGGTATGGGAAGAAGGGAAGAAAGCACCAATCAGTTAATCATAAATTTGCTCTGGTAATTTTCAGCATAGTACGTTCACTTCTGTTGCTGCATTCTTGCACTGCTGTGGTGCATTGACAGCTTCTGGAAGTTTAAATTCTGAATGTGTAAGCAGGATGGGAAGTAGCAGTTTCATTACTTTCAGGTACATAATTTAATTGCTGATAACTGGTTGCTAAACTAGTGTATGTACAAGGCTTTTTAATCATTCCATTAGCATTGGAAGAGAGAAACTACTTTGAGGATTAAAGATTTCAGCAATTTTTTTTTGTTGAAGTAATGCATCTTATTTCAACAAAGCTCAATTTATAGCTAAATACTGTGAGCAGTAATTTGTGCTGATATTTAATTAAGAAAGTATAAATCTGAATTGGTATTTGGTTATACCTTCTTCAGAAGTTATTCTACCATATGAAGAAATGGTGTGTATGATAATACTTCTAAATTGACGGAGATGAATATGCTGTAGTTAGTCCCGCTCCTGTGTATATAATTAAAAATCTGTACCACTGTTCTCAAAATTGATTAGACTTACAGAAGTAGTTGTGTTACTCTGAATTATTTTCTTCAGAATAGCTTAAATTTGTTGAATGTAAAGGAAATGGGTCTCAGCAAGACTTGAAAAACAATAATGACTTTGGGATAAGAAGTGATCTTGATATAGTGGTTTATCAGCTCATGTATAGAGGATATTTTTCATTTGGACTGGGTCTGTGATTGTCTTTTTACATGCTTTGTAAGAATTGCAGATCTGTGGTTTCTGGTAAACGCTTACTTGGAGGTGCTGTTGACTTTTTTTAATCTTTATTTGAAATCAGGTTATTTGCAGAGAATTATTGTCATGTGGCAAGTAATGTTCTGTTAGTTACTAATGAAAGTTAAGAAACTATCATCTAATTTTTTTCTATGGCAATGGAATGTAGACTAGAGATGTAATTACTAAATTAACTCCAACATAATTGAAACATACCCTGTGGAAGCATGACAGCTATCTGAAGTTTACCAAAACTGTATTTCAAAAAAAAAAACCACCCTATGTCTGTATATCCAGCTTCTTGCACAAGTAGCAGTATCACTCGTTGCAAGTGTTTCCTTAGGACCAATGCTTCACTTCTAGATGGAGTCCAACTATACTAATAAAAGCAGTAGTTATGAACTCAGTTATGGAGAGGTCATATTAAAGAGTATATAAGAAACTGCTATGGGAGAGGTGGAGAACAGTTTCTCAAATATAAAACATAAGTCAAACTTATGTTTGACTTATCTACAGGCAAGGAGACTATTTTAAAGTGTTGCTATATCAACAAGAGATGGTCAGTGTTGGGGATTTTCTGTTTTTTCTTCTGTAAATGATCACAACTCTAAGGGGTACCCGTAACCTTGCAGAGAAGAAGGAAGGAGAATTGGAACCATTAGTTCTATGTTAGGCAAGACAAAGTGGGAAGCATGCAAGAGTCTGGCAGTATATAAGAAGTGCAGATTATTTGACTGAATGTTCCTTTAGCGTTCTTCTGAAATTCAGATGAAAACGCAGCAGATGTGGATTAACATAAATAGTTGGTGGATGGAATTGAATCTTTTAAAGAACTATGATTAGAAAGTATGCTTGCTTCAAGCAACTAAGTCACCCTGAATTATTTACATGAAAGGCCTCTAGTGGAGCAAATTTGGACTGAGCATTGGGGATGTTGTATACTCTTGCCCAGGATAAGATACCAAAATTTTGGTAATTAAGGTATTATGCTCTGGCTTCAAAAAGCTAATGATGTCAACTTCCCCCTTTTTTAGTAAATCTGTGTAGTGCTTACTGTGTCTCTTTATTGTAATGCAACAGAACAGATACCAATAAGCTTCTAGAATGTCAAATACGGGCAAGTACTTTTTCTATCAAAACACTTTGGACAAAAGACAGATAATGCAACAGAACAAAAGGTGGATTGCTTCTTTGGAAATGCCTGTCGTGGCTGGAATGCTTTGCACAGCTTCTGTAGGCAGTTTAGCCAGAGGGGACAAAAACAATAGCAACTTGTTGTCTTTGGCTTTTGTATTCTCAAGATATTATATAAAGGGAGTTTAAAAGTGGTGTTGGCTTTAATAATCTCAAGGCTTGAGAGACTTGCACAAACTCCAAGCTTCTTGGATTTTTTTTTTATTTAACCATAACTGGTAAGCTAGTGGTTGTAGTTCTTTAGCTATGTTTAGAGTTTGGAGTTATATTAACAGAGGCTTAAATGTGAAAGGTTTTAGTCTAGTGGCTCACTCTGTGGATGCCAAGATGTTGAGCATACTTCTCTATTATACAAGTGCAAGGTTGCATAATGCTGTTATAAAGATCTTCTGAAGTCAGTACGGTCAAGTTTTCATATTAAATTTTGTACTGAATAATAATAATGAACTGCTGCTCTGAATCTCTCTAAAATAAAAATGAAGAGTGCAGCCCAGTACTTTCTTATAGTTGTTCTTTAAGTTCAGAACCTGGCCCTGTTAACCATAGCTGTTTGCCATACCCAATGTCAATCAATTTGTTAAATCAATTGACTTTTTATTCATTGTACCTCGACTGTATCTTCCATTTAATTAATAGGTGTTAGTGTTTACATTTTGATATATTAGACCTCACTAGAAAAGACCTCAAAGTACAGTAGTCAATGAATAGCATAAGTTGACAGAAAATGAGTGAGCAGGGGAAGCTTATTTTCTGTGATTGTTCCTAAAGGTCTGCACAAGCTGAAGTTCTTCTATATAATTTTTGATGAAAAAGGGCCAACCTTTCCCACAACTGGTATGGGATTCAGTCACTTGCTTCTAGCAGTATGTAACGCCTGCATATAGCATAGCACTTTCTGGGAATCTAAGAGAATATTTGCATGGCACTAGTAAAATTAGGACTGGAATCTAGCCTTGATCGGCCTCCTGTCTCCTGGAGAGGCAACTCGAGGTCAGACACCAAATGCGTTGTATTTAAGCATCTGAACTGCATCCCTAATTTCTTTATTTGCTAGCACTGAGACTTCCATAAATAATTTTGCAGGATAAATCAACTAGGTCTAGAGATTTAGGTATCATTAGTAATGCTGATAGTTTTCTTTGTTTTATTTTTTGACAAAATGAGTTATTACCTGGCCTAACTTCTTAAGACTTAAGAAAATACATTTCTTAAATGTTGAACTTTTTTAATGCTTGCCTTTTTTTAGACAAATCAGTTCTTTTGTTGACATTGCCATATTTTTTAATTATTTTTTTCTCATATCTTGACAAACTTTTTCGAGTCTTTTACAAAGGTTTCCATACTTATACTCTGTCGGCTTTGATTGCTGTTCCTTTCCCCCCAAGTTCTCCTAGTTCTCCCAGAACTACTTAATGTATTTTCAGTATATGTTAATTGTGGCTTGACACCATTGTTGTAAGCTGAGAGCACTTTTCGACAGCCACTTAATAGTCCATTGTGGAAAGCTTTGGAGGCTATGCTAATCACAGACTGACTGTTGCTGTCTTGCAACATTTTTGGCCCTTCTACCACTGTTCTAGAAAATTTATTGGTATGCAGAACAGCTCTGAAAGAAGGCCAGGTAATTGGAGTTCAAATAAAGAGCCGTTAATTTCTCAATCGGCCTTTTTCCCTAAAGGCTTCACATAGGTACAGCGGGAGACTGAACTTGCATCTACAATCACTTCCGACAATAAGTTATTTTAGATCCTAGTTCAAAAAGGATATTTAGGAACATGTCTGATGGCATGAGCCTGTAAATAGTCTGTGACAGCTGCAGCAGAGCTCTTGCTATGCATACCTGTTTTGCTAAACTGATCCTCATCTGCAAGCAGAGAAACATTCTACTCAAGATTTGTCTTCTCTCATGAGAAATCAAATTAGATTATGCAGTCTTAGATTTAAGTGTTCTTATGCTGTTATAAATGCTTATCTGATGCAGTAAATGCCATATATTAATACTTTATTGTGATGTACATTTAAATACCCCAAATACTCATATTTGTAACAGAAAACTGCTTCTTTAATACCACTTCCTTCCAAGTAGTGTGTGCCTGTTAGGCAAGTTTAGTTTTCTCCCAAAAAAGGCAAAGTTTATGGCTTTCTTTTATATTAAAAAATGTCAACTGCATTCAACTTATGAATGTTCCTTTTACTTTCACTGGAAGCCAGTTATAGCCTTTAGAAAGCTTGATAGAAGGTTTGATCCTTTCCTCCCTGTTTACTAATGAATGAGAGGTAAGCTAATTTTCTGAATAACTTCATAAATGGCCTGACAAAATCAAACTGGTATTTATTTTTAATCAAATATCCTGGAACAAGAAGTAGAACTTTTTTGACTCAAGAAGTAATGGTCACTAATAAGGGAGCTTGCAGTTCACCTGATCTGACAGAAATGTATTAAGATTCAAAGCAAAATTTTTTCAGCTTTCATTCTTTTCAGTATTTGTTTTCATTTCATATTCAGTTAACCATGTGGGTATAGATAAATGGTGAAGAGAACCAGCTAATGTCATTACACCTCCTCTCTTATCTTTCAGAAGCTCTGTTCAGCCCTGATAGGGCCTCTCCCTTTCTCTAAGGAGACCATTTCAGCTATGTGTCAACTTTGAGAAAGTTTAGCTGTACGTAGCTGGAGAGCGGCGACTATACAGTTGTGTTAGGAAGTGTATATTAATATGTGTCTATTGGCTGCTTTTGGTTTGGTTAAACAGGCAGAGGTATACTTCATTTGCATAAGCAATTATTTGCATTTACAGCTGAGTAGCAGATTGATATAACCAGTAACTGAAAGGACTGGTGTGCTGCCATATGTATGCCTAAACCATCCTTCTTGAACATTTAAACAGTTGTAACTGCGTTTTTACGTGTGTCATCGAAGCACAAATAAGTTCCATATAGGACTTGCAAGTTCTGTTTTGTTCACTTGTTCACTGGATATGCTAGCACAGCTTCCAGGAGTAGGTGCTCTGACTTAAACCTAGTGTTTCTGAAAGATTAAAAACCACAAGTTTCTTTAAATTTTTTCTTGTGTGGTTGAAACGTAAGTATGTAAACTCTCAATCTGACTTACTGCATTATATAATAAAGCTAGTGTATGTTCTGCCAGGTGATTAACTTGCATATGCTTGGTGTGGAGAGTCAAGCTAGGAAGCATTCATGCTACAGAGGCGTGCAACTCATTCCATGTTTTCTCATCAATATTGCTATTAAGAGTAGGTAGGCTAGTGTTTGATCTCTAAGGGCATATCCCCTGGCATTTCAAACTTGATCAGTCCTTGGGACTGTTATGTGGTGGACAGTTCCTTCAAGTCCCTTAGCCTCTCTAAGCCCTCTCTAAGCCCTTTTTGCCCAGAGGCACCCTTATCTCCTGGCTATATACATTTTTTGTTTTGGTCTGTTCCAACCAGTGCCCCGATTAACCATAAGAGGCTTACTGTTCCTGCCTCTGCCTGCATTATTTTTGAAGCAGGATATAACTGGAGAGACCATGGAGAGTATTTCAGCAGCACTTTCTGACCCTCAAAAAGTAACTTTGGATATCCAGGAGACTAGATTTTGATATGGCATAATAAAGACACAACAGTAATTAAAAAACATAGCAGACTCCTATAGGTAGGCCTGCACTTCCAGTCCTGGGCAGAGTACCTAGATATTACAGTTTTGGGTGACTTGGTAACTATGTGAGGCTGTAGACCATCATAGAAATTTGATAGCCTTATCCTAAACCTTCAGGATACAATGGGGGGGAGAACACAAGAGCTGAGAAAAGCATTTCTATTACCAATTGAAAACCAGCTACTTCATATCACTGGTTATCCCTGGGAAGGGAGATAGAGGCAGGAAGCATACAGTGCCAAAGTGGTACAAATATAGAACAGAGTGAGTAACTTTGGAAGGGATGTCAGGAGGTCATCCAGTCCAGCCGCTTGCTCAAAGCAGGGCAAGCTTTAAAGTAGGATCAGGTTGGCTCAAGACCTTGTTCAGTCAAGCTTAAACCTATAAGGATGGTAATTCCAGCACCTCTCTGGAAAGCCTGTTTCAGTCCTAAAGCATCTTCATTGCGAAGAATTCTTCCTTTCATCTGATAGGAATTTTCCTTGCTGCACCTTGTGGCTGATGCTTTTCCAGCCTTTAACCTCTGAATGATATTACATTATATTTGCACCTCTGAATTATAGCTCCTTCTGTTTTCCCCATACTAGGTAGTGGAAAACAAGTTGGATTTGCCATTCTCCAGGCTAAACAAACCCAGTTCCCTCAGCCACTTGTACATCATGTCATCTTGGTGGCCCTCCACTCAACTCTTTCTGATTTAACAGTATGCCTTTTGTGCTCAGGGTTCCAAAAGAGGGAACAACACTGCAGGTGCAGCTTCAGGAGCCTCCCAGACAAAAGAATAATCACTTCTCTTAGCCTTCTGGCATTATTCTTTCATCTGGCACCTAGCATGTGGTTAGTCTGCATCACAGCAGCACACTGACTCCTGTTCGTCATGTTGCCCACCATTGGACACCATTGCCCTCTTGTCTCTCCCAGCCCTTTCGGCAAAGCTGCCAGGCAACCCTCAGCCCATACTGTTGTATGGGCCTGTTCTATCCCAGGAGCAAGTCTCGCTTTTTTGTTGAACTTCGTGAGGTTTCGGTCATCTCATCTCCCCAGCCTCTTGAAGTCCCTCTGAAGAGCAGCCCTTGTTATCTGTCTAGTGTATTCACTGCTTTTCCTTAATACGGTGCCTTCCCTAAGCTTACTGTGAGGGTAAGCTCTGTCCTGCCATCTCAGTCACAATGAAACAATATTGTCCTCAGTAATGACCCCTGAGGATCATCACCAGTTAATTTTGAATCAGTAGCAACAGCCCTTTGAGCCCAATGATCCAGGCAGCTTTTCACTCACCTTCTAGTCTGCACATCCAGCACATACCCACTTTGATTTGAAGGCTATGTTACAGGACAGTGTGAAAAGCCTTGCTGAAGTACAGGTAAATGGCATCCAGTGTTGCTTGTCCCAAAATCAGAGAACTTTGTTTTAAGGGTAGAATGTTTTTTAGATACAACAGTCCAATATGATACATACTTCTCTGTCATGGAGAATTAATATGGCTCCCAGGAAGGAAAATGGAAAAAGTCTTGATGGAATAACAAACAGCATAAGCAGAGTATGAGTAAACCAGGTTTTAAAACAAAAGACTTCCAACTAACAGGACAAATAATATTTCAAAACAGCCCTCCTGAACCTTGCAGGAACAAAATAGTAGCTATTTTCAAGATATACCCTGATCAATTCATGAATGAAGTTGTGAAAGATATCTGCCCGCAGGCTTAGACACGCGTGACTGATGTATCTGCAGAGATTTAAGTACATCTTTTTGTCCACTGCAAAGCCAAAATAAAGCATGTTGACTGAACTTTAGCATTTTGTAGAAGCCCAGGTACAATGGATGCACTAGTGAGCTGTTTTGTACGCTCATTTTCTACCTTTTTGTAGAACAGAACTAGGTATTGTGATGCGTGGCTAATCTTGACAGTTTTGTCTTATGGTCTACTTGCCGAATGCAAGTGTGGGTTGTATACTTAAAATACAAGTACTGCATTTGAGAGTTGGTTGATCGTTCTATATTATACCTTTAATAATTCTTCTATCTCTAGTTTGATATTCTGTGACATGCTATTTGTGATGCTTATTGTTGTTGCATAGCACTAGTCTGTCATTATTCAGGTTTTTCATGAGCTGGGTCTAAGAATCCTAGTGTTGTGTGATCAAGATGTGCCACAGATTCAGGCTGCAAAAAAGATGATATTGTGTACTTACTTGGATAAATACCCCTGTTTCTCCCAGGTAAGAACTTACCAGAACACCTTGTGCACAGCGTACTTGGGATGCACCCTCCTGCATGGCATGTGGAAAAACTGTCAGATGTTGACCACTGAGCAAAAAAGTTGATAAACAGTTCCCGGATGCAGGCATGTAGTGCCACCTTGCTTTCAAATACATATAGGATTGTATGCATTCCAGTATGTGAAATTCAAACTACACAGTGCTATCTGGAATGCTGAAACCACTAACTTATGGCCCATTTTAAGTTAACTACTGTGCCTTATGTGATAGGGACTGAATTTAAAGAAGGAACAAAATCAGTCCTCATTCTTGCTTTTCAGGATGATATTCCCAGCGGGGTGGGGAGAATATGTATGATGCAGTGAACTGTGCAAATGGGTGAGACTATACTATCGCTTACAAAACTGAGAGGGATAGTATTAAAGCTTTAGGTGTAGCAACCTGACTCTGAGAATGCACAAGCCAATACAATTTATAACAACTTTCTTAAATTTTTAAAGGAATAGTTGAAAACGGTGTAAATAAGTTGAGTACTCGAGTTTAGATTCTTCAGTAACAAAATCAGGTGTCACAAGTGTTCCTTTTTCCTTGCCTTGCAGTTGCATGGGGTAGAGTGAACCATCGCTGCTCAAGAGCCAGTCATGCATGACTGTGGGCTCTGTACTCAGGACAGTGGCGAGTATCTGGTCAAACTCCTTGTAGTAGGGGCAGGTAGATGGGGAGCTGCTGGACTTGTGGTGGTCTTCCTTTGCATTGTGGTAGGCTCTCTGGAAGTTTTTAATATGCTCTTACTACATGGGACATTCATTTAATCTCCACCAGCTATTTTAAGATGCTTTCATACAAATGATGATTTTGAGTCTCTCTCAAAATCACATTGTTTGCTATAGTTGCATCGAAATGACTGTTGTAGACCTTTAGCCAGCTTGTTGCGCACCAGAGCAGCATGTCGCAGAGCTTTCTGGCTAAAGGCTTTTTGGCTGTCTACCTCCTGCCAAAACGGAGGTGGTATTTGGAATGAATGTGTGGACAGATGAGTAACTCCTGATGCTTTAGAGGTGAACAAAAAGTACAGGCTGAGGGCATGGTGGGGTGGTGTTTGAGAGTTACTGAACTTCAATTCTGCTACCTTGTCTCTAACTGTATCTTCACTGCTAAACAGAGGAATCGGAACCTACTCAGAAGCCTGAGTTTTGCTTCTAATTTTTCCCCTTTACCTAGGGCAGCAAACCAGGTTCAAAGAATTCGTTAATCTAAGTGTAACTTCTGAAAGGCCTTTTGGATGAAGGGTTTAGGTGAAGGCATATGACTCGATTGTTGATTTCTAATTTAGCGTCATGACACTGGTAACTTTTTGAGCTCCTGTATCAGTTCAATGCTCACATTAGAGCAGTGAGATGTATCAGACTGCTAGTGCCATTTGTGTTTACTCTTGTACCTTTGCTGCATCTACTCATCATAAGTCTAAAACCACCTACATGTGCATTGTCCTTGCAGAAACAAACATCTTTTAAGCACTTTGTTTTGTTACCATTGCACATTTTTCTTTCATTACTCTTCTCCACTTTTTTCTTTTTTTACCTTTTTACTTTTCTTCAACTGTCAGTGGAATTATTGTCTTCCTGTCTCCATATTCAGGTAGTATCAGTGGCTGAGTATCACCGCAGGATCGATGCTCTAAATAGTGAAGAACTGCGCACACTCTGCAGACGTCTCCAGGTGCCCTCTTTGGTAGTTTAACACCATCTCCAGAAACTAAAACATCTTTCTTTGTAGTGTCTTGGATCAGGACAAGTCCCATGCTCGGTGGGTTTGTCTTATCTACAGCACTACAAGAATCCAGCAGAAAATTCCTTTGTTTTGGATATACTCTATTGTGAAGTGCTATGATGGAATGCAGTAATTTTTTGACTAAATTATTACTTCCAGCTTCTTAAAACAGGAATTTTCTGTCAGAATTTCAATACTTCTTTTCAATACTGCTTGACTTTGTTTTAACTTCCACTTTAGACTGGTGTGTTGTATTAGATAGAAGCTTTCCTAAAAAGAATGCAAAACAGATGATGAATGCAAAACTTTGTTACATAGTTGCATGGGTGTTTAATTCTATATAGGATTCATTCAGCAAGAATCTCTCAATACTTGACCAGTATGAAGCTTCACAACTACCCTGTGGAATAGGTAAGTATTTTTCCCTGTTACAGACAGGTAACTGAAGGTAGTTTGAGATGTCAAAGCTCGTATGAGTGGAGCTGGTAGTAGAACTTCCTGTTCCAAAAAGAGTACTCTAATACCGATTTTTGAAGGCTGGGTGATATGGATTTAATCTGATACTTGCATTCTCTTCAGGTGTTTTTCAGTTCCTCAACATATGTAAAACTCTGAACTGGTATGTACATCGTATGTACCTTACTGATGGAAAGCATAGCTTAACACTCCTTAGAAGCCTCGATTTTTTTTTTTGTTTGTTTGTTTTCCCATAGTATTTGATTGAAATGTTCAGGATTTTTTTTGACTTCGAGCTTGTCTTTTCTACCCACTATGCAACTATGTACAAGAATGTTTTCTGAGCTTTTATTTGTTTACTAAATAATCAGTAATTAAGTGCCTTAAAGTTGTATAAGTAGTAAGACTATGTGAATCAATACCCAGCATGAACCCAAAAGCAGCGCTCCAACTTCTATAGGAAAAAAACAGAAATTCTACAAAAAAGTTTTGTTCTCACTTGAAAACAAAAGTTCTTGTTTCTGGCAAGTGACAATGGAGAAACCTTGGATTTTTGAAGTTCAATCCAAATAAGTTTCGCCTGGGATGCCACAACCCAAGATTTAGGTTGACTTGAAAAATCTGATGTAGTGGTTTGAAATGCACAATCTCTGCATGCTCTGGACTCTCTGCTCTGAGGCCGTTTATGCCATTTGCAGTACTTGTAGTGTGGACTACGTGGCAATGGAAGCCCCTAGAATCTACCTACAAGTCGGTCTACTTGGTGGATTGTCAAGGAGCCAACAGATTGAGCAGGAAATAAATTTGCAAGTCTTAAACCTACACAGAGTGCCATCACACAGATGTGATCCTCTGTCTGCTCCTACAAAGCAGTATTTTTCTAGTAGAAAGTTGTTCTATTTAAAAAAAAAAAAATTAAAATTACTTTTTGTGTGAGGCTCTTCAATTAGAATTGAAGAATAACACAGGAATTGAGCTTTCTGCTGTACTTTTGAACAGTGTTTAAGTTTCGTAGAGTTGAAGCACTAGTATACGATATCTGAGTTTTTTAAGATGGAACCAAACGGCATGTCTTATAGATAGTAATTGACAATAGTTCCTCTCTGCACAGGAGGCTGAATATATAAACATACATACTCTTCTGGTGATCTGGAAACTAGTGCATAGTTTTTGCCGAAAAGTGTGCCATCTTGCATTGAAAAAAATGGAAGGCTTGAGCTTTTGCATACCTGATACTGACTTTCTTTAAGTGCATATCTTTTTGAGTTAAGAATTATAATTAAGTTATTGTGTGAATACATTTAGACTTTACAATTCCATTTTTTAGTAACAGGAGTTTGACTGAATTTCTTTCATAGTTCTTGAGGGAAAGGACTATTCTAATATTGTTCAGGTGCCTGCCTTGTTTAAATAGTTCTGTTTTCAGCTTAAGGTCTTGATATTAGCAGAATTCAGCCTTTAAATTCTATAGACAGTCTGTTTTACTTTCAGTGAAATTTGGTTTAGGCTGATAAATTATTCAGAATTACTCTTTTATTAGAATTTTTTTTCCTTAGATTTCTGCAAGTTATAGTAAGTCTTGCTGCAGTGGCTTAAGTTGCTACCTTTCTCAGCTTTCTCTCCTACCCCTCTGTCAGATTTCAGTATCCTCATAGGAAAAATTTAATTAACTTATAGAAGGAAAAGAATTTGGATCTCAGCTGGTCTAGTTCTCAACATATGGCATTTTAACTTGAAAGTGCCAGTGAATGGGACATGAGGTAAGAAGCTGCTGTCAACTGTGGTGCCTGAGGAGTCTTGTGGCTTTTTGCTGCCTCTGTGAAATAATGATCTAGAGCAACTGAGTAGGGTAGACATATGGGGCAGATATTTTAAGCTATTACAGCAACAATCACTATTGCTTCCTTGCCAGCCCCCAAAGCTCTCTATGCAGCATATTAGTGTTACTGATGCTTTCCTCTTCCCAACCCTTTCGGTTGTTAATTCATTCTTCTTTGCTAACCATGAGAACCCCAGCAGATCGATACCTAGAGAAGCAGTCTTCCTAGGACTCTACTCAGGTGCTTTACTTGGAATACTTGACAGCAGTCTTCCTAGATCAGTAGTAGAAGTGTAGGAAGATTCACAGATATTGTAAAAGTTACTGATGCAAAAACTGCTGAGAAACTTTCATTTGGGAGTTTCTAGGCCTTTTCTTTGTCTGTGGTTTTATTTTAATTACGCTTAACGTGAATGTCATGTTAGTATTACAATGCAAGCATTTTGTGCACTGCCCTCTGAAGAGTGCTTGAAGTCCCTCAGCTGTGTATGAGGACTCACTTTTAAGCATAAAACCATGGTTTTCTTCTGAGCGTGTTTGTAAGTATAGCATATTGTTGAGTAGCAGCTTGTTATTTGAAGTGCAAGTCTTCATCAGAACAAATCTAATGGATTTTTTTTTTAAACTTGCAAAGGAGTTGTGTAACTGAATTGGTAACTGCATGATTTTGAGCCTGCAAAGTAAACTTTTCCTGCATATAGAACTAGGAATACTTACTTTCTTGTTCTTCTTTTATAGATAACAACAAGAGAAGATATCAGTTCAAAACAGGCAACAAATATTAAAACAGACCTGGAGCCTGAAGCATTCCGACCAAATCTTAGTGATCCAAGTGAATTACTACAACCAGAACAAATTGAAAAGGTACTAAGTTATATTTGTAGTTTCTAGTACTGTACCCTAACATATCACAAATGTTGTGAGCGTAGTGTAAAACATACCAAGTAATTTAGGAAGAACTTGTGAGAGAAAAAGCATAAGCCGAACATACCTTGTAGCCACAATGTTTGCTTTTTTCCTCTGTCATAACTTTCAGTACACCATAGACTTCTTGCACCAACACTAGTTTATCTTTGCCATTCTCATTCTCCCTTGAGAGCAGCTCAGCTCTCACAGTAGTTCTTGCTACCTAGTCCAAAGTCATCCCATTAAATATGTTTATGGAGGGCTGGATCAAGTTCAGGTTTTTTGTTCTGTTTTTGGTTGAAGGTATGGGGATAGGAGAGCAACCAACCTTTACTAATTTTCCTGTTGACTTACTAGTCTAGCTCCCCAGTCCTGAGGCAAAGTATTGTTATGCAAAAGTAAATATGTGCTTTTAGTGCCTTCAGATAACTCTTCTAGAGACCATACAAAACATGCATATACTTCAGTTGATAAATCATTCTTCTCCTGCAAGTCAATGGCAGAGGTGGGAAAAGAAAGCTACTTGAAATGCCAAGGGTAGAAAATATACATATGAGACTTGAGGGATGGCCTGAAGTTTTAAACTGTCTTGCCACAATTCTGCAGAGTTAGAGCTGAATGTTTTTATGGCTTCTTTCAGTATACTAGTAAAGCATTCTGGAACTCAGCTATGGATCATACTAAATTTAACCAAAATCTCTAATAAATATAAATAATTGTATCTCAAACCATTGTGCAGAACGTGTGTGAAAAATACAGAAGGAGCGGTAGTCTCCTCACTACAAAAAGGGCAGAACTTGGGCAGGGGCTGTTGTGGGGGTGGGGTATGTTCTTTGTTTTAAGTAGCTATAATATATGCTAGATGGGGTACAGATTTGATGCGTTTCCTGGGGAGCAGTAAGCTTTAGCAAAATTTAAAAAGAGCAGGGAGCTTATCTTTTAAGGCTACTTGTGAAAGTCCAGAAGAACATGAACAGCCTTCATTTCTGTGCAGTACATAGACATAGAAAAAAATATTTAAGAGGATCATCCTTATTTTGTTAACAGCTCACAAAGTCTCTTCCACCGCGGACCATTGGATATCCATGGACCCTTATCTACAGTACTGCAAAGCATGGCATGAGCTTGAAGACTTTATATCGAACTATGCTGGGATTAGACACACCTGTGTTGTTGGTTATCAAGGATAGTGATGGACAGGTAGGAAAACGGTTTGGGGCTGGGGACCTATCTAGAACAAAAAAACTTTTTTTGGAATCATAAAAGAATAGCTGACACCTCATCATAGGAGGAAAGAAAAATTGTGCATATCAAGCTGTTTTCCCCCTTAATAGTTATGTACAGGCTTTTAAAAACCTGATTCACTGTCTAGGAACTCACTGATACCTTACATCTTTAGGAAATACTTTAATGATACCAGTTTGCTGTCATACTGTAAGAGTCTCATAATGTCTAGTCATTGAATTTAATTTTAATATTTTTAATGCGGTTATTGAGAAATGTAGCGTCTAAAACTTCTGATACCAGAGGATTGTTCTGTAGTGAAAGTCTTTTGCTGGCTGCTGTTGGTGCTTCTGGTGCATTCATTCACTGCAGCCAATATTTCTTCCATTCGAGAGCTGTGGAATTGTTCCTGCATAATGAAGCTATTTGTTCCTCAAGTCTTTTGTAGGCATGCTGTGGTCTCCATTTGACTGGAATGTAAATTCCAGAAAGTGGACCGCAGTCTCACAGTTTGAGTAGCAAAAATCCTCTACTGAGAATTCTATAGAAGATAAACATTGGAGGCAGCATGAGGCTTTGGCTCTTCCTTTCTTCCTGAATGTTCTGTGCCATCTCATGGAAATGAGTTACTGCTATCATCAAGGACAGGCAGAACCACTGAAAAAAATCTATAGCTTTTACTTTTCTTATCTATCCTCCTTTGGTAACCACTATTTTTATTTTCAGGAAGTATGGTATCATACCACCTAATATCATTTGAGGGTCTGAAAACTGTAAATGAAGGGTATGTTATCTAATTAGAGTCCCAACTCGTGTCTTTTCCTTCCCTTTCCTGCTTCAGGGATCCCTTTCTTTAGATAGTATTAAAAAGAAAAATCCTCTCTAAATCTCTGTACCAGGAGAGCATTTTCCCCAGAAGCCCTTAAAAAAGGGAACTTTACTTCCATACTTCTGAATATGGAAAACACTCAATGGATTTGAGATCTCTGCAGACTCATCAGCCTCTTCAAATGTACTTTGATAACTTTTTGTCTCGAGTTCCCTTATCAACTTCTCAGTGTTAATTTGTGGATCCTACAAAATGTATGCTTCCTCATATCTGCTTATCTGGCACAGAAGAAAAGGGACATTTTTCTTCAGATAGGACTGTCTTATCAACAGCATATAGTCTTGTCCTATTCTTGCTGAAGGACTGTGAGGTATTTCTGACGATCTGCCATATATTAATAGCTCAGCTCCTATGTTCAGAAAGCATCACAATTACCAAACCAAAAAACTTATAGGTATGTCATACTTTTTGGTGAACTAAACTGACAGATCTCCTCAGCTTACAGGCTCACACCTAGGGAACATGTATAAAAGCATTCCTTGGACTTTTGGGTCACCAAGCCACCTGAATTTGCACCTTTTGCAGCATAAGACAGATCCATACAAGACTGGGTAAAATCTATCTGTATTCAGCAAGCAGTGTACAGGATAGAAGAAGTGGGTCTGACAAGTTTTACATGCAGTACTTCACCAATTGAGTGGCACTGGTATTTTCCATAGTTCTGTCTATCAGGACGTTAATGAGAGATGTCTCTGCATTTGGCAGCAGAAAACTGACTTTATACTACCTTTGGATTCAAAACCTGTGAAAACTCATTGTAGAGCCTTTCTCTTGATGCAAGGATCTACAATCATGAAACATGAGACAAGGGTAGTGTATTTTACCCTTTGATAGTGATTAAGTGGGGCCATCCACTTTATGAAGGTATTTGGTTTTTGAAATCTGTCAATTTATCTGTAATATTCTGCCCATTCTGGGCAGATAGCCCTATAAAAGTGCTTTCTATGAAAAAGAATCCAAATACTTTTTCCACAGGAGAGTATATTCAAAAATACCTCTCTTGCAGCATGCTGAGACAATAAATGCTATTTTCTTCCAGAATGCAGCTTAGGGGGCATCACGTGTTCTCTGTCTGGATTTTATGTGGTAAAATCACTACCTATTTTCAAAGTCATCTAGCTCATGGGAGACTCCCTATGAAATTCTACCTTTCTGAAGAACAACAGAATTATGACCAATGTAGTGCCTTGCCATTTGCTGAGCATACCACCTCAGTTACTGGTGATGCTACTTGTTCTGCATACTCTATAGCTTGTATATATTTGAAGGATACCATTGATGCCCTCTGCTCAGTTGAGGTGCCTTCCTTCTGTGATCCACTGTACCACCTCCTGCAATATACTGTTCTTCCTGGTTCATGTTTAGGAGGTGGGCCTTTTTGTCTGATGTTGACAATAAGTTGGAGAATGAAGAAAGCGTACCTTATAACTTGTCTTCCTGATGTGGTTCCCTAAAGATCAAGGTGTCTGTTAAGCCTCATGTTTTTTTTTGTCCCAAATTTTCTTTTTTTAATCAACTGACAATTCTAATTTAAAAAAAAAAAATCTCTTAAAGAAGCAGCCAGGCTACTTGACTTTCACAGACTGAAGTTTTATTTGTATGAAAGCTGAACATTATCTAGTAGAAGGTTGGAATCCCAAGCCACCTAAAGTGTGTGTTATCGTCAGTTTTAGCAGTTCCTTTAATAAAGCTGGTTAAGAAATCTGTAGGTGGCTACATCCAATCCATGCCAATTGTTTATGCATCTACTTGTATGTGCTTGTGTTAGTGAAGACATCCATCTCTGGTGTCTGCTCTGACAGTCGTTCTAAAATTTAAAAAGAACATTAGTACCTATTTCCTGAACAAGAGTCACAAAACAAGGTTTCTAGAAGTGGAATTCATGCATTCACCGCTCAAGACTGTCTGATTTTGCAATAAATTATTCTTCAGAGTACATTAATTATATTGGAAAAGAATAAGACTATGGAGTTTTAGGGACTCTCACAAACAGAAGACTAGAACAATTCAATCTCATGCAGAATCCACATAGACATCACTTCTCAGAGGATGACAGTTTGGAAAACAATTGCCTTGTTGCATTACAGCCTGATTCTTTTCGTGTTACTTCTAGAAACAATGTGATTGTTCAAGACCCAGATTTGCTGATGCAAGTGTGGTGAATATGTATGTAGAAAGGTTGTGGAATCTTCATCCTTGGAGATACTCAAAGCTTGACTGGACAAAGCCCTGAGCCAACCCTGCGTAGCTTTGGAAACAGTCCTCCTTTGAGCAGGGAATTGTACAAGCGGCTTATTGGAAGCCCTTTACAACCTATAGTTTTCTGTGATTCTAAATAAAGTATTCATGTATGTGCATATGCATAAAGCAAGCTTGCTTCAAAGTTTATTTTAACTTTAAAAAAAGTTTTCCATAGAGTTACAATGTACTAAGCTGTGATTCGTACACGGGTAAAAAACATACAGGAGATCATCTGAGAGAAGCACTGAAACAAAAGTTTTGTATGTGTTCAGTTTTGTGAACATACCATCTCTGGGTAGAGGATGAACAAAAATAGTTTAGAATTGGCACAACTCTCTATTTTTTTAGCAGACGGTAGATTCCTGGCAAGAAATACTTAATTGTTCATGAAGTCTAATACCTACCTCAGAGCTGGATGTAATGACAGTCCTGAGGGTATTAATCTGAACTAAGGTATGTCAGCTACCCAACTGAAGCTACTAGAGTTGTTCAAGAAATAACTTGACCCCTTAAAGGAAGTTAACAGCCAGAGACTCTCTTAATTTGAAGTAAATTAAGACATAACTAGAAGTGTTCAATAGTTTCCTGTTACTACACAGTTGGAAAATATTCATGTAGTTATTGTTTAAACATAAATTTTCCTTTATCGTCTTAAAAAAAAAAATACTTTCATTAGTTGATCTTGTTTTTCATGAATTAAACTTCCTTAATTTGAACTTGGTATACTTTTTTTGTCATAAAGGATGTTCTACTTAAATTTGTTTACCTGCATACAATAAGCAGAGTGTAAGATCATAAAACTTTAATAGAAAGAAATTACACCAGGTTTCTGAAGAAACTACTATCCCATACACTTGAAATCGCAAGAAAAGAGCGTCAAATCTATTCTACTTTTTAGAAACTCTTTTATAAATTAGTCCCTTTGTGGACTTTGTAATGACTACATCTGCAAAGGTAACCTTTGTTTTAGTTGTTTAAAAAAAAAAAAAAAACAACTATGAATAGGGGTTTCTGTAGAACTTCAGCAGGAGGTTGAATAGATATCAATAATTATTTTTTCAGATTTTTTAATTTTTAACCATAAAAGTAGCTGTACAGCTAATAAAGGTAAAAATTTAATGCTTAGAGTACAAATTCTGTTGCAGAAAATGTACATGTACTTCTGCATGAAATCAAGACTTGAAGGTGTAATTGTGTTTTTTGTGGCACTGAAGTAACCAAATAAAGCCATTTTAAAAAAAAAGTTAAGTTACTGAACAAATCTATTGATAGAAGCCTAATACATAAGGCTTGTCTTTGATATTTGCTCAGTGGGACCTGTGGTAAAACCCAAAGTCTCTGGAGGAGAATGAACCAATAATACTTTTTTGAGGTCTGATGGAAGACCTGTGTCTATAATGAAGTAATTAAATCATGAAACTATTAGCCAAAACAAAAGCCTATGTAGAAGAATCCCTCTTTCCGACCTTTACTCACAGAGAACTTTCAGTAAGACCCAAACCACCAGCTTTGAATAATTGACTACTATCAGTTTAAAATGTCATTACGTGGTCTGAATTGCTTTCTGAAATCTTCTCACTTAAGACAAATTTCAGCTGAGCCAAGTATATTTTAGGAAAAGGATGTGAGAGTTAATATTCTTTCTAATAAGGCAACTATTTCTTCCCTTGATTTAAATCTGAAATCAAGTAACAGCCTGAACTGCTTTGTCTATCACTTAATTTTGGAGTTCTTCACAAATTGCAGGGGGAGAGAATGTTCTGAATGTCTTTGCAGCATGAGACTGAGTGTACTTATTTAAGCCAGCTGACAGTGCTGATTTTCTACTAATATCAAGTAACAGTTTCCAGATCTACTTAATTCCTAATTTTATTTTCCTTTTTTCTTTCTACTTTGCTATTCTAACAAGCTCTTCCCCAGGTTTCTTGCCAGAACTGAGAGATGTGAGATTGTTTGTTTTAAATATATGATCATTTAATGTTCTGACCATGACTTGCTAGATAATCTGTGTTGGATGTTATTCTTGGCAAACTCTCATTTGAACTTTCTCTGACTTAGGAGGCTATCTGACTGGTAACGAGCTGGAAAGAAATAAGTGTATACAGCTGTAGGTCTTAATAATATTTGAGAATGAGTTCAAGCCTACCTTTAAAAAATAAGTAAATAAATAGAAATTAAATCTTTAAGTTACAAGAAAACAAGCATCGTTCTCTTTTGAATAATTCCTTCATTTTGGTTTGTTTTTTTTTTTTTTTTTTTCCCTTGGAGAAAAGCGTAACTGGTAGTTCTCTTTGTTAAGCCTAGTTGTTATCCTGCTCTAATACTGACAAAAAGAGATGCTTTGACAGTACTTGTCCTTATGTCTTCAATGGAATAAAAATGTCTAGACAAAGATTATTGGAGTTATTGAATGCACAGGGACAAGTACTGTCAAGACGCTTCTTTCTGTTAGAGTTCATGGAACTTCTGGACTGATTTTGCAACTGTTATGTCTCTCTAACAAAGTGATAAAATGATAAAGTACTGCAGTCAGCTAAAGTTAATTGCTTTTCAAAATAATTTAAAAAATCCCTATAAAGAATCTCATTTTAGATTAGAAATATATTTTTGCACAAGCATGCTCCGAGGTAGCTCTGTTCACTCAGACAAGTAAAGGAACAGCGTATACATGTGTATAAAATCCTTATTTGAACAGTGCTTTTCAGTTTAGTGATGTTGCATGCTTAATTTAAAAAAAAAAAAAAAAAAAAAACTGAAATATTAGGAATAGCCTCTTCAGTTGTTATGGCTCAGTTAATGCAAGTCCTACCTCTGTTCCTCTCCAATGCAGTATTCCTTGCATCTCCTTTTAACAGTGGAGTGTCCACATTGACTTAAAATATGCAGTATTACATGCACCTGTGAAGAAGCTGTTTTCTTTTGGAGGGCATGCTCTTTGCAAAATGATGAAAAGCTTCTTTCAAAGAACCAGTGTTTCACCTCAACAGAGGCTTCGAAAGCATCAGTTATTGATGTGATTGCACCCACTTAGACTTAAAACAATCTATGCATTATCAGGACGTTTAGAAGATTATCAGGTGTAATTTTCTTCTGAGACATAATTTGATATTCTTTGAACTAATTAGTGGAAGATTTGGGTAGAGGGGAAGGAAGGGAGAGCAACTTATCTCATGAGTAGTGTGTACAATGGGTGTCTTCCCCCATCCCCATGTGAGTAAAGGACTTTCTGGATCACTTAAACCAGAGAAATAAGGAATTTCCTAATACAGGTTGTTCTGAACTGGTACGTCCTTGTTGTGGAAGTCGATATATGGCTGTCAAACACCTGATAAAATTCTTGAGTTCACAGTCTGAAAGTTGTGACCTAGTTCAGGCACATCTAATTTTCTATTTTTTATAGAGCTAAACAGGTAAATGGAAAACTCAGCGTTCTTAGGATGCGCAAAAGAAAAGTTTCTACCTTATCCTAAACATAATTCAAGTCA
Source organism: Struthio camelus (assembly GCF_040807025.1). Classification (NCBI taxonomy): domain Eukaryota; kingdom Metazoa; phylum Chordata; class Aves; order Struthioniformes; family Struthionidae; genus Struthio; species Struthio camelus. The sequence continues at coordinate 143,480,655 of NC_090943.1, read as the reverse complement.
GGACAGTAACTTTAACGTGTCTCTCTCATCAGTCCCATTCTTCTGCTTCTGTAAGACTTGCTGTTTAGTGTGAATGAAAAACACAAAACCTTTCATTCCTCCCTGCCCCCTTGTACATACCATGCAAATGAGTTAGTGCTAGTGGTCTGGTTTTGCATTTATATCCACTCTATTTTAGATGTGGAAATGTGTTTCTTACTAGGAGCAGAAATAGTGACTTTCTTTTGATTGTGCTTCATGAGATATGCTTGGTTCAGTGTAATTATGTAGATTTTTTTTCAGGTTATTCTGCCTCCTGAGAAATGGATACTGCTTTAATCAAATTTAAAAATCTAGTAATCAATCCTCAGATCTCTCTAACTATTGATGCGATATTCTTATTCTTTATAACATTATAAATCCCCTTACTATCAACAAAGGATTTGTTGAAGTCAGGTCTAAGACGGGATAACTGTACCTAACGTTTTTTGGAATGGAATGAATCAATTGCAAAAAAAATCACAACTCAGTTACAACTAGAAACTCACTGAAAAGTAGCCCACCGTGGTTTAAGGAACCACGGTGACTGGAATGTGAATGATTGACAAGGGAATGTAGAAGAAGCAGCAAACACTTCTGGATCTGTGATTTTAAAAATACATGCATTTTTTTGAGAAATTCCTGAGGTCACGTTGTTAGTCCTGTGATTTTGTTGTTGCTATTTGTTTACTTAGTGAAGGACAGTTCTCTCTCATTCAGCTTATTGTGCTACAAAACATCAAACTGTATCTTAATGCAGTCAGAAGCGTGATACCGTATAAGAGTTACAATTCTGTAGTGGATTCCAAATCTGGCAACGTTTACAAGCGGACTCTGCATGTCAGTTACTATCATTAGAGATTTGCAGATGATGTATAGATTTTTTTTTTTTTAAGTGTTTTCTCTTGTGTATTTTTGCTTACAGGTTTTTGGTGCGTTAGCATCTGAACCGTTTAAAGTGAGTGATGGCTTCTATGGCACTGGGGAGACCTTTCTTTTTACATTCTCTCCAGATTTTGAGGTAAGGAGCTAAAACTTGGTGGGTTTGATTTCCACCTCCACCCTCTCCTTGTGTTCTCTCTTATTAGAATAAGTATCTTAATCTATAGCAGATATTTCCAGGAATTGTCCCAAAAAGTATGCAGTTGTAGTAGCGTTTCACAGAATCAGTAAATGCACAGTAAATAGGTAGAGTTTACATAGTGAAAAGCTTCAGTGCAATGAAAGAGTCAGGCTTAATAAGACTCCCCCCACTCCACCCCCACCCCATTTGCCCCCCACTCCCCATTCTAAATTTTGCTTGATTTCCATGTCAGGCATAGTAAGTCTAGATCATAACTTATGTCTTTTTAAAAGGGGAAATCATCCAATGTAAACATGTTCTTAGGATTTGTAGTTGGGTAGAAGTTTCAGTACTGAAGGCTCTTCTAAAATAGTTCTTTATATAAAATAGCATGAAACTTAAGAGAATTTGAATACTACTACTATGTACATCTGTTCCCTTAGTTTTTCCTGTGTAAATTTGGTAACTGCAGTAAGTGAGCCTCTAGCTATCCATCAGTCTTTGCTGATGCTTGATTTTTTTCCCTTTAAACTGAACAAAAAGTTCATATATTTTAACTCAATCTGTTTTCCATTAGGTTTTCAAATGGACAGGAGACAACATGTTCTTTATCAAAGGTGACATGGACTCCCTTGCTTTTGGTGGAGGAGGGTAAGTTATAATTTCTCTTTATTATGAAGAGTCTGTTACAAGTGACAGTGCGCATGTGTATGCGCGTGTGCGCACACCCACCCACCCCTACCTACACAACTTTAAAAACAAAATTTAGAATTGACTTCAGTTTCAAATTCAGTATCTCAGGGCTTAACTGTTACAAGCCAAAAAAGAAAAGGTTTACTATCAGCCATATGTTCAGTTTCTTACTAGATTCAGGTGACCTATGCAAGGCGATTTTTATCTTCAACATAGTGTGGTCTCCATTTTCAGCCCTGAAAGATCATGATACCTTGCATGCTCTACTTGCATGTTTGTCTTGGTATATGCAAAATGGACGTGACACTTCTGTGTCTGGCAGTATGTAAATGTGAAAATTATGTGCAATTAGGTGAGGCTCGAATTGAAATCGTGCCATCCCAAGACATGTTAGTTTCTTCAGAAATTATATTGTCTCACCTCCTTTTTCCCCACAAGTACACAAGCCTCTGGGATCTTCCCCATTCATCATCAGCATTCTCCTCCTACAGAGGAGTACTGTTACACCTTTTTTATGGAAATTGAAAGCGCTAAAAACTTAGGCATTGGGCTTTTTATTTCAGAATATCTAAAAGAAAAAAATAAATGAAAAAAAAACCTCCTTACAGCTTTTGAATTTATCAAGGGCTGTGAGGTACTTGTGTTGAAAAAGAGAATTCTGTGATTCTTCCAGCCTTCTAGAATTTTCTGAATGAAAAATACATTCATTAGTTCAATGTTAACTTCCTCAGTCTTTTTACTTTAATACATTGTTTTGCAGAGGAGAATTTGCTCTTTGGCTCGATGGGGATCTCTACCATGGAAGAAGTCATTCATGTAAAACATTTGGAAATCATACACTTTCTAAGCGAGAAGACTTCATTATTCAAGACATAGAAATTTGGGCTTTTGAATGAGTGTATAACTCTTTCTGCAGGGTATTGTCCCAAACCTGACATGAATCAGTGCAGCTCACAAATTCTGAGGAGCAATATAACGTGTCATTCTACGTTTCTATTGTTTGCTTTCTTTTATTTTCTGCGTGGCCATCTAATTATAATTTTGAAATAGCAGATTTTTTTTGTTAATGCTCTCATCTGTAATATATGATCCTAGTTTTTCTAACCTGTAGATACTTTTAAGAAGTATAAACCATGTGGACTAAAAATGAACATTAGTCGCTTTGAACCTTGCAGCCTGCAAAATTTTCTCACCCTTTCTACAGTTGCCTCCCAATTTTCCCACACCCCTTTCTGCAGTTCTGCCAGGGGTCTGCTTCGTTGAATATAGGCTATTATTTTTGTATTCAAATTATATCTATTAATGAAGCTGCCCTCTATGAAACTAGATAAGAAGAAAGCTGTGTGGGGGTATTACAGAGATTGCTCTGGACCAATGATGGATAAGTTCATATGGTGCCACAAATAAGAAGACTGGCGTTCCTTCTTAACATGTACCAGTATGCGTATGGTCGAGTTAGAAGATGTATCCAAAGTCAACAGTGCCACTTGTCTTATTTATTGTTCGTGTTTAGAAAAAAGTCAGTTAAACAATACAGTAAGTGTTCTAGCTGCATGCTGACTGTATTAATAGAGTGTTTTGCACATGCTGTTAATGATCTGCAGGTTTGGGATAAATGCTGATGATATTTAGCTAAATGGCAATGACTTATAAAACAGCAAGGGAATGCAAGAATGTGACAGTTCCACAAATCTAAAAGGCTAAAGCAAGTAAAACTCAGTGAACAATTTGTAGCTATAGTAGGGCATTAAAAGTACAAAGATCATGAAGCAGATGCATCTTTCTTCAAAATAAAGTGTCAGATATATACTGTTATACTGTTGTAGCTGTGTAGCACAAATTCCAAGAATATAGCTTATTCCTGTCCAAAGAAAAAATAGTTGTGATGTTTTTGAGTGGGTCTATGTTGTAAATTTACAGTTAGCACCAGCGCTGATTACTGAATACTGTACTATAGGTAGACAATATTGTAATTCAGTAGACTTGTGGAATATGCAAACTTACTGTCATGTGACCTCAAAAAACAACAGGCTAGAATACAGTTCCAGTAGCTCTTGTCCACTTTCGTAGAAAATTGATAAGCCATTGTGGCAATAACAGCTCAACAAAACTGTTTGTTTCAAAGCTTCTATTCTATGTTCTGCAAAAAAAAAAAAGAAAAATTGCTGTTGAGTGTGACAGTGACTGACTTTGTGCTGAAATTTCAGCTATTTCAGATGAACGTTGTATATTATCTTGTAAATTAATGTTTAAAGTAGTTTTGTTATTATAGAAAAGTGTTGATTGACGGGTTGCTTATAGCACTTTAAATTATTCTAGAAATGGAATAAAAGCCAAAAGGGGTTGGCTTAAGTAGATGTAGTTGTATATTATTTCAAAATATTTAGGTCTTGGAAAAGTTTTAAAAACTTATTTGAAGAAAGCCGCCTGCTAGGGTAATGAAAAAGGGCAAACGTTTCATCTATGATATGCTAATGCTCAATATGAATAGAAATACAGGAATTTGTTTCCTGTCTCTATGTATAGCTCTTTACCCTTATTAGAACTTAGTATAATGTGTAGGCTAAATGTTTACAAAATAAGGAACTGTAAATAAATTAAAATGGCTCTTCACCCCTTTGGTCTTCCACGGCAGTATTATTGTCTTTGTGGAGTTAAGACTGATTATTACAAAAAGAAAATCCTGTAATGGATTTTAAGTACTATAAGGTCATAGTGATGTATAGCAAATAAATCTAAATATATGTAAAAATAAACTGGAGTTGGAGTTTATTTAGAAGCACAAATACAGATTATTGCTGTTACTAAAATAACTTTAATGAATATACAGGACCTGTTTGCTCCTTGCCCTGGTCATCACTTACCTTCTTGGTGTGTGATAGGTACTTACAAAACAGCTGGAAAATTTCTTTAAGAGAAGCTGGAAGAAGGAGGAATGAAAAAGAGCAAGGGACCTGGGTTTTGTTTCATTGGGCTTATGTGCTTGTTTTGATTGCCTTTCCCCTCCTTCTAGTAACATCAAAAGATAAACTGCTAGTAATAGCAGATTAAAATATGATTCAGCTTCATAATTTACATGATCTCGCTTTGTCTAACATATATGCATATATATGATATGTTAGCAGTGTACATACTTTTAAAAGTCAGAGTCAATCAAAGTAAGATTTTGCTTAAGTTCTACCTTCTCCTCCCCAACTCTTCAAGCAAAGAACCAGAACATGCAATTAGCTGTTGCTCAAGTGCACAATTGGAAGGTGCCCAGATACTATAGTGGGTGGAATGTAAAACAGAATGCTGTATTCTTTGTCTAGAACACACATACTCCACTTAATCAGAGTTCATTCTAAACTCTTTTTCAGAAACTGCATATTACACTTGTCTTGATTTGTCTGTTTCAGCTTTTGGACCGTACTTATTTCTCAGATTCTCACTGTAGAAACGATGGATTTTGTTTCAACACAGATATTTGGATTAATTGAAAGAGCAGATGCTGTAGTTCTAGTAGTACAGCATATGTGTGTGTGTATAACGGGCTTTTCAGTCAAGGTGGAGCTCTTCCAATGAAGAGTGGGCACACTTCAGCTCAGGAAAATTCCCAACTGTTACAATTGTTTTTATACCTTGAGGGCAACAGTTGATACCCTAGAGAGTACAGCTGCTATTTGGAGGAATCTTGACAAGCTGAAGGAAAGAGGTGGCAGAAACAGGCTGAGCTAGACTAGCTCTCCACGGTCTAGCTCTAGCTAGACTGACTGGCTAGAAAGAAGCTCAGCAGAAGGTCCTTAGCAAGGAGCTGGGATCCTGATGAACAAGCTGAATGTGTCTGCAACATGCCCTTGTGATGATCAAAGCCAACTGCCTACTGGGCTGCAGCAGAAGGTAAAGACAGGTTGAGGAAGGTGGTTTCTCCTCTCTTTGAGGTTTGTGAGCCTTCATCTGGAACACTGTGTCCAGTTTACACCTAATACAAGGGAGATATTGACAAACTGGTGCAAGTCCAGAGGAGGACCGCTGAGATGATTGGAGGGCTGGACCATTCGTCATACAAGAAAATGCTAGGTTTGTTTAGCTTGGAAGGAAAAAAAATTAAGGGAAGTTCTAATTGCTGTTTCCAAAGACGTAATGGAGGTTGAAGAGAAGACGAAACTAGGATCTTCTTGGAAGTGTGCAGCAAAAGGATGAGAGACAACATCCGCAAGTTGCAGCAAGGGAAAGTCCAGCTAGAAAAAAGGAGATTTTTCTCAGTGATGATAGAAATCACTGAGGGGTTGTAAAATCTCCATCTGTGGAACTTTCCAAGCAACAGGGCAATGTCCTGAGCAACTTTTAAGTTTACCCCTGCTAACAGAGAGTTGAACTAGGTCATCTGAGTGTCTTCCAACTGGAGTTATTCTGTGGTTCTGCTCTAGTGTTCTCTGAAAAGTCCACCTTGCAGGATGTGTCAGTCAGTCCATCAAGAAGGTGGAGCCTTTTCTTAACACTGCCTTTGGTATTGCATGCTTCCAAATCCTTACTGTGCCCTCCCTCCTCCTTTTTTTTAAACCAGCTATCAGCATATCTTCATTCTGAATACAAGGATTTTAAAGTGTACAAATGCCCCTGCTACTCGAACAGAATTGCTGGCTAACGTTTTAACCTTTACTGATAATTCAGATCTGGTTGAATCAAATTAGTACTTATTAAATATTTAATTGTTACTCTTAGTATAAAATGGTTGTGCCTTCGGTATGATTTCACTATTATCATATCTACCACATAATCTGCCATATCGCCACCTGCCGTTACCACATCTAACCAAGAGTGTGAAACACTCTTACACTGCACTTAAAGAAATTATAATTTCTTGTTGATGTGTTTCTGCTAGAAAGAGCTTAACAATATGACAGTTTCTGTGTGTGATCTTTATCCTAGTTGATACTAAATATTTTGAGTAGAAAAAATGTAAAAGTAGAAGATTCTTTTATGATGTTGCATAAGGTTGTCAATGTCGATTGCATTAGGATGGATATGGATGTGGGAGGACTAGAACATTACCTGCAGTGAGCTATAGATTCGTGCTGTGTGGCAGTGATTGCATCTTTATACTGGTGATCTAAGGATATAAAGACAAGGAGAGATTTGAAGAGGGCTTGTAAGCTTGAAAGCTAGCCTGCCCCCACCTACATCAACTGATCTAACGTTACCTTTCTCTACAGATACAATCTTATTTTTATCCTCTGTGGTAAGTACAAATAAACATATGTCTGGATGTTCTAATACGCAAAAGACATCAATTACATGAAATGTTGAAATTAAAGAAGAAAATTGGGATGTTGGTGATTGTTTCTGTTGCTGAATATATTTGATTAAAGCAGTAGCAGAAGTTCAGTTCTTTCTGCTATGTTCCACAGTGGAGAAAACACAGGAAAGTTCCCTGTCTCCTGCGTCACTGTGAATTACAATGCAGCTAAGAAGCCTGTACTGCAGCTGAGCCTGTATCCTTGCCTCTTCTGCCTCCAGTACTTGTTATGCATTGTATTAAACTATTAAAACATAGGCTTGTCCACATTTACTTCTGGTAGACTTACAGTAGCCTGCAAAAAAGTCAAATGTCTTAATCTAGTGCTCTCAAATTTTTAAATAAATTCAAATTTTTAAATAAATTAAACTTACAACTGTAAGCATTAATTTAGATGCAGGTGTGCCTCAGTTTCGGATACTAAGACCAGATTAGGAGCATTCATCTCCTGCAGAGTAAATACAGAACTTCACCGTAATGAATGATGCTGGAGTAAGATGGCTGTGTGCGAGAACACCAGCAGTTTATTCAGCACTGTCAGGTTGCTCTCTCTGCTTGTGGTCCAGTCAGCCCAGCAGTTTTATGCCAGTAGGCATGCAGTGATGCAGAAGTAGCCCTTGTATGAATGAAAACTGGTGGTAACCATTGCTGCCTTTCTTTCGCATAACTATTTCATCATTGGAAGTGCACAGCCAGTGAAAGATACCAAAGAGGCAGCCACTCCAAACTCCATGTTCCTGTCAAAGGTAGGGAAAAATGAAAAGCTACAGTTGCTATGGGCTAATTTTTGTGTGTGGATGCCCAAAGACTACAAGCTAAGACGGTGGAGTTTTTTGTTTTGATTTTTTTTTTATGTTTCAAATTCAAGTTTATTCCCAATGTTTCCCTAAAGGTTCAGTAGCACGTAGTACAGACTTCTTAGCAAAACAGAAAGTCTTAGTACCTGCTGTAAACATGCTTAATATTGAAATGGACCTCTTGGTGGCATGTTCCTGTTAATGTATTATGATACAAAGATATGTTGCTTCTACTCTCTAATGTCTTTGAATGGAAGGAGATGTAATTCTAATGGTGAGGTACTCTTAGGCTTTAAATCACGTGCTAAAATAACACTGACAAACGTGTTGCCTTGTGAGAGGATGAGAATTCTTCTTGTGAGTAGAAATGCAAGATAGTTAACTTACACTTTACTGCCTTTAGAGTGTGATTCTTTCTACAGGTTTTTGGCATGAGAACTATGTTTCATTTCAGTGCACTCGTGTCTTCTGCTTTGGACAGAAATCATCACAAGTAAGTGGACAGAAGAAGGTGCCACGTTTTGAAACAATGTTAATGTTTGACTGCACAAAACATGAATTACTTTTTTTCCTAGTAAGCGAGGGGATTAGACTAAGAAATACTCAGGTAAGTCTTATTTAAAATTCAAGTATTCTTTTGACATGCAGATCTCAAGACAATTTAGATTGCTATAATAGTGACTAAGATAAAGAAGTGAAGAATAAGGTAAGAATATGCACATACATATTGTGATATGTAAATGTTACAGTCGGAGGTCTGTTTGGCAAATCTACTTGAGTAGTCTGAGAGAACTCAAAAGAACGTTGCTAGACAGATGCCATTGAATCCATCTTGTAATTCAAGTTTTTATTTTCCTTAGATTCACAACATATAACTGTGCCTATAATATTAATGTTTTACATAAAGTCTTACAGTAGACACATATTAGTCAATATTGTTAACTTACAAATTATATAAATCATATGCTCATTGTGAATTTCAAACTGGAGTACCTGTACTCTCATGACAAGTTAGCAATATTTGTGTTATCACAGAGACAAGATGTTCATACCTTTTCTTCTGTAAGAAGATATTTGATCTTTCAGTTTGAAAGAATCTTATAAAAAAAAAAAATCATTTTTCATTAAGCAAATTACTTGCCTAGGTGTCTTGCTCTGAAACAAATGCTTTTCACATAGAACACATTTTTACCAGGATCTTTTTTTCAGTAATAGTCTAGAGAAACTGTGATCTGTTTAATCCAGTAAGCATTATACACTCTATAGAGGTCTCAAGTTTGTGTATAACACAAGCACAATTTTAAGACATACAAATGTCTAGTTCATTAACTTTTACTCTGCTTCAACACCACCTGGGCTGAAATAAATTATTTCAGTAATGTCAGGATGCAAGGATGCAGCATTGCTTCAAATGACAAACGCTCTTAAATTAGGGTAGTGTTTTTGTGTAATGTGAAATTCCAGTCCCCTTAAAGCTAGCTTCTTTTAGTTAAGGAGTTTCTGTATCCTTTCACGTTGAAGGACATTTCAATGCAAGATGCTGCTTGTAGTTGCATGAATCCTATATATAACAGGACAACTACCTGATTTTTTTCTGTGTTGTACATTCTTATAAATACAGTGGGAAATAAACATATTTACATAGATATTCAAATGATACGTTGCATATTATTGCATAGGAAGTATTTTCTGTTTGGCTGATGATTCAAAAATTTTGAGGTATAGTATTATATTGTTGGCTGTTTCTCTGTTGTTTTCTTTTCATCAACCATCAATATAAATATGAGTCCATCTAATAAGTTAGTTACATAAATACATAAAATATGAAGCATCTTGTGTAAAAGAAGGATTCGACCTTAGCTTATAAATGATATTTATGAGAAAGCTTTTTCAATAGTAACTGCAGTACTTTAGTACTATTTGCATATACTATTCATAATAGGAAAGAATTGTGTTATCCTGGATTCACGTAAACTTGTTGCATGCATTCAAGTATATTGCTAAAGAAATATGCACACAGGATCCTGTTCACAGATAAAAACTTGGTCTGAGTCTATATTCTCATTCAGCTTCTGATCTGGCATGGTTTATACTCCTGAAATACCAATTTAATTAGTTGGGAGAATATTGTATGTAAGAACAAATAAAAATTGGAATTAATTTGTAGCTATTTGCATTGCTACTAGTTTTTCTATTAATCTGCTTATATTCAATATAGATTTTTCCCTTGAATATATATTACTTTTTGTCTAGTAACAGAAATGTCCTGCAAACCTCCATGATGCAGAGAAAAATCCATTTGGATGCTTGATTTGTCAAGCAGTAATTAGAAAATGCATTTTAGAAAAACACTCTATCTTTTCTGGTAGGGAGAAAAAAGTCTTGCATTCAAAATGAGCAAAAGCTAATAGCAAGGGGAAAATGGAGAAAGCTTTGCTGAGATGAGTTGCTCCTGTTGTAGTGTGGTTATTTTAGTAAAGTAATTATGACATGATCATCCCTGCCTTGCCATAACATTTCTCCCTCAAAGTCTACCAGCCCATGTTTCCTGGCTCTCATGAGAATCCCAACAACCTTATCTGAAATACGAACGTATCTCTCAAAGAGTTCCCCAAAAGTGACCTGGATCTTGCCATCGTGCCGAGGCTTAGCCATCGATTCAATGATAAAGCACATGTCTCTGATCTCCCGGTGAATGTGGGCTTCAGCTCTCTTGGCCCTTTCTGCAGTTTTGGTGCCCTCCTTGGGACGGCCGTAGCCTTCATCTCCTTTGTGCAGGCGTGTGGACATGGCCAGCTCGTGATCAAATTCTTCACTGAAGGGATTCAGCTTCTGTGTTATGATATGCTGATCTGCCCATTCTTGCCATCTGTCTTTTAGGCTATTAACAGGGCTGTATTTCCTATGAGCTTTCTTGCTTATTTCTTCAGTAAATTTGCTTGCGCTGAAAGAAATAAAAATGGTATTTGAGCTTTGCATTTCATCATATTTAATTATGCAGTTCTGCTACTAATCTTTTTTTAACTTGGTCACAGTGGTTTTCCAGACCAGCTGCTAACCACTAGATGGCATGTTTTCATTAATTCTGATTTAGTCCTGGGGCATTTAATCCACATTTCAATTTGTGTTTAAAATAAAATTTGGTGATTGCAGTTTGACCTCATCTACGCTACCTTTTAGCTTACAGGTGAATCCATTTTTCCAAACTTTTTCCCAGATTGAGATAGTTTTGTAGGGGTGTGAAATAGTATGTGGCTGATTACCTGCAATTTTTGTACTGTTCCTTAATCGAATGGCTGTCCTTTTCTGCCTGCATAGCAAAATGTGAAATCTGTGACTTCAGCTGTAGATTGCAATAACTGCAAGTGTACAGACTGGATACTTCAGCTATTCATGACTGAAAAGTAGAGCACAGTATCTGGAAAAATCTTTCCTTTCCAGTCAGTGTTGACGAGAAAAAGAACGCAGTGGCTCTGCCTATGCTGAATTTCAAGTATGGTTATGAACTAGTGTTGAAATCCAAAACTGACTCCTGTTCCACGGGCTGGGAAGTACTGAGGTTTGTGCCAAGGTCAAAGGATGCAGCAAGGACTCCAAGCATTTTAGTGATCTTTGTAGCTATATCACTGGATGATTTCAGGCAGACAAGTTGTTGATATGCTTCCCTCTAGTGGCCAACTCAGTCCTAACTCCCACTGAAGTTCAGGAAAATCACTTTCTCAACTCTACATGCAGGAAGGGATCAGTGAAGCAAAATAAAAAACTAAATGCTGAATGAATCAAAATTGACTAGAAAAAGTTATACAAACAGTCTCAAGGCAGGTGATGGGCAGATGCCACCAGTGAGGGCTTATCCCTCAGTCACAGCCAGCTTCCTCCTCTTCTCTCAGGGGAACCTGACCCTTGAAAAACTCCTAGAGCTCAAATCCCTCAAGTTCAGCGGAAATAAAACCACTGAGATGGCTTAACTCTGGATTTTGTTACTTCTTTTTATTTAAACTGTGCCTATCTGTTCCTGCTTCAGTCTTTACTTCTCTTTCCTAGCTGAACGCTATTATCACTTTTCTAGTCTAAGAATCTTCTCAATGGTTTGGGGGGAAAAAAAAATCATCTAATCCATCTTTCCCCTTTTAATTCACAGGCCCTATGTGGTTTTAGAAAAACCTTATTTTCTCATCTTTTCTCTCTCTCCTCTTTGTTTAATGTATCTCCTAGTATAACCATTTCTGATTTTAAAATTGATACTTTTGCTGTTGTTGAACTTACTGGTAAGTTACACTATAAACACATTGGCATATCCTGTCTATCAAGTTTGTGTAGCACCTAGCACAACGGACTGTGGTTCCAAAGTGAAGGTTGTGAGCATTAACCTACCGAAACAAGTGGTTTACCCATAACAACCCCAGAAGTTTACCTGTTAGCCAGAATGATAACCCTGAATGCATTCTGAACCTCTAAGAGGATAGATTCTGGGTTCTGTGGTATTCCCTTTTTGTAGGGGGAAAAAGTACACAGATTTTTTTTTTTTCTTGCAAGCCTCATATCACTGCTGTGCACATTTGGCTCCCAAGCAGAAATGAAATAGTATTTCTTAGGTCTGTAGGAGTTAACATTCAGTCTACTAAGGAAGCAGCCTGATTCCAGCAAGCGTTACAGCTGGAAGGGATGAAGGTGCTGATGCGAGGAGAAAAAAATTACTGGCTCTGTTGCTTCTTCCTGGGATATAACAAAAATGAGAGACTGGCTTAATCTTCTTCAAATAAAAAACGTTAAGTATGTGGCTGTTAAAGCAAAGCTGAAAGGTTCACAGAAGTAGCAGGCTGAAATAATGTATTCTGAGTCTATTTAAAAAAAAATCGTTAAAAAAATCAAGTCCTGAAACAGCAGTATAAATGCAGAAAGTAACTCCTTTCTGGCATATTTCAATGAAAGAGATAGATGTAAGCAATATAAAAGGTGTTATTTCAGTCCCTCATTTGTCCCTCAGTAAATATAGCTAATCTATTTTTCCTAGGTAGCAGCACTAAAATTAGACATATGGGGATAATGTGTGATGCTTAGCACAAAGACAGCAATTTTGTTTCTACTATAGCATTTTTTAAGCAATTTGTTTTAATTGAGGTTATTTACAGATAATGTCTGCTTCAAATGTTCTTTTCCCACCGTATTTGAGAAATCTGCTTTTTTGAGGTCCTAATTTCTGTCAAAGGATAGTGGAGAGTCTCTTCCAAAACTATGAAGAGCAAACTTTCAAGCTCTAGGTTATTGGTGAGCTTTTTCATTTTGACTATTAATGGATTATTCCTTGTGGGAGACGACTGGTTAATTTTGTAGCAAAGTGTCATTCTAATCTCCAATCTGAACGGTTGCAATAATTATGGATGTTCAGACATCTGCTGTAAAATGTGTGATACACTTGAAAATCCTTGACTATATTAGTGAATAGATGCTGCCCATGCTAAATACTCATCAGTAATGACTATAACCTGAGCGATGGAAATGGTATGGTCTGCCTGATTGTTTGCAGATAGAAGTCTGTTTTGGCATTTCATCTGTGCTGGCTCCAGTTTCTCATTTCCAAAATGGTGATTAGGATATGGTATGAAGATATTGGCCCTGATCCTCCGCTTCCTGCTGTCTTGCTAGTCCTTTACATACAAGTTAATTGAGTTGGTGAAAAACTCTGCCTTCTCGTCTCGAATTGCCTCGCACTCAGTTTGCACTTGCATTGCATCTGTGCAGGTGACAACACGGACTGGAAGGCAGCGGAGATTCAGGCCCTGCTGTGTGATGGCTCCTGGTGGGAGATAATGTCCTGGTGCCAGGCTCTTCCCTCCCCGTGAACTCTGGCAGCCGAGCTCTGCCAGATCCTGCCTCAGGTTAAGTTACAGCCTCCAGCTGTCTGCTCTGCCCCCTCAGTGAAGCTCCCAGGGAAAACATGTGCTGCGCCTTAGCCTCGGCAGAGCAAAGACTGGCCTCAGAGGTTGCCTTTGTTGTGCTTTTAGAGTTAGATACGAGGCTTTGCACAGAAACAGTTCAGACTTGGCCACCTGTTTGTTTCTGCTGTCTCTGCTCTAGGGCATTACAAAGCCCTGTAGGACAGGGCTGGGACAAACAACGTACGTGTACAATGGCTGCTTACAATTTGCCCTTTTGCCATGTTGGATGTATGGATCCCTTTGTCTTTTGCTGAAATGAGTCATGACTTCATTTGGCGACTACCCCTTGACAAGTCTGGCAGCAAGGCAACTGTTGGCAGCCATCTGCTGGAAAGGTGGTTCTGCTGGAGATCTCTGGGGAAATAAACTGGAGAACGTGTGCCGGACCCTGCTGATCCCCTGTGGAACTTGCTGTTCCTCTGCTCTTCTGGGAGATTTCCCAAGGACTGTCTGTCTGTAGGTGAACTTTACTTGTTTACTACCTGGACTCCAAATTTAATTTGCAGCTGCTGTTGGGCAGTAATCTTCAAGTAGAAGCCTCTTACTGAGAAAAATATTAACTCAGAACTCTGATGCTATGATTTTGATTGCTACTTAATTCATATCTTTAAGCGGAACTTGTAATAATTGTGTAGGTAAGTAATAATAGACTCTGGTTATTCTGTTTTCTTCACATCAATTACAGGCATTAAAAAAATAAAAATCTGCTACCTGTCAGGAGCTTCCACTTTTTGCTGGGAAGTGATTTGTAACAACATATTCAATTAACATACTCTTTTTCTGTTGGTAGTATGTTCATAGAGAGACTTTCTGTATTAGTAATCTGTTAATTAGTCAAATGTTCTTTTGACAAATGATTTATAGCAGCATGTTTTAGATCAGTCCTTCAAATGCAGTAGTCGCACTGGATGCTTTATAATGTTTGTTTAGGGTCCTGACTCCCATTCTTTGGCTTGATGAATTCTAAGTGCATGAAAAGCTTCCAAAGAGAACCAGTGAACCCAGCTTTTGTTAAGATGTATTTAAAAGAGTAATTGCTGCAATATCTATTTTTGATATTCTGGACAAGTTGCTCCAAATGACATTCACAATTTACATTAAAATGATGAATAAGCATTTGGAAATATTTGCTCAAGTACAGTGCCTTAGACTTGCAATTTGCTGAAATGAATGAATAGCTCTGGGCTCCTGATAAGAGAAAAGTTATTAATCTGAAATATAGACCAAAATATTAAGTAGTGATTTAGGTGAACCCATAAAAGTAGCATCAAAATTAGATATAAGTAACACTTCCCAAATATAACTTCCTGCGTCTGTGTACATAATGTATAGAACCCAAGGCTTAGTCAGATGTTGTTGGCTCTAACCACTTAAGCATGGAAAGATATATGATAGGTTTTCTGGGATTTTTTTAATTTTTTGTATTTTCTTGAAGGATAATAGGCTCTCTTTGGCCATTTCCTAGCATTTAGATTTTTCCTGATCTCATTTCCCTTCTTCCGCATGGAAACCTGTAACTGTCTCAGGATCTGCTAACCGTTTATGCCACTATAATGAAGATGTTTTACTTACAGAGAAGTCACAGGTCTTTTAATCCTCACAGCAGCCACCTTCTCTTGGTCACCATCTTCTAGCTCGAGTCTGTCCTCTGCTTCTCCATAGCCACTGTCCACTGTATCTATGCTGTCATCATGGCACTTAAGTAGCAGCTCTTGCTTAGGGACTTTGTCCTCTTGTTCCATCACTTTCCAGCCCTTGGTCAGCTCTGATACCAGGTTTGAGCACTTTCTTCTCATAGTTGGAGATAATTTGCCACTAAGAATTTTGTCAATAGTACTTGGTTCTTCTTTCAGCTTTATCATCTCTGAGCTGCTATTGTCGTTCTCATATCTATCACTGAGGAGGCTAATATCACCTCCTCTTTCATATGCTTTACTTACAACTGTTTTGGTCACCTCTTTGGTTTTTATGTTCAGCTTTTTGAGAGCTTCATCTGACTCCCTTGAATTGTTTTCAACATCTTTTATTGCCATTGATTCTTTTGCTGAAGATTTTTGATCGTTTTTTATTTGGTGCCTCTTGACAGATGGCATTGGCCATTTTTCAAATGATCTTTCTTGTAATGGCTTAGCTGATGAGTCTTCTCTATCGGGTAGCCATCCAGAGGGCTCTTGCGCTTGCTTTATGTGGTGGTCACTAGCCCACTGCTGCCAGCCTCTTGCCAAACTAATAACTAGGCTTGCTGTTCGGATCTTGTGGACAGCCCTTTTTGCAGGAGTAGCCCTCGGCTTTTCTTCAGGAGCTGTGTTGCTGTCTGCTGCCATTGTGGCTTTTCCACTTCTTATGCTAAGCACCTGGTGAATGAACTTCCTGAGTGAATAATGTCCAGACAGGAGAGCTGCAGAGATTTAAATAGAAGCAGGAGCAGTTTGTGCCCATGGAAAATATGTCAAACACTTCTCATAAAGATATAGTATCCTCACTGTTCCTGAGTTCTTTTTTTAAAATGGCAGGGTTACATTTCATCACAGCAGATGAATGATACATGATGTAAACAGGGTGGCACATACCTGCAGTGGTAATAGTGGGAATTAACAGCTTCTGTAAATCCTTTTCCCTGGGAATACTTACTCCTCAGTTTGGTGAGTGTCTTGTTCTTCTAGAAGTGTAGAACTTGGGTTAAAGATCCTGAATAGTGTCAGAAACTGTTAAATGCGAAGTGCTGACAGTTGCTGACAACTTCAGACAACTCATCATTATAAGTAAAAAGTAGCCCTAATCGTGGAGTGTAAATCCAGAAGTAGACAATGACAGAGAAATTTTAAATGCATTTTCTACAACGATTCAAGGGGATTTCTTTTTATTGTTCATGGTAATAGATACCCAAGGAAATCCAAGGGTTTTTAATTTTTAAATGTATTTAAGTGGTCTGTTCTTTAAGTCATTATCTATTTATGGCTATCTATTTAGAATTTATTTTGGGGTCTAGGAACCATTTCATATTTGGCATCATTACTTAGAATAAGGGAATCATTCTACTCTTAGAATTATTGTGTGTGTGTGTTTATAAATATATAATTTATATATATTAACAAATCTGATTAGATTGGGTGAGTGGATGTATGGATGATCACGTTCCCAAAATCCTAAATAAAAATTAGGAGAAGTATAGCCTATTTCATTCCTGACTGCGTTTTCAAGGAATAGGCATATGAAACTTAATAGTTACTTGGTTCCATTGTAAGAAAAATCAAACTTCCAAAGAAAATGTTATGATTTTTTAGTTCTGGAGGACTTGCTGGCACGTGGTCTTATTTGGATTTGTAAAATTGTTTGAACTGATATATCAATTGTTACATAATAGTAAACAGACATTTTCAGAGATACAATTCTGTAGTATCTTATTTCTTAGTATAATGTTTCCTAAATAGGAAAGGAAAATAGCATTGCTTTTTCCATCAGTCATACCTTGCAGTTTACAGGATGAATTGCAGTACTCTCCATGTGACACTGAGTCAAACTGAACTTCAAGGAATTCTGTTGGCTTCACTGGAGTTTTCCAGAGATAAATATGGCCTCTTAGTACTCTGCCTTTTGTTTGTTTATTTTTATTGATGGCTGAGGCAATTGCAATAGGTTACATTTTTGTTGTTTAATAATATAAGACTATATGAGCCTTTTGAGTAGAATTCTTCATTAATCTGAGGGGTCAATTCCTCTACAAAACTAATGGCATAATGTAGGGTAGTGTTGTTATTTGATATTTACTCATATGTTTATTTTAGAAAGAAATGTATGACCTCAGGATACTGTACTGTCTCAACTATTGCCAGCTACATCATAACTCTGAAATGGCATTGTGATGTGTACTGATGCAATTTGATTAAGAGGCATGCATTACAGAGCACATTTATTTTGGTAATGCTTAAAGCCTAATAAGAGCAGGAGGTTTTTATGTTGAAAGATATGCATGTGCAGGCATGCATACACAGAGAGTGATCAAAATTACCTAATACCTAAGAAATAAGCAAAAGAAGAAAATAATGCACATGTAGACTAAGCAGTGTGACACCAGCATATTATGTCATGTCCCATGATTTCTTAAGTATAAGGGTGGCCTAGGCCTTAGGAATGAGTTGGAAGCCAGATCTAAAAATAAGAGGTGAGGCCAGGGAGGAAGGTGTGCAATGAAGCTTGAGAGAAAAAACTATCATAGAAGGTAAGATTGACGGGGATCTCCACAGTCATCTCCCTGCCATAAAGTAGGATCAGCTCTACCTATATCTGTTTGTTCAGATTGCTCTATACCTTGTTCTTAAAGACTGCCAGCAATAGATACTCTCCCGCTCTGCCTAGGCAATCTATGCCGGTGGCTAACCACTAACTTAGAAGTTAGAAATTTTTCTCATGTCTTCTCTTCACCTCTGTCACAGCGCTTTAAGCCTCCATCACTGCTGAGAGCAGACAAATCCTACCCTTTTAGAGGCAGCCTTCCTAAACGGAGAGTGCTGTGTTCCTCCTCAGTCTTCTAAGTAACCCTAATTCTTCCAAACTTTTCTTATGTTTTCATTATCAGTCGTCATCCTTTTTGCCTTTCTTCAGGATTCCCTACACGTGGTCCTTATCTTTCTTCAAGTGTGATGTCCAAAACTTGGATGGTGTACTCCAGTTTAAGCTCACCCTTACAGAGGAAAGGCAACAGATATCTTGCGTGTTCTGCTCCTGTTCCTATCCCACATCTAATTCCCAAAGCTTCCAAATGCTAAAGGGCTACCTGTATTGAGAGCTGACTATTCTGTGTAAGTGGCCATCATTGTTACTAAATTGCATTCTAATTTGTTCAGATCACTTTTTCAATTTGTTATGATCAATTTGATTTTTAATCTCTCTTCCAGTGTTCTTGCAACTTGATTCAGATATGATAAATGCACCATTTATTCTACCTTTAGAATCATGACTGAAAATGCAAGTAAGCATAAGGTAGATCCCTTGCCATACTTAGTAAGCTCATCCAGTTTGACAGAGAGCTATTTTATTTCTGAGTGATTTTTTCCAGTCAATATTGCACTATTCCAATAAATTTTGCATGTCAGATAAAAACAAAAACCTGACCAATATCAGGATACATAGTATCTGCTGTTTCTGCCCATCTTTGAAGACTGTTACTTTGTAAAAGGAAATAAGATCGCTTTAATGTAATTTGTCAAATCGAGTTGTCAGTAACTCCTTGTTACAAAGGGTTCTGCTGGGTTTATTACAGTAATTACTGTTGAGGTTCCTGAACACTTTTAATCTGATACTCTGAGTCTTTGCAAATTGTTATAGTCAAATTCTAATAGCTGTATTGAAATTCATGGTACTAAAAATTACGCCTTTGAAGAAGCCCGTTTCAAAGAGATTGCTTTTTATTGATTGGGCCTGACTTTGAGTCATCATCCCAAAAACTTAATGATTACCTAGTTTAGATGCATAACAATAAAAGTCACAAAGTAATGAAACTAGTGAACACCAAGATTATGGTTATAATCTACTAAATCATTTTTGCACAATAATATTTCAAACAAAATAAATTTAGATTTACAGTTTAAATTGCTTGCTGATTTAAGCTGAAGTTCTTATCCAAAGTGTTCAGTAAAATTTTAAGGTAATCTAAGGATGACTAAATTTATAATGATTAGTTTTAGGGTGACTAAACTTATACTTAATTTTAGGATGTACATCAGTGTGGCCTTGGAAGTATTGAATGATGACTGACTTTATATGGTGAGGTTGCTGGTGAGAAGTTAATCATGAGAAAAGTAAAAATAATGACTGCATCACCCAGTCAGACTCATGTTACGTCTGTTCCTTACTTCAGTTAATTTTTACTGCAGTAACAGTAAAAATTTAATACTTTAATTGTATTTAATTTATATTCTTAGTGGAATAGCAGGCCTAGTTTGAAGTGGCCTATGCTATATCCAAACCTCTTTGCTTAAATTTCCTGCTGGCATTTATAAAAGCTAACAGGTACTGAGGGTTACCAGAATCCATTGGGGAATGACGCGATTGAGGCTAACTGACCCTGGACAACGTTTTCTACATGTCTTTTATACCTCCAAAGGTGTAAAAGCATAGCAAGGCCTGGTGAGGTTGACTGTGTTGTGGACTTTCAGAAGTTCAAAAACTCTGCTGGAAGCGAGAATTGAGAAGGTTGTTGTAGAAGGTGTCTTGGGAGGAGTAGCAACTGGAGAAGGCAAATATATCAGTGTCAATCCCACTTATCTATTGGAAAGTTGTAAACTCCCTTCTCTCTGACTGTAGCTGCATGCTCTTCTGGGAATTAAATTTTGGCATCTTGAGACAAATCTACCCATGCTCCTGGAACCTTGTTACTGGTTTTGGATTGCTGTATTTCCTTAATATCTCTAATTTTGTGAACCCAAAGTTAAGAGGAACTAACTGAAACTCCACTAATGATACCTTTTCTTGTTTAGTGGTGTGTGTGTGTGTGTGTTTTCCTGGATGGATTATTCTCTCTATAGTTATATGCATTTTTAAAAAATACTTTTATTTCCTATCCTATCCCATTAAATATTAATAGTCTCTGAGGGACCAGTTTGTCATTGATTTTTATTTCCTCTTTTTAAAGGATGCTTAATTTTAAAGGTAGGACTGTATCCTTCATTCATTGCTTTACTTTGTCAGACATACGTGCACATAAGTTATTCAATGTTTTTGATGCCTTTAAAACAAGGAATTTCATTTTCAACCAATTGTAAGCATATGAAAAATGCTGTCGTCTTACTTAAAGTTAGTGGTGAATAATGAGAACAATCTGTTTTTCACAGCTAAGTGTTAGCAGCTGCCATAATCAATAAAAATCTCAAGACTGAATTTTCTTTTCATCATGAAACAGTTAAAGTACATTGTGTCAGAACATCATATATTGCCAGTGATCACTGAAAACCTGTGCAACTGGATAGAATTCTGGATTTCCTTTAAATTTAGAGTTTGCATCAGACTTCATTTGTAACAGCAGTTAACAGGCAACTGTGTTTAATTTTCTATACAGTTTTGTGTATAATCCAAGTGTCTCTGAGTTCTAAGAAATGTACTGCTGCTGCACCTTTGGACTCAATTCTTTCCAACCCAAACAGTTCACATGTTAGTTGGTGCAGTTTCTTGTGTCTGTATCCTATAAACAGCCAATTATAATTAAAAGGGAACCTTGAATTTGCATTTGATTTTGCGTCACTTCACGATTCAGCTATGAGAAAACAGAGCTTATCCATGAATTATCGTGACAGCTATACTTCTTAAAGGAAATGTGCCTAACAAAACCCCAACAAACTCAGGTTAGAACCAGGGCTAAAAGGTTCATAGGTGTTGAAAGGTACTTCTGAGGGGAGAAGACCTACCCTACCATCCATTAGGTGCACCTTCAGATTATAGCCCAAAAACTCATCTCTCTCTAGCTGAGAAAGACTTAACTGCAAGGCGGCCAAGGAACAGAAAATAGTACTCTAGAAAGTGCACTAGACAAAGATGAGATTGTGTTAAATGAGACTGTGTTAAATATATTCTTCCTCTAAAGTTGTCTTCACTTAACAGAAGAAGGAAACTAAGTTTGGGATACACAGCCTTGAAGCACTTTGACAACTTCCTCCTTTATTTTTGCAGACAAGTCCCCCTGTTTCATTCCACATATTCCATTCCGTTAGGTACGCAAATACCTGCAAGGAATCTAAGCAGTTTAATCAAATTTCTGCAGGAAAAGAAAGAGGACTTTACTTCATACCCTTTTAAGCCCCATTGTGCATTTAAGCATAAATACATCTTTCATCTGAATATCTCTATAGTGTGAACAGAAACAAGAAGCAAAAAGTTATGAAGCAAATTCATTTAACAGTGTAAATAAATGTTTTCAGAAACTAACTTGCATTGGGCATTCAGTTGTTTCTAGTATAAAGGGATTCATGAAGATCATGTAAACAAGATAGCCTTTGAAAGATACCTGCAAATATATTATCACTGAGGAGTTATGATATCACTTCATCAGTGAGTGATTATTTTTTTCTGATAAAATGATTTAATATTATTTTATGAGCATTTAATGTCATGGTTCCAACTTGCTGACGTATCTTAGTTTACAGACTACTAAAAAAGTTTTATGGCTTTAAGACTATGAAATTATTGACTGCTACTGAACCCTGTCCCTGAGCACAACAGAATATGAGGAATTTAAAATCTTCGCATAGCTTTGCAATATGAGATGGGCAGGAGCCATACCAGAACAGGAAAATCTGAAATTAGGCATGTACATGTAATATGATAGATGATAAATGTGTATCGAACACACAAGAAAGAAAAGAAGTGAAGAAGGAAAATTAACACAGACAAAACAAAGACAAAAGGTGTTGGAAAACCAGAAACAAGTAGTGTAACCGAAATAATCATCTTCATAGTATTAATATGCAATGTTCCCATGTGTTATGGTTTTCAGTTCCTTTTTTTTTTTTTTTCCCCCAGAAGTTAACTGCATATTATCTGCTTGTTTCTCAGATTTCAAGATGATAAATGAATAAAAAAATTCTTAGTTCTCAAAAATTGTTCCTTTCAGAGATAGTGTCTTCTAGTTAACCACATTACAGTAGTATGCTTTATGGAGCAGAACTGAATTAATATTTTTATAACAGTGTTTGCTTTATCATCAGTTTAAACTGTATTTACTTCCTATTATTACTGGGTATGGGTATGCATCACCTTGATGTTCTTGTTCATTATCTTTCTAGATTATCAGTTGTGTTTTAAATCTGACTTAATACAGAGCCTACACCACACACAAATGTGCCTTTTCCTTCTAGCATCCATTGATGCATATAAGTGATGTACCCTAAGTATTTTGTGGACTATTTGAAAATTTATATTTGACTTAAAACAGAATTGGTCATTATATTCCAAGTCTTACAACTTTTCCTTAAAGAAAAAAAAGAAGAAAAAAGAAAAAATGAAAAGGAGAGAGAGAGAGAAAAGCTTGAAAGTCTTTGAAAGCATGTTCCAAGCTCTTCAAACACAGAAAAGACTACACATAGCAGGGGAGGAAAAAAAAAATACGAAAAAGTTCACGTGTAAAATAAATCCAGTATTTCACTTTTTTCTTTTTAAATTTTTTGATTCAGGACTAGGCTAATAATTGAGGAAACTGGCCTGTCTCACTAATTTTTCCAGTATTCTACTGTGGATTTTGGTATTCATTGAAGGAAATACCTTGAATTATGCAAATACTACAATTTCTTCTTTACCCCATTAATTAGCTAAGGCAATTGCCATGTTTTGAATGCCTCAGTCAGAATCTCTCTATTGTATTCCACATCCTTTAAGGTTCTGAAACAACAGGTCTATCCACTATGAAAAGGCAATTCTGTTACTATTTTTGTCAATGTATTTTTGGACCTAATTTCATCCATAGAGCAATGTGATTGTTTTCAATGAAGTTGTAAAGTAGGAACTGAATTTGGTGCCTTCTGCCAGGAAAAATCCCTTAAATATTCTCTGCATAAAGCTGAAATTCATTCAACCAAGGAGAGAAAAGTTAGCATTTAGCCTTTCACCCAGCTCTGTGACAAGTGTGATGTTACGGCCTGAATTTGAAAGCATTCATGACGGAAGGCAAAAATCCTCTTGACTAGTGCTTCAGTGTTTCCTCTTAGTACAGAGGATCTCATTTAAAAAGTGACACTGGTATACTTAAGCTTTAAACTGCAACTGTGATTCTTGACCTTTGGTAATACAGATGGAGTCTCTTGAGGGCTGTCAGCTTTACCAGCTTCCCCCTGCTATCGCATTCCCCTGCAACAGGCAGGACATACTGTTATTTATTATTTCTTACTTAACCACCAACTGCTTTAACAGCATGCAGCTGTGTTATTGTTAGTAAAGGTAGACTCCTATCTTTGCATTTCTTTAGAGTGAAAAGTCCTGTGGCCAATCTATGACAGGAAGGCTGCTCTACAAAGTTTCTTGTGTGAGCCCAGCTGACATTAGATGTCAAGAAGTGAATGATGAGAATTCCCGGCAGCCCAGGTGGTATTTACACCGGCACAGAGGTATTTCTGTGGCTTGCAATTGGCCTTCAATTCTCAGTAATGTCAGAGCTGAGATTCCCAGGGCTCTTTTGGAGTTAATTTTGATGAGAAATTTCAAGAATAAGTTAGATTAAGTTATACTGCCAACTCCTTTTTAAGCTACTCTAAAGCGTCTGTCTCATCTGTGACGTTATGTAAGGAAGAGAGGAGAACGATGGATGGAGACGAGGGGAGGTAGTTCGTAAGGTCTCTTCCTCATGGGCAGTGTTTAAAACTGCTCATCATTTGATTGTATTAAGAGAGCAAACTATGCTTTCCTTTTGGATACAAGGACAGCTAATTGCTGGTAGCAGCATGCAAACCAGCATGAACCATACTGGGAAAGGTATAATCAACCCTCTCTTCAGTTTCACGTGTTAATTTTCATGTGACTTCTTCCTGCTCTCTTTAAGCATATATACAGTTATTTAGTAATAATTTAGTTATTTAAAACATAAATCAAGGTATTAGTAGAAATTAGAGAAAATCGACCCCACTGCCACCTTTTCTTGACTGAACCATCATTTTTGGCACTTTCATCACAGGTAGCATTAGCAAGTTTAGCGCAGAAATTTTGAGGAAGTGGTAAATTTTCAAGAGTGACCTCTAATTTTCAAAGTGTGGGGGTGTTTGGCTTGAGGTGCTTTGCTTCTCACACACATAAAACTGTTTCTGTCTCCCACTGAGTTGTTACAGGACTGGACCTTTCTTACTCGTTCCCTACATTACTTGTCAGTGCTCACTCAGTCCAGTGCTGCATACCTCAGGAGATGATTAGAAGATCAATATGGTATGTTATTTGACTGAACAGTTAAAAGTTTAGTGCTCTATAACAGCCCCAGAGTAATGCCTCAGCTTTTCTAGCTTTTTTTAGTATTTTAAAAAAAAGAAAAAAAAAAGTCAAAACCACAATGAGTTGGCATAATGGAAAAAATAAAGAGAAAAGAGAAGCATGTGATTAAATTTGAAGAGTGTTATGCTACTCACATCAGGTGACCAAGTATGGTAATTATGGGGCTACTATGTTCTTCTCTCTTTCCTCTGTAGAGATTAAGGTTTGTGGCAGAGAGCAATGGATCTGTCCCTTAGGGCTTAACAGGTTTTCCAATATAATAACAATAACAGAAACTTAAGTCAAATGTAAGTAGGTAATCTATTATTGCTCTTTTCTTAGTCAGATGATTGCCAATAAATATTTTTGCTGAAATTGCTGCACTTCATCAATATTGGCCTTTATTTCTCTCTTGGTATTTCTCTTCACATAGTGATTTATAAAGATCCAGCTTTACTCAAGAAAGAAAGAGAAACTGATTGGGAGACTTTGAATGGTAGGAGAGAGGTAATAAAGATAAAAGACTTCTCATACATTATGAAAAACTACTGGGAATTGCATAAGAAGAATTTCAATGATTGGAATTCACAGTCAAAGACTGGCACCAGGAAATGGATTGACCTGGAATATCCACTCTCAAACTCCCTTTTAAGGGTTGTCCTATTTTGTGAGTAGAATAATAAAAAAGGCAAGGTTCATTTGAGCCCCAGGGCTACAATATTGGATACGTTTGGCAGCCAGCTTAAGAAAAATCCCCAGGAAATACATCCACTGTGGGTACGTTAATTGTACAATAAAAATAGTTGGATGTAGGGAAAAAAATTCTTATTGTCATTATTCTGGAGGCTCTGGTTATGAGCCTTCAGAAGGCATTTGCTCATGAATTTAAGCTGATACCATTCATGCTATTCAAAATGAAGAGACATAGGAGAGGTCCTGTGATGAATGCTTAGTGCAGCTCCTGTCCTCTTCACCTCCGTTCTTAGTTCCACCCCACTATGCTCTCTCCTGAAGTGTGTAGTCTTTCGCCTTGTTGTGCAGCTCTTCCCATTGTGCCTTGCCTGTGAGCAGGAGGCAAATAGTGTCCATGCTGTGTTCTGCAGTCGGCATCCGGACCCACCTGGAGACCCACAAGGCTGAGCATGGCTCTGTGCAGCTTTCACGCGCTCAGCAGCTGGACTAGCATTCGCCAAACCAGGCTCCCAAGGCCTCGCAACAGTGTCATGGGAAGAGTTAGGTAACCAGCTGGGGCAGGGGTTCATATCAGTCGGTAAACTGAGGAGGTAAAAGGTAGGAAGACTCTGCTTATTAATGAGAAATCTTGATTCTGAGCTTGTTACTATGAATAATATTTAATAGTAAGGGAGGCAGGTTAACAATGCAAAGGAATTTCTAAGGGAAGATTAGATTTCTATGACTGAATCTATTAAAATCGCGAGTACTGGCTCTCTAATGCGGTGTTCTGTCCCAGGGGTGCTGTATTTCAGTACAATCTTTCAAAAACACTATAGTTTCTCTTACATTTTTCCCTTGTAAAAGAAAAACAGTTCTCGGTCTCTTAGATGTTCTCGTATGTCCTAAAGCTCCTATGAGCTTTAAACTTCTTGTGGTGTTTGTCTTCATGCCTTGTTCTACTAAGTCTTTTCATAGAGACTCTCTGATAAAATGGCTTTTTTTTAGACCCTCTACTGCTCCTAGGGACTCTGAAGCCATCTCTTCTTCCTCTCTGTTTTGTGGAAGAAGTTAAAGCTGTCTTTCCTTCTAGGAAGTCTGCCTTGACTGGTGATCACCTTAGAGGAAGAAGTTCCAAGCAATTGTTGATTGTGCATTCCCATTTTGCCCCCGCCCCTGTGACTCTGTTTCCACCCTCAGTGCTTAAAACGCAAGTGTGCGTGTATTTGCAACAAATGGCGTGGGCTGTGTTCAGTAAGAGATACTGTTCTAGCAAGTCACTGACAAGGGTACTCCTTTCCAATTTAGTAGTGCCGAATTAGGTTCCCAGTTAGGCTCTTCACCATTTTAAAGCACTTGTCAAGCTGAAGTGGTTCGAATTCAGCTCTTGCTTCCTAGGAAAAAGAGCTCGGCTCATGCTCAGCCACCAAAAAGGTTGGAGGGGAGAGACTTCCCCATCCATCACCTCCTGGCAAAGCTGTAACCCTAAAAAACTAACATTCAAGCTGCCAGGGAGACAACAAATAAGAACCCCACAAACTTGCACTGTAGAACACTTACTTTAGGAGAGGAAGTTCTAGGGTTTTGCCGCATGTCCAGTATCGCTTATGCATTTTATCCAATCATTCTTCAGCGCAGCGCCACCCACCTATAATTACATCTGCAGGAGCTTGCTGTGCTTTGCATTAACCTGAATGGGCGCAATCAAAAGCAACCTGAGCCACGGTAACAAAATTAGTACCAGACTGGACTAGAAGCCTGAAGAAGGCATTTGACATAACCTGTTTGCTGCAAGGGGTACACTGACTGGTAAGTGACTCTTCTAGATCTCCAAGGTTGTTATGCCCTATCGGGCGTAATTGCAGTTCTTACCTGTGATACCACAAAGATGACTGAGAACTGCTTCCCTTACCTAGTGGTGGAAAGAGCTAATCAGAGTTGTTCAAGGGAATGCTGCAACTTCTTAGTTTGTATTACTAAGCCAAAGTAGTACACTTAGTACATTTAGTCAAAAGTATCATCTAAGAACTCTATTTCATCATTTACGATGGAAAAATTAAACTTGTGTTAAGGAGTGTAAATGCCAGGATCACTCTTCTTTCCACTGTTTTTCTACAGAACTCTATTTTCCTTGCATAAATTCAACAATTATTTTAAGAGTAATTCTTGGTGATTCTGGAAGTTTAGTGATTTCTTTAATATGCTTGGATATGTATGTCATAAGCAAACCTGCTACTTACTAAATCTTTCCAAGCATAATTGTATCTAATCTTTAATAAATAATTATTCTGAGCCATTGCATCTCCTGTGTTGGAGCTGTTGCCTCTAGTTTGAGATTGTTCCTTGGTATTTATTAAAACAGACCAGAGACCAAAGTCCCGCTGTGAAATAATACTTTTAGGAAAAACTCATACTAGGTACAAATCAAAATGCTGTAGCTCCACTATTTAAGGCTTTTTAGATTTTAGATTTTTTTCTATACAAATAATCTTAGATGTCTTATTTTATGCATATTTAATGTTTTAATACACCAAACAGTTGGAGTATAGGGAGACGTATATGAAAAGATCAGTTTCTGATACCTTTATTGTTGCTGATTAGGGCTTGTTATACAGGGACTCCTATTGATACCAGTGAGCATACTGGCAAGATGGGTAACTAATATCGGATATCGTGAACGGTGGTAGCCACCAGAAGAAGAGAAATCTTATTTTAATTGAACAAAACAGAGTGATAACAGTTTAAACAAGTCTAGCATATCAGGACTAGAGGATATGGACAAATGTGTACAAAACAAATGAAGTAAGCAGACTGGCATTTACCATTGTGAAAGGTTAAGTGGCAGCACAAGTGAGAGGTGCAGAGCTAAATGATGGCAGCAATGAATACGCGCATCATTGTGTACATATTGTGCATGCTAACAGAAGGGAGAACAGGCATCGCCTAAGCACTCAAAGTTTGTTATGTGATCATTGCTTTCCTGAGTGCTGGTGGGTTTTCCCTGTTGAGAACATGGTGCATCTTATTATGTCAATGTTGGAAGTGCCCTTCCAGTTCACTTATAACCTGCTAACTTAAAAACGTTTAAGAATAACAGTGGGCAACATTTCAGAAGTATCTTAGTGTCACTGAAAATCAGAGGAGCTATGCTTAGAAGTTATGTGAGTTAGCTCCTACGCGCTCTGTTCTTACAGAAACATAAGTTCTGTGCCTTTAGAGCACACTGTCCTGAGTGTTTGCTGTAGTACAGTTATAGTCTAGAAATGGGCATATATGCGTCATTCTAGAAAGACTCGAATCTTTCATCAAAACAAAGCTCTTTCTCTAAGGTTACTCAGGTACTTCTGTAATGAAAATTCAGTGCTATCATCTGGACAGAAGTTGAAAGAAGCACGTGAAGCTTTGAAGCAATAGCCGGCATACTTCTGTGCTGAATGCATGTCGTCTTTAGGAAGTTACATCCTCTGCGACTGTATGACAGCAAGCAGAGAGCGTCCATGTGTCTGTAATTACTTTAACCATGGCAACATAGGTTGCAGAAGGAATAATGACATAACTAAGACGTTGACTCTGATCCAGAGCCCTCTAACTGGACAAAACCAAAGTCAGAAATTTTCTCCCATTAAAGATCAGTGCGGGTAACTTGTGTAGGTTTGGAACTGCGACCTCTCCCTCTTTCTATACTGCTACTGTATTGCTTATTTGTCCTTGTGCTCACACATTCCCTGCACAGCTAGTTCTTCTCAAAACTTCACCTGTCTTCTGAACAAAAGGCATTTTCCTAGTCTAGTCAGGACTAACTTATATAAATGCATGTTTGCCTTAAGTCCAAAGTTCTCATAGTTTTCATTTTTCTTGCCTAAATTCTGGGTCAAATATGAATTCACAAGTTAAATCTGTTTGTACAGCACACTAACTGTCCCACTTCGGTGTTCTTAGACCATTACAGTATCTCAATAGAATAGATAATCCCCTATTAAGGGTGGTTGCCTTTAAAAAAAGTTGCTGACCTCCAAGCTAGCATAAATAGATCTTTTATGGGAATAAATAAATTACCGTTGGAGTCAGGTTTGTTCCAAATTCTTTTGTGAGTGAAGAGTTGGACATAATTGAGAGATCAAGAGTCATGAGGTTAATGAGGTCGTACTGACGGGGTCTGGTCTAGGTTTGCTATAACGCAAAAGACTGAGCTCTGCTCCTGACATGTCACGTTCAGTTAGCAGTAACACTGTCCTGGCACCGATCTGTTCAGAAACCTGAAACCATCTGCAGTTAGCTGTCAGCTTGCTTTGTGACACCATTAGAAGATGTATGTTCCCTGTATTTTTCCGTCAGCATTGTCAAGATGCGTCAAAATCGAGTGTTTCTCGAAAACAGTTCTATTTCAAGAAAATTCTGACAGAACATCAGGAACTTTCAAAGCTGCATCTTTTCCTGACAAATGAGTGTATCCCTCCACTTCACCTAAAGCCCAAGGTTTTTGTGAAGCAAAATTGAAAATAGTTTTGAAAAATTCAAAACATTTCATTTCAAGAGGTTGAAAATGAAATATTTCCATTTCATTTTTCAATGTTTTGTTTCAGAATTTAAAGTATGTGATGTTTAGTATAAACCTACATTGTAAACGTATCTTCTGCAGTGAAACAAAATCAAACACTTTCCTCTGCTCAAGTGACACATTTTTTAAGGCTTAACTGAATCCTTCCCCTTCCTCTATCAGTTTTTCATTTTGGAAAGAAAGCAGAAGATTGTTTTCTGGTACGTGTAAAACAAAGTCACTATTTTGCTTCTAATCTCTGCCGTGTGTCTCCCAATCCCCTCACGTTCACGAGTGCACTTTGTGGGTGCTGCCAGCTGCTGAACAAGAGTTAATACAGGGCTTGTCAGAGTCACTGCCATCCCCTTGACTACCATTGTCACACCGACCAGAATTTTGTCTTGACAAAATAACTGATGAGACCTGTATCATCTTCAGGTAGCAGTTGCTAGGTCTCTTCAAATCTCAGCAGGTCTGTAGTCTCCCAGAAATTCTGGAAATAACCTATTACGGACATATAACAGGATGTATTTCTACATGCATCTTTGGCCTTAGTCTTTTTCATCTTTACTTGGGCTAATAAAGCTTTGTAAACAAAAATGAATTATTGAGCTGAATATTTTCAGTTTCACAGACATTTTTGTTGACTAAGATTTCTTTGTTGTCTTCTCCTGTCTTATAGGCTGGATAGGGTGGTTTTTCATCAGTCCTGAATACATCTCAGTGCAACTTAAACTAATAACATAGTTTGTATTAGTGTTGTAATGGTTAGTTTAGATTTTACAAAATGCTATGGTCGTGCTTTATGTTGAATCTTAGTTGTTTTATTGCACCTCACGAGTTTCTTCTTTGTTGTTTATTGACGTTTCCTTTTGATATAATGTTTCTCTGAACTGTTCTGCAGCGTTCTTTTGCTAGAGACTACCTTTTACTCTAGACTACGAGGTGATAGTCTAAAGGATTTATAAAAACAATGGGTATCGGAGATGAGGAGGAGTGTTTTATTTAAATAGTGTCTTGAGCTTTAAAATTCCAATCAATTCAAACTAGATTGGAAAGGTTAAGTGTCAACATATTTCTTAATTGCATTTTACTCCACAAGGAAACTAATCTTAAGTCTTCCAAATGCACAAAGCAATTTAAAAAAAGAAACACTACATCTGATGTAATGAAAACCTATCTTAAATGCATCTTGATTCAAACCTTGTGACTCTGTTCCCTGATCTTTTAAATAACATAAGACTCATGAAGAACTGGTGCTACATTTGATTAAAATAAGCACCACATCATTCAGAGAAAAACTTTACTGTTCCTACTGCTCATATGTCATAGTGAGACCAACACCCAAGAAATGCTGCCTAGGTGCACTGTTTCTAGTACTGCTATACAGTACCATTCCCTAGCAATCACAAAGAAAAAACTAAGATCCTTGCAAGTTTCTCTAATTGCAGCTAATGCTTTAGATCAGACACAATAAGGATTCAGGTTGTGACAAGGAATGGAAATAATTTTGGAGTCAATGATGGATGGTCCCCTGTTGGTAATAGATGCTGGGCAGGAAGTGATTCTCAATTCTTAGACCTCTCTGCAGACCACATAAAAACAGTAAGACCTAAAGGAATGTACTAAACTCTGATAGATTCTTCTTGGGGGTTCCCCAAAAGGTTAAGAAAAGAATGTCTGCCACTCGACCTCATCTTTCTACTGCCATCATTTGTAAGTCCCTTTTTCCTCCCAAGGAAAATTCTTAGGAAGCTGCAAGGTGAATGCATGGAGGCTGTGGCTGGATGTTTGCTGCTGAAGTGTCCATCATGTTACCATTCCCTTTCTCCTCCTCTGGCTGTTTGTCACCATTTACTGGGGAAGGAAAGAAGTGAAGGTTCCTTAAACAATACAAAGTTCAGGGGTCTAATTCAAATCTTTGCTGTTAGCATTTATAAGTTTTCTACCATTTATCTTCCAATCTGATGGATAAAGCCTTGTTCTCAGCTAAGCCTCTTTCCTACATGCTCGTTGTAGGGCCCAGATTACAGTAATGGATACATGCAGCCAAGCACGCTTAGGTAGCTCTAGCCAATAGAAAGCACTGTCATATGGATTATCAACACCAAGTTTTTTACAAGCGTATCTAATTTCTCCTGTTTCTCCACAGTGGTTTTCCTTAGTAATGAAGTCAGATCAGAGACCTTGTTTCTTATCTTTGAAGAAGTAGAACATTCTGTAAATGATAGCATAAAGCTCTAGAATGAAGAAGGAAAAAATCATTCTTTGGTATAATGAGACCTTCTATTGTAATAGACATGTGGGAGGGAGAGAACTTTCCAAGGGCCGTTCTTTGCCTGCTAAATAGATTTCCACAAGATCAAAGGACAAGCCTTGTCATCTTCCTCTGCAAATAACTTTATGCATTCCTGTTCCAAATATAACACCTGCTTATCTAAACTGCCTTCTCTAAGGAATTCAGAACAGCCTTTACGGTTTAAAAAGTGCAAGTCAAGGAAACATGATCAATTTGGTGGAACTGTCTTGGTTAGTATTGTTTTGAAACTAGGGGCAGAACTTGGCCACCTAGCAATCACCCAGGTCTATTGAAAAACAGAGCAGAAAGCTACTCTGTCTCCTTCCTGGAAAAGGCATCGGTGGTTGTGCTGGAGGCAGAGGATGGCTTCAGCCCACATAGTAATGGCTATAAATTGGGCCCCTGGGCAGATGTGAGCGCAGCCATGCTGCCTGAATGGCACTTGCTCCTGCTCTGCCCCTCTGTCTGCATGCTGGAGCTGGTGGTTTGGACCATGCTGCTGTTGAGTCTCTGACAACGGCACATAACTCAACATTGATAGCACCACCTGCAGCCTATCCTTTTTATTCCTAACATCCTGAAATCACATTAAGGCTACAGAACTGAGGACCTAGACAGTTTCACATCAATAGCAAGGTCACATCCTCGGCTGGTATCAGCTAACTGGCTTCCCAACTGCACAGTGGTCCACAGGGCTGCTGTTTTTACTCCTTTTAAAGACCCCTTGCCATTAGCTTTATCCTTTTCTTAACTACGGCTGTGATCTTTCTTTTCAGGGGTCAGGTTTGCTACCTTTCCTTTAGTTTCACAGAGGAAGGGCATGTGTAGAAACAGGAAGCTGCCTTGAAAGAAGCTTTGGACTATGATCAAGCAGAGTCTCGCACCTTTCGTAGCATTTGCTTCTTCGTACTGTTTCCTACAAAATGTAATCAAAAAGAGCGTGGTGATAAAATGTCACAGTTGTGCAGGAGGTATTAGCAGTAGCCCCTCTAGCATGACTATTAGATACCTAGAGCCACTAATAAATACCTAGAGCCACTTGTTCCTCGCTGCAGCAGATTTCATTCTGTTTTTCTTCATTTTACCGACTGGCTGTTGCTAACATATATGCAGTGGGACGTGTTTCACCTGAAATCCAACAATTGGTGTTGTCAAGCCTACAGCCAGGCTAGCAGAAGAATGCCCTGCGGACACTGGAGACTCCCATGGCTGATACTAAGAGTAATCCAGTACACCTTAAGTATGTTTACAGTTCCTTGAGGAAAGGGCAGTAAATATGCCAGATCAATTTAAGATCACTCTTAATATGAAATGATGTTATGAAGAAGTTTAATTTATAAAAGATAGAGAGGAGCTCCCAAATTGATCAGGAGACAAACACACCACAAGCACAATAAACGTCTCAATAAATAACCGAGATTTTTGTCACAATTTTAGATTCTTCCTTGTGCTTTATTCAGCTAGCCGATCTGAGCGCTGAGGCTAATGGACGCAAATAATCTCGGTTGCTACAGCTGGTGTCTGGCTCTCAAACAAGTCACGTTCTCCAGCATTGTCTTTCCAGATAATTATTAGAGGTATCCTGGGGATGGATAGGTATTGTGCCACTGCTCTGCAGTAATATTCTCCTCTTGCTACTGCTCATATGGTGGGGGAAAGTCTAGCATTTTACTCGGTATGAAAATATGATTCTTGGTAGGAAGAACTTGTTGCTGTCATTTGCCCAGGAAATAGATTGTTTTCTGCTCATTTTCTTTTAAAGTTGTGCACTCTTGATAATTTTTGAAAGCTCGTAGTCAATTGTTGTCCTACGATTTTCTAAAAATATTTCAGCTAGAAAAATATGCCAGTACTCTGATGAGAATTCAAGTAAAGGGAAACCTTCATAAATTTGGGGCTACGGTTATTAGAAATGAAAAACCAAAAAAGGCCCTGCTGCAAACTCAGTGCCACGCTGTGCAAATTGTGCTGCAGAGCTATTCATCAGGCTGTGGAGCGCTTGGCAGTTGCTCCGCTGGTATATTTGCACTCCTCAAGAGCAGTGAGAGCTGTTGGTCGGTCGCCAAGGCTCGTGGGGGCTGCACGAAGGCCCCGAGGGCCGTCTCAGTGTCACGGAGCAGGGCAGGATTTGCACTGCCTCCCTCCCTCCCTCCGCCGCAGGCAGGTCTCTGCATGGCTCCAGGGAGGTGCGCGGGAGGCCACGCGGAGGCTCTGGTTGCGAGCGTGAAGACCCTCTCCGTGTGCCCTCATTATTAGCTTTGGTGTCCCATGCAGCGAGCTGTGAATCGCTGCCTAGGCTACTTTGGTCCCATAAATAGATTTTAGACTACTTCTTTTAACAAAAGACATCGGTGGGCACTTCTGAAGCGACTTTGCAAAGCTTCTGAAATTCTGCCTTGGCTGACACTGTTTAGGGAGAAATGTGCAGCGTTCAGTCTCTTTGTCTCTAAAAGGCAGCTGGAGCAGGTTTTGGCACATATCTCTAACTGCAGCAAACAAATCAACTGGATGATAAAAACAACAGAAGCAGTTACCAGCTTTAGCCTTTTATTTCAATGTGTAGTAGAATGATGAAATATTTGATCTTTAAGGTTATTGATGTGTGACTGCTTGTGTATTCTTATTTTTCCTTCCCTTCGCAAATCCTTTTAACTAACTTTCTAGAGTAATTTTCCATTCCCGTTTCTTTTCTTTCCTATACATATTGCACAGTTTAATGTCCTCAGCTGTTGCCAGGGAAACAGAATTTTGAACCTGGCTTGTCAAGTAAATGAAGGAGCAATTATTTTTGAAGTATTTCTATAAACTTAGATTAAAGATGATAACATATTTTTAAGGTAGTGTTGGTAGCACCTTTTGCATAAAATTATTCAACACTGAGTGGAAACCCCCTGTATTGTAACTCCCACTGTTCAGTATAAAATTTCCTTTGGGTGACTTATTCGGAAAGTTTCAACAAACTTGGCCCAGCTATTTCCAAAGAGGGATAGGATAAAATATTCTGCACATATTAAACTAATTCTTACAGCTGTTTCCTCTATGTGCAAAGCTGCTACTCTTGTTCAGAAACTTGAAATTTTCCATGGCTAGAATCACCCTGGTGATAGATGCTTAGAGGCAGGGGAGGGAAGGGGAGGGACAATTTTGTTTCCTGGGATCTGAGCCAGTATTTGAGCTAGCGCCTTCCCAGGTGGAAGCTGCAGCTATCCCTTACAGTGGTTTCTTCCTTTCTGTTTTTCAGCAGAAGGGAGTGTGGAAGTGGGAGGGCAGGCATCAGGCTCTGCTTGCAAAGTAGTCACTGTGGCAAATTCAGCAGCCTTTTCCGCAGCCCCTCTGAATCTGAACTATAAGCTACAAGTGCGCATTGGGCAATATGTTATGCGGACAACCCTGAATCTTCTCCTTTGTCCTGTG
Source organism: Struthio camelus (assembly GCF_040807025.1). Lineage (NCBI taxonomy): Eukaryota > Metazoa > Chordata > Aves > Struthioniformes > Struthionidae > Struthio > Struthio camelus. The sequence continues at coordinate 143,445,007 of NC_090943.1, read as the reverse complement.
ATGTCTAGATGAGCCCACAGCTTCCCTCTGCACAGCGTGGAAAGGTCCTTGTGATGCAGCTTCTTTTTCTAAGCTTTTTGTAGAGGTCTATAGAGGCACCATGAAAGGGACTGAACTAGGAAGCACCTGGATAGTAGCAGCAACAGACCTGACGTGCTTTTTCAGATATGGCTACTTCAGTACTCAGTGGCTCAGTAGCTAGAGGAGATGGGGAAGAACATTTCAGACTCCTGCTGGAACCAACTGGAGAAACAGCCCAGCTGGAGGTAGACCCATTAGGAGACTTGGGAAGCGCTAGGATGAGGCAATCTTGCTTCCAAAATGCGTGAAAAACTTTTCCATGTCGCGTCCTGGTAGATGGTGCCCATCCAATGAAACATCTCTCATCTGTCACCCCAACCAGAACAAAGGCACGTACATCTTTCTGTAGGCTAGGGCCTGTGTCCCAGGAGAGGAGAAGCTGGGTGGCAGGCCGCCTCATCTCAGAGTCCAAGAAATACTCAACAGAGAGAGATATAGGACTGGCAGGGAGGTCTGGGTATGTTAAGCTATCGCTGCAGTAGGTTGCATCCCACAGCTCTAGGTGTTTTAGAGCTGTTCTGGAGACTTGCTGTAATGTGTGAATACCCCTTAGATCAGTGGGTATTTTAAGTGTGTGTGTGTGTGTGTGTGTGTGTGTGTGTGCGCGCTTGAGTGTGTGTGTGTGTACACGTACATTTCCATACTGACGACATGACCTTGTCCAGAAGTAGTAGGCTGCATTTCCAGTTTGTAATGTTGCTATCTATAGAGCTCTCAATTTTAGTTAAAAAAAAAAAAGAAGAAAAAAGAAAGGAAGAAATTGATATTGCCTTGCTATCTCACGAAAAGGATCCTAACACATCCTGAGTCAGACCTTTAAGGGCAGATATTCTGCACCATTTCCTATGAGAACTCTTACTTTTTTGATATTTAAGTTAACTCTGGGAAAAAAATTTTTTCCCCAGGATATTGTCTGTCAGTGAAAACCATTACATACTCAGAACTGCATCTTACTGGCTTTACTAAATTGTGCAGGAATTAGATTTTTGCTACTTAGTAAAGACAAAAAAATCTGTAAAACAGAGAATAAGGATAGGAAAACATATATGCCTAGAGAGTCAATAATTTATGGCTTGGTGTAAGGCGGCTGATATAAGGAAACACTTTTCCCTTCCCGGTGTAACTGCAAGGTGTATTGGGAGGGTTTTCACTGAGCCCTGGTTACAGGATACAGACAGAGTCTGACTGGCTCACCACGATCCTAGAACTCCTACTTAGCAGTGATACGATACCATTTCCGCTCTACCCCCTACTTGGTCTTCTGAAAGCACTGCTGGAAAATTTCATTATCCCCACTCACTTCTAACATAAAAACTTTCCAAAAACATCAAATGGAAATGTTTCAAGAGAAACTGTGTTTCTGTGTTCACAACTTGAGATTTTGTTCTTATCAAAATTTTTTTGCCTTTGTTTTGTTTTCCTCACCTTTTCCTCAAAATGTAATGTTAGAGCTACTTATGTGCATAAATTAGCATGTGTTTGTGTGACTGAGATCCTGGTTAACAGTTAATTGCATGTGTTTGTTTAAAGTACTGATATTGCTCCCTTACCATATTTCTGTATTGAAAAAGAAACAAATCCTGAACTGGAAAGCAAATGAGAACTCATTAAGAATCAAAAGGCCTGACTCATTTATTTTTGGAATAAGCCTTTTGTGCACAGCATACTGTCATAGATTTTCACCTGTCTGGCACACTGCTAATATGTTATAGTTGCTGGTGGGATTCTCATCACTGCTTAGTAGTGCTGAGAAACCTATAGGATCTTCCTCTAGTTTGGAATAAAAGTGATAACCCCTTTTGCTGCTTCTTTTTAGTAGTTTCTGCCCTGGAAAGTTTACTCATGTAAAGCATCATGTCTGTGATACCTGGCCTGCATGTCTTTTCTTGCAAATATCAGAAAATGTGTGGTTTTGGTTTATTCTCAATTACAGAGCATATCAATTTGGTCATTTCTAGTTATCAGTAATCAAATACTCCAAATGAGAAATTTCATTGTTATAATTTTTTTTTTCTGTTCCTGTTGTGAGAGTTAAATTTGACGTAGCTTGAGTATTGATTTTGTTCTGAAGTGTTCTTTACTTTTGATGTTTATCAAAATGAGTGCTGTGGAGTGGCTGATGATTGATATTTAACCTAGAAGTGCAATAACTGTCAATTCTTTCTAGCCAGATTTGTCAGGATTTTCTTTTGGAAGACAGAGCTTTAAATGAGGGCTTTGATACACGAAAAAGTTATCAAAGGCCACCAGTTACCAAGTTAGCTTCTCTGCGGTAACTATCTGTGTGCATGTCTCAGCTCTCTGGCACTCTTCAAGAAATGAAAAATAAATTAGCTTCCACCTTGTCTGAGTAAGTCACTTTCAATTAATTAACTGATATTTGCCACGAGGTATGCAGACATGGGGTGATGGACTGGGAAGGCGAAGAGGAGAGTTAAGGCAACTTTAGCGTTCAGGAGAGCAGCGCATGTGCTTCTCCTGGCTTGCTGCAGCAGTGGCCATGCGGTTCCCCCCCCCCGGCACCCTCAGCCCTTACAGTGCGACTGGATCCAGACTGGGGCTAGGAGCGTGTCCACAGGCAGCCCCTAAACCTCTAGCAGCCAGGCAGCTGCTCTCTCAAAACCCTAAGTCCACTAGGTAAATCGCCCAGCCTGGACGAACTCAGCGGGGGCCTTGCAGGGCGCGAGTGGCGGGTGCGCAGCGGGCGGCGGGAGCAGCCTCCCCCTTCACCCTCTGCCCAGCTGCTCCCTGAGCTTAGCCAGGGGAAAGGGCTCACTGAGTCTTTCCAGGTAACCACCCACTTCAATGTGTTTTCTGTCTGTGAGCAGTTTCTGCCTCTCCGGCAGCCCTGGGGCTTGTGAGTGTCCTTTTCATTTCCAAGCTCTTGCTGACACCTGGTGGCCTCCCGTTTTCACAACGACCAGAGCACTGGGGGAAATTTTGGCGGGGAAAAAAGGGCTGGCCCTGTTGTCGTCCTCCTGCTGCTACTGCCTTTTAGCCTATGTATTGCTCAGCCTCTTGAGGAGATGAATATTTTTGGAAGAAATATTTATGGGGTATACGGAATATAATTTCATTTGTACAGTGACTAGTTCCGTTCTTTTTTGTATATATCTCTCCTCAGTACCTGCATAAAGGGACGGTAAGTACAGTCCTTCGTATGTGCGCCAGCATTTCTTTTAGGCTCTTCTGAAAGAGGGATAGCGATGCTGCTAAAGACAGGGATGATCCACAGCCTCAGCAGCAGTTAGTGGGGCTGGCTAACTGCACCGTAAGGCATCCGATAGCCTATCAATCAAAAGTGGCAGGAGTGTCAACAGTGCTGAGCAATTTAAGTTGATTCATCAGTTTGTTTCAAAATGAAACAATTGCTGGTACTTATAACTAGCAATTTGCTGCTTTTTTTTTTTTTTTTTTTTAACAGCAGGTAATTGCTAGCCATTGCTTGTTAGATCGTCCTGATAGTTTCTGACTGTACAGAGGCGCTCAGGGCAATGCTGGGGTCAAACAGATGTCAGGTGTGATAAAATTCATTATTCAGTTGACTGCAAGATTGAGTTATGCCAAGGCCTAATTCTGTGCTGCCTGCCTGAAACGCGTTCACTTCCTCAGTTAGCAAAACAACGGTGAACTGCCAGACTGCGCACTCTCTAAATGACAGGACAGACAGAGTAGTAGGGGGTATGGCCCAAAAGATTTAAAGGAGGGTTACATGACCTTGTACACACAATAATATCCTATAATCTGAATGACAATAGGAGTGGTTTTTTTTTTCTTCACTTACATAGTAGTTTCAAAGCTAAAAAACTCTGAAATGCCTTACAAACTAGTCACTGCTAGTTGCTGGTATCAGCTAAAAGGAGCACTCCGTAACACATAGGTGTGCCTCACAAACTGTATCGTACCATGTGAAATGCTGCTTGGGGAGTGAGCTATGGCTAGAATTACAGACCTATTTTCTAGTTTGTTATTCTTATGGTGCATTAGCAGCTTCAGTTGAAAGGGAAATGCTTGCAGTGCACTGACTGAGGAATAGCTAAGCAGAAGGAAAGAAGAGCTGCCATCTTGTGTGAAGAACTGAGACTGCACTAAAGAAGGCTAAAAAAAAAAGACATTTTCTTAATTATTGTATTTTCAGAAACTCTTTTGTAACAATAATTTCATGTGTATAGTGACTAGTTCCATTCTTTCTTTTTATCTAACTAGTACAAATGAACTGCTTTGTCCGTAAGCTCTTTTTTTTTCTGGCTTCAGTAGTGGTGCAAGCTGATTGAGACAAAGCTGAGGAGGTAGGGAATGGTTTGTCTGCACCAACTAAGAGGGCTAACTGGCTGCAGAGCGGGACATGTGGCACCCAGCAACACCAGTCTTGCACACAAATATTTTTGCATAGGTTCATATATAAAATATGAAAACAGCAAACAAGCTTATAGGCTGCTACATGACATTAACGAATCACATGTTGGCACACATCTTCCTTCCAGACCTTACGGTAGGTTCATTGTTGGAGCTGGCCAAGCACCCAAAGGGTGGTGATAGGCTGAGTTTCTTCTGTCAAGCTTACATTCCTCTAAATGTCTTTGCTAGTATTAGTTCTGCTCCCTACAATACAATTTCCATTTTATAGTATTAGGCTAGATGGTGCAGGCCTCATTGAAAAGAGTTTATCTGATTTCTGCTTCGTTCTAGTAACAGTAGAATATTCCTCGAAGGGGTATCCTTGAGGTCTGTGAGCATACAAGAAGTAACAAATAACTCTCAAAACTTTATTCCTGTGGCCAGGCTGCATAGGGAGACTCTGAAAGAACAGGTCAACATCTTCGCAGTGACAACTGCATGGAAAGTCTACAAAGCTGTAGGGCTCAAATAACTGTAAATTTTACGCACATGTACTGGTGGACTGCTGTCATGGGATGCTGACTGCTGATAAAATGTAGTGACCAGGGTTATCTCTGTGGTGTTGCTGCTACGGAGACTGAGAGAGAAGCCCTCTTACTTCAGCCGCTGGTTAAATCCAAATCTAACAAGCTGGGCTTCTAAATCAGCTAGGTTTTGTAAAGTTTAGTTCCTTTTTCTAGCTTGGAGTTTAATCATAACATTTATGGTGATCTCTCTCTTTATCCAACTGGCTGTGTGAAGTTATTATTTTTCTGCATATTAATACAACTAAATGAACAGTATAGTGCAAGGGCTCTTGGGCTTGAGGAAGCAGTTCCAGCTGTCTGTTAAACTGGTGCTGAGAAAGAAACCCAGCTGATTTGGGGCTTTAAAGTATCTCAAAACTTGCTTTTTTCTTGTTGAAGTTGAACTTCGTTCCGAGAACCCCACCCGGAATAATTAAACACATGCTAGATTACCTCAAACTGTGTGAACATTCATTGGAAACAGACCCAGGCTCTGTGCCTTACAAACAGGTTCTGTGTGGGTCTAAGTATAGTTATTTGTGCCCTCTGCTCAGGGCGTACAGGCCTTCAAACCTGCTGTCGGATACAGCTGCCCTAAGATCTCCCTTCACATCTCATCAGCCCTTTCTGAAACGGTATTAACATACCCTCTGTTGGAAGTAAATGTCTGCGTGCACTGTAGTTGCACGTTTGCCTAGCAGCATAATATTTGAGAATGCTTAGTCATTTTGTGGTTGCCTAACAAATCCAAGTCTTTCTCACTATGTCCCATTTCAAACTGTCCCAGTTTATGCCTGACATTCTTACTTGTCTTTCTTTACATACCTGGACATGCACTTTGAAATTCCATCCCATTTCGATTACTGTTCCTCAAGATCGTCCAATACTAGTGGTCACCCACTTCTTGTATGATATTTTGATTTCCTTCTGATGCTGCTTTCCATCTATGTGTTACCAATGAGTTTCATAAGCACACTACTTTTTTGTGCCAAAAACCTTTAATGAAACTCATCCCAAACCTAGCTTTGGAGAGCTGCAGCGTAGTTCCTTTGCCTCTCCCAGCCTGATACGTCACCTTTTGCTACCTACAGCTATTTTTCACAATTCTTTTATTAGTTTCCATTTTTTTATTGTTTATCTATTAAGAGATCAATCTAGCTTTTGCGTTTTCTTTTCCAAGAAAATCAGCAAAGAAAGATACAGGCTCAGTGTGGCACTGCCTGTCCTTGATGAAATCCCACATGTTATCCCCTTTTCTGTGCATCTCTATTTCTTTTACTATTCTGCCCTTCAAATGTTTTTGTGTTAAGAAAACACATTAAAACACAAATGCCTTTGAGGGCAAGCAAATGTCATTGCATGTATTACTTTATCCTTTTTAAACAGTTGTATTACATTTGCTCTTCTATAACCATAGGATACCACCGTTTGATAAACGCATTAAAATCCTGATCACTCAATCTGTGATTCCATTTTCCCATTTCTTCAGTGTTATAACACTGAAACTCATATCTCAGTTTCCTAATTTGAACATAACAGACTGTATTACCCTGAGTGTGGGCGTTAAAGAAATATTTCAGGCTAGAACTAGCGTTTAATGTGCCATTAGGAAACTTTCATTACTGCGCTCAGTCTGACCTGTTCTTAAAACTAGACAGTAGCTCTCAGCACAAAGGCAAACACAAATCTGAATTATGTCTGCACATTATCCCACTTGCTAGTATGCTAATTCTTATACATATCAATTAAGGAACACTAATTGCAATCCTATCCATATACCAGAAACAACCACACTTTTAAATGTAAATTGTGTGTAATCAAATTTGAGCTATTTAAATGAAGTTCTAGAAACAGATGTAGCCAGTCTATTTTAGTTTACGGAATGCCATTAACCAAGATAACTTCACTTGCATGTCTTGAAGAGAATAAAGGAAATTTATTTTGACTCACCTAAATGTTTGTGTCTTTTTGAGAAGATCCTTCCACAGATCAGAGAAGCTTAAAGACGGAAGGAGAAACCTATTGTTATAAACTATATCTTGAACTTCAAGTTACTGTAATCTGAAACAAGTTTTCCAGTGCTTTCTTTACATATTATGTGATATTTGAAAAAAAGGAGCTAGGATGAAAGAACACCAAAGCTTACTGTACTGCAGAAACCACTGTGAACTATAAACAGAAAATCTTCTCAAAACATGATTAAATAAAAGCTACTCTATAATGTTCTACTTTACATAGCAAATATTAAAATAAAGATATGTGAGAGGGTAGAAGGATCTAGCAATAGCTATCAAATCACTACACTAACCATATCTGGGGTTGTAATTTTCTGACTAATTCTTTTAAAGTGACAGAAACCTCTGCAATTTCCACTCTTCTCTTGCAATTTCTATTCTTCCCTTGCTGCAACTGAGCCCTGAATGTGCTCTAAAAAGCACTTATATAAAATCTGAGTGGGGAGGGGACAGGGGGTAGCAAACAGGACAATTTTGCCAGTGTTAAAAACCATGTCAGAGCTCCTGCCTATAAAGGAAGGATGGCAGTGCTTATGGAGCTCACTTCTCTAAAATAAAACTTTGTATTCCTATCAAATAGGGACTTATGTACAGCTACTGTGTACTTACTTATTGAGAAAATGAATCCTTCATACTTTATCCAATTTAATTCTTTCTTTGGGAGTCTGGGTTCTGCACAAGTAGTTAACCACAATAACACTACCTTGTACCTTGCAGTATACCAGAACATTGCTCAGGCAAGTTATTAAGAATAAGCTTTATGTTAATGAGCCATGTATTAACAATCAAAGAAAAGAGTCCTTGTCATGACATTTAGAATTCTGTTTTGAAATATATGTTTAAGGTGAGACAAATGGCCTTTTCAGCATGCATTAAGATTGCTCAGTCATGCTGTTCTTATTTTCAAAGGAGCTGAGCCCTTTGGATACCCCTGACTTAAATTCAGTGGTAGGTGCTCAGCACTTCTGCTCTGTCCGTTTGCTCCCTGATATGCTCCGCTGCAAAGGTGCAAATTGGTGTATAGCTGCTTACAGTGGAGAAGCATAAGCATGTGCTGAACATTTTTGGGTAGAGGCAGTGATGCTGGATCACTGAGCTGAAGATGAGGTAAACGTAATGGGAAGATGAAACCTCTTAGTATTTTCCTGTCTATTTCAATTCTCTTTTTATATACACAACTAATGTTGTGGTGCAGAGGTCTCTGGAAAGTTTTACCACAGTTTGTTCAAAGCGATTAGTGCTACCTTTGTCAGCATGTAACATTTCTGTGGCATGAGTCAAGATTATTCATCCTACCCCAGATTGTATTATCTAACTCCTACCAGGCTGGGGATTTGGATGTGTGTCCTTGTTTGGCAGCAAATTGTTCTGCTCTTAGGCAACAGAGCTGGCTCTTTCTGAGCATAGTTTTGAAAAGGAAAATGCAACGGACCATGTTTCCCATGGGACTAAAATAACGTGCAACCCTAATTTATTGCATTCAGTGATTAAACAAATAAATTCTTCTTTATATATTCAAATTGCCATCCATCAGCTCCTTAAGGGCCAAATCTATAGAACCCCTCCAGAAAGCTGGAGATAAATCTTTCATTAATTATCACATCCAGTGTTATTACTGCCTGTACACTGCTGGCTGCAAAAATAATTCTTTGCATTTCTTTGCTGTAACTTATTCTTTCTACCGTGGCAGCAAATGTACTCAATGTTCCTCTGGGCTTGTGAGCCTAACCAACACTGCCACTGTGCAGAGCACCATATATGCTTCAAACCTGTCTGGAGAGGATCACAGCGCTTTGAGTGCAGCATTTATCTCATTCAGTCAGAGAGGAGCAGAGGCCATTTTATGCATGCAGACTAAGGAATATTTTCTCTCAAACTTGAGGCTGTAGCGCAGGTTGCTCTGGTGTGCTGGAGAGCCTTGGATCAACACAAACACAGCCGTAATGGAGAATTAATCCATTTCTTGTAACGCTGTTAACTGTACTGTATTCTGTGGCCCCAGTTAGGTGTTTACAATAAACATCTTTCCTGCCTGCAGAAATTAGCTGGTTTGATCCTAGAAAGCAGATTTGCAGTGGCTGCCTTTATCATTTGTGTTTATTTTAAGGTTCTTTAATTTTACTGGTAGTGACTACATCTGCCTGCTTTTGCTGGCTCCTCTGATTTCCCAACCAGAGACATCCAAATCCGTGCATTTCATACAAAAAGTTCTTGAACCATTTTTTATCTATTTTTACTTAAATTTGAAATAGCTGAAACTGGAACATTTTCTAGTCTGTATTATTCATTATGAAGCGTGCGCAAAATGCTCAGTACAAAGCATGGCGTTACATTTCACTCCCGTTATGAGCTGCTGCATTATTGCTCTGAGTTATGGACTATTTTACTGTGGATTTTCAGACTCCTGCCTATGTCTGTTTGTGGAGGTAGTCCCTTGTTACAGTCTTTTATTGCTGGCTGGGCAGTACAGGTGTGTTGCTGCAGGTCAGGGAGCATCTGCTCTTTCCTACCAGAAATCATTTAGACGTTAAGTAGAGCGGTGCATGCCCAGAAAGAAGAGAATGAAATTATCCCCTGCTTTAAATTTAGAGCCCAATGTCTGCTGTTACTGTCAGTAGACTTCGCTGTCTAGGAAGCTCTACGTGGCTACACAATGTGATGTATTTTGTCCAGTTTTCCCTATAGCCTTATTTATTTATTATTTTCCCTTTTACTCTTGTCTCCGTTTTGGGGTGTATCTCACTTGATAAAAAGACAGCTCTAGGATAATTCCTCTCTTTAATGATTTAATTGTTAAAAATAATTCTTGAACATTGCTCATGATGACTATGAAACATAGTCTGGTGTGTTGAAGATATGGTCCATGTGGGGACTCCAGAAGCTTAGTTTGCAGGAGGAAAGCTGGGATAAGATCTGTTTAAGAACTATATAGGAACGCCTACCTCCCACCCCCCGACAAGAAAGGGTAGTATAACGGCAAGCAGCTCTGTGCTGCTCCTTTCTCAAAAAGTAATGCGGAAACATATAGAAAAGAGCACTGCAGCTTTCAGAAGGAAAGGGACAGAAGGTGCTGATCTTTCAAAAGAGCCACCGTCTAAGACCTCTAGGTTACTAAAAGTAAAACAGAAACAAGGCAGGAGCCCTGGGAGGTCATTTGAGTTTTCTGGGGTAACCACAGGTTTGAGATGCGTGGAGTTGACCACTTTTCTCTAGGCTGCTTGGAGGATGGCAGATGTGGGACCTCTGGAAAAGGAAACACATGTTTCTTTGGACCTGAGGCCATGGAGGTTGTGTTCATAGGCTAATGTGTATTTTGAAGGAGGAATACACCAAAAGCAAGATTTGAAAAGGAATTCTTCCTTACTTCTTCCTTCAAATTAGTATGAGAAAGGACCTCTGAAGCTAGGATTTGGTGGCATATACACATCTATCTAGCTGCTGCAAGAGCATCCCTTGAGGGGTTAGGCCTTGTGCCTTCACCTTCTAGGTTGGAAGCCCAAGATTCTTCTATGCTTAAACTGGTCTAAAGATTATGGTATTTTGTGTTTGAACTATTTTTCATCCGGAAGATCAAAACAGATTACTCTTACTAATCTTTTTTCCTTTAGGAGCTTGTGTTGGTTTGGGGGTATGAGGAGCAACTTTACTCTTACCAGTGGGAACACAATCTAAAATGAGAATGTATATTTTTTTAAATCTAAAATTATAAATGGTTACATGAATGTCTACCTGACATGAACCTTTCATTTCTGGATGCCATTTTATTGCTCATTCATTTCTATTGCTTCCTCTGCCTCTTTATAGCTAACAAAAGACTTTTATTTTCATGCCTGAGCTGAGCCATATGCACTAGTGTAAAAAGACTCAGAATATATAAACCAAACTAGGAGCATTAAATGCTGATGAGGCTTTTGCTAAGAACCTGTGATCTGGCTGTTGCCTTTTCCCCCATTCCTGCTTGCATATCCTTCCAGTCCTGCTACTGAATTAGTGCAGGTTAGGCCTTCAGTAAACATCTGAAAAGGCAGATCATGGCATTCTGATACATCATTACAGGGATGCTGAAACCTGTCACAGGAGGAGGTGACCTGGAACTGATTTTAGGATCCCGTTTAATTTCTTAAGAATGCAGGAAAAAGAAAAGCAAGGAGGGAGGCTGGTGAGGGGAGAGAGACTTTAAATAGTATTCTTGACATTTTGAAATAATGATCACTGGCACTAACGCTGAAAAGTTCATAAGTGACTGCCTTATGTGGATTACATAAATAAAAAGGCCAGCTCCCTCTTAGGTAGCATACTTTGCAGCGCTATCTCAGTTTGTGGGTTTAAGATGAATTTCAATATGCTTATATTTTCTAATAAAACTATGACCACGACTGTGCCTTATGGCTCTCCCACTGCACAGTCTGACCACCTTCAAGAAGTAGAAAGCTCATTTTTCTGCTTGTAAGCCAGCTCCAGCATTTGCAGCTAAAAGCATTACTTCTTCTGAGATGCTATCTACATATATCATTTACCATATGAAGTAGGATGGATTATAACAGAGATGGAGAGTAGTGGCAATAAGAATCAAGTTACTCTGGAGCCTTTGGTAATGCAGAAGGGTACAGATTATGGATTAGGGTAAGGATATGGATATAGGTATGGATAAGGGTACAGGCACTGCTTCCTTTGGTACTCTCTCCTCCCCTGCTCCAACCTTTAAAATGCTCTTTCCTATGCTGCAAGGGGCCCCTGCTTTCTGTGATTTTTCAAACAGCTTTTGCATGCTCACACTACTGAGGAATTAAATCTCTTCCTGGGCAATTTCTGTGTACGTGCAGCCTCCGTCAGGCTGTCCTCTCTTCACAGGCTGACTCCGCGCTGACGGGCGCTTAGTCAGCCTGCAGCTTTGCAACCACAGAAAGCTCTCTCACAACAAAGTATTTCTCACCATGGGTAGGAGAGCTGTACAGACACAGGAGCAGAGCTGACAAGGGAGAGGCAGACATCTGCAAAGTGAGAACACAGATAATCTGTGACAGAATGTGATATGTCCGTATGAAATTATAAACTCTGCTGGGGATTAAGCTCTGAACACGTGGAAGTTAGTCTCTGAAGAGCCTATGAGGATGTTTGGCAGATTGCTGCCCTGACCAGGAGAGCAGCCTGATGTCTCCTCGCAGGACCACGGTGGAGCAGCTGGTGCGCTCCGGGGCTGGCAGACTGCGTGTATTTGGGGCTGTGCTCCAGTTTGTGCTGCTGACTGCTGTGAGCTCATCCGCAGGTGCAAACCTCCGTGGAGCCCCAAGGGCTCCATAATGCCTGGGCACCTGCGGTTAGAAGGGGAGCAAACCAAGGCAGAAAATACTGCAAAGGATGACGTTCTGTCATACAGTAACCTTGGCAGGGAATTTGGTTTAGCAAGTCATTTCCTCCTGCCTTCTTGCTCCCATCTTCAGTCACTCATTCCCATTTTGTACTGCGGTTCTCTCTGCTTTCAGGTGTGCTGCTAAAATTGCTTTTGAACGAGTTGCATGCAAAGATCTCTCTTTTTTGAGGTTTTCCACTCAGCTTTTCCACCATCTTGCCAAATGTACTCACAAGCTGTGTTTGCACAAGCTAACCTATTAAAGGAAAAGATCTGATTTGAGTTATCTTCATCCTCAGTTCACCCCCAGCTGTTAGTTATGCACTTGACCAAGCTTCCTGATCCTTCAGCTCTGCCTGCTGAAAAACCAAGATCATTTCATTATCAATCTGACTCAGAAAATGGTCAAACAAGTGATTGTGCTAGTGATTGTGCTAGCATCATGGAAGAGGAGTAGCAGCAGTGAGTGTACAGGGGCAAACTAGAGACTGGAATGACTGAAATCATGTTTATACCCAATGCAATGGTTCTGTGGTCACAATCTGAGAAGTGCAGTAATCCCACCTGCAACTCTCCATAAATACAATTTTTTTTTCTTTCAAGTGTGTAACTGAAAGTGATGTAAAAGGAAAGTACCTGGTCTAGCAGAGAGAGTTCTTCACTCTGTGAGCAGTAGAAATTAGCACAAGGGAATACCTGACTCCCAGACCTCCTGCCGGAATCATCTTCTGGCAAATAACAGTGCATGGAAACATCAAACCCACATGATATCCTTCATAAGGTTGTTGCTCACTAGTTCTTTCTGTGTTGGAATGATGAAGAAAGCAGTAACATCCAGAAATGGAAGAGTAAATTGTTTTTGTTGCCATTAGATAGATTTATGGTGTGAGCATTTCTATATAGTTTTATAATACAGACTTCTCTGAGTTGGATAGTGAATGAAGCAGACCTCTTTAATACTCCTCAGTGCTGAGTGATAAGGCAGCCCCTTGACTTTGTGTTTCATCCCAATGGAACAATATCCTTTTTTTCACACAGACCCACACAAGCAGGTATGGCTGGGGAGAGCTAGGCCTCTCCCCAGTACAGTAGGAAGCAGAAAGAGAGAGGTTTGTGTAAAGGCATAGTTATGTGAAAGGCTCAGACAAGAAAACTTACCTAATCTGGCATGAAGAGGTGACATCAGATCCCAGGTAGCTTGAATCTTGGCACTTTTGCTTTCAAATAGTTATGGCATTCAACTGCTTTGAAAGTAAAGTCACTGTGTTTATGAAAATCTTGTTAAGAAATGAAAAAAAAAACTTTTATTCCCGCTATGTTGTCCTGATAACATTAAGCAATAAAATTTCCTAGGCTAAGTGCATCTCTGGGAAAGTGCAAAGTAATTTGCATGAGTTCAAAGGATAAGACAGATGAGAAAGTGGACTCTTTTTCTTTGGAACATAAAAAGCCTTCCCTGAAAGGATGGGCATTGTAATGAAATCGTAATAGACAGGTGTCAGATCAATCTGCAGTAGAACAGGGTTTTCCAGCAGGATTTTGGACCACAATATAATGAACAACTGATGTTAGAAGAAGAAAACTTAATTTCATCTTTTCTGAAGCTGATTTTTGAGATGCTTCTGTTAATTCTTCCCTTTAGACAATACTGGAACTAAATTTTGGACTTCCACAAAGGATTCGGAAAGATTATTTTCCTGAAATCCTTTAAAAGCTTGAGACGTCTGTCTTGGAAATAGACTTAATGACATTTGACACTGAAAAGTATGAGGCTTTCTTTAGCATTTCTAACCTGAAGCACTCAAACAGTTCTATGCAATGCCTTTTCCTCATTATGATTTTGTCATGAATCAGCCTTCTGAATCAATGGAGTTACTTAATGGTGTCAAGTGCAATGCCCATCTGGCGATAAATGAACAAGGCCTTTTTGCTAGGAACGGCTTATTCCTTGAGGGGGAGCAATCAAAAGGCTAAGCACAGTACCTGTGAGATCATGTTCTCTACAACTGAAGCCCAACCTTTTTAGTGAAAATGGTGTTTTTCACTCTTGTGTGAAAAACACCTGAAACTGCAGAATGGTTTGCAGACTTTTTTCTAAGACGTTATAAGTGAAAAAACCCAGATTTTTTCCTATTCAGCTTCAACTTTGTAATGTGACGTTTGCTGTAAGGTTTTTATCAGAATTCAGTTGGCTCAGATTTGAATGAGGCCGTCAGGAGGTGACCATCAGATGTGGATGAAATTCGTGTGATGTAGGGTCGAAAAAGAAAACAATAGCAGAAATGAGCGGACTTCTCCCACAAAGGAAGGATAGGAAGCCTGCCAATCACTTATTGATAATTATGAATTTTTTTTTTTTTTGTTAGAAAACCAGAGTAGATTCGGACCATGTTTGTGATACATATTTATAGGTTCAGTTATGTTGTGGTTTAAGACTGTGGTGTACATGTTGCAAAAAAATTCGGTCAGCTTTTATGGAAGTTGTTCACCAACTTGGATTTGTAAGAACTGTTTCACCTGTAACTGACTGTTTTTCAGAACGGGAAAGTTTATGACGATACTGAAGTTTAAAAAAACCTGTAGTTAGGGCATGGAAAACATTTTCCTGCAATTGCAGGTTTTTGGTATGTGACCAAAGAAGAGTGACTTCCCTTCGTTTACCTGCAGGACCTTAGATTTATGAAGCACGTTCTTTCATTTTTCATGTTTAACTTTTTACTGCTCTTTCACTTGTGTTACAATATGACTTAAAAAGAGGCACTTGCTTTTAAGCAACATGGCATGTTGAAAATGAAATTACCTGGAAAAGCTGAGGGAATGGGAAAAAATCAGGACTCTATTGCTGAAAGCTGAGCAAGAGCAAACTTAATCAGTTCAGCTTTCCAAAATGGCTCTCTTGAGAAGAAAGATATAAAAGGCCTAAAATAGGACTCTCAAATAAAGAACATGTTTGTTCTCCTCTTTGAATTAGCTTTGATCAATATACATGTAACAGAATTATAGTTTGTTGACTTTCAGATAAATGGAGATACTCAGGGGCTATGATCATTACTAGGTTATGACTTTACATATAAACCCCATGCTGATAAGCTCTTTTGTGTCACTGATAACTGTAAATAATTTGAGTCTGATTATTTTATCTGCAAATTCAAAAGATATGTAAAGCTTTTTTGATCTAGAGTGTATCTGTAAAATATAGCACATAGACCACGGTTGAAACTTAATGATGAACCTAGAAAGACGTTTTGTATCTGAATATTCTTCCTGTTGTGATTTGTCTCCCATTTACTGATAACACAAATGCCTAGATAGACAGCTGGAGGAGGAGGAGTAGAAGCAACTGTGTCATAATGATGAATAATCCATACACTGGCTGGGAAAGCACACCTGTGAGGAAGCCCTCAGTGCTCAAGGGAAAGTGTGCATGTGAATATGTCTCAGACTTTAGATGTGAAAGCATAATTAAGGAATAAATTGTTACGTTACGTGGGGTGTCGCTGCGAGTCTCAGCAAGCATCAGTGCAGCAGAACCTGAAGTGCCACTGCCCCAAAAGAGTGCTGACAAGTCCAGATCTTTTAGACTTGGTGGCTACTGCTTGAGGCTTGGATGCAGACCAAGCACCCTGTTGTGTAGCTTTCACAAGGGAGAAACAACTGCTTCATTTCTCCTGACACTGGGTTAGTGGATGAGTTCAGCTAAGGAGGTTAGGCAATCACCCAAATCAGAGCAGAGATATAAATATTAGCAGAGCATTCTCATGGGAGGTCCACAGAATATAAAACTGGCTTCCTTGATTGGTCTCAGAGTCTGACTGAGCTTGGCAGACTCATATATTTTCTCAGGCATTAAATGACCATGGCTTGGATTATTTCCTTAAATGTTTTCTTTCTTTTTGGTGAAGTATAAAAATTGTGAATGCTTTTTTTTTTTTTTTTTTAAGGAAACTGGAAAGTTTGTGTCCTAAATCTGTATTTATTATAGAAGAAAGGGCTAGGAAAGATCTCTAAAGGTCACTTTGTCCATTTTCCTATCCCAGGACGGGATTAATGATACATGAAGTAGAGTTCCCACGCTGTGCTACACTGGTGAAGCATGAACCACTTCAAAGTGAATGCGGCAATGCTGCATAGAGTTACAGCATTCTGGGGCAAATCTTCAGTGTTCAGGAAATACTATTTTCAGGAGATCATTTGGGATTGGCATGTTGTGCCTGCAGCAAAGGGAGGGAGGCCTGTAATTGATTGAGCCTGTTCAGCCTTGGAGAAAAGTGAGTGCAGCTGAGAGTGCTGAATGCAGCAGGATGCATTGCTGTCTCCTGTTGTTCAGCTGGGCTTTCTGCCCATGGCAGCTTTCCTGGCTTGTTTCTCTTAGCTTGTGCTGTAGCTGCAGTCTATGGATTTCTCAGCCACTCTGGCTACAATGATAAAGTAAATTAAATATGTCCATGTCCACTCTCTTGCACTGAAACTGCCTGGTTCAGAACAGTCCTTGTTAATGTTATTAAACTCTGCCACTCTCCAAAATAGGGTGGCCACCTGCAGGGCAAATGCCTATGGGGAGTGACGCATGGCCCATTGACTCCTAAGCCATGCGTGAGAATGGGGAAAGCATGTTGTCTAGGAGGCCAAAGCAGCACGAGAGACCATTCTAATAATGTAATAGAAGAGGTGTCAAGTCCCAGTGTTTGGGAATGGTCCCTGTTGCAACTGAATTTACTCCTTGAGATGTAGCTCCCCTCCCTGTATGCATGGCCTCTCCCTGCTCCTCCTTGCAGCCTTCCCTTATGCGTGATCTCTCCATATGAAGTCATCTTGTTGAACTGACAAAGCGACATCCCCGTTTGCTTGGGGCTTTTTATCTGAGGCATAGATTTTCTCTAGCAGTTTCTACATATTCTGCTCTGTGTCTATGTCCTGCGTTCAGGAGCTTACCCCAGAGTTCAAATGACCTGTGCTACCTACCAAGTGATGCAAAGAGTGGTTATTGCAGATGATGCTCTTGAATGCTGCTCACTTGACTGTTGATAACTAGTTTCTGTGCTCTTTAACCTACTCTGCTCATAGCATCTGCTTCAGAAACTCACCTACTCCTGTGATTTACACTTCCCCTCAGGGATGCTGGAGCGGGGATGAGGCAGGTGAAGTAAAGAGCATGGATTTTGAGAAATGTGGGTTTCTTTTGCTAGTCTAGTGTCTGAGGCCCTATTCTGTGAAGACAACACAGTGGGAGATTGAAGAACACAGGGATTTTGTTGGAGGGGGCTGTACAGTGAGGCTTCAGTCTGAGGAAAGGATGTAGGAGGTGATGGGGTAATAGAAAGCCTAGTGGCTGGATACTGATTCATAACGCCCATGACAGAGATGATCAGGAAAGTGGCCTGTACACTGCTGGCAGTAGCATACAGAGGTGCTAGATCATGAGAGTGTTGATAGCTCTGTGGGAGCTTAACACTGGCTTTTGGGTGGGAGAGGAAGGCTATGTTACCAGACTGCACCGGACAGCGTGCTCTCCTTTTCCATTGCAGCCAGGTATCCCTTACTAATATACAGCGGCTGATGAAAGAAGGCCTTTGAGAGGAGGTCTGCTGTGCCTTGAAACCTCTCAGGCTGGTTATTCTCAAGAAGGTAAATATGTGATGGAGGTTCAGCCTCTTTTGTATCTGCGGAAGGATCCAGATTGAGGGGCAGAAGCGCCTCTAAGACCACTATGACTATCAGAGGCAAGTATTTTGCTTGGAAAAAAAGCTGAAGTCTTGCACCCCGGTGAAGAGACTATCCTCAGAGAGACAGTCTAGAAAAGCATAGTATGCCATGCTGGCACCTTACTATGACTTTAGAATTGAAGATATAGAATTATAACTTTAGCCTTTGATAGTGACTATTTGCAATATTTTGTGAAGGAATACTAGGTAGCCTGACCGATGTCCTAGCAGCCATAAAGCTTCAGGCAAACAGCTTCTGGATCCAGACTGTCACCATGGATTCACATTCAGTGCTGGACTTCGTCTCCGTTGTAGGAGGGAATAGAGCTACAGCGCAGATATGTTGTTACCCAAAGGTCTGTTTGATGTTTTTCTTGTGAGGTGCAAAACTAACAGAAGCAGAGCTGACTTTGGCTAGCACTTGACTGACCCTACAATAGTGTCCTTTTGTCTTTATAGTCTGACAAGGATTTCTTTTCACTTGTCCTTTCCATAATTGCATATTGTGATATGACAGAGCATTTTGGCAACCTGCTCTCCCATCTAGTTTAACACTGCAATGTTCAGAAGACAAGTGTTCCTCTGAGAGCTGCAGTGTGCATGGTATTAGGAAACGCTGGAATTAATGGCTGCTGAAATTTTAACAGTGAAATTTGATATACAATAATTCCCTGTTCTGAATTTCTGAACCACAGCAGATTACATCATGTTTTATGATGCCTCAGGGTAGTAGAATTTACAGGCGAATAAAATAGAAATTCTTTCCTAAATCTCATATTGGAAGATTTGAGGAAAAAAACTCTACCTTTAAAATTAATATGATTTTTGAATTTAAAGGTAGAGCATCTACCAGCTTGTGAACAGTCCCTCTGACACTGCCACAACTTGCCAGGGAATTCAGCTGTTTAGAAACAGCATCATAATTCTCATATTGGCACTCTTCCTGCTGTGCTCCTCTTATACAGCTATATGAGCAGTAGAAGGCTGTCACTTTCTGGACTCCCAGTCAAATAAATAATAAATATGACTTCATTTAGCTATTGAGATCTTTGCATCTGAAGGTTTGCTATTTTTCAATAACTTTAGAAGAATTTTTGTCTGCCGACCAAAAACTTTGAGAGAGAGGAATGGCTTAACATTATATATGTGGTTGTAATGTGGGTGCATAGCACAGCTAAATATTTTTAATGAGGAAGTTACTGTTATTTTCAAAAGTTGACCCACATTCTAATGATAGGATTTAATCTATCATCTACCATGGATTGCTGTTAAGGATATATATATTTAGATATAGGAGTTAAACTTCATTTCTAAAACAACTTTCTGAAGGTAGGTCTTGAAGTATGTATACTACGAAGTATATTTTTGGAGGAACTTAAGAACATCACAAACTCACAACTCAGTTCACCTTTCACGCCAAACACAAGGAGGATGTTATTGATATTCTCGTCTTCCACATACATTTGTTGTATTTCAACAAAAAGAATAAGGAAAATAAATTGAAACCTCACGAAAATGTAATATTTCTGAAAGGTAAGTGAATAATTATGAGAAGAAAGTCAACTAACTAAGTTATGGTTGGATATCTCTTTGTTGAGCATGGCATAAAATAATCATGCCACTTTGGCTTCTAAAATCTGTTCTGCAGTGTTTCTGGGAAAACTGCAAAATACAGTACCTTATCCTAGTTGACTGGAGTCTTTAACTACAAATTGAAAATTAGTTTATACTTCTTTATATTTTTCTTCCAGGTCTAAGATAGATTCAGGTGCGAATAGAGTATTACCTTTTTAACAGAGCCCCCAAAATCCATGATGTCGTTTACAAACCTTCTGTTACAGAAATCTTAGTAGAGTTTCCCAGAGTCTACTAAGGGCTTCTCCTCCAACCTGTCTTCCTTCCTCCCCATGTTATCAGCATAGTATCCCTCTGGTCATGTTTTAGCACAGTTCAGCCTTTATAAAGATGGGGTAATAAGAAAATGACCTTGGCATTAGTCAGTGATTTAAACAAATACAGTTACAGGAAGGAGATGTCTCCATCCCACAAAGGGCTTCCAGCCTAAAGCCCACATCCTTCAGTGTAATGGAAGACTGTTTTACCTGCATGGAGCCACTTGAACGCATGAGACTCTTGAAGAAACAGAAATCAAGGGTCTGGAAAATATTATCAAAGCTGAAAAAAGTGTAATGAGGTGCTGGTAACAGCTCTGCTGCATATGCAGTCGGAGCACTGTGTCATGAACATCTGTTGAAAGCACACAAATGTGGTCTGTGCTATTGCTTGGCACCCATGCAGCTGATCTACTATTGAAATCTGGGTACAAGCTGCCAGAGCACAGATTAATACTGATCTATTTGGTGTTATAAATGCAATTTTACCCTTTATCATGTTTGCAGGTATTCAGGATAATATCAAGTTTGGATGCCTCCTGTCTTAGGAAAAAAAACCACTCTTAACACCTTTAGTGAAAATTTTATTATGAGACAAACTTTATCTATCTGACTATATTCTTGGTTGTAAAGTGCAAGCTAGAGCTTAAGCAGGCAAAACCAGGGACCACAGATCAATTACAGCTTTTGTGGAGGTGGGTGTTGGTTCGTTTTCATTTGCTTTATTTGGGAATGAAGCTCGTTCGGTGTTCAGGTTTTAGGAAGGTAGTGGCAGACAACATGTTGACTACAGTAAGTGCTAGTGGTTGAGGATCTTGAATGAGGAAATTGCCTTGTCCAGCTGAGGGAGCTATTGGCGGTGATGGCTGAAGGAGAACCTAAAAGAAGTGGTATATGACCAAACAGTTTCAAAGCTGGAGAACAAATAAGCCAAATGTCTCATAATGGCACCTGAATGTTTCTTCCAGCCAACTTATGCTATAAATGAGGCACATCATGCTGACAGATAGGTGATTACTGCCTTTAAGGGAATATGGAAGCCACAGAGTTTCTCAGGTGGAAGACTTACAAAGTTGTCTGCAACTGCAGGTCTGTGAAATCATTTCACGCAAAAAATAAAGATGATACACTATATTCATTTAAATATATATCTATATATCTTCTTATAGGCTAATTGTACCTACTGATTTTCACTGCATCTTTGGATTCATTAGGAGCTTGTCACCTTGTTCATTGTCTCATTGTTCTTAATAACATCCTTATAGTGTTGGAAGACCCTGTCATTAAACTTACCTATTGCTTACATCATAGATGATTTAAGAATATTGAAAATAAAATTATTGGTTTGCAAGTGAGAGTATTTCAAGTATTTCTTTTGCTTTGCCACATGATATCCAAATGATCAAAGATCTTCAGACATAACAGTTATACCATTATATCCTACTATTATTTGAAAAATCTATCATGGTTTCAGATCAGATAATTATGCTTATTTTAACGGAATGAACAGTTACTAGTAATAGGGTATATCTCTTATGGAATAGAGGACATTGTCTCTAAAAAGACATATTCATTGTCTTTTTTTTAGAGCGAGGACATAATTTTTCAAGGTTGATCAATTAAAAGGAAAAAAGAAGATAACCTAGGTGTGACTGAGATGTCCTTGACTTGCCTAGCGGTTCATCTCCATTAACTTTCTGTGGCGGGAATCAGCCTGTAGATGTCTCCCAACACATGTTGTGCTATGGCCAGTAGTTCAGTTCTGTTGAAAGCAACTATCACATTTATAAATTACCAACAGCACAAGTTAAAGAGAGAAAGAGAAATGAAAAGCTGCCCAGGAATGGCTATTGTGTGGGAGGATAGTAGAGGTAATGACAGAGTGAAGAGCATCTCAGACCAAGAGAAACATGAGCTAAACAAAAGCTGATAAGGGAAATAGGAATAAGAGTCTTACAGAAGGCTGAAGACATCAGAAAAAGGGAGCCAAAAAATGACACACTTCGCTGTGACTCTTAGATATGGAAATGATATATTTTCCTTTGGATTAGTGAACCAGAACTGACCTTAGCACTGTAATACAAGATGAAAAGAAGGCTGTACTTTCATAGAGTGACAGGTTTGTGAGTACATAACTTCTTCAGTAAAACCAGTGTGTTAATGGGGGAAAATTTAGCTCAACCACTTTTCATCCTAATGAGATGATTAATTTTGGTGACCTTTACCTGTGTTTAGCTAATATAAATGAGTGCTGAATACTGCCTGCCTCAGTGGTGAACCTGGCCCTGCCTGCATGTTGTATGGCGGAGATAGATAGCTGAGCCCTGAAGGCAGTTCATAAGCATGGGTGGAATCCAAAGTAGTTGTCTGCTTCACCCATTTTGCAAGCTGTGCTCTTCCAAAAAACACTCTGGTTTCTTTTCACATAAGAATTTGATAAGTGATTTCTATTTATGTCAATACCCATATTCACATGCAAACAAGGGCATTTGTCAAGGAGAAAGAGTATTCAGTAGTCACAGTTTATTTTGCTCTGTTACTTGTCATTTTGATCATTGTTCTTCTGCTTTCAAAACTGTCTATTGAGGAACTGAAACAATACAGAGTAACCAGTCCTTCAACACAGTCAAAGAGAGTGGTAATGAACAACCTCTAGATGGACGTTTGTAGTTTGGTGTGCTATTTTAGTATTTCAGGGCACTCATATACTACCCTACTGCTTTTTAATCATAGATCACAAAACAGTGAAGGGAGTGGTTAGCATCATTCGTTTTACAGGTTAGGAATATGAAATCGCAGAACTTCATGGCTGGCAAGAGATCTTCTCGCCCCGTGGCCTCTGCCTGTGTCACTCCTGACAGATACTTGTGTAACTTACCTTTAAAGACTCCAGTAATGGAATCATCCACGCCTCTCCAGGCTACTCTGATATTTCATTATGTTTAACAGTAGAAAGCTTTTCTGAATAACTTTCGAAGTCTTCTTTGCTTCTTTTCCTGTCCATTGTGGACATGGTTAATGGCAGAACCTTCAATGAAATCATTTTTTCTCTTGCAACAGTGATCTGCCTACTGGAAGGCTAGTATGTTCTGTTCTTTCCTACAGTCTTCTTTAAAGGCCTTTGGCTAAGCAATTCTATTTCTTTCAATCCTTCCTTGCTGAAGAATTTTTCAAGATTCTGATCATCTTTGTCACTTTCCTCTGGAGTCTCTTCAGCTGTTCTGCATTCTTCTGGAAGGAGTAACATGCTATTATCTTGTCGTTCGCTATAACGTACATAATTGGTGTTACAGAACTGCTATATCGTCTTTTGGTTTTCATCTCCTATTTTTTTCTGCCTAAAGGTAAATGTTTTGATGATAAATCAGTAATAGCTATACTTGGAATACCTTTTTTTTAGCCCATCTTTCAATAGTTTCTCGTAGATATTACTTACCCAAGCCCTGAGATTGTTGAATCAATCTAATTTCTCTCTGTAAAGGGGAGAAATAGCCTTATAGACAGAGAAAATCAGTAAACATTGTTACCCTTTCTTCAGTAGGGTTTTGGACACTGCTAGTGAGGAATTTTTTTTGACTGTTACTCAGCTGTTACTCAGCTGTTACTAATCAAAATGACTTTCCCCAAGTCACACAGCAAGAATTTTGATGTAACTAACACAGGGCAGAAATTGAGATTGTATTCTGACCAATCCATGAACAAGCAGAGAAAAATAAAACAGAGAAAAATAAAAATTCCAAGATAAATCTTGGAGTAACTAAAATACTCAGGAATTATTAAAAATGTGATATACTTATATGTTTCCAAAAATCAATTTTTCGTGGATAAACCACAAGCTCTTTTCTTTGTGTGTTTGTATGGTACAACTTTCATTTCTTTATATATAAAATATAAGTTATGTTTACAAAAATTATTTTGGGTAGTTTCGAAATGAATTTGCAAAAAACCTCAGTGAAGGGAGTGTGTATTGGACAATGTTGTTGTCCTGCATGCCAGTGATTTTTTTACAGAGGTTCTACACAAAGTTTTTTGTTGCTCCATGAATGACCTAAGATGAGTAAATTTCTCCAGACCTACTGCTTCTAACCTGTAAGAGGAAGTGTAAATGAACTCTTTTATTTGTAGAGTGAACCTTACTCTAAAGGAATGTAAAAAATTGCAGCTGAGCTTTCAAGAAACAAGTTGCACACAGGGGACTTACTATGAAGGAGCTGTTGAAATGTAAGGTGGTAAGACTTTTATAACAAGGTAACTATGTACATTGAAGCTTCAGTATGATTGATTGTGGTTTAGGGTTTTTGTGTGTGTGTGTAATGGTGATGTGTTGTGTTTTCCTTTGTTTTGTGAACCAAACCTGTAGCTAGATTGCATAAGACAATCTGAACTGCTGACTGCTTCAGTGAGACTAAGGGTGAAAAGAACATCTCATTTTTCATCTTCCCTGAAAGAATCAACTACAAGACTGAGGAGAGCAAGTGAGAATCAGATCTGGCTGAGCAGTGCTATTATTCTTCAGTGGAAATTCTGAGAGGAGTACTAACTAATTTTTTTTCTGGATTGCCACCCCTTCGACTTGTTCTCTGAAAGCTAGAGCAGATATATGAGAGTTATGTTTGATAAAGATAAATTCTATCTAATTAATCAAGGAAAAAGTATCACATCAGGTTGAGGTACCCAGTAAGCCACCTTACTTGGCTGCTGTACAGCCAGAAGAGATGGGAATTTTTTTGTAATTTCAGCTCTTCAATGAATGTGGTGTGTTTGACTTGTACCCTGTTGTCACACACTTCTAGAATAGTTCCTCCCAGTGGCAAGGTCCCAGTGGGTCAAGGGTATGCACATAAATTAAATGATCTACCTCTGATGTAGGTAGTATAGAGTTTACTCATTTCTTGCTACCCAGGCATGCACACTCGAAAAGTAAATTTATCCAGCTTTTTATTTTCCACCACGTTGGTCAGCTTCTCCCTGCTTCCACTGGTTTTGTCTTTCCTGGGGCAAGGAGAAGTTGACCTCAGTACTGGAATGTTTCTCTCCAGTTGTGTTGGGATGCAGAAAAAGATCATTTCTTTCTCTGATCCCAGCCATACACAGAAATATCGGAAGTCTCAGTGTGCTAAGATCAGAAATTGAGGGGAACCAAGGAAGACAGCCAGTCGACATCAATATCATTTTCCTTCTTCTGAATTAATCTTGATACAGGGTTATTTTCCATCCTTTTCCTTCTGAATGTAATCAAATCATATCGATTTGGTTATCCCAAATGATTTTATTGGAACTAATTCTTTGTGGTTATATAGGGAAAAATCCAGAAAGTCATAGCCTATAGCTTTCAGGATATACTTTTTTTCATATAAAATTTCTCTTTGAGGAAACTCATTTACTTCACTCAGAAAATGATACTCTCTCTGTAGAATAAAGTGGACTAAACATCTCCTCTAAATGTATGCGTGTAAATGACATATTTAAAAAAACATAGAATTGTCATGAAAATACAAACTCTGTTGTATTAATTTTGATGGAGTAAATGATCCCAGGGTCTCAAAGGTGTTAGCGTGATCATGTCATTGTACAACAGTTAAATGTATCTCAGGGATTTGAGTGCAGAGACCTTGAATTGCTAATTCCCATGGTAAATCGCGTGGAATATTCATGCCAAATTCTGAAAACATATTGATTGGATTATATAGGAGAAAAAAAGGTACAAAACATGCTGTATTTCGAAGCTAAAAACTTATAAAGCTGACTGGGAAACATCCTTATTAGTGGAGAAGAGTAAGCTGTCTCTGCTGGTGAATTTTGTATTAAATACTTTGAAACAGAGGGTTGTTTTCAGTCTCTTTCTTTATTTGACAAAAGGGACAGAGGTGAGAAGGGAGGAAAGGTTAGATGGTAGCAGTTGAGATAATAGGGGTTTATTCATCTTCTCAGGAGCTAAAGTAGCTATTCAGTCTTGGTGGATGGTCTGAGTTGCCGGGCCAGCCACAATCGCTGTTTTTGTGGGTTTGGCTCAGTTCCACAATTTAGGTTGTAACCTGGACTGTCTAGTTGGACTTTCACTGCCGCTCCTAGGGTGGGCTGCACCTTGGGGTTAATGCAGAATCATGGAAGAATAAATCAAAGGGAAGGAGAGAGAAAAAGGAGGAAGTTAAAAAAGATAGAAGTGTAGGTAGAATGTCACGTAGGACAGAAGCTGGAGTATGTGCATATAGTTAGCCTTGCTTTGAGGAGGAAGATGGACCTGATGATCTCCAGGGGTGCCTTCCTACGTGAATATTTCTGTGGTTCTGCCTGTTCTCCTATGTACGAGATTACTGTCCTTGCCATTCCAGTGACTGGGCTGGAGGTCCTAATGGTCAACTGTGGGGGCAGAGGCTTGACAGTAGAGTAGATGAGTGCCAATCTTTCTCAAGGGAATTCTTATAAGAGTTTGTTCGGCCTTTCTGATTCCAGAAGTAACTTCCTTTTCAAATCTCAGAGGAGGATGTTGCAGGGGCGGATTAGACTATCCCCTCAGAATTTAAAGTAGAGAATAGATTTTGAACAGGGAATAGTTTTTAACAAACTATTTCTCCTTTGAACAGGATCTGAAAAGGGTACTGTTGCTCCTGTGAAGTCAACCTAGTTAGGCTCTTTGTGCCAGCTGGCTCTTTATGCCAACTGTGAGAGTAGCTTTATCGACTGTCTGGAGGATTGAACTACAAGACTAATACTGAGAATGTAGCCAAGGAAAATTTCAATCATCACATAAATTCAGGAGTAGGACTGAGAAGTTTTCCCAAAAGAATATATTTCCCTCATCTTCGATGGGTTTTGCTCTTTGAAACTACCTTGAGGGATCAGTTGAATATATATTTTTCTAGATTGTAGCTGAAAAGAGTGTTTTGAAGTATCAGCTCACGCTGGAAAGCATGTTATTTGCATGCTCTATAGTTCTTAGTACATACAAATGCACTGAGGCTCAGCTGCGCCGCGCCACCCCCCCCCCCCCCCCCCCGCCCCAGCATATCAAGAGAGGAGGATCCGACTGTTGTGTCCTCACAGATTGGAAGAGTGAGGTTCACATTTCACCTCCCAGTTCTGGTTGTTTTGCAATCAGCATCCCCTCAGTCCTAACTCAATGACAAGATGAAACCTGTCTGGTTTTCTTCTTCCCGTGTGCTGTAGTTTTCTTTGGGAAACAACCTGGGGACATGGACCAGGAGGACTGCTACCCAGCCAGTGTAATCAGGGGACGAGCGGCACGGGGTGCGCTAGCCCCACATCCCTGACACAGCCAGAAGGTCCCCACGAGCCTCTGCTCTGCATGGGGAACAGCACTGGTGTCACCAGGACATGCGGATTTTGGCAATGGCCTCAGCTGCCTGAAGAAGGCAAGAAGTGACAGGGGAAAGCACTACATTTCCTTACCGCAGGGCAGGAGCACTGGGTGGTAAGTCCTGAAGAGTAGCCTTGCTTCAACTGAATGATTACACAAGATCTTAACTAGTAGAAATGCACTATATGTTGATTTCAAACTTGATCACTTACTAGAACTGAGGTTTGTATTATATTTATATGAAATATCTACCGAAAAAAAAGAGAGAAACTGAAAGAAAAATGTCTACAAGCTGTGATTATACTAGCCCACTTTTATTTCCATTGTTCACAATGTTGATATGACAGTCAATTGTAATAATTAATTAAAATGGTATTGTTCACGACAATCAAATTATACAACTTTTTTGGCTGCTTGCTGTAAACATTACACTACAGATTCTGAGGGGAAGCTGAAATGTAAACAGTGCTTTCTCACATAAACACTCACCAAGAGCCTTGCTCTTTTTTTTCCTAAAGACTCCACATCAGCACTTGATTGAGAACCTAAATTAAATTGTTTGAAGACTAGGTTTAACATTTTTCAGGACAGATAAACAATATACTTTAAAGTAAACATTGTTACATGACATGTGCAGCCTTAGAAATATACCATTTTAAACATTACTGCTGACACTGCTTGTTTATCCTTGATATAAAATCATTAAATGAAGTGAAATTACCTTTAATCTTATTGATATAAATGGGGAAAGTAAAATTCTTAATTTCTAATAGGTAAACAAATGAGTTTTGTGTGGCTCTTATGAAGATAGGAGAAGTTATTAAATGCCAACAAGCCAAAAGCTTAGGGGTGTTTTATGGACACGGAGAGAAAGTAGTCTGAGGCTCGCTGTCTTTGAAATGTTTTTTTTGTGTGTGCGTATAGTGCTATACGTTTCTTGTGGCTGCAGTTTTCTATGGCTGCTCATCTTCTACAGCCCTGTTATAACCTCAGGGCAATAACTGTCGAGCAGTACAAATACGGATCCCCCGGTCTGACCCTAGGCATTCTTCGTGTATGCCCGGTTCATAATCGGCCTGTTGTTAGTATTTAGCACAAACCCTGAGATGAGGCACCCGTGTTCTGGCTCATGAAATATTGCTCAGTTTAGTTGTTGCCTTGTACTAAGCTAAGGGTCTTCTGACTGAAAAGATATCTATGTCTGGAAGGGTGCACCACTCTAATAATGTAAACGACTGTCTCTAGCATATCTGGAAGAAATGGTATCACAACACATACAGTGTGTCTTGTGTCTGTGTCTTCCCACTCTGCTCTCCTAAAGTGGCTTCTTATGACAAGTGTTGCAAAACAGAAGCCAGTTTGAAACATGCTTCTGAGAGGAATAACCGTGTGAAATAGAAAGTTATAAGCAGAGAACAAAAGCTTAGTTTTCTTATAGAAAAGATAACAGCTTGAACCTCTCTCTTCTCTCCCCACATTGGAAAGGGTGCACTAGTGAGGTTAGGTCAGCACACACATGTTTTAAATTAGTGGTTTCTAAACAAGGAAGTGACAATTATTTGTTATGATTATTTGTCAAATAATCACATCTGTACTTAATTACCACATATGCACTGGTGTTTGCATTTCTCCCTAGGTAGAATTCAATGGGAATAGTTTTAGGTGGTAAATTCTGAGCCCTCATTTTAATGGGGACACAAAATTTAACACAGCATACATTGTGTTAAAAGTTATCAATAAAAATGCTGGATAGCCAGAATCAGTCTCACCCCTTATCTCCCATTTGCTATGTTTATGAATCTGACACAGGCTCTGTGATGTGGATTTCTTTCATTCTCAAAACCTTTTTATCAGATAAATTTTGGTCTTATTGTTTTATAATCAAATAGTGTTCTCTCTTTGCTAATACATATTTAACCTCACTATAGCATGATCAGATTAATATTTTTATTATACATCTCATTTATACTAATTTCTTCTATCATTTCATTTAGTTCATTCCTTTGCCAGCACAAGTTTTCACCAATAGTTTAATTTTCAAGGATGACTGCAGTTTTATTTTAAGTGTCACAAACTGAGCTGTCAAATACCACTGAAACAATCTTTGAACATTCATTTGAATAAAAACAGAGCATTTTCTTTGACATTGCTCACTATCTTCTTTAAAAATTCTTATCTCAAATTCCATCCAAAAGTATATTTGTGGAAAGGGAAACTGTATGAGTTTACATGAGTGCTTGTTTGCTGCAAAAGTGTTTGTGCAGTCATCACTGAAAGTGCTTGAGTTTAGGAGGCACTTGGGGTCTAGGAAAACGTAACGTGCTTGAAGTATCCCAAGGCTTTGGACAGGAATCTTGGAGTACGTACTATATTGTGTTCCCCATTCTGAAAGCACTCTTTCCCAGATGCAATGGGGTTTTAGTGCCCCTTTTTGGCATTTCTTTATGTCTTATGGGGTGGGGGGGAATGTGTACCACAGTCCTGTTTGTGATCATAAAACATGTCTGTGACAAATACAGATGCGGAGATATGATGGGAGCTCGTTGGTGGAGGATTTCCCTCTTGTTCTAGGCTTGTCTTGCAGCACTGTGTTTCCTTGGGTGCTCACACTTTTGCAGCGTCACACTGCCTTACACAATGGGAAGTTTTGTGTGTTACAGTTCAGGTCCATCCACATATCTTTACCTTCTTTTGGTATTTTTAAATGAACCCCTTCAAGAGACAATGCTTTGGCCTCTCTGTTTCACAGCTTCCTGAGTAGGCCATTTTTAGCCCAGGGCTGTGAGCTACAGCCTAGTGGTAACAACTGTGATACTCAGCAGACCCACATGCATGTGGCTTCTGCAAGGTTTTCGTTTGGGAGCTGCTATCAGACAGAACCTTAGCAGTGATAGTCTAGCAAGCTATAAGAAAATAAAAGAGTTTTAGTGTAACACATTGTCTATCTATATCTGTGAAATTAATAACCCAAAGAGACCGTAGAAAGATGTGATATTCATCATTTATGAAAGAGTGGACCCATATATTGCCCACTCCTTTTTAAGTAAACCAGGGTATCCAGGGAAGATCCCACATGCTTTCCTGTGCTGATCTAACTCCAGTGTTTGGGCAAGGAAACCAGCAGCTGGTCCTTCCAAATCCTCTTTGGATACTCCTGGTAGAAAATCAAAGCACTGAGTCAAGATACTCTTTAAGTCTTTCTTTGGCTCCTCAGTTATTGTATCCCTAGCTTAAAATGATATTGTCCCGTCTTTAAAACTGATACTGGAAAATAGTCCTTTTCTAGCCTGGCAGTTAAATACTTTGGTCTTTTGCAAAATGGATTGAAAATCCTAAAGCTAAGGAGAACCTGAGATTCTGGTTTCCAAATTCCTTTTACTGCTCCAAAGTAAACGTTTTTCTCCATGTTCCCCTGTGTGCTGTTTTGTAGTCAAAGTGGGTGAGCTTTGGATTGGACTCTGTTCTTTTCATGGGTATTGGTACTCTAAGCATACCTATTAGATTGTTCTCCTGTGGGAATTTAGATTAAATTCTAGCATCTTTTCACTTCTAAACAGCATCACAGCTTGGGCGTGCTCTCTAATGCAAAGTACTTAAGGGTCCTATAATACGTATTTTAATATGCATAAACTCCATGTTATAGACCAAAAAGCCATAACTGAATAATTTTAGGTGCTTGAGAATAGATGATCTGATTCCTTCTGAGGTATGTGTGCCTGAATTCATACTCAGTTTGAGCATCAGTAGAATTTATGTGGTCTGAATCCATTCACAGCTCAGCAGAACAAGATCTCCCTTTCCACAGGGAACAACTTGATGCATTAGGCAGAAAAATGTTTCGTTAACAGAACATGAGAAAGGTAAAATTTGCCTTGCAGTGTTAATGAGACCTCCTGAGAAGCTTTGCACGACAAAAATATTAAAAATAACACACTCTAATCTATTTGGGGAAGAGGAAAGATACATTCTGTATACTTCTTTTGTTTCACTGATTACTTAGGATGAGTATTTCAACAGATATCACAGAATATGGTCAGTTAGGTGGCAGCAGGTATTAATCAGCAAATTACACTGGACAACAGAATTTACTGACTGAAGGAAGAAGCTGCATTATCATAGTGGAATTCAATCTGAGTAGATGCTCATGTTCTCTTACTGCTAATATTAAAACACCACAATACTTGGAAATGATAGATGACTTTTTTGTAAATAAAAGTGTTGTAGTCAGTATGGAAAATTCTATTACTTTTCATATTGTCATACAGAGAACAATGAACCCCAAAGTTAGAATTTAGTAGCTGCTTAGATTAAAAAGATTGCAAAAGAATTGAGGCAAATGACCTCATATAAATAAATATATAATGCCTTAAGAGACTTTAATTTCACAGAGCTGAAGTCGATTATGAGTCAAATCATCCACAAGAAACAGAAAATATGATTCATAACTGAAAATGTAAAATAGAACTTTAATGAATTCTTCAAAAACCACAATCTGGAAAAAAAGTCTAAGTTGATATTAAAAAAACAATTCAAAAGTATAACAACCTTGCGTAGAGGGGAAATGGAATTATCTAATAATTTCAAATTTGTTTGTGACCGACCAACAACCCCTGCAATGGGAGAAGACTCAGAGGGCAAGGTGCCCCATAAATCTCAAGGACAGTGTAGGATGCAACTCGCTAACCGCAGCTGTTGCACAGAAAACTGACGTTATCTCAAGCCAAAGGGGACCAAAGGGTGGCCTTCGTCTTAGATAAGCAGCCGTATCCATTATCTGGACCTGGTGTAAGTTTTTTTTCCTGAGCTAACCAAAAGGATGTGAATGTCTCCCCAAGATTAGCCAGACTAGCATGCAGGAAGTGTATATGTGGCTCAGCCCAATAGAGATTATAAAACCTCAACAACTAACAAATTTTGAAGAAAGCAATGGGTTGAGTTGGCATCAACCCATCGATTGGGGTTCCCGGCGAATGGGGACGCCCAGTGTTGTGACGGTGGACATATTTGAGATCAGTAATGGCAATCACAATGGTATTAATACTGAACTATCTAGCTAGATTTTGTGTATACACTTTAACTGTGATTTCAGTATATTGCTGAATCACTCTGCTAAATCAAAAAACCCATGTAACATCAAATTCCCCCAAATAAACTTTGATATTAAACATTGCACTCTCGGTATGCGTGGAATATCTAAAAGAACTTGGTCAGAGAGTACTGGATTCTGACATTGTTAAAGGTGAATTTAATAACAGTGAATATAAATGGAGACTTAAGAACTGGAGAAACTGCTTCTTCTTTTGTGAAGCGCATACTTGAAATGAAACATAAATCATATAACTGAAACAAAAAAAAATAAGGAAAAATATTTGGCTGGCAAAGTAAAGTAGAACTTGAAGGAATTTTCACACAGTATGTCACAAACAAGGAAAATTAATAATTTATTAAAATTGATAATAATATAGGATTAAATAATGATGTAGAAAATTCAAGAGTGTTAATTCAATTGTTATTTATCTCTAGAATGAAAGAATTATATAGGATAAAAGGGTTATATAAGATACTGATGTATATGTACTTTCTTTTCCACTAGAGTCTTAACAGGGTGCCATATAGTAATTACTGAATTTAGGTTATTTTTA
Organism: Struthio camelus; assembly: GCF_040807025.1. Taxonomy (NCBI): domain Eukaryota; kingdom Metazoa; phylum Chordata; class Aves; order Struthioniformes; family Struthionidae; genus Struthio; species Struthio camelus. Next base: position 143,412,103 of record NC_090943.1, on the reverse strand, counting down.
AATTGCTGATCCACAAAAGTTATACCCAGGAGATTTAAATATGGCCTGGGAGCTGTCTAACTTATTCATATTTATTTTCAGTAAACCAGGGAACACTGAGAAAAATCCAATCTAAGCTAATATCAAGCCAAGATTAAAAATGGGATATGGAAAAATCTGAATAATTCATAGACCTGTCATCACAGCTTTGATAAATGATATCATGGGAATCAATTAATAAAGAATTGAAGTGGGGCAGTGAAATTAACAATAGTCAGCATGACTTGAGAAAAAGAGACTATTCATATTAATATTGTATGATCACTTTGGTCAAGGGAAAGAATATTAATGATATGGTGTATTTAAAGTTCTAATAAATATTGTATGTATTACACCATTGAGGTTTCATTCAGGAAACTAGAGTGATAAAAATGATATATTTTAAATGGATTAAACACTGGTTAAATGTATGTGTAATTGGGATTCGTTACTGGCATGTGAGAGGAGATTTTGTTAAAATACACTTTGTTAGAATGGTTCTTTGTTCCAGACTTATAAAAATTATCACAAATGTCTTGGAAGAAACATGCAATCATGACTGTGTTTAATTACACATGATTCAAGGGTTAGGTGAAAGATAAGGTAACTGACTGGAATTATCTGTATCACCTTTAAGAGGAGATCTAGCCTGTAGTGTACAGCCCTATTTCATGGCCAAAGAGGAAAAGCATACTCCCAGCAATGAAGAAGTAGATCATGGTTACAGAATTCATGACCCTCTGTGTGAGCAAAGGCTAAACTGGCTGGTGGCTGACATGCTGGATAACTACAGTCAGTTCACTGTAAAGTCTTGGAGCTTTGCTCTGTTTGCTCTAGTGAAGTTGCTAATGCAACTTCCTTTGCTTTTATATATAAAGCTAAATATGAAAGAGGAGGGTAGAGACCGTGCACAGCTTAGTATTTCATGCTTCTGCACTCCTTATGGATTATTATATTCAGATTTGGTATATAAAATTTAAGAAAGATGTTGAAATATTACATGAGCTTCCACAAACAATTGAGAGAGTAATTAATTGTTTGGAAAGTTATGGTTTATAGTGAGAGATTTAAAAATCTCAGTTCATTTATCAAGGAGAAAATTATACAGCGATTATTCACTATTTTTAAGTATCTATAAGAAGAGCTTCTATTTCACAAGTAGGTGCCTGTAGTGTAAGAGGAAAAGATATAATCAAATCTAATGTATAAAAGACAAAAGTAGGCAAATTCACTCAAATAAAATGTGAATACTTATGAGAGTAATATGAAAATGTGAATTTTTATGAGTAATATAATAGGGGCAATATGATAATGTAATGTGGTATACAGAAGTAATATGATGGTTTAGAATGATACTAGAAGAGTGAAAAGATAATGGAAAATTCTCAAACCTTGTAAAAAAATCTCTGTCTCTGGAGATTTTAAAATCAAACTTTGATGTCAAAGTCCTAGTTACAACACACCTTCCGGAAGTCATATGGCCAAGATTAGGTAGTAGGTCATTGTGCATAATCATAGCAGTCTACGCATTTTTGCTTGCATCTATGATTTGGTGAAAGCAAGGTCTTGGTCAAGCTAACCAAATCAGAAAAGCAGCTGTCTTTCATGATGGAAATAGACTTTCTGCTTGAATGTTACTGATGCTAACACAGCTAAAGCTAGCTTGCTAAAGCTATTGGGCACTTTAATGGTAACACACAATTCTAAAATGCCCACAGGGGTTCTTGTTACAATGCATTCTAACTCTTTATATGATTTGAACTTGAACTACAACTTCCCTAAAATAAAAACTTGCAATTTTTTAACCTCAGTGGTTAATTATAATTATTTCCTTAAATTTGAAATTGTATATTGTGCATTCTTGTTTTATTCATTTTTGTGCAACTGCACTTAGTGATTGTGGTCTGAGCATAATTACTCTAATCACAGTTTCTGATGTGTCCTGGTTTTTCCTCTGTGTGCCATATATTTGTTCTGATGACATAAAGAACATCAGATTTAGTTTGTGAAAGACCTCTTGAGTGTCTTTAAAATTTCACGTTGGTACAGTGGTTGTCATTACAAAGTGGTACCTAATATATCACTCCCTCCCTATAATTCTGACTGAAAATAACTATGCATATTTCTTGGTGGAGGTTGATTTTGTAATTGCTCTCAATAGCACTTCTTTTGAGTAATGTATTTAGGGTCAAAATTTGCCCTTAGATGAATTTGTCTTCTGTGGTTTTGAGCCTGCAGTTGGCTTCTAACACTAGCAGGCTCTTGCAAAGATAAACGTTATACCTGTATTTGGAGCTCTCTTTTAGTCTTAGTAGATGGAGGTGTGCTCTACCTTGGTACATGTGTGCACCAGCTGCCGATGTGGTGCAGCCAGGGTCAGCTAGTGCACTAAAGAAAATGAAATTCCTTTACAGGCACTTGGAGTAGTGTGCTCAGAAGCAGCGCCTTCACCCTTTTTACACATGCAGTACAGCTTCCCAAAGTACTTCTTGGGAGGACACAAGAGGAAACATTTCTAAGTAAGGTAGACAGCTTTCTCCTGTTATCATCCTTCCCTGTTAAAACAGCATACAGATAAATCCCTTCTGGTTAAAGACAGTATGTTAGTTTCCTCCTTGGTCCAAGGTAGATGTGGAGGATCACTGGACATAACTGGCTCTACAGGAGTGTGTCGGCTCTGTCACTGAAAATAGGGTGCCCTCAGCTCTCTGTCCTCCGTGAAGGTGACTTCTCAGGCTACTTGACTGTGCTGTCTTCCCAAGAAGGCAAGTAGCATGGGATCCGAGGCATCCTGTCACTGAAGAGATGCAGGCTCAAAGAATGGCTGCCTGGTGGCTTACAGAACCAGGAAAAAACTAGAACAAAAAAGATGAAAAATTAGTTACAGTTCTTCCAAAATGTATTTTTTCAGAATTCTCTTTTCTTCCATCCAGTTTACTCTTTTCATATTGTAGTGTGAAAGGAAGGAAGGAAGGAAGGGAGGGAGGGAGGGAGGGAGGGAGGAAGAAAGAGAGAGAAAAAGAGAAAGAGAAAGGAAAGAAAGAAAGAAAGAAGAAAAAGAAAGAAAGAAAGAGAAAGAAAGAAAGAGAAAGAAAGATAGCGGAAGGAAAAAGGAGGGAAGGAAAGGCCTTTCAAAAATTCAGTTTTACAGCCAGCTTTACTTAAACATCCGCTTGCTCCTGATGAATGTTTGCACATGAGGAGTTAAATCAGTATATGGCACATTATTTTTTACAGGATTTCTCCTTGAATCTGACTATATTCAGAAGGAATCAAGGATTTTTCTTAAGGGCGTGGATGCTTTTAAAGGGTTGGAAATATCCCTTGGGGAAGTTTTCATGTAAGCTAAAATATCTATGGAAGCGTACAAGTGTTCTGCATTAGGGTTTCTACATAGGCATATGCATGCATAACCGTGATTACTATAGTACTTCTCTCTTTTTTTTTTTTTTTTTTTTGCTTCAGATTTCAGGCTCTAAAATCTTTTTGTTAGCAAAATTTTGCAAATACTTCCAAGTTTCAATCTATGAGATTATTGCTTTTCCCCAAAAAACATCACTGGTGCCAACACAGTTTATGGATGTCTGGATGTTATTAAAGTTGGAATTTATCATTTTTATGATGATACTGACAGCTTTATATTAAGAATTGAAAAATATTCTTTTAATTTCTCTATTTTGTCTACCTATTTGACCCTTGATAACTATCACTGCTGCTGGACATATCTTTCTGTTTAAATCTTTATTGAAATGAAAGGAAGATTTATTCCTTGTTCCATTTAGTGTGCTACCTGATACTACTATTAAACAGTATTACTATCATCTTGGTAATTGTTGTTGCAGGTTCACAGTATTCTCTGAGCTCTGAAAAGTGATCACATGAAGGGAGCATTTGCCTGACACGGTATCACTCAAAATCTCAGTTCTTGCTTCTCTAATTTCCATGTTCCAGTACATCAGGTCTTTGATCTGAACCTGCATGCTACAATTTCTGTACTAAATCTCTGTAACAAAGATCTGTGTATTGCAACAGGCTTCATTCAAACAAGGATACTAACATAACTTCTGTTAACTGACTGCTAACACCTCTGACAGCTTCTTGGTTTATTGCCAGCAATATTACTGTGGGAGATTCCCACTTACAAGTTAGGCTGGCATCCTGCACCCTATCACCTGCCAGTGACGGCTGCTAGCACGCCTGGGTCCATTTTCCCTTGTGTCGTCCTCTGAGGCTGATATGGCTGAAAATGATGGTGTGGTGCCAACCATTCAGTGTTTTCCTTAATGTAGTACCACTCCTAAAGGAGTGTTTTTTGGGATTGTCTCCTGAATTTAACAACAACAAAGAAATAAGGCTCACTAGAAACAAAATGGAGCTGAAAGAAACATACTTGGGAGCGTACAGTGCTGCAAGCCTTCGCAGTGAATGTAATAATGCTTCAGACCTTATGTCTTCCGTTCATTAGCCAGACCTCTTCTAACATGAGAATGGTTTTGGTATGTTTCTATCTTACAGCCCTTGTTTCTGTCAGTTTTGATGTTGTTGCTATGTATAAAATCACACTGAGTCTTGTTTTATAATCCCAGTGTTGTCTGTGGAATCTGAGCAGTGCAAGAGCTCCATTAGCATTGTTATTCTTCTCTATGGTCACTGTCACGCTTAATTTAGCTTCAGTTTTATTTTTGCTGTAAAATGGCTTTCATGGTCATAGTAATTCTGTTGCCATGATGATCTGAGAAGCAGCAGAAGATTTTAATGAATTAATAATGAAGTACCTGACTTACTTACAGTCCCCAGAGGATGCTTAGCCTGAGGTGGGATGACTGCAAGCTGCATCTGTAGCTGTCCAAGCCTGGGGTTAACCACGACTCGGTGGGTTATCTGAGCGCAGTCTACTTTAGTTGGGTATCAGCTCACAGTTGTGATGGGCAGGACAGAGAGGACCTTTTTGTTTAGCAGGCTGTGGGAATGAGTGGCAGGCTGAACTCCGCTGTTGAGGAGGGCTATAGCAAGAAGAGGAGCTTTGGGCTAAAATAGCTCCCTCATCCCCAGTAAAACACACTTTCCAAATGTCGTAAAACACATGGATTGAAAACACATGCTCATGGCTGTCTGTCTGTTCCTCTAGTGACAGATGAGCACTCGTTCTGAGATGAGACTCAAATATTTTGTTATATACCACTATGAGAAGACTCTTGTTATACTGACAACCGAATGGTATACATCCTACCCTCCTGTGGGTACTCTCTATCTCTTGGGTGCTCTCTCTGCCACTTTGAATCCCCTCTTCTTTGCAATAGACGAGGAAGAGTGAGAGCGTATTGGCATTTGACCAAGGCTTGGGCTGAAATTAATGATGACTCACAGATGGATATGGCAGAAAACTCCTTTTTATAGACTGTCTTCACCAAGGAGAATAAAGTGAAGCTGGTACAATGGATGAAAGCAAGGCTTTGTAAAAAAAATCTGGTTATGAATGACTTCTATAAAGTGTTATTATATTGCAAGACCTATGATTGAGGCCTGCATTAGTATATGGTAAGTTGGTCTTTTTTATGGGATCAGCAGTGACTCAGGCATAGATAAAATACAGATGAAAACTGAACCTCCTACTTTCCTATTTTTATGTATATAAAATATATATAATTTAGAAACCTCTTTGAAATAATGCATCAGATGATATAGTATCAATGAGGCAAACTCACAGTCAAGGTCTTATTGTGCTATTCGTTGTACAAACAGAGGACAAGAAATCAGTCTCTGACTCAAAAACATTATAGCTAAGTATAAAACACAGTTAGAGAGTGTTACACAGGGGAGCATAAGAAAAAACAAGGCAGCTTTAGTGCAAGACAGGCATTCATTACAGCGTGCCTCCAGCCTATTTGCTTTTAAGGCTTCCAAAAGAGGGAATTATGGGAGAAGGGATAAAAATATTTGATTTGTCTAGTAAGATATTTCACTTTGTGTTTTCTGAAGAACTGAACTTCAGATACCTCCTCTGCTTCTGCTGTGAATCTGGATGAGCTCTCTTCCATTATTTGCACCTGATTAGGATAGTTTTCTTCCAAATAATAGCTCTAAAAAAGTTCATAAGGCAGGCTATCCTTCTTTTTCAGTTTGTCCCGCACTATTTCTGCACAAGGAATCCAAACCATTATGTTCTGTAACTTTTGGAACTCTTTTCTTTTTCATATTACTGTAATCTCCTGGTTTTCGTTCTAATAGTTTGTCCTCCCTCTGAAATATTGTAAATATGATCATTTTGCAAGCACTTGCTCCAGGAGTCCATTGTCCTTCCAAATTTCCAATTATTTCTTCTCTATTTGTCAAGCCTAAGTCTAATATTACATTATCTCTGCTTTGGTTTTTTTTTAGTTTCTGGAAGAAAGATTATTTTCAACACTATTCAAGAATTTGAAGTTTCATTTCTGTGTGTGTGTGTGTGTGTGTATTTGCATGTGTTTGGCTCTTTGGATCAGAAGATTTGTCCATTGAATCTCTTTGTGTGGTCACTTTCCTGGCACTTTAGAAGATGATGAATACCTGCTACAATGCAACTAGCTAACTGCCTGCTGCTGTCTAGGAGAGCTGGAGAGTGAAGAAAGGGCTCCTTCCAGATTTCTCCAGCAAGCTTCTCATTTCCTTACATGAGAGACGTTACTATCCTTATATGAGCAGGTCTGTCTATAAGATGCCATTGAAACTAAACAAAGGATTTGAATGAATCAAAGTAATATTAAGAATTTTTTACGGTCAGGTTTTAGAGTTATTCAAAATCTATCAGACTAAATCATGTCTATAAGATCTTTATTTGAATAATCCATGATATGTTCTTTGTGTAAGGCTTGATCTTTCCTGGACCACTTCAGATGTGGTATGATAAAATTTTGCTTTCTGTTAATTCTTGCAGTGGAGGGAAAGAGCTGAAGGGTTCAGGTTTGTGACTTGTAGACTTTCAAGGACCAGAGTACTTGATCTTTTAGCCCTCAAGAGCATTATGACTGCAGAAACACATTTCTGGAGTTTATCTTCAGCCTTCAAAGAGAGAATTCAGAAATGGTGATGGGACACTGTACAAGTTTAAACGTTCTGGCTTCTTCCACAGTTTTTGGATTAGGAGAACTGGGAATAAGGCAAATGATTCTGATACACAGGACAAAATGGCACACGTGCTAACTTCTTTAGATGTGAAGAAATAGAGTTGGCAGTTGTGTATTAGAGTGACAAAGAGAAGCACAACAGAAAAACTGAAGAGGCTACAGTGATGAATGCAAAAAATGACTTTGCACATTGAAAATTGAATTCAAGCCTTGCTGTAGACTTCCTCCTAGGCTTTGGTGAACTCACTGATCAGTCCCTCTGTTCCTCAGTTGTCTGCCTGTAAAAATCATCCACTCACATTATTCTTTTGGTCTGTAATGTCTTCAGGGAGTAAACTTATCTCCTTATGTGACTGTATCTCACTCAAAGATGGGAGATCCTTCTGGCAATGGAGTGATACTGTCTCATCCCTTCCCTTCCCTTCCCCAAGAACCAAAATAAATAAACCCCTATTTTACGTATTTCAAAGTCTAGAAATCCTGGAATTTATGTTTGTGTGTGTGTGTGTGTGTGTGTCTGTGTGTGTACATTATAATACAGTTTTTAATCTTTTATTCTTTCCTTCATAGGTTCCCACCTTTCAATGCAATGAAAGTCAAGAGTCTGAAAATGAATTGCTAATACATACTAGAAGAACATGTATGTGGCCTCACCAGTTGCAGAAATGGGAAGGCATATAATGATTAGGAGAAATGAAGCACTTGCTTTCACAGTCCAGGATCTGAAGAGCAAAAAAAGGGTCTGGAGGCCAACAAAGTTAGATTTCTGTAGTCTATAGATGGATAGATGGAGAGGTACTTCCAGAAGCTGATTAACCTCTTTCAGTTTAAACATGCACCTTAAGGAGACTCATTTAGTATTTATGCCCCTATATCAACTGCAGAGGAAACCTAGAGGACTACTTTTAATTAGTTAGATGCCTAACTCTGAGATGACTCAAATTATTTAAGGTAAATCTTATCCTAAATGATGTGCCTAAGGTCGCAAAAGAAATTAATTTTGTAATGTGAACATACATACATTCTCCAGAAACTATTTTATGCAAAATACCATTCTTCAAATACTATGTTCCCTATGGCAGGGATTCTCTTTAATTTAATATGTGGAGCTCTCAGCACCTTGTGGGCGTTATACTGATGAATAATGAATGACAAAACAATACTTCTTTTCCCTGTGAGCTATTACTATCATCATAAAGTAGTAATATTTCATGGTAAGTAAACTGATCTTTCTGCTGCATAATCAAACAGCACAGAAACCTGACAGCAGGAACAATTGAGATGCGTGTTTCAGAACCTCATTCAAAAAAACCCCTAAAACTAAGAAGGTTTTAGTTAAAAAATTTTTTTCTGTTGTTGTTCAGCAGAATATAAATAAAATTACGCAGCGTAACAGTTCTTAACAGATGGTTACCATTTCACCTTCAGATTGCAGAAAGCCCTAGAACAAAGCAATTAAAGTTCTTTGATGCAGAACTAGTGAACAGATTTTAATAATTTCTTTCAAATTGGAGACACCTGGCCCCCCATAAAGTGCTATAAGTTAGATGATGGAGGTGTACAATAGAAATAAATCCCTGATGTCACCAGCAAGGTTTTGGTGGCAAAATCATAAGGGCCAGTTAGAAAATAATTAAGAATTACGTTTTTGGTTTTCTACTATTAATACAATAAAATATTACAAATAAATCAATAGAATAATTGTAAAGATATTCTGAGGCAAGATTGCATTGTTTTGATTTCCCACTACTGAAAATGTTTTACCTCCTTTCAGAGAATGCTGTACAGGATATGGATATTCAACAACACCAGCTTTTATTGTTCACCTTTATAAAACTCATGGGCTTAACCCGGAAAGGATCAGGAAGCACATGTAAAATGTTACTTTATCTTACTTACTCTTATTCTGTTTTCTTCATGTAACACCTGCCTTCAGAAGATTTAAATATATTCCCTTAGTTGCAATATGTGCCTAAGAGAAGACATTAGGCCAAAAACACTGGCATGACACATACGTGGCAGCTATACTGTACGAAGAGGAGGGAAAAAGGGCAGCCTACATTATTGCTAAGATTTAGTTTCACCTGAGTTCTGCCAAACTCTTTCTTTCCTTTCTCATTCATTCAACTCTGTTATCATAAGGTCACGTCTGTCTCATTTTCCTCAGCGAAGCGCTGTCACAATCCTGTGCTCATCTCTGGAACAAGTGAGCTGATGGCAAGCTACTTGCATGGCTCTAGCTCCATGTTGATTAGATCCTGCATGGCTCATTTGATGTTAGTACCGTGTGTGGCATAAATACTCTGCAGGGCGTCTGGCAAATCAATCAGCTCTGCTGGCCAACAGCGCTGGTGTAATATCCCAGTAGGGCTTGCTCTTAGCTACCTTGAGAAGTTACAAAAGGAATTTCATAGCGTGGTTATTAGGCTTTGTAGTCCAGGAGTTCCCATCCAATCCTATGGTCCTGTTTTACTCTAAAACCTCTCATTTTCTTTATATAATGCATTATATAAGGTAATCATGCCTAGTGTTTGTAGAATATTAGATACTCCTTGGAGTGTATGAGATGTGAAAGAAGCAGCACAGGAAGGAGTATAGGAAAGTAAATATTCCAAGTTAATCTGGTTAATTAATTTATCTGAGGTCATAAATTTAAATGTGACCACTGAACCTATCTTTGATAAACCTATCAGTTTTCTGTATGCTAAAGAAGCCTTAAAGTGGTTGGATTCAGTAAGTTTTTACAAATAAGGTAGCCACTCCAGCACCAAAATAGCATTGCTCAAGACCCCACATTTTCTAAAAAAAGACAAAAGACACAAATAAGATTACCTTGATTTTTCTCAGATGATAGTATTTTGATCTACAGCAAACTGGGGTAAATGGAAAAGAGGGGGAATAAGAGTCATGATTCTCTTTGTGCAGAGACATCGCTTACTGTGACTTGAATATTTAAATAGCTAAACCTTGTATCCCAAGGCTGATTCTGTGTATATAATATAACCAAGATAATGTATTTTCTAACTGGGCTACTTTCATGTAATTAGAATCAGATTTCAGTTTCATGAAAATCAAAATCAGAAGAGGTCCTTGCATATGAAAAACACAGACTTGGTGCAGACATTACATATTCTTCTAGCTTTTTTTGTCTAAATTGTATTTGACTGATTTACTCTATGTTATCATGTACAATAGCCTTTTACAATGTATATCTGGCAAAGATATCCATCAAATTGAATACAATAAACATTATAATGCAATAATTTGGTTTTGGTTTGAGATTTGGGAATTAGTTCCTTTAAAGTGGACCACATTTCACAATCCGATCCATTCAATTGCATGATTTTCCTGTTCATTGGAGCAACCTCAGTAACACAGTAGATTTGTGCTTAGTATGTTATAACTTATTTTGACCTTTTCTGCAACAAATAAATCAGTAGAATCAAACATACTTGTGCCCAGGTTTACTATCAGAACAAAGCAGGGCTGGAGGGCAAGTGGGTACCTCATTTCATTCCATAATCTTGTGAGATATTTGCACAGAAACAGGCAAAATGTATAAAGCACATTTAAGCACAATTATACGGTAGTTGCCTTTCGGACCATTTTTCACCCGCATTGTAAACAGACAAACAAAATATCAGAAAAACTAACTGGAGAAACAGTATGTCTGCACTCCTCTTAAATCCTTAAAACTCTTCCTCAGTGTTTGCAGCTTTATTCTCTGATGCTTTTGTTTCAGCCCAGCAATTTCTGTAAAATAAGCTACAGTGTTTTATTTCTGTTTCCAGGATTGGGCATTTTAAGATTGCGAGATGTCAAGACCCAGAAGTTGTTAGCCATTTTGTGAGGTGATTAAGTGCCATGGTATTGCAGAAGCAGGGATTTAGAGGTGAATGCCTGCACTTCCTGATGCACAGAAGATAGTGTCCTTGAAAGAAAAGCATTTGGAAATCCCCATTAAGAAAGAAAGGATTATGAAGCCATTGGTGGCTTGTTTTGTGAATGAGGTGCAGTTAATGGTGCATACAAACAGAAAGAACGTGCAGCCTTCAGCTCACTGCGGGAAACCTAGCTTCCTTCCAAAATGGGGTGAGGGAGGGCAGCACCTCAGACTGGTAAAGATAGTTGGGAAAGGTAGTCCTAGACAGCTGTCAGGCCTGGCTGGGAAGATTTATGCCTTAAGTAGGAAATACAATTGCAGTTGCCATTGTGTAGTGAAAGATAGTTGGTATGGAAATAAGAGCAGCACATGTTTATGAAATCTGACAATGATGTGATGACTTCTCACTGGAGCAAGGAGATAAGAAAAAATGAGAAAGTTTAAAGCTGCTTGTTTGATTGTTTTTTTTATGATACCTTGTAACACACAGTGTGTGTCTGGCAAAATATATTTAATTTTGCTTTAATTTTAAAGATACTAAAGAACCTCTGTTAGATCACATTACAATATGGGCAAATCAACAGTGTGGTTAATTCTAGGATAGCATTTGTATAAGGTCAGAGTATGAGCTACCAGACTGCATAATTATTGGCCTGTTTAATTTCACCCATCTCTGATCATATTGATTTTTCTTTTCCATCAGTGATGCCAGCATCATCACCATACATTGTGCACTCCTCTGAAACACTGTGAGATGGATTCATGCCATGTAGTTGTTGACATTGAATGGAAGTGGCTCAGTTAGTGGCTAATTACCTTTTCAAGGTGGATATTGCCATTGTCTGTTTCCCAATTCTGTGTGGCTGCCTTGTTTTAGATGTTCAGTTGTCATAGAAAGATCTTTGTATGACTCCAGGAGTTCATCCACATTACGCAGCTCGCTAGACTGAGACTTTCATAGTGATCATTAGCACTAAAGGTAGGACATAACCCTTGACTATGCTTGGCACCTGTGAAGGTAAAACTACTGAATCTGGTATCCTCCAGGAATTTAGTAAAGAATGCATCACAACGTGCTTTAGTAAGCATTCATCACAACAGTAAGCATGAAATGAAACATTCTGGGTCAAGCACTGTATTTTATTTTTCATTGTCATGTTTTTATTGTGAGAGTTGCGGTGGTTTGCAAATGCTTTCCTCCATCTGTCTTCATCATCTTTCTCATATAAAACCATCCTAGAGTGGCTGTTTAAACTCTGTTTAGTCTTTCGCTTTCCTGACTGGCTTTTCTGAAGCATATTGCTTCAGTTATTGCCATTATTCAACAGAGGAAAAGTCAGTCTTCTGTGGCAGAATGGATAGGTAAAATAAAATCTTTTACAAGATCATACAGGCTCTTATCCTTACTAGAAGAGTGTTTGATGTTAGGCTGGAGAAGAGATCAAGTCCCTTTTTACTGTTAGGAGCTTTTCACTCCTTCAGCATTAACTTAGACTGTGTATGTAGGTCTGGCCTGTTGTGACTGAAGAGGACTTTCCTGTCATGTGGTTTTCATTCTCTTCGCTTTCTTTGTCTTTTGCTGGAACTGGTCCTCCTTCTCCTTTCTTTTCCATCATTCCTACTTGCCAAGCGCTGCTTGATCTCTCTGCTGTCACCATCTCTTTGCTCTGAGTCAGAGAAGGGAGAGGTTGGTGTGCCAAAACCGAATAGTCCATTGACTCCACCTCCACCAACTCCCTCTTCATTACCATGGACAAAAGCAGATTTCTCAGAAAGAATTTAAGAACAGAGAAAACATATAATGGTATACTCAGTTAGAGATTTACTCTTTCCAGAATATTCTCCCAGCCTCCAAAACTTTGTGGTGTAGGAAATCCTTGGGCTTGCAGCAGTGTGTGTGAATAAAATGATCACTGAAGGAAGAGGGAGAATAAAATACTAATTTTGACTAGTATCATTACAAGAAGACCACACTACCAAAGTGAAATGTTCGCATTTCACATATGGTCTTAATCAGGACTTAGGTAGTTGAATCTAGCCATGGCAGCAGACCTGGTGGGAGGCTACTGGTATGTGCCCTGATCTGCTGTAAATTACTGACACTGTAATGTGGGTGGCAGAATAGAGCATACTCAGCTCCACCTCGGTGCTCTGCTCGCGCATTATCTGAAGCTGCCTTTGGTGGTTTGACATAACTGCAACCTGGGATGGCTGAGGAGGGCAGGCTGAGTTTCCGGACATATCTGCATGATGGCCTTTAGCACAGGATCAGGTAGGACAGCTGAGGGTGATAACTGTTTAACACTGCTGTCTAATCCAAGAAAACCCTAATTCCAAAGTAGGAGAATCAGAACAAAAGCACTCTCGTTGCGAGCGTCTTCATCCAACTTGAGCTAAGCTGGACAAAAGAACAAACATCTGGATTCTCACAGTTATGAGCTGAGGCGTCTTGGAGACCTCTATTCACCTTATGAAATTTTCAGCAGCCTAAACAGTGGTGATAAACTTCAGTAAAAACATATCTGTTACTTATTGGCATTTAAAACAGCTAGGGAGTATTATTTGGCAGTAAATCTACTGTGCTTCAACAGTAAACATGCTTTAGTAAATAACACATGGTTATAAAACATCTGTGTATTACACAAATTTAAAGGCTAAAGGAGTTGTTAAAAATAGGCACGGACTCAATAAAACACATTTTATGTCCAAATCCCTAATTAAACTGCTGTAGCCAATTTAGCATAACTTCAAACTCTTCCTGCCATGTCTTCTTTTACAACTGTATCACATTCCACCATGAAAGGAAAATCTCTTGATAGCGTTTGATATTCTTTAGCCTACCGGAGCCAAGCATAACTAAATTATATTTTCATTATATTTCACATTCTGCTTACTAATATTTGAACTGTGTGACAAAGTTTTGCTAGAAAAACAGTCAGTGTACCCAGTAACAGAAGTAGAATAGGAAGGAGAGTAAATTAAAAAGCTTGCTTCAATAGTGTAATTTATATAGATTAAAACATAGTAAATCTTAGACTGCCATGCCTTTTCTGGTTTCTCAGAAGAGCACCTACGGATGTCTGCTGCAGCACAGGACAATAATATTTGTATAGGTTTCTTCAGCTCTGGCCTTATCTACAAATATTTCAATAAACTTTCATTTAAAATAGATTTGTAGCTTTCATGTCTTGTTTCCATGACCTTCCCTATATCAGTCACACTCTTGCCTCCTCTCTATACAAATGGGGTCATTTGGGTCATTTGGTTATTTTAATCTGTACAAAATAATTCCATCTCAGCCTATTCAGATAGAGCTGAATGTTTTATGAAAAGTGATCTGTGAATCCTACCTAGAACCAAGAGGGGGGCTACTGACTGTAATTGAAAAATTTTGCCTCCTTCTGTTATCAGGTGATACTTTGAATTCTGCAAATTGCTTAGACACTACTTGATATTTTTAAAAGGAGCTGAGAACATTTAGGCTTCTCATGTAGGCATGTCGGTTGGATAGGATAAATGTGAGACATGCTTAGCAGTTATAACCTGGACAGATATTGCCTGGGACAGGCAATAGAGGATTTCAGTTCTTGTCCTGATACTGTCACATATTTCCTATTTTACTGTGAATAACTCATGTCACGTCTTTGTCCGTCTTTTCTATTTCTTTGTCTGCCTTGGCTTTTTTTATAAAAACCTCATCAATGTTAGGACTGTCACGCTCTGGGAGTTTGTGAAGCACCTGGCGCAACCATGTCCCAGTCCCCACATGGGATCAGCAGTATTCTGCAGTAACACATTTAGATATCTAGGGATTCCCAAAACTGAAGTTCAGGGAACTAAGAGGATTAAAAAATATTTTTCCGTTCAGGCACAGTAAGCTAGTTTTTTGAGGGAATCTTCAAAACATATTTGCTTCATTAGGTCACAGTATCCAGTTATCACACCCATAAACTGTCAATCATTAAAAAAAAAAAAAATCCCTTCCCAAGACTGGGTCCTCAATAGAAGCATCTATGAGGTTTCTGTTGGATGAGGGAAAGAATCAATAAACAGCACACACATATTAGAAATACACATAGTACTAAATTCTGGTAACAATTGAGTGCTTTGGACTATTCATCGTACTAAGTAGGTTATACTAGCTTATAGAAATTCCTGCATCTACATTTTAGGACGGGAAAGCATCTCAGACAGAAGAGTGCTGTGGCATTCTGATATCTAAAATGATGATGCAAGTGCCAATTAAATTAAAAATACATATTCCCAGTCTTTTGTCAAGGAAATGTCTCTGTTCCAAGCATCATACTGAATGGAGACAGATATACAGAAGACAGGGAAGTCTCTGTCAGATGGGAAGATCACGAGGAAGCATGTCCGGATTCAATGGCACTTTCAGAGAATGCTACAAGGAAGTTTATCCCGTGTAAAAGGAGTTGCCAGCCAACCACAGCCTTAAAGTTGTATATAATGACAGTGTGTGCATCAGTAGATTTAAGGACAGCCAACCACGCATTGCTCATGGGCTGAAAAATCAGCTAAACATTTAAAGAATTTGTGCCCCTCAGACATAAGGATTAGACTGAACTTATTTTCCCGTCTGAACTGCCCTGAAGAACTCCCTTAAATTTTCGAGAAGACAAGTACGATGTCTCTGAGATGACTGTCATTCTTCTAGCAGTGAATCTATCACTTTTATCAAAATATGACTACATATAGATGGAGCAAGTAGAAACCACTACTGATCAGAGCAGTTTTTTTCTTTAAACAATCATTTCCATGAAAGCAAGATACTTAGCTGAATTCAGTGGAACAAATGGCTTACTCCCAACAGACTGCAATAACCACAAGTCCTATAGAGCCATTTTCATACTCTTACTGTGCTTAATGAACAAGTCATTATTTTATGTATTAAAAAAAATAAACAGTTTCAGCTGGCAGGACTAGGAGACGTCCATCACAAAATAGACTACAGCCTCCTTTTTCACAAGAAGGCTTCAAAACCTGAAAGAAGACATCACATTTGAAGCAGGGTATCAGGCTTCCCAGTATGAGGTCTCCACTGGGTGGGATTCCTGGATGCCCAGGAACCCCGGGAATTGCTGGCTGTGTTCAGCCAATGCCCCTTGGGCTGGGGCTGGGACATGCTGCATTGAGGAACGCCTCCACTGGTGACTGTCACTGGAAATGCAGCTTCTGGTGAGCTGGTAGCACATCCACGTTTCACAGCTTGAGACAGCTGGGTGAAGCTCAACAGATATTTGGGTGCTGCAGTAGCTTTACTAGAAAAAAATTGGACATATAGGAAATGCAAGTGCTCCCCAGCACATCAGCAGTGGAGGCACATGGTTTTGAATGATTTAAACCCTGGGCTTAGAAGTCTACATCCCAGCCTTTGTGCTCTACTACAGGAAACACTTTAGCAGCAGAGGCTGATACCAGTTTGACATCTGTCCAGAATTCCCAGTGCTAATAATATTTTATTACATTTTAAGGAACTCACAGCAAAGTTCCTAGTACATAACCAACTGGTACAGGTGGACACCAGACTGCAATAATGCACGGCTATAAATTTTTGAGTAAATTGGTTCCTATATGATGGCTATATATAATTACTATGACTATTTTACCGGAATATTAAACATAAATTGTGTCATCACAACTCTGTTACTTGTTGCTTAATCGAAATAAAGGTGCCTTACATATATTTGCCTTGAAAGAAATTCTTCCCCCATGCCCCCCTAAAATTTGCACACCATTTATATAGAAATTACAACTCACAGTGGAATTGTAGCTTAAAAGAATGACCAGCTGGCTATGACTGAGTCCTGCTTGTCTCCATGAGAGAAAAACAGTCAATGACTCAAATGCAAGCACATTGCTTGTATAGACAAGATTAAAAACTTATTTTGCCTTCTTTTTATCACTACACAAGGAAAAAAATAATACTATTATAAGGTATTATGACATTCAGCTAATAAGAAAAGGGATTTTCCCAGGCATACACTCTCTTTATTTATTAAAAATTTTAGATAAAATGTAATTATTTGTTTATCAATATGCTATATTTAATATTGCCATAATTCATTTACAGAAAAGAATAATATATAAAGAAAAAGGTTATATTATCTAAAATAGCTCTTATTATATGCCTGCATGGTCTACTGTCCAAACTGGTGAGATTGTTAGTTTTATATATGCTCATTAAAAGCCTTGAAACAAAACAAGAGTCCTTTAACCTATTTTGACACCACAGTTAATTAGATGAGAACAAAGAAAAATATGACCCAGTATCTTGGGGGGCTGTAGGCAAAGATTATTCCGTGTCATTTCTTACTGAGTCATAGCATGGAAGTGGTTTTAAGAATATTTGGAATAGATCATGGTCTGGATTAGTAAGTAACCCAGTGGGTACACCTCTGATGTGTCTGTTTGGCACAGAGGGTTTACACTCTAGAAACATCAAGCTGGATAGTGTGTGACAGCTTGAGTTAGTCCTGAGTGCTGTTGCTTAGCATTTGTTTATTAGTGCTACATATTCAAAAACGTCTTTTATTCATATAATTTGTGGCATTCTACACTGTAGCACTTAGTGCCAGAACGGTATACTTACACGATAGAATGGAAAACATAAAAATATGAAAAACAGAAGAGTTAAAGCCTTTATCCAGTGCTCTACTTACAGCTATTACTCTAAATATTTACCTCCCGTTGCACTGCTAGAAAATAAAACATTGTTCTTACTTTGTCCTTGAAGTTTTCAAGCTATTGTCAGATACTGCTACAAAGCCGTAGAAGTGAACCCTTTCGCAGCTCTTTCCCTCGAAAAGAAATCTGAGACACTCAGATGCATTATTAAACATTCATTTCTGCTTGTTGTGTTGTTGGTTTCCCTTTTTTTATTTTTGTTTTTGTTTATTTCCATGTTCTTGGATGCAGATTTTATTATTGCATAAGGAGATGGTTAGGCATATAATCAAGCTTGCTTGGACACCGAGAGCTTGTACCTACAGTAGAAATATTCTATTGTATTACTTTTGCTTTTGGGTATAAATTACTGTTCCTGAATCACTGCAAGACATATTGGGAGTTTAAGATAAATAACCGTGATTGTAGGGTACCAACACAGCAACAGCAACATATTTGAGCGTATGTCCAGAATTCATATGGGCAGCATCACTGAAGACATTTTTTTTTTCATATACTGAAAACTGAGCATGGATATAAAGGACTTGTTACGTCTTACCACCAATCTTATTTTAAGAAATACTGCTGAACTTTTGTAATCCTTATTGCTGTCTTATTAACGGAACCTAATTCTTTGACAGCCTTCCTGCATGAAGCTCTGACTAGTGCGTTGTGTTGTTACATATTAAAGCTTTTATTTCGGTTAGGTACTAAAGACCTTCTCCAGTGATCATGCCTGAGATTTTACTCCCTTATTTTTGTTAATTTAAGTAGATTAACATAGTTTCTTAAATACAGATCACAAGTGGAGTATTTTTACATGCCGAATATATTACAATAAAAATGCACCTCCAAGACTGAAAATGCACATAAAGTGTTCCTTATGTTAACCATAGGGAAGCAAATGTGTAGCTGTAGGTATGTGCGCTTATGATTTGCAGGCAGGTGAATTTGCAACAATAAAGAAAAATCCCTTCTTCACTAGTTGTAACATGAAAATAGTTCAGGAAATGAAAAAGCCCCGGACCAGCAATGCTTTATTCCTTTGTCAGAAATACTGCCTCAAAGACAAAGCAACGCTCATAGTCCTGTGTACCCTTCCTTTCTTCCTGTTTCTGTCACTGAGATACAATCTCTCTTTTCCTTCAGAAAACTAGAATACCACAAGCAACCAGGTACAGAACTCCATCATAGCTTCTCACTGTCTGTGTAGTACAGCCCCAGCTCCACCCTGAAATACAGTCTGCATCTTGTCTGAATTTATTTGTTCATATTTTCATTTATACATGCACACGAATTTACTGATATAAATATAATATTGTTGTCTGTGTGGACAGATACTAATTTATTGGTGTCCTGTGTAAAACCTTCCTTACAGAAAGAGTTTTCTAAAATTATTTTTTTTCGTTTAAAGAATATTTTTGCATGCATATCCAGATGAGTGTAATTAAAAATAAAATAAAACAATAATGACAATATGACTCAAGAGCTTACAAGAAGACCGGATAGCTAAATGAAAGTTAATATTATGCTAAATTTGAAAAAATAGATGCATATGGGTCAGGAGATTCTAAACTTTGAATATATTTATTATTATGCTATTACTATATATATATTTCTATATTATATGTATATTTTCTGTATCTTGTATATATATTAATTCTATAATTATATGTTATATATAATATATACAATTACAGAGGTAATGAATGGTAATGAACACATGACACACTAGACAGGAAGAAGACACAGGCTCTTCTGCCAAGAAGAGCCTCTTTTAAGCAAAAAATGACTGCATCAATTTTCTGAAAGTGTGACAAAACAATGAATGTGTTTGTTAGACAAAAATGAGCCTCTTAAAAGAAGCCTAGCAGTAGGAAGAAGATAGGAGTTATATGGAAACATCTCTTCAAGACAAATACTGCAACTACTAAATAGTTGACCCTCGAGCAGTACTAGGTTCAACAACATGTAAAATGATTTAACATTTTAAGGGCCTGACCCTGCTGAAATCAATAGAAAGAATTTCAAAGAATTTTGAGAGCTTTGGATAATATCCAAAAGGTAAATTGATACTTCTGGGGGAGTGTTTCTGCATACCTTCTGCACTTGGATCGTCATTTACGCTGCTGTTCAAGATGTCATCTACCTCAGTATTAATGTAAATAAGCGGTAGGGAAAATTTAGCAACCAGCAATTATCTTTAATTAAAGCAATTATTACAGCAATACTATACTTTTCATATGACTCTAGATACTTTCTCCTTATAAATATTTAATAACATGTAGCCTGGCAACATGTAGGAGATTAAATGCCTTGATCAGGCTTTTTTTTTTTTTTATTAAAAGTATTGCCTTTAGAAATGAGTTTTTAATTGTTTGTTGTTTTAAGCTTAAAGTCTACAAATAGGATAGAATATAGTCAGAGCTTCTGGTCTTTCATCTGTGCTGATGGGATCAGACTGAAGACTATTTTATTACTGAACTTGGAGTCTTGTTTGATAAAGACTGTAATCAAAAGTAATGTTACACTCGGGTCAGTAAGTAAAGAGCTTCGCTGACTGGGGGTCTCAGCTTTGTTATTTTCAAACCGAGAGTTGTCCTTGAAAACATCTCTGTGTAGCCATTATGTTCACTGTAAATCACCAGTCTGCAGTTTTAACGTCTAAAAGCTGACGAGTTGGGATTTTGAAGCTGTCGCCAAACTGTTCCTTCACTGTGATCTTAACCAAGACGGTTTAGCGTGCTAATCGCTGTGCAGGACTGCTCAGTCTTCCTACACCCAGGCAAACCATGGCAAGCCATGAAATTCAAGGCGCTGCCCTGCTCTGCTTGCCCCTGCGTTTCTGGCTGGAGATGCCTTGTAGGGTGTGTTTAGGGACCTGCACTTAAGGCAGATCTCCAGGAGCTCTCAGTCCCAGTCAGCAGGGGAGGTTTTTTTGGAAGACTGCCAGAAAAATGACATGAGGTAATTGGGGGTGTTGGTGCCCCTGTTTCTTCCCCGTCATAACAAAACATATACAATAACTTTGGCTTAAAAATTTGGCTTTCGCTATAAAGTACAGAGGATTTGTTTCCAGTCCTGTAGCTGAATGTATGTTTTCTTCCTGAAACACTCTTCCCCAAGGGTAGCAAAGTCGGCAGTGTTGCCTTGTGAAAAAGGTTACTGACATCATGGCAATTCTTTCCTTAGTGAACTAGATAGAAAACATAGCTATCAAACACAGCTCTTTAACATCGGCCTGGGTTTCAGGTTTTCGTAAGGTCTGAAAACAGATATTATGTAAAGAAATCCTTTTTTTTCCTGAACTACTAGAAGACATCGGAATCACTGGTTAGTATTTAAAGGAGTAATTTAAAATAGAAATGAATAGATAAGTGATTACTGTTTCCCTGGAAAACAACAAATTAGATTTGTGTTTTCACTTCACTTACAAGTAAGTTTAGCAATTAATAGTCAGTAGTCAAATCTATAGCTTTAACTTAAATACTGAATTAAAAAAATGAGTCTGTTACATGCACTGCAATATTGAAATAGATGCAGAATATCAAATCTTTAACCTTTTATTTTCTTTTCTAGTTTAGTTCTTTTAAAGATAAGAGATGGCTTTTTATACTTAAATAAAATGTTCACATGTAAAAAGATTGTGCTTTGTATGTCTTGGAACAGAGCAGTGAATATTGAAATGATTACTGAAATATCTTGAAAACCCAATTTGCTTTTTTATCTTAGAGCACAAGAGACTAAAATGTCATTTAAATTCAGAATGTTTTATTTACAAAAAGGTGGTGAAATTCAAAATAAATAAGAATGCATTTTTGTTTTTAATTATAAAAGAAGATAATATAATAACCCAAAAAATATAATAACCCAAAACAGTTTAAACTGTCATTGAGAAATATACATAGCTCTATCAATATTTGCATACCCGAGAGCCTGCCTTCATGTCATTTAATAGTTAAAATTTAACCAACAGGGATAGTGAAAATGTCACTGATGGTTTATCCAGGTTTTCTTGAATTTTCTCCTTCTTGCTACCTATATATTTGTCAATATACCTAAGCATGTGGGTTAAACAGTATGAACGGTTTAGGAAAATTAGTATTCAGACCGATCTTACCTGAATTTATGTTCTGATGTTTGTTTTCATGTTCAAATACCTTAAATACGAGAGAAAAATGTTAGGGATAAATGGGGGAGAAATTTGAAAACAAATGTTCTCATGCGGCTCCCTAATCGATAGTCATTGGCAAAACCTTGAGGGAAGAGCTTGACTGAATCGGTCTCAGCTGCTGGATAAAAAAAATGAGACTTTCAGGAAGCCATGGAAATACTTAACATGGAGGACAGTCCCACAAGTGTTTATAAAACAAAGTGCATTAAGTGCTATTCTGAGTGGAGAAGGATCCTTTCCTGAATGGCACACCACTGATGTCAGTAATGAGACGGACGGTGCAGCCACTCTCCATATGATTAACATACACTGAACATACATTTGACACAGCTGAGATCTGTATCTGCTCGAGGGAGGAGAGGGCTAATGTAAGCCGTATGTTCTCGCTTCGACTGTGGCCTGCTATTGGCAAGCACTGATCCTTACACGATCTGAAGCTGACATGCTCCAATACTATTAATCTGATTCATCTGTGTTTGCCTTTCATATACATTCAAACGCATCCTGAGGACGAAGGACATGTTTTTTTAAAAAAGCAGAATATATTAGCCTGAGGGATGATCTATTTTGATAGCAGTCCCTCTATTTGCCATATTAAAGTGGAAAATGATTTACTATATCAAGCCAAAAATGCTTTGCATTTCCAGCCTTTCCCAGTAAAATATTATGTTTAACGCTCTCACTATTTTTGAAGGCATGGTCAATAAAGCTGCTCCTTGACAGGTTCTTGACTCTTAAAGCTGTTTTTCATTTGCCAAGATCGGCAAAGTAAGATAATAAATGTCTTAAAAATAACATTCTAATGTATAATTTTTGAAATAAAGGTAACAGGTAAAATTTTCAAACGCTTTGAAGCTAATCATTTAAGGTTCATTTTCAAAAGTGGTTTAGCTACCTAGAAGCCAAATTGCATTGCTTTCTCATTGAAATTCAGATACAGACATCAGTGTGTCTTGGTTCCCAAGTCACTCAATTACTGCTAGTCATAGAGCAGCGCAGTGCCCTGCGTTCTGCCCTGAGGGAGCTGATTGCAAGAGGATAGGGTGAAAGGGAGGGAGAGGTCCCTGAGGAAGGGATCCTGAAAAACAGTTAGGCGGAAAGTTGTCAGGGCTTGTCAGTAAAGATGCTGCCCTGTGCAGTGACCATGAAAAATCAGGGAGTGTCTCCTTTCTCACAGTTGTGTGATTTAATTATCAGATTGTTCTGGATTAGGCCACTGTCAGTCTTTCCTCACGGAGTTGTTCTACTGGCCATAATTAACTAAATGTTTACCAGGCTAGAGATACAGTGATTAACTTGTGACTCTTCTCTGAAATGCAGAGTTCCAGAATAAGTTTGGAATTCACTATCACAAGGCCTGGTCTTTTAAAGATATATTCACATGTCATATTATAGTTAGCTGAACAGTTCTATTTAACTTAATAACTAAAGTTAAACAAGCGTGTCAACTTTGGTAGGGCTGGAGCCTAAAAGAATGAGAACAATGTTCATTGAAATAGATACTTTTCCTTTGTTACTAATCCTCAAAGTTCATAATCTAGCCAAAACTAGTTAATTAGGTTTTACTTAGACTTCCTTGGAAATGTTACTTAGAGGTCTGCTTAGCAAAAATCAGTGTATTGCTTTCAGTTCTGCTCCAGGGTAAGTGGATGTTACCTTCGGATTTGGGAGCTGTGGCTGCTGAGTATTTTCCTGGAGGACAAGGGAAGCAGCCAAGAGCCCGGTATCATTCCCATCACCTCTGGACATTGATGACATCAGAGCTACAGTTTCTCAAAAGCAGGATTCTGATTAGGCAGTATGTCTTTTTGGTCCTGAAGGCAGCACGGTCTGTTCCTAGCAGTGCCAGCCAGCTCCTAGCAGTCAGCCAGGTATTGTCTGTAACTGCACAGATGCTAGGTCATCTTTCACAGCAGTTTTCCTTCCCTTGGACCGAGATCACTGAGACATAGTAACCATGTAGATACCTTATCATAAAAGGGAGATTTTTCTGGATTAAATATTTCCTTTAAAAAAAAAAATTCCAAACAGTATAAAACCCCACTTAGAGCTGCTTCATGCAATGTAGTTGTTTGAGCTCACCTCTTTGCCCAAATATACTGAATATAGTTCAGTTGCCTTTCCTAAACACATTTGGTGTATTCAGCTCAGCTTCAAATCCTACTTCTTTCCAACAAAAATGTCCTAGATTTCTGGAAAGCATTTGTGTGGTCTCGGACTGCTTAGTCTTCCCTGTCCTTGTCAGCTCCTCCTGGTTTCAGCCATCTGATTCATGCAGGCAGATAGATGCCCGTTGCTCCCTGCCAGATGTGCCTCTTCTCCACTTAAATTCTCTCTCTAGATCACAGGCCATATCATACGAGGGAATCTATAGACAACGGCTAATGGTGTTAAAGGTGATGGCTAAATGGTGTTAAAGGTGATTTTAACACCGAGTTCATAGATATTAAATTCATTAGATTGTCAGACTTTGTCATTAATTTCACAGAGAATATAAAAACAAATACTAAAAAAAGATGCAATGCTTTTTTCAAGGATTGCATCCAAGTCAATATCCCACATCAATCAGTACATGAATATTATCTGCTTTGAGAAAAAGTGTTGAAGACCATTGCCTTTTTTCTACCTGAGCAATCATCATAGCTTTATTTCTCAGGACTCTTGGTTAATTATTTTATTTCTCCCCCATGGCAGGGATAACACGCTATAGTACTTGACATTTCAGAACTTGATTAAGGAGATCTGTGATGTCCAGAGTAAGCAGTGAGAATACACGTTGTCACTATGAAAGCCCGCATTGGCTAAAGAGTCATAGAAGTTGTGACCATATCACAAAATATTTATCGGTTAATACGTTGAGTTCTTCAGATTCTTTGTCAATAGTGTTACAAAAAAGGTTTCCATGACCAAAGGTGGTGGATTTTGACTTATTCTAAGGAATGAGTACTCATTGCCATGGCAAATTGAATGCTTCTGGGTTTGGTGTGTGTCTCAGTCCAATTCATTATATGCTGTATTCTCTGCTCCCTGACATCCCTGACAGCTGAAGTTGTCTTTCAGCTAGCTGTCATCTTTTTTTCTCATTATTACTCCTATTGGCAGAATAACAATAAAACCAAAATCAGTGCTGGAGCAGTCCAAGAACTAAAGCCGTGTGATCTCAGCTCAGCCTAGTGTATGGGAAATAAAGCATTGCTCGAAGCCATTCTCTTGGCATGTGACAGGATATGGTTGTGGCATGAAAGACAGATAATGAATTAATTGGACTGGAACATAACTTCCTTTGTTCTTTCACCAGGAACACTGCCAGTCACCCCAAAGCTCATTATCTGCTTCATGCATCCAAATAGGCTTGCCTCAGCCTCCCTTTTCAGAATTCATGAGTCACCTAAAGTGATCGTGATTTGTTTCTCTCTCTTGTCCCCTCCTAATGACTTAGCTTCATTGTGACGTTTAGAAGGCCAGACCAAGACTGCCTTGGTCTGATACAGTTTCAGGCAACCCTGCTGACCATACTACAACTACTCTTTAAGGTAAATTCTCACTCTTGTTGGAAGAGCTGCCACCACTATTCCCCCATCTAGGAGATCAGAGCCAAGTAGCCCTTCCCTGCAGTATTCATGGATAGCTGGTTACCATTTCATGGCTCAGAAATTCCCTCCCTTTCCTTCTCTTAGCTTCTTTTCTAAGCTGCATGAAAGAAAGCAACCAGCCCAAATTTCCTCATCATCTGCTAGAACTGTAGGTGGAAGAAAACACGGCAGTCCCCCTCTCTGGCACAAACTGAGGCAGAAGGGATCCATGCAATGCACCAGTCACCTATAAAGAAAGATATGCCAATGATCAGAATATTATTCCTGTGAAAAGTGGAAAGCCTGTGGGAGAAAATATTCTAGAAATCGGTTGCATTTGTTTCCCCAAGAATTCGTTATTCTTTAAGATATTAATAGAGATAAATCCATATCTCTGTATGAATCCATTAACCCTGACCTTGAGCAGTGAAATATTAAATATGTAAGAATGTAACAGTACTCTACTAAAAAAGTAAAACACAGACACCCCAAATTTGTAAGGCAAAACTAACATGTAACTATCTCAGTTATGATAGTTTCAGCTTTGACAGTAAAGGTCATTTCTCTGAAATGAGGTGTATTACTGTATATTTTAGAAAGAAAAATAATAGAAAAATTGGTTTCCAAGTTCTTCTTTTGAGGTAGTAGCTCCACATAACTGAGGGAATTATGCACTCCACCCACTATGTAGTTAATACTTTCAAGGCTTTTTTTTTTTTTTTTGCCTGAAAATCTGAATTGAGTCACAAAATGACTGATTTCTCAGGATGATTGCAGTACCATGGCTTTTACTCACTAACTGTGAATCAGTTCATATGTAACTCCCAAAGGACTCACAAAAGATAGTGGAGAAGACATGCACACTGTTTTAGGCTTAAATGGCAATATATCGGGATGTACAATTTTTACGTGTCTACACATTGCTGTACCTGCTGTAGCATCCATACCATATGTAAGTATAAACAGAAGCAGATGTGGGATGTAAGATGTCAGAATTCAAATAGCATGACTGAGCTGCAAATATGAAAGAATTATTCCAGTTTGATCTGTGTTAGCTGTAGTAATGATGGGTTTCTGATCTTACAAGCATGTCCATTACATCAGGCTTAAATACAGCTTCCTTCTTCCAGATTCAGCCCAACTTTAGACATTTAACTACAGCAGCTAAGACAGGACATAGTCACCTAAATCTTCTAATCGAATTATCAGCAGGCATCAGTTTACTCTGCTAAATATGTAAAAAGTCCCTATGACTTTGTGGCTGGACCCCAAACTTCTAGATGGCTAAAGGTATTAAGACATCAGTCCTACCACTTGCTCTTTAATCACATGAAAACTGTTTTACTCCCCTGACACACTTTATTCAGCGTACAGGAGGGATAAGCAGAACAGGCATTTGCAAGAAGAGGAAATATGTTTTCATTTCTGTTTCAGTCACTGTGACTCACAAGAGATGGGATCTGTTTCTTGCTTGTTCCTGAAGTTATTGTGTTGTGTCACACTATTATCCTGACTCTCCAAGCCTTACAAGATTAACTTGCTTTACAAGTACTACTTAATGGAGTAGATATAGGGAGTGTTTACCAGTGGACTGCTTTCTCAGAAGCACTGTGCGCGTGTTTCCAGGAACATTTTATCAGAATCTTTCCACTTGAGGCCAACAAGGTCTTGCTTGATTGCTCCCTATTACTCTTTTGAAGAAAAGGCATTTACATTTTGAAAAGAAAAATCAATATCTGTTGTTTACAGTAAAACATTTTCATGTGGGTGAAAGTATGTGAATTTAAATGCTATTTGTACATTTATTTGAAATATTTGTCTGTTTATTGGCATATATTTCTGGTGTTTATTTCCATGTGTTTCAGTTCATTTTAATTACTTCTTTTTTTCAGCACGCAGAATACTGGTAAGTATACCCTCTCAGGCAGATATCTGTGCTACATTTCACTGGTAGCTTACACAACCAATTCGACTGTAACATTTCTATTAATGTTGAAATCGATGTAATTTCCATAGACTTGATAGTGTAACCTGAGATCTGTTTTGTTTGTATGGAAAACTGGAATTATGGTCCATTCCTGTAATCCTTACTCAAGTGAGTGATTTATAATCCCAAACAGTGATGTTGTAGATACATAGAATAATTCAGACGGGAAGGAGCCTCTGGAGGCCATCTAGTCCAATCCCCTGCTCAAAGTATGTCTAACTTTGAGGCCAGATTCAACTTCAAAATTAGGCCAGTCATAAGTCATGCTGAAAGGCATTTTTCTTTTCATTCCTCTATTTTTCCCACTTTTACACATTCTGCGGTGACATCTTTTTCCCTGCTCACAATGGAAACCCCTGACTGAGTAACTGGCCGAGTACGGAGAATGAATTTGGCAGCATACCAAATTTACTGTCTGTGTACTTGATTTGTGATTCTTTCATCTTAAGTATCCTCGAACAGTGATTCATTCTGTTCTAAAAGCATGAATCTAAGCTCTGTGGGACATATTTATCTTTCTCCAGAGGTAGATCTTCACAGAGATCTTTCTCTCTCTTTAAAAAGTTATATTTGGGAACTAACTTCAAACAAAATTCTAGCTCAGAAACGGCCAAATTTAGGTAAAATGAGTTCCATCTCTGTTGCCTTTGGGCTTTATACTCACAGGTAGATGAGAGCCCCGAGTGAGTCTCTGGGAACTGGGTTTGCAATGGGAGGGAGATGCCGTTCCTTCTGCTCCCAGATGGCTGTGTTTAGAATACAAAGAGCTCACTAAGATGCAGCATGAATTCTTGCCAGTGCAAATGGAAGCAAAAACAACCTCTTAGTAATTATATTATTTGCTGGAATGTGAGATTTATTTTATATCCATTCTCTCTTCTGTGAATAGTGGCTTGGTGACAGCCAACAAGGCTTAGAACAGATTAGACCCAGACTTGTGCTACAACCGTTTATTTTCAGCTGGAGATTCAAAATATTCTATTCAGCAGGCTTTAGAATAACTCAAAATGTTGTTCTGTGTCTTTGCTGTATGAAGTCCGAAAAAATGTATTTGCCAACTTTGTCTGATTACTGGATCTTTGTGGATGCACTCGAGGATGCAGAGTTCAAAAGATGTTTCCATTAGAGTATATAGGTAAACTAGGAATGGTCAGACTTAAGCAGACCAGCTACCCATTTTCCGGTCTCCAAGAGTGGAAAGTATTAATGACTTAAGAGAAATGTGCCAGAGGACTTAAGCAGGGAGAGAGATGCATGCTGTGTACAGTTGATCCTGCTACCATGTTCCCTAACCATGTCAACTAGCCGCTAAAGAATTGCTTTGTGGACAAACAAATGATTTTTTAATTTTTCTAAATAGTTTGCATGAACATCTCCCTATGACTATGATTTTTATATTTAAATTACAGGTTACTGGGGAGAAACACATATCATTTTCTCTATTTAGAAGATTCTATCCTTTCATTTTATTGCATGTTCCATTTTTAATCTTTCTTCTTTAACTAGGAGTAGCTGCAACTTAGACTGGTAGGATACTGAGCCTAGAAACAGACCACGTAGACATAGATGTTGCTGTTCATGAACTAAATAGGTTATTTGATTGCTACTTTCTTATGTATGCCCAGTTAATCAATGTCAAAGTGATCAAACTGAAAGAAAAGAAGTCTAATAGGACTTGGAGAGCTGAAATAATCCCTATTTATTCTTTCTTCCTACTATATTCCCTCTTTTCCTCTGCTTTCTTTCTATATTCCTGAGGGCTCAGTTTGTGAGACTGGATATGGTAAAATATCCTATATAGGTCCTCATATTCAAAGTTAATTTTTTCTGTCTTTTAATTCAATCTTTTTTCCTCATTCTTTTTCCAAAACCTTAACATACTCTAAAACATTTTCAAAAGTGTTTGACATGTTCAGAGGGTCAAACCAATGTCATTGAAGTTTTTCATTACCTTAGGCATTTTCCCCCTTCATCTTGCTGTTTATTACTTGCATGTTCTCCCCCTACACCCTTTCCCTTTGCTATCAACCTTTCTCTTTTTCATCATTGTCTCATTTTCCCCTTTTAGCCGAGATCTCTTCTCCATGATTTTAAATGTTGTAATGAGTGAAAAGTATTTACTCATGTATTTTATATAAAAAATGTTTGATTCTGGAATGAATGAATTACAAATTGGCCTTTACTTTGTGTTTCTGGTTGACTAGAAAATCTCTTGCTTTTTATTAAAACCTACTGTTGTGTGCACCTCTGCCTTGTCTGAGCTCAGTAACCTCTTTCCCATAGCTTCAGTTCTCAGTTTTGGGAGTGAGGACCTTTTCGAAAAAAAAGTTTCATAGCTCTCCTGCATGTGAAGTGTTTTTGAGCCTCCTTTCTTGTACTGGGAACTTGAAGATCTGGGAGAATAGCCCACATTTTCCATTAGAGAAGCACTTTCTACCCAAGAAATACTAATTCCCAAAGTGGGGGACATAATCTCTTTTAGTTCAGTGCTAGAGAGCTGAGGCCAGAGAGAAGCTGAACCATCTCTCAAGAAAAGACAAGATGTGATTACGTTACAGGCTGGTAGCAGTCAAATTTGTCTAACACCAAATATATTGTACCTATTCCCCAAATAAAATCAGTCAAGAAAAAGTTTTGTGTAATTACAGAGAATATGCTTGCAAACATTCTGCACTTCAATTTTGAGTGTTAACACAGTCTGCTGCCATGACCTCCCTCTGAATTAATCTTCCCAGAATGTGTCGTCTGCTTTGTAAGGGATCAGGCAAGGGGTTTCTGCTGACTGATCAAGCTCCTAGATAATATCATACTGTAAATAAATAATGTCACACAAACTGTTAATAGCATGTTTTACTGTATAATAAGCCTCACTGAAAAGAAGCAATATTTGTTCACTATCCAAAGCAATGTCGAGCATTGTAGGCCTATTGGAAGATTTTTGCAAGTTTATATTAATTACATTTTAGCATTTTGAGTTTTATTAAAAAAAAGACAAATATATATTAAATTAAAATGAATTGTTAAAGTGAAACAGCACTAAAAATACCATGCATCTGTTTTCTCCCCTATTGAAAGGAATAAAGAAATCCTCAGAATAACTTTTACAGAGAAAAGATAGAATAGATAGCTAGAGAATAAAGAAACTGCAAGATCATTGAAAATCATTTGAAGGAAGCTTTCCCAGCATTCTGCAACACTAGACTTACTGTCTATCCCACATAATTTGATGATCTCAAAGTCATTTGAGATACTCAGTACACTCAAAAACAGTAAACTAGGGATCAGATCATATGACAATCCAATTTACAGCCAGATTAAATTGAGAGTGCTAGCGTTAGACAAGGTAATTAATGAATGTGGCCATTTGATACATATCGCAACTGTTAACTATATAAGTCAGCTTGCTTGAGAAACAGCACTGCACACAGCTGCTGATGGTGATAAACTGTGCTTATCAGACACCTCTGTCCACACAACTCATATTTTCTCCATCGCTCCATCTTATTTGGGATTTCCACTAATGTTTCAAACATTCAAGGAGGCCAGAGAGTTGTCACTGAAAAAAAAACAAAACAAAGCAAAGCAAAATAAAAACAAAACAAAAAACAAAACAAACCAAAACAAAAAACTCACTGACGTCAAGTCCCATAGAAATACTTCTTCTTTTCCCCTGAATGTCAATCCCTTTTTCCAGTCATGGAAATGATGATATAGGCTGTTGAATAGTGACAGCTTTAATAGGACTAGAAATAGCAAAATTACCCCTGGAATATGTGAATACTTGAATTTATTCTAACCTTGGAAAATCACCAGGTAATAACTTTCAGAAGTGTTGCATTACTGAAAAAAGAAACCTACTGTGGAAAAGTTACTGTTTGCTATTTTTTTTCTTTTAATGTTATTTCAACTCTGAAAGACCTTTAGCTAACATGCCTTGTTTTTAGAGCAGAAACTACATCAGTAGCACTTTATGTATGCTGCATACCTATATGTTTATCTATTTATATGGCAGCCTCAAATTTGATGCCAGAGCTCTATGAACTTTAAGATACAACTGATACTTAATTCCATTGACTTAACATAAGTTATTGCAACTAAGCCATCTGAAGGTTCATGTAATCATCCTACAGTAATGCAACTTGAAGCTTCATTCCAGGAATAAAAGAAACTTGGTTAAATGCCCACTAGAATCGCTGGAATTTGGAACATTACCACTGCAGTCCTGTGTTCATCAGCACCAGTGGGACATGGTGCACTGGCATTGTTTGGGTAGTACCAAGCACATAAGCACTGAGGAGGAGCGTAGCAATGCAGCCTGAACAGATGTAATGGGGTATCTAATTTAGAGTCAGACTAAGCCTTCACAGCTATGGCAAAAGACCCTTCTCTGACTTGGAGATGCCTTTCATTCTCTCTCTCTTGACATCAAGGTCCTGTTTCACTGTATTTGGGTTTGAGAGGCTTTCTAAGAACTGTTCTCTAGAACACTTTTCTCGTGGGCAAGCTAATATCCCTTCTCCATCCAAGTCGTATTTCTCAGGAAAAGCCGAACTATTTTGGCTGGAATCTTCTTCAAAGATCTCAGTTTGAGTCAGCTACTCTGGTGGCTCAAAGTGTAAGCGACTGAAAAAAGAGGTTTATGATAAGAAGTCTTGGGCTGATAACATTGCAAGCTGAGCCTAAAATGGCATATAAACTAATCTAACTTACCTATTTCAATTCTACATTAAATAAAATGGAGGTTGTTTCCAATTTTTCATTTCTTTCCTTCTTTTTGCGTTTATTTTGTTTTGGTTTTTAATAAATGACTTATATCTAACTCATATCTGTTTAAAGAACTTCCGCTTTTAAGGTATTGGAAGCTGAAACCGATTTTGGCAAAAATCTATCAACATTTTATATGTAACTTTAGTTGTTGAGCATCTGGGATTGATCACATTGAACCTGTGGTAAAAAGAAAACATTCGATGAATCCCAGATGTTTTAATATGGCACTGCCTCCCAGACTAACTAGATCATGATGGGAAACAAATGAAAGGTAAATGGTTTAAAATTAAAGAGCTAAGTGGGTTTAAATGTAGGATCTTGAAGGTGGTGAGGATGGTGGCACTGAGTCTGAGTAGGTGTGCAGTCTCCATTTGACTGTTTCCAAAGGTTGTAATCTCACATGTAGGTTGACCTAGAGGAAAACATTTAACATTGCCAGTGAAGATGGTCTTTGGATCCAGTCTCTCTGACTGGTGCATGTGCTGCAGCCCAATTTCATTCTGCAGATGAGCATGCTAATGGTTTTCTAGCAGCCTTAAATGGAAAACTAATAGACACAGTAATACTAAAGGTAAAAAGAGAAAAGCAGAAGTGCTATATAGATGATGGAATGGTGAATTCTCATGGTTTCTTTCTAGCATAATATGAGATAAAATAGCTGACTGTTAAAAGCGCACACTATAAATCTGTTATACTCTCTTTCCAACAACTGCTATGTGCAAGCATAGTAATGTCTCTGACCGTACCACTTCTCTCTTTTGGGCTATTCTTTCATCCGTGATTTTGGCTAAGCCAGACATTTCACTGCTTCATAAAATAATCTGGCATGTAGTCTTCCCTGCTCTCCTAAATCCAACTCACTTAAAGTGTGAGAAAAATGTTTATATTGTAAGAAGTTTGTTGTTGCTACTGACAGGAGAGTTGTCTGTGCTTTTTGCTAGTGCAATGAACATGGAGAGGGAAGGCATCTTTTGTTTCACTACAGTGGCTGGTCAGCCAAAGTATAATTGTTACCTTGCCAGCATTGCTTTATAGGCATAAATAGCCAGTTATCGTGCTTTAAGGTCTGTGTTTAAACCCATGCAGAGTTAAGGGGAAAAAAAAAGATAAGGAAGAAAAGATATTACCTTTGACTAAATTTTGCAATTCAGGCAAAAAGGGAAAGGAGGAGAAGGAGATCATTTGAAATAAAGAATAATTTCCTACTGCTTGTGTTCAAGATTAACTTTAGCTGGAATGCTGAGTAGAATTTAATCCTCAAATGTGGACTAGTAAGTGGAGGCAATACAAATTGTCTATTCCTTGTCACTGGAGTTGAATTTGTGGTAGCATGGCTTAAGATGCACTGCGGAAATCTCTCTCAAACTCAAGGATATGTATTTCATCAAAGTAACCTATATTTATTTTTATTTGCTCCCACCTATTGCTGTCTCTGTTATCCTGATCAATTCATTTTTTTCTCTTTTGCCATTGGTTGAACCTTTTTCTCTAATGTTTTGTTCGTAGCTAGAAATAATGTGTATACTGTCCTCTGAGTGTGTGTATGTGTGCACACACGTTTGCTACTCAGCAGAGCAGTACTGAAGAGAGATTTTTAACATCATATGAGTCAGTCTCACTGGAAAAGTACGTGATGCATTACAGAGAAATAAAGTGTTTCATTTTCTTGGATGGGAATATGCTTGAGGCCTATACTTACAGAAATAAACACAAGTACCTTTTCAGGGCACAGCATTTTATTCTGAGACAAAGTAATTAATTTTGTGATATTTTAAAATACTAACATACCTCTAAGATGTCTAAAGTACTGAGTATTTTTTTCCAACTAAAATATAGCAGTGTATATAGTCAAGACAACTCTTAACGTAAATGCTACCCGTGATTTAAATTGGATTAAAAAACATTAAAAGGATACATTTCAAACTAGTTTAAAGTCTTGATCAACATTCCAAGAAATGTAAAACTAATATATTAAAAGCACGTAAACCAGCAGTGGCAACACAAATACAATATGAAGAAAGACTTTATATAGTATAATATTAAAAATTCTACTACTTTAGAAGAAACATTAATAAAGATCTAACCAGAACTGACAAAGGCAAAATAATTCATAGATTACTGTTAATTTGAACTACTCTTGCCCATTCATTTTAGGTTTCCCGAAATAGTGAATGATTTTTTACCATTCAGCACGGGATGTCACAGGTACAACAGAATGCACTGTGTAGGAATTCGTTTCTTTATTACTGTTTGGACTCTCATAGGAACTTAGCAACATAACTATGACTGTGGTGAATCAGACTGCAGGTTCTTCCAGCCCAAGGTCCTATTTCTGACACTGCCAGTAGCAGATGTTTTATAAAAAAGCGTAGTAACAGAGAAAGTATAAAGTGATAGTTCCCATGGTATATTCTCCCAGCTGCTAGCAATCTGTGATTTAGGGAGCTCCTGAGCCAGAGGTTGAAGACCTTCATCCGTGTTTAATAACCCTCTGTGGACTTTTGCCTGGTTGTATCTAACAGCCTTCTGAACCCATTTATACTTTTGGCATCCTGTACATCTCATGGTAATGAGTTCAGTAGCTGAAGTAGGGATTTTGTGAACAAATGCTTCTTCTGTTTGCTCTTAAGCCTAACTCGTGATCATACATGTTTGCATCTTCCTTATTCTTCTCATACAAAGACCAGTAAGTATTCATTCTCTGTTTACCTTCTTCTCATTATTCATGCTCATATGTTATTTCTAGCCATATCTCTCCTCCGTTGTCTCTTTTTGATGGGTTTTTGAAGTTTTGGCTAATCTCTCCTTCCGCAAAAGCTCAGAGTTGTCTATCTCTTAAAAATGGATTAATCCCACTTACCTATCAGAACTGACTTAAATTGTCTAAGTTACAATCTTGATCACTTCTCATTCCTGGGGAGCATCTGCAGATAGTGATTAATATTAGATGTATTTAAGCCAGATCTCAAGACCTAAGTTTCAAACTGAATATGAACACTGAGCATGCAGAAGTTGTACTTCCACAGCTCCTGACAAAGATCCAGTATAGTAAACAGGACACAAGCATTGTGTTTTGTTTGGTATTCAGGAATGAAAACTCTGTAACATTTCTTATTTTGAAGTAAATAATCTTTTGGGCATTCAGCTATGATTCTTTATTGTGTTGTAGCTTATTCATGGAAGAAAGGACTTCACATTTGCTTTGAGTGGTGAGTCTGTTCTGACTAGCTGATACCAGTCTTCAAATAAAGTGCACTTGAGATGTAGATGCTCTTTAGAGAACGAGGTTTTTTTTTAAGTTTGGTGACTCAGATAATTGGATGTCACTTTACTGAAATCAGTGAAGGAGTGCTGATTTGCAGCAACTACAAATCTAGCTAAATTTTTTTTTCTGCTTGTGTAGCTATTACGATGTGAAAAAGAAGTGACCAGCTGATCAGTAATATATATAGCATTCCGGTATTCTCTGCTGGATCAGGAATTAGAAAAGATGTCTGCAATAGTAGTGTGTTGCTGATCGAAGGGCATTTAAGAAGTGCCAAGAAACCGAGGTGCAAACACAAGTGTAAAAAGTCAACATTAAATACATAGAGCTTTTTCAACAGAAGCCTGTGGTCATGGTCAGGGAAAACTATACCGGAGTGGTGGCCCTCAAGGAAAGGACAAGAGCAGTTGGTGTACCGTGGACCTGTGGTTGAACTGTAGAGCTCTGATATGTATGTCACGGTGTTTTAATTGAACCATCTCAGGTGAAAGCCTAAGCTCTCTGTATGGTCAATAGAAAGTGGCAGACCTCTCGGGCAGACAATTTAGACCAGCAAAATTAGGAGTTCAATCAGCTATATAGGGAACTTAGATACTAGGATGGATAACTAGAGTTAGATAACATAAATATTTCTCCAATATATTTAAACATTTGTGTCAAATGTTATAATCGATTTGAATTGGAAGGATTTGAATTCCTTTTTTTTATGTGCCACATCATCAGTGAAAAAAATTATCTTCTGCTAGCACTAACAGCACATGTTGTCTTCAAAACAGAAAGCCAATGAACCATTTGACTTTCAGAACATCAGGGGAACAAAATCTAAAGTGCAGTGCAAAAATCACCATATGGATGAAAGCTTTGAGGTTTTTGTAAAAAGATAAAAACAAAAAAACAAGAGTTTATAATTAATCATTGGCTACTAAATATTGCCTGTTGTAATACCTGGAAAACTATATAATTCTGGAGTAAATGATCTAAGTGGAAATAGCTAACTGTGTATGTAGCATTCAGCTGCATAGTGAACAGAATGATTGCTGTTTCAATGCAGTAAAAAGTGACACCATATGCACTGTTCATTTGCGGAAGAAAAGGCACGACTGAATGAGAGCCACATGGATGAATTGCACTGAAATAATTAGAGTGAAGGGGGTTTGAGACCTCTGGTCATTTATAAAAACAGTGACACAAATGCAAAAGCAAGTGCAATATTTGGAAGTGAGGAGTTAAAGTAATAAGGATGCTTCATTACTACGATTTTTAAAATGTTAAGTCATCTTGTCTTCTGGTTAAAATATTGTTTTTTAGCATGATACAATCAGGAGTAGGAATGTATTCAAGTAGATTTATGGAGAAATAAACATTAAAATTCTGAGAAGTACATAATTGCCAAGAGGCTAATATGAATCCCAGCATGAAGATACACAGCATGAAGTAGAGGCTTTACCCAGGAGAAAAACATAACAGCAGTGCAGTGCTCTACAATGCAAGGGCCACGGCAAACATAGGTTTGAATCTGATGGTGATACAAGCACTAAACCCAAAGCATTTACCTTATGATTCTATGTTCTCCAGGATGAAATTTGTAGCCTTGCATTTAGGAATGAAATCTTGCTATCTAATAAATGGAGATAGGCTCTCAAAAAGATGTCAAAAACAGCCGACATGACCTTATGATTGTGTAAAGCCAAGATAGTCATAAGGGTATTTGTATCTGAGACACTCAAATTGCCTTTGGTCCAGCTTTAATCTAGTGACCTCCTTCTGTAAATGCTATTTAGATAGCCCAGCTCTGCTGTGTAGATAGATAGTCTGCCTGGGAGAGGTGCATACTTCTGAAGGTCTCCAAAGAAGCATATGCTCGGGTTCACTGTCTCCATAGGAACTGTGATCACCTCATGACAGTGATGCATTTTGTGTACTGTCTAAGCGTCAAGCTGACAGGCGCCACACCGGCAAGCATGGGACTCCAGCTGGTGCAGCCCATAGAAGAGGGGTTTGCTCTGGTGGGCTCTGCAAGAGTTAAGGAACCGGAGTGCACCATGGCCAGCGCCACCACACTGTGGGGTTGCTGCAGCCTGGGGACGCGCCCTCCAACGACCTCATGACTGGCAAGACCAGAAAAGGGAGAAGTGACCCCACAGACCAGCACCAAAAACATCTCGGTGCTGTGAAGCCATTCGTTGCAGAAGGACCTCTTTAGGGACATATTGTTACCAGTTTAGCAGTGTTGTGGGCTAAGCACTAGGGTATTAGGTTATCTATTGATATGCACACTGTTATTGACTAGGGCCCTACAGCTTTGGTGTAACTGTGGGCTGGCGTTGTTTTGACTGGCTATAAAAAAGAGTAAACCACATAGATTATTGTGGACTTGGAGCCATGGTCAGCTGACCTGTGGACATGAGAACCCACCCACCAGCTGGGACACCCCTGATGTCAACAGCATGGTGAGAAAAAAAATCAATGAAAATTATACAGGAAAGGTGGCCCATATGGGGTGAGAGTGTTCACTGTATCATGCACCCTTTGCTTGGGAATCCAGGGAAAGCTATACCGGAGCAGTGGCCCTCAAGGAAAGGACAAGAGCAGTTGTTGTACCGTGCACCTGTGATTGAACTGTAGAGTTCTGATATGTATGTATATTTTCAGTTCTGTTCTATTTCTAGCTTTGATATACCTTTAGCTTTGTTATATCCTCTTATCTCTAATAAATTCTCACACTTGACGGATGGTGATCTCCTGAGCTCAATAAAACCAACCCCAGAATCCGAAAGAGTCCCGGATGCCCCTCTAGCGACGCGTCACACAAGCTCCTTAACGCCAGCCAATGTAGCAGTCAGAGGGCTGCTATATGGCTGAAGAAGGTAATTTTGTACCCATGAGTGTTTCAGAAAGCTGAATGATGGCCTCATCCATAAGTTATTTGTACATTCGCCTAGGAAATGGAATAGAAGAGTTGTAGCTTTCCTCAGCCTGAGGAATTTGGGTCCGAACAGCAGGAAAGTACCCTAATACTCATGCTATAGGGATTGTCTCTGTATTTACTGTGGTTACTATTTACTGTCACATGTGAAACACTTACTAAAGCAGGGGTCAAAACGCAGGACTCCTAAGGCAAGTGGCCTTCAAAAACTGCCTTCATCTGTATCGCAGCCCGTCTGGGATAAAGATGTCTGAGTGAATCCAGTCTGAGTGAATCCCAGTCAACTGCTTCTCACATAAATGCTTCAGAAGCTGTATTCAATGTTTATACATATATGTCCATATGTGGTGTATACATATATACATACATACATACATACATACATATACACACATAAAAATCACACTGTCATCGTCTCCATTATCTTTTTGTTCTTAATTTATGTGACAGGGACTCAAATGTGAATACATTGATTAAAATTAAGCATGTCAGTCATTGCAGCGTCACATTCTTAAAGATGCTTCCAAATTTTGTATTTGCATTTCTTCAGTTCATAAACAATTTCAAAATATTGTTATACTTAGAGCAAGTTCTTAGAATCTCATAGTATTTGAAATGAAAAAATGTGCACAGTTTACCTTCTTCAAGAAAAGTTGCACTATTTCCACTAGATGCTGTCAAAATAAAGGATAAAATGCATGCTGTGCTAATCAGATTAGTCCAATGTCAAGGTTTCTGTGCAAAGCCACACACAAAATCAGAACAATGTGGTGCTAACATGATAGCACTGCTGTTACAAGCAAACCTGTACTGCTGGTGCTACAGACTGCTTTACACAGTGAAGGTTTGCCAATACTGTTGCTGCCTTAAAATGTGAAGGTTTCATTAATGTGCTCCTTGAAACAGTAACCTTATCCATTAGGGATTATTTTTTGCTTGCTGGAAGATTGGTTTTCTATTAATGTATGATTTCTATCATTATTTATTTTAATTAAGTTTACCTTGAAAGTAAAGATGAGAAAGTATTCCTGGCATGCCTTCCTGAATTATAAGAAGTGTTTATCTGACAGCATGCCAGATTTTAGTGTAACATAGATTTTATCACCCTGGATTAAACTTCCAAGTTTAAACTGCCCTTATAGCTTTTTGCTTTAAATCTCTAAATGTAAGGTAGTCTGAGTAATACTCTTAGTTCTGGTCAGCTGATCAGGGAAAATAGACTTTATTAATAGCAAAGTATAACTTCTTTATCAAGAGTGCTGGCCTCTGTGAACACTTGGAAAAGTGAGCTGTACATAGACTTTCCATGTTTCCAGGTAGTTCACCATAAACAATGAAATCAGGCTGAATTTTGATGGTTTCTTTTTATTTGCATTTCTTATCCTCCAGGGATATTGACATTGGTAAGTTTTCACTTGCAAATAGCGTAAATATAAAATCTGTATTTGCTTTGTAAAGTCTTTGAGATATGTTTTGTCTTCTTGCACTTTCTGCTGTGCCCAGCATAATGATGCCCTTATTCTGGCTGGCTTTTATTTCTACAGTACAAGTTCTCTCTATTATATTAAATTTCTTAGGGCAACTATTATATTAGCACATGCTGCTAAATATAGTGTTTTGATTGTTTGTCTTTTTTTTCCACTATAACTCCCTTCCTTCCAGCCCCAGTTTCCAAACAGAGTTAAATATTTATTCTCTTTGGTTGGTCTATTAATCCACTATAATTTCTGTTATATAAATATAGAAAGCATTTTAAGGCAAGGCTTGTCATTACGTTATTTGACTGCTCAGTGTTTAAAGAATTAGACTGAAGGATCCTGCTAAAATACTAGTACAAAAATAAACCATCATAGCAATGATGTATCCCTTCATATCCATAGCTCTCAACTTGTGCCTCACAAACAACACGTATCTCTGCTGTGCAGCATACTCTTACGTTTTGCTTTCCATAGATACATGTTTTTTCAAGTGGATGAGGAGAGCAGAAGATTATTTGCTCAGTTAACTCCTTGCTGGGAATGGCAAGCGTCCCTGCAGTAAGTGGAATTCTGCTCAACAGTTGTGAACAATTGGGTGGAACAGAGAGGAAGGATTGGGATTTGCATTTAAGTTTTCATTTTTTCAGACTACTGACTTTTCTGCGGATTGCAATGGTAGATTTATCACCAAGAACTTGTGCTTAGAACGCGCTTCAAATGTGCTATCATAGAACCACTACAAGGAGGAAAAACCTTTAAATAAATAGTTCAAAGGGTTCTTTAGATTTACTTTTCACAGAATCACAGAATCACAGAATCGTTTAGGTTGGAAGGGACCTCTGGAGATCATCTAGTCCAACCTCCCTGCTCAAGCAGAGTCACCTAGAGCATATTGCCCAGGATCACATCCAGACGGGTTTTGAATATCTCCAGCGAAGGAGACTCCACTACCTCTCTGGGCAACCTGTTCCAATGCTCTGTCACCCTCACAGTGAAGAAGTTTTTTCTCAGGTTCAGGTGGAACTTGCTGTGGTTCAGTTTCTGCCCATTGCCTCTTGTCCTGTTGCTGGGCACCACGGAGAAGAGGCTGGCCTCATCCTCTTGACACTCCCCCTTCAGATACTTGTACACGTTGATGAGATCCCCTCTCAATCTTCTCTTCTGCAGGCTGAACAGGCCCAGCTCTTGCAGTCTTTCTTCATAGGAGACATGCTCCAGCCCTCTAATCATCTTGGTAGCCCTCCGCTGGACTCTCTCCAGCAGCGCCATGTCTCTCTTGTAGTGGGGAGCCCAGAACTGGACACAGTACTCCAGGTGAGGCCTCACCAGGGCTGAGTAGAGGGGCAGGATCACCTCCCTCCACCTGCTGGCAACACTCTGCCTAATGCACCCCAGGAGACCATTGGCCTTCTTGGCCACAAGGGCACACTGCTGCCTCATGTTTAACTTGTCCACCAGCACTCCCAGGTCCTTCTCGGCAGAGCTGCTTCCCAGCAGGTCAGCCCCCAGCCTGTACTGGTGCATGGGATTATTCCTCCCCAGGTGCAGGACATTGCACTTGCCTTTGTTGAACTTCAGGAGGTTCCTCTCCGCCCAGTTCTCCAGCCTGTCCAGGTCCCTCTGAATGGCAGCACAGTCTTCTGGTGTGTTAGCCTCTCCTCCCAGTTTAGTATCATCAGCAAACTTGCTGAGGGTGCACTCTGTCCCTTCCTCCAGGTCATTGATGAATACACTGAACAAGACTGGACCCAGGACTGACCCCTGGGGGACACCACTAGCCACAGGCCTCCAACTAGACTCTGCGCCATTCACCACAACCCTCTGAGCTCAGCCATCCAGCCAGTTCTCAAGCCACCTCACCGTCCACTCATCTAGCCCACACTTCCTGAGCTTACCTCGGAGGATGTGATGGGAGACAGTGTCAGAAGCCTTGCTGAAGTCCAGAGAGACAACATCCACTGCTCTGCCCTCATCTACCCAGCCAGTCATTCCGTCGTAGAAGGCTATCAGATTGGTCAAGCATGATTTCCCTCTGGTGAATCCATGCTGACTACTCCTGATCACCTTCTTGTCCTCCACATGCTTAGTGATGACCTTCAGGAGGAGCTGTTCCATCACATTTCCCAGGATGGAGGTGAGGCTGACAGGCCTGTAGTTTCCTGGCTCCTCCTTCTTGCCCTTTTGGAAGACTGGCGTGACATTGGCTTTCTTCCAGTCCTCAGGCACCTCTCCTGATCTCCAGGACCTTTCCAAGAGGATGGAGAGTGGCCTAGCAATAACATCCGCCAGCTCCCTCAGCCCTCGTGGGTGCATCCCATCGGGGCCCATGGATTTGTGGATGTCAAGTTTGGACAAAAGATCTCTAACCTGATCCTCCTCCACCAAGGGAGAGTCTTCCTTTCTCCAGCCTTCCTCTCTTGCCTCCAAGGTCTGGAATTCCTCAGGACTGGCCTTAGCAGTGAAGACGGAAACAAATGCAGCATTCAGCAACTCTGCCTTCTCTGCATCCTTCATTTCCAGGGCACCCGCCCCATTCAGCAGCG
Organism: Struthio camelus; assembly: GCF_040807025.1. Lineage (NCBI taxonomy): Eukaryota > Metazoa > Chordata > Aves > Struthioniformes > Struthionidae > Struthio > Struthio camelus. The sequence goes on along the minus strand of NC_090943.1, from coordinate 143,369,703 downwards.
GGCCCACGTTTTCCCTAGTCTTCCTTTTGCTATTGATGTATTTGAAGAAGGCTTTCTTGTTGTCCTTGACATCCTTTGCCAGATTTAATTCCAACTGGGCCTTAGCCTTCCTTGTCGCATTCCTGCACACTCTGACAACGTCCCTGTATTCCTCCCAAGTGGTCTGTCCCCTTTTCCACGTTCTGTACACTTCCTTCTTCTGCTGGAGTTTTGCCAGGAGTTCCTTGCTCATCCATGCAGGTCTCCTGCTCACTTTGCTGGACTTCTTACTCAGAGGGATGCACCCGTCTTGAGCCTGGAGGAAGTGATGCTTGAATATGAACCAGCTTTCTTGGACCTCTCTTCCTTCTAGGGCCCTACCCCAGGAGATTCCCCTAAGTAGGTCCCTGAAGAGGCCAAAGTCAGCTCTCCTCAAGTCCAGCGTTGCAATCCTACTCATTGCCCTGCTCCCTCCTCGTAGGATCTGAACTCCACCATCTCATGGTCACTGCAGCCAAGGCTGCCTCCAACCTTCACATCTCCAACTAGACCTTCTTTGTTCGTTAGTACAAGGTCTAGCATTGCACCTCTCCTCGTTGGCGTCTCCACCACCTGGGTCAAGAAATTATCATCAATGCTTTGCAGGAACCTCTTTGACTGTTTTACCACTATGTTGTATTACTGGCATGATTTACTTTCACTCAGGCAGGCTAAATGACATCATTATCATACTGTGGGAGAAAGAAGTAGGTTTAAGTTGGAAATGATATTGTACAGCATCTTATCAGCAGCATTTATGAAAGTATTAATATTACATTGGGGAAAAATTTAGCTGAAATCCTGAAAAATGTGTTTTACATTATAAACTTGCCTAAGCCATTGACACTGAACAGTCTTAGCATTTGGCACAACTGCTTTCTCTCTGAAATCCTGTTTATGGCACAAGAACAAAAATTTTGTGTACCATACTTTCACGTTCTCAGATTTCTTTATTATTGACTGATATATTTACGGCATATGATTGCACATATGTGTGGATGACTGTATAGATAGCTAGAAAGAAAAGTTTTTAATTCAGTACTTTAATCTCCAGCTAGATTTGTTGATGTGGCTGAGAAAAATAACCCAGACATTTTGAAAGTACAAGCTTTTTTCCCCTTTTTTTCTCTCTTTTTGAAAACAAAAGGGAAATTCAAAGAAAAAGGAAATATTTTCAGCAGTAACCTTTCTATTGAAACCAACCTTTTTTTCCTTTTTAAAAATATTTTATATTTTATTTATTTTATATTTATATTTTATATTTTAAATATAGGCTAGTGGAATTCGTTGGCAGGTCAAACAGAGAAAGCTGAAATGTAGTTCTCCCACTGCACTACTTGATTAAGGGTATTAATAGAGTAAACAATGATGCTCACAAGACACACAAAGCTTTTGTATATCCAAGCATCCAGTTGTAATTCCAGTACAGCAACGACACATTATGCCCATACTACCCATTCTACATAATAAGGATATTATGTCTCATACAATAAAGGATATTAATGATATTAAGGGAATTAATTAAATTCATTGGAGAATCTGACACATGTGCAGAGGCTGAGAGAGCTGGGATTGTTTAGCCTGGAGAGGAGAAGCCTCAGGGGGATTGTATTGTGTGACAGTACAAGAGGCAGTGGGCACAAACAGAAATACAAGAAAGTCTGCTTAAATATAAGAAAAATATTTTTGGCTATAGGGATTGGGACAGGTTGCCTTGAGATGTTGTGGAGTCTCCATCCTTGGAGATATTCAAAAGCCGTCTGGATAGGGTCCTTGGCAACCTGCTGTGGTTGACCGTGGTTTGAGCAGAGGGTTGGACTAGACGATCTCTGGAGGTGCCTTCTGACCTCAACAGCTCTGTGTTTGCCTTCTGTGATCCTGAAGGTGAACACTCACAGTAACTATTCATTAAAATTCTACTGAAATTATTTCTGACTAGAGTTGCATAAGAAAAACCTTGCACGTTAAATTTTGCATTAAGAATCCCTATTGCTCATATAAATGCTACTTGGTACCCCTGCTGGTTCTCTCTCTGCATTAGTACTTGTCATATATCTTACAGTTCCTGATTTATATATTAATTGGTAGCATTAAGAAAACTGATTATTACTAGTACTTAAAAAGACAATCTATTTAACTTACAGTCTGGATTAGTATCAGTTCAAAAACCCTTTTGTTGAAGTGAACAAAGGATTAACAGCAGCATGTTCCCTTTTCTAAGACTAGTTCAAGAACATAAGATAATCGGAATGAGAATTAAATGTCTGTAGCAAGTATTGGGAAAGATGAAGTTTATAAAACTGTTACAAACTCCGTATATTCCATGAAATAAACATCATTTAAAAAAAAAAATGCATATGAGTTGGGAAGATCAAAAGATTGGGGTTTGTAGGATATTTTATATTACTGTTACATTTCCTCCTCCTAAAAAAATATTCAGTTTAAAATCAATTTATCGAGCATGAATCATATCCATATCTTACCTAAAAAAGGTTAGAATAGATGATATTTTGATAATTCATTTCTCTAGTCAGACTAAAATTTAAAGGCTAGGGCAGATTATATAGCTTTTGGCTAACTGTTTTCTTTACATTGTATTCATGTTAGATGCATTAGAAGAGTGTTAAAAAAAGATATTTTAAGTTAATAGACAGAGCCGATTACAAAAGTAAAACTGCTGTTAGTGCATACCAGCATCTAGAAAGTGCAGAGAAAGCCAAATGCATACTAAAAGGAGATAATAGCTTTATATTTACCTTAGAAAGTATTTTGATGTATTGTTTGTCATCAATGAAAGCTGAGAAAGATTTGTTATCATCTCCTTTATCTTGCAAAATTGTCCTGTCTTGTCCTGTCCTGTCCTGTCCTGTCCTCCTCTCCCCTCTCCTATCCTCCCCTCTCCTCCCACCACTGAGTAGAAATTCAAAACTCCATAACTTAATTTTAACTCTATTAGTAAAAATTCAAAATTTATAAGAAGTTCCAATAACATCTTGAGCAGTCTCAATTTCTACAATTATCTTTGGGTAAAGGCAAGTTCTTATGAAAGCAGGCACCAGATTACTTATGAACTTACGACTCATCCAGCACTTTGATCTGTGCATGAGTCAAAACAAGTTCCACGTACAAAGAAGCATCCACTTTCAGATTGCCTGGTGAATACGTGGGCCACCAGTCATAACGCAAAGGAGCTAAAGCCTACGTGAAGTCAGAACTGCTGTTGGTGCGCCCCACTGCAACTGTTCATTTACTACTCAGATGAATCATAGAGGTCCTGCCAAGACCATGCTGTCCAGAAACAGAAAAGTGTAATGACTGCCTGACTTCTTTGTTATCCCTGGTCACTGATTTTGGACAGTTAAAAAGCATATGCCCCATGCACGTATTTGCTTTCCCCATTATGTTATAGCTTTAATAAGGCAAAGCCTTCTAGTAGAGAGGGTGAGATTTGAAAACCATAAACTGTTTTGAGTAATTATGGAAAAAACTTTTGTTATAGCTTTGTGTGACTGTGAAGTATTCCCTTCTTGCTGTTTCCTTGGCCATTGCTAAATTGTACAGGAAGCATAAAACTACATTGAGTTCCTGGATTCTGGTGACTGTCTACAAAGGTATGTTAGTATGGAAGAGGTCCCCACACCTGAGTATGAAGTCATGTATGATTTGATTGTTTTTCCATATTTTTTGTTGTTAATTATAATGGCTTTCTGTATTAAATGTAATAGCAGAAGCCACATCATGAATGATCTCATCAATGTGAGATATGATGTCACGTTTGAATTTACAGCCTTACTGTTGGTATTGTTGTCAACTGAGAATCAAACAACTTGCTTTGTCTAATGTTTTCTTTAATTTTAGCTAATGCGTGTCACAGCTTGCATATTGAGTTATGTGCTAGCTTGCTCTTTTAAGAGCCAGCACTGCTGCTATCCTGTCAACACCAGGTTTCAGAATGAATTCCTTTGGCTAGTCTGCCTTCAGTGCTGTGCCCCTCAAAGTTCCAGTTCAACCCTGTGGAGGGTTGTCTTGCTGGTTCAGTGTCTATGTTTAAAGCACGACTTTAATTTTAGTTGTTTTCCTAATGGCTTCCACTTACTGAATTACTGTTTTTTTTAGGGAACACCTTGGGAGGCCAGTTGAAAGGACATATATTTTAGTAAACATGTATATACAGAGAGAAAGAGAGAGAGAGAGAGAGAGAGAGAGAGATTGAGAGAGAGGCGGAGGCACGTATCTAAACTAAATCTTTATTTTTCTACTGAAAACACTTTAGAACATATCACTTTGTAGGCTATTGATCTATGCCATAGATCTAAAAATAAAGCAATCAAGAAACAAACATTTTAGGGAAAAAGTACTACTATCTCCTTAAGTAATATTAGCATACATTTGGTATTGATTTATCCATATTGAGCAAAAATAGTTTCACTCTTGTAAATGAACATTTACAGTGTATTTTGGACTTGTTACAAGTATCACTAAAGGAAAGTATTGGGATGACCTGCATAATTTTCTTGAAGCTTTACTACTCTTGAGTAACCTGACTATCTCACATGCGTGCCAATACAACCTTCATGCCAATCCACACCATGCTATCAAGTCATTTTTCCCTCCCTCATCTAATCTAGTTTTCAGCACCTGTACCAAAGCCAAACTGCCTATGATGATAGTCTCAAGTTTGGAGAATTAGGGGGTGAAAATTACTTAAGCCTGAGAATATTTGGCACAAACGTGGTAAGAAAGATCTTTGTGAGGAACATACCAAAAATGCAGGTCACATAGAAGAGACTGGGCAAATTCTCTTCTCATATAACAATAAATCTGTGTTATAACCAGTAGATTTCTTTGTGTGAGAGGAGAATTTGGCTGAGTGTTTACCCAGTAGGTTAAAGGTAAATAACATACTGCAGAGAATTGTGTCTTCCAGACTAATCTGAATTACTACTGGGAGTTAAATATGCGTGCTGCTTTCTTACATTTAAGAAAATGAATAGAATAACTATAAATGATTCACTTGCTGATATTTCTTAGAGGCAGATGTAGGAAGAGGCTTTAGGTTTCTTCAGCTATTTATTCTACTTTATTTTTCCTTTGAACATGATTCTGTCATCTCAGGAAAACTGCTGCTTTGGATATAATCTAACTGAAGCCCAGTGCTTAAACCAAACTGAACCTGAGCCCTTTCCAGAAGACTGGGAGGAGTTGTGCAAACTGTTTAGAACTATGGTTAAAAAAAAAAAAAAAAAAAGTGGTGTCTCTGCACTGCTGCTTTCAGTGGCAATCTGAACTCATGTCAAATGGGCCATTCGACCTATAACTCCTGAGAGGATCAAACTCGGAAAAGCTCCTTCTTCTTAGGTTGCCAAAGGAGATACAGGCATTTTACAAACAGCCTTGTGAGCAAATTCATTGATCCTTCACTCTATTGATCCTTTGGGATCTGATTTGGGAGGAACAGCTAGTATGACAGAGTGGGAGCCTGAATAGGCTCTCAATAGGCTCCAAATAGGCTCCTTCCTGCCCCACAGAGGGGTCTACAGGACCTGGACCGCAGCCTGCCAGGGTAGGGTTGGCATGTCTTAAAAGATGAATTGCAAGGTGAGGTAAAACAGAATAAAATCAAAAATTGATGTGCCTTTCAAATGCACAAGAAGAGATAGGAGGCACATGAGGATCAACCAAAGGTTCGTGTGTCATGGAATACACTAGACTAGAGCAGACCAAAGGAATAGTTGTTGAAGCAGGAAATCCATTTTGCTGTCCAAAGATACAGCATGGCCTGTAGGTAGGACCTGATTTTGTGCAGTAAAAGTCTGTGAAATAGTAAAGCTAGTCTATTTTTCTGTTTTCTCTTTTAGTCTGCCAATATTTTGGCTTAGATTTATAAAGCAGTTAAATCAAGCTGGGAGTATTTTGTATCCTTTGTCCACGCAGAGATCAATGGCAAAATGTGTGCTAACAGCACAAAATGTTTATAAATATTTATTGATGATAAATCTAATGTGGCCAAGAAAGAGTACTTATATTCTAACCTGCCTTGTAAACTCTATTCGCATTTTCATTTACATTGTCCAAATGAATATAGTAGGATTGAAGAGAGATACACTGTGGCAGGATTTGACCTGTGCAATAATGTTTATTGATGATTTATCTATTTTCGAAATTCCTTGGTGCATTTAAAAGGTTGAAAATTTTCCATATCTCTTCAGTCTCTAACACTATGGCCTATTATTATTTACTTGTGGTAACACTGATAAGAGACAGAGCTCTCCTCAGGCACTTAAGTGCTGCATGGGCTCTCTCTGAAGGGACAAAGAAATAATGAGAGGTGGAGGAGAGGCAATAAACAGATGGATGTTCTGTGGGTGTCATTCCCTTGCAATTAAGGTGACAAAATAAATGCTCAGATGTTAGATATATTTCATGGAAGGAAGAAAGTATATTCTCATACAGCTCTGCTTCCCAAATCTTCCTTTAATGTGATGATTTTTGTGTGTGTGCTTTTCCTCATTTGTGAGCTGGATAACTCAAATTTAATTCCAGCTGAAAGAATTTCTGTAGATACAGAGCTCCCATGAACTAAAGTTGTGTAGTTAGAGGTAGAAGAAACTTATCTAGCTTATGGATTGGTGAGTCAGCTCAGGATAGCAGCAGTGATTTATAAAACTTTCTGGCTGATATTTCTAACTAACTAATGAACCTAAAGATACTATTAAAATGTTTAAGCATGGCGGTTTTCTCCCCTCTCCCCACTTGTTATCTTTTTAATGCCTTCCTATTCCTTCATAAATTAGTGAATTACAAGAAAGTGTCATTCATTTGTACATTTTTATCAATGCAGAATGACATCATTCTACTTTTCTTGCTCTTATCCCTTAGTGTGGCTGAGCTGCACTTAAATCTGTTTAGTGTCTCAGTAAAGATCATACTTATCTACTGTAGTTCTTAACACATACCACTACACTTACTTTCCGTGTTTTTAGCATTGTTTTCAAAGTCTGATTTAAAAGAGTTTCTTTCTTCAGAAGTGAGATTTAAACCTTTAAAGAAACAGAACGCAATCCCTCCACCCTTCTAATCCCTGTGTTCCTTCTCCTCAGCCCAGTTCTGCAGAGAGGGACCTGCAGGAGGAGTCCAAAGGAAAGCTGCTGCACGTTTCTGCACTGAACCCCTTTCCATCTGTTTCTGCTGATTACAATGAGTAAATAATTAGATCTCAGAATAAGTTAACCTCAGATATATCAGCTCCTATCTCTCACTGATCTCAGTATCTGGGACAAAGTTGTTAGTGCTAGAGAGCTCATTACCGAAGCGTTCAAGACTAAAACCCAAGACTCCTAGGTTTTAGTTTTGATTTTGAAATTAAGGTGACTTTGTACTTCAATTTTAGTTCAAAGTTCCTTTTTCTAATGGCAATTATCAAAAGGAGAAACCATATTACTAGATCTTATTTTCAACCATAAAACATGCTTATGATATCAGCAGCTCTATGGAAACAATTTGATTTGTAAGACTTCACACAAAAATGAGTTAAAATGAATGAGAAAAATAGCTTTAATGGCAATAACTTATCTCTCAGCCTATGACTGTGAAAGCAACAATAACACCAAAATAAAGAGCAGTACCTTACAAAACGGCATCTGTGGGTTTCAGAGTTAACTTAAGCTGCAGCTGCTTTATATAACATACAGTAACGGTGGCTAATACGCAAATAATTGTGACTTCTTTTTATCCATTTAGGTGGCTGTTCACTGTATGTAAATTAGTTTTTAATCTAGATAAAGATTATTCAAGATTACTAGGTTCTTTAAGGTGAATTTTCAAGCTAAGCAGCTGCCATCCATTTCCAAGTCAATGTAAGTTCTTAATAAATTCACCACTTAACGAAACAGCTCTGTCTGTCCCAAGAACAGCTGATGACTGTAAATTTGTTGTCCGCACTTACCTTAAGAGTGTTCTTATCGCAGTCACTGATGTTAATACATACTATTGGCACATCACTAAGACACGACTTCTTTTAAAAGCCGTGTTACTATTGTATTACCATTTTTTGTGTCTAGTTTTTTTTGGTTGGAGATAGCCGCAGACTGTTTACTCCCTTTGGCTGAATCAGCTGTTGATTCCTGGTTTGGAGCTTATGCTGTCCAAGAGAGGCTGGTAATATTGTTCATAATGGACAAAAGAGAATGAAGAAAAAGTTATGTTTCCCATTTTATATGTATTTGAGGTTGGATGGAAATACAAGTTGTACAGCATGTAGAGAATATTGCTCATATCTGTAGAGTCATACATATGGTACTATTCAATTCCTGTTCATGATGAAGACTGTTCCAAATTTTATTGAGTTTTTAAATGAGTTCTCCTCTATCTCTAGATGGTATTGAAATCTCTATCAGAACCAGACCAAGCTTCTCCTCTTTCCCAGATCTAACTTATTTCAAAAGATATTGCCAAAAATGCTTTCTTTCAGAATCTAAAAGTTTTCATCCTACTGTGATGGAATTTATTTTGTTTTCGCTTCATAGTCCCATTCCAATTTGAGTTAAATGCATTTTTTCCTGATATTTTCCTATATTGTTTCATGGCTAGCAAGCAACAGTACTCTTAATTTTTAAGTGCAATTCAACTGGCATTTATTTCCTTTGTGTCTGTATGTGGAGACCTACTACCTACCCATATTACCAAGCAGAGTATATTATTTGGAAAGATAGTTTGCAGAAGTAATGCCTTATCTTTGGAACTGTCCTTTTCCAAGTTACAAAGGTATGAAATGAGACACTGAGAACTGTCTGTCTTTGGGACGCTTGCATGTGGTGAATAGACAACAAATGGAGCATCAATATACCACCATATATTCTATGAGGTTTATACATCCTCTCTGCTCTGCACAGATCTTATCCTCCCATGTCAAAAAAAAAGATATAAGAACTTGAGTAGGGTCAGAGAAGGATGCCCCAAAGTTTAGGAGAGCTTCCATGAAAAGAACATCTTTGGTAGACTAGGACTTTTCAAGCTGTAAAAGTGATGAGTGAGTGGGTATAATTGAGGCCTGTAAAATTAAGCACAGAACAGAGAGGAAGAGGTCATTTGTATATTTTCCAGTATAGGAAAAGAAAGAGCAGATGATAGGCAAAACTTAGCAAGAACAGATGATATTTTATATACAATGTAGTCAAGCTGTAGAACTTCTTGACAGAAGATATCCTGGATGCTAAAATTTTGCATGGATTAAGAAAATGACTGGACAAAGTCAAAGAAGCAAAAGAAGAAAAAGGAAGAAAAAGAATTATCAGATGTTATTCTCTGCAAAGACACCAAATCTGCCTCAGGAAATCTTTGAACAACAACTTCCTGGAGACTGAAAGAAAAATTCTAAAGAAATATTTTTTATATTTTTTGCCCTAGTCTTTTTTTTTTTCCAAGTCTTTTGCTGCTCTCCACTGTCAAAGGCAGGATACTGAACTAATGGGATGTATGATCTGACCCCTTATGGCTTTCACAGAATCACAGAGCTTTTGAGGTCAGAAGCCACCTCTGGAGACCTCCAAACCTCCTGCTCAAATCGAGGTCAACTACAGCAGGTTGACCAGGACCCTATCCAGGTGGCTTTTAGGTATCTTCAAGTATGGAGACTCCACAACTTCTCTGGGCAAGCTATCCCAGTTTTTGATTACCCTTACAGACCAAAAGATTTTTCCTATGTTTAAATGGACTTTCTTGCATTTCCATTTGTGCCCATTGCTTCTTGTGCTGTCACCAGATATCACCGAGGAAGGTCTGGCTCCATCTTCTTTACATCCTCCCGTCAGGTATTTATAAACATTGATCAGATCCCTCCTGAGCCTTCTCTTCTCCAGGCTGAACAGTCCCAGCTCTCTCAGAGAGAAAGCTATCCTCATATGACAGATGCTTCAGTCCCTCGGTCATCTTTGTGGACCTTCGCTGGACTCGCTCCTTGTCTCTCTTGTGCTGAGGCGTCCTACACTGGACATAGCACTCCAGATGGGTCTCATCAGTGCTGAAGAGAGGCAAAAGATCAGCCCAGGATTTCTACAACTATGATTTTCTTGCAATAATATATAGACACTGTATATTTCCTTGCTGAGAACTTGAGCTCATTGCGATAGTAAGCTACTATGACAAGTGGTAGTGGTTAAATGTCAGTCTACAGCTAAAAACCATGGTTGTGAGGCAAAGGATCTTGGTGGCTGAGTGTATGTATAACTAGGCACTGAGCTTTTGGTCATTTCAAGGTGATCTACTTTTTTTAAAAATTATTACTATTTGAAGTTATTGATCAATTGTAGAGACTGATTTTTTTTTTTCAATAGATCTGAAGATTTGTTTGTCTTGTGTTTATTGAATCTCCTTCATCTGCAGTGGTCCCTACAGAAATATGGCTTAGTTCTTGACTGGGAGCTGATCTGCTCTAATACTGAATTAGTAGAATGCCTAGAAAATAGTAGAATGCCTAGAAAAGACTGTATCTGAGGCTGGCTTGGAAATTGTCCTTTACCTGGAAAAGGGATGCTATTATGGGTGTTAAATGTATTGGAAGAGCCATGACAGACTCCACTAAAGACTGTGAGTCACAATAGGTGAGTTAGACATTGAGTGTATGGCTTTTAATTGCAGAGTGTTTAAATACTAGGCGGAGTGACATTGTTGCTGTGGGGATATCTGCCTGTACCAGAAAATCAGCACATATTCAACTTTATTGGCAGGCATTGGGGACTTGGCTCATATAATTTTTACCCATGTGCTGTCTAGCTTTGTTAGTACTATTCAATTTCAGAGAGCTCTGAATGCTAAAAAATACGTAATCAACAACTGCTCATTAACAAAACTTAAAACTGAGATTTTTTTCATTCTACCTGTACTAATTGTCTCATGTGATGAAATCATGGCAAAAATGAGACTTTATCATAAAATGATTGGTTAATCTTGTATACCAGCAAATAGATACTAATGTTACAGCCTCTATGTCCAATTCTTAATCACTTTAATCACGGTATTTCTTTTAATACCTTCATTCATCTTCTGGCACTGCTTTATCCAATACATGTCTATGAGTCACTCCTTCTGCATGGATGGAAGAGACTGTCTCTGTGTGTCTGACAGGAGCTCTTCATTCCTAGCTGGTGAGAAGAACCACTAATTGAAAAGTAGTAGGGTTGAAGATGAAGTTAACTTTTTTTTTTTGGGGGGGCGGGGGGGAGGCATAAGTTCTCCACCGGAATTCTCTCTCCTTTACAGGTGAGGGATTTCCCTTAATGATCTTCTAGGCTAATAAAAATGAGAATTTGCATTTGCAGTGGTAAATTAGAATCACTGGACCAGATTTTAAATTTAATTTTACTGATGTAAATTGACAATAGTAACTTTACTAGATAAAACTGTACCAACATTGTGAAACGTACAAGGAGCAAAATAGCCTTTTCCTCTGGCTCTCAATTTCAAATATTTTAACAAAGTGTAGCCTAATTATAGCTAACAAGGCATACTGTTAATCTTTCCACGTCCCTTTAAGTAACTTTATTGGTATACTGAAACTATACTTCATTAAAGAAATCTCATGATCTGTTTGAAAAATAGATAATTCCCCAGATAAGCAACTCTTTTTATCTTTTAAAGGCTTTTATGACCATTACAGTGACAAGATAATTACCAGATTCTTTGTGGTACAAGATCTTTTAAAATGTTTCAAGTTGTTTGGCGAACTGACTGGCTTTCCATGAGCAGCTTCTGTTTCTTATGAAAAATGTGAGAAGAGGTAAACATTTCTCTACTCAAATGAAATTACCATCAAGCCAAAACCCATTTAAAAATCCTTTATGAATGATACTTTCTAACTAGCTGTACCAAAGCCGCACTGGAATAATGAATGACAAATTTTATGCTGGGATTTATGAATCTATGGCAACTATGAGAAACATTATGTCTCATATCTACATAGAGGTGAAATCCTGCCATTAGCACACAAATTATTAAAGCAGTGCTACATATATAATTTTAATCCTTGCCACTGGCATAAATCTGAGTATCGCAGAGGGGCATGTGGTGAAGATGCTGTCAGTTTTACTTTCCTCCTGGCCTAGGATCTCTTTCTCCCCAGTAAAAGTCTGATCTGCCTGACACCCTCCGCACTAAAGCTAGAGCAACTTCCCGGGACTCCCCTCTTGCAGCCTGTGGTTGCACTTGCCATGCTGCATGTAAGGAAAAGTATTTTACTTGCTTTCCAGCACAAGGTAGGATTTGACTCAAAAAGGAGGTGGGTCTGTGCTGATTATTTTCACATATTCATATTCCGCACCATTTAACACAGCTCACTGATGCTGTTGATAGCTCCAGTGGAGAGTGACACTAGTCCTTTCGACCGCAGCACTCAGAGCTCCAGTTTTGAAGTTTTAGGGCCTATTCCAATTTGTAATGGTGCATTGCAAAGAAAAACAATATAAGAAAAATAGATCATAAGTGTAGCCAGCATCAACAAGTAAGTTTCCAAATTTTCTGGACCTAAGTGTCTATTTAATTTTATCCTAACCAAATGATTTGGTCCTTCATTCTCCAAGTTCTGAGAAACGTAAAGAAGTACATGAGAATGAGATCATTTATATAATGTATTGTACATTAACAGTAGAGCTGGACTAATGTGAGAAAAGCCTGAACACATGGAGAAAATGTAGCCCAAGTCCAGGATTGAGAGTCTGGGTAAGAAAACATTTTCATTAGCAATACAAATATAGTCTCACTGTCTATTAGTTATTTGCCCATTGAAAAATCAGATCAGGATCTAATTTCAGTGATAGCAGCACATCTTCAGCTGATGTAAATCTATTGATATAAGTTTGATTATTAAAACCAGATGAGCATTTAGCCATAAACCCTATTGTCCTCAAATGTTCAAAAATGGAGTGGCTATAATAATCATTGCCTTAGCTATAAAAAGGGTTATTTTGCCCCTCTTATTTCAAAACTTAGGTGAATTCAGTGCCCAGGAAAGCAAAGACTGCTCTGGCTTATATGAAGGATAGTGCTGGTGCAGGTGTCAAGCAATCTTTATATCTGAGCGTCTCTCCAATTCTGACTTGTATTAGCAAACTAGCAAATTAGAAGATGACCTGAAATGCTGACGACAGCTAAAGACAATGATGATACCACTGTATATTGTGTTACCATTATATAACACCTCTATGGGTGTCTTTGGCAAAAGATAAGCTAAATGATCTCTTCATTTTCAGCTACATAGAAAATGCTTATGTCCAAAACAGTTCATAAGCTGAAATCTTGCTCAGTGGATGGCTGGCTAGCTGCTGCTAACCGTTATATTTCTCCACCTGAATAGGTCAGCCCACTTGCTCCAAAGACTCCTGGCATATTCAGACTTTCTTAGTAAAAAACAATTGTTCCAAAAAGAGTACACCAAAAAACAGTACTCAGTAAAACAACAGGTATTGTTTTTAACTTGTAGTCAGACAAATACTCTAAACTGGGAACGATTTTATACTGTAACAGTTTAAATCAGTGTTAGAACTAAATGCAGCTTTTATTCCCTAGTGTGTCTATCATATTACAATCAACAGTGACAGAATGAGAACATGAAACATTAAAAGTGTGATTTTAAAATCCAGAACTTGTTTTCATAGCTGTAGCTGTGAATTCAAAGTGAAAGCAATGCTGCAGCTTTAAAGTAGGTAATATAGTTTGTTAATATCCTCCAATTTCAGACAGGCAGCCCCACTGCTGACCATAAAGAGAATAAAGGAGATTTTCTTTCCTTGTCAAGGAGTTAATCAGGAGCATTGGGGTAGGTGGGGGTTTCAGATGTTCTATAATTAAACCTTGGCAAAAGAAAACATTGAGACGTCACTCCCGGCTGCTCAGGAAAGGTAAGAAGGTTAATAAGCTTTTTTGAGTGCTACTAATGCAAATTTAATATCTCCTCTGATTACATACATCCATAGGAATTTTGTATATCTATCCCTTGATGTTTTCAAGGAGCTGAAGAGAGAAATGCTACAAGCTCAGCCCCTCATAGCCAGAACTGAGGATCAGACAGAAGAGAAGTCTTACACAGGTGAAACTTAACTCCAAAAAACTGAGCTTGTAATGTGTTGTATCTGTGTGGAAATGAGGATGATATTTGAAGTATAAATCTAATTTTAGTTCTTTATGGTTGTACCTCAGAAATAATTGGCTGTATTAGGATACAACCAAATTATAGGCATTCTCAAATGTGAATTAGCCTTTCCCCTTAAAAGACAAACTATATGATCTTCCAGTGAGTTTTAATTCTCAGGGATTTTTCTTACTGCTTTAAACCAGTTCTTTCTAAAACCTTATGTATCATAGGTATTTCCTTAAAAAAAGAAAGAAGTCACCAAATCTATGTGTACCAGGAAACATCAGAAAATGAAAATGGCTCTCTAAATAAGACACATTACAAGGGAAAGGAACTAAACTTCTTTGAGCCAGTGGAATAGAAATGGTACCGTCTCTGTGGGCTTGGGAACATCATTTCCCATCTCCTCACCTGAGAGCCCGCTACCTTGCTTCCTCATGAGAATTGGAGAACTGCTCACTCTTAAATCTAGTGCCATCCTGCTCATTTTCAAGCCTTCACAGTGAGGCCATAAAGTGTGATTTTTTTTTTTATTCCTTCCACTCCAAAAGCCAACTAGTTATTTCTAGTCATCTTGTTTTCCCTAGAAGTGGAGCAAATCCTTTTGGGATGTAGATGAAGACTCCCGCAGAAGTTAAAAGAGAAGTTAATTGCAGGTTGGTCTTTTTCTGGCTGATGGTGCCACTGGCATGCAAAGAACGACAGGACTCAAAACAAAAGGGCTCTTCACAGTTTGCCTTTGTGCTGTATCAATGACAATTTCTAGAACAGTGCATGCTTGGTAGAAAGGAAAATCGGAACGTTTTCCTGAGAGAACTGACATCCTACTTGAGAACTAGGCACCCTCCATAAAGAAAGTTCTTTAGGCCCTGTGCTTTAGTTTGTTTTTTTGTTTTTTTTTTTTTTATGATGAAGTGAACTGCAACTGAGATATAGGACTTGGGGTTCTCAGGTGAAGGTTTGAGAAGGCAGCTGTCTAAAAAGCAAGGCACTCTTGCCTTCCCTCCCTTGCAATCTCACATCTGTGTGAGGTAGGAAAGGTGAATTGCAGCTGGTATTTGCTTTTCTCCTTCAACTTCTCTCTCCCTAATGAGAGATCGCAAATTTCTAAATGCTGCTGAAGCCTAAATTCTGGATCACTAAGTTGGATGGAAGCAGTAGCACCATTAATGGTGTCCACAAAGAGGAAGCATCTCACTGTGCATGTGACAACCGTGATTATTTTGAAGGGAAATTTCTATGTAAATGAGTATTGGTCCATGAGGAACTTAGTTCTAAAGAGACCTGGATTTTTGTGTTCAGACGATAGGTTTAAGGGTGACATATATAAAGCCTACCAACCCACGGAAAAGCAACCTAATTTTCAATGATTTCTAAATATTTATCAAACTGGCAATTGAGAATCCTGGTAGTAGAACTTTCATTTTAATATTTATGCTGATTCATGAGCAAACAACTGATTTTTCTATCCTGTTTACAAATATCTATTCTATTCTAGGGAATAGGCTCAGACTCTCTAGGACAGGCATACATGTTTCCTGCTGTTGCAGGTTGTACCAAGGGGATTTTCTTTAGATCCTAATGTCTCCGAGTAACTTCAGTCACCCAGCTCTTAACAGGGCTGAGACCCAGGACAGCTCTGACCCTAATCCTAAGCCTTAAAGTTCCAGCAGCCCTGTTTAATTCTGTGGTGCCAAAGCGTGATTTAGTTTTGCTCTGAAATTAAATAGAATCCCATATTGAAAGCTTAGGCAACCAGCTATCATTATACCTAGGAAAAACAATTTTTTTCTTAAAACAAACAAATGTTCTGGAAACACTATACAAAGAAAACAAAAATCTTAAGAAAACAAGTCTGTCCAATTTTATCCAAGTCGTGTAACAGCAGAAGACAAAAATTTCTCCTTTTTGGCTTTCTTTTCTTCTCTCAGACCTTCTCTGAAGCCATGGTCCTTTGGCAGCAATAACAACTTGACCATTCATCTGAACTCTTTGACCTCTCATGTTTGCCTCATGCCATAGCTTTCACTTCAGGTGTACTGACATAATTTTCTGAATCCATGCTGTGATCATAGAAAACAACTTGGTTTTGCTTTTTGTTTTTGTTGGAGGAAAAGAGTTTAAAACTGCATCTGATAGTAAAGTTTAAATCAGGAAATACGAATGGGCTATTTAGTTAATATTTTTGAGACAAATATGTTACCAGCATGATTCCAAAATGAAATTCACATTTTTATTGCGTGCTGCTTTTCCTTTGTCTTCTTATTTATGTTTTACCAGCATTGCTAAATCAAGAGCTGCTTTTATTTTCAGGAGGACCAGGGTTTTACCTCAAGTATAAACCACCAAGACCACATACTATCAAACCTTTGGAAGACAGTTAGAGCTGAACTTTCCTGACGAAATATAAGAAATCTGTTGAAGGAACAATGAATTTAAGAAAAAGAGAGAGCACTGAGACGATTTGAGGGAACTGAAACTTGCCTTCGTATAGTAAGAATATGACCTTTTTTTTCAGAGGGCTGAACCGCCTGGATTCCTGGTAAGCAATTAAGACTTCAAGTATTTGAAGTTCTCTCTACCTCCTGAAAATCAAGCCAATGTGGTAATTTTGTCCATATATGTCACAGGCCTTTTTTATACTGTAAGAAAACTAAATACACACCAGCACTTTAACTCAGAGCTAAACCACTGCAGTATTTTCAGTGCAGTGCTGAAACACTTCAGTGTATCAGAAGCAAAAATACTCAGAGCCTCTGAAGGCTCATTTCATCAGATGAGGTGGCAGTAGTAAACCAAGGCTGGCTTTCAACCCTGCGTCAAATATAATGAGCAAAATCAAGCACTAAGTTGCCTCAAATGCTTTCCAGAACTAAACCAGGGAGATATGTTGTAAACTTACTGCAAATGTACAGAGTTTTACTGTTTTATTACCAATGACAGTTTATAAAATGAAATAGTATTGTTATAATAGTGCAGTATAATAGTTTATGGTTGAAAGATTAAAAGCCATATTTTTCCCCTCATTTTTGACAGTAACACCTAATTCCATTAGAAGTAACTCTATGTGGCTATTTTTATCTTTGTTGGTAACTGCAAAATCAGCTTTTTTCCTTGACAACTAAGCCTCTCTGAATTTCCTAAGTGGAATAAACTGATGTTGAGAGAATTTTAAGTATGTGCATGCAGTTAAATTCACACTCGGAGAATTTTTTCCTAGGGGAAATATTCTTTTCTCATTCAGATCATGGGGTGCAACATGAACCATTACTTACAGAAGTTTATATTTTTAAGAATGCCTGAAGGATGTAAATATGCACTACTCATGTAGTTTCAACAAGAAATCTCAAAACCAGGCAATCATCTTCAGCTGTTAAAAAATAGCAGGGATACAACTCCTTCAAAAACTATTGTCCTGAATTCCTTGAGAACTGCTTTGGTATAAAAACATTTTGCTCTTTATCATGCATTCAGGTAAAGAATGCTATACGTCATATATTTTTTTCAGTCAATTTGGATTAGGCCTGTAGGCACTGTTTTTAAGTAACCATAATTCTGTGTGTTACAAGTAACAGCAAAAAGAATATCTGATAATTTTGCTTAAGAAA
The DNA here is from genome assembly GCF_040807025.1 of Struthio camelus. Classification (NCBI taxonomy): domain Eukaryota; kingdom Metazoa; phylum Chordata; class Aves; order Struthioniformes; family Struthionidae; genus Struthio; species Struthio camelus. The sequence continues at coordinate 143,351,955 of NC_090943.1, read as the reverse complement.
ACTGAAATTGTCTTGACTAAATATATTACTCCATAATATTTTCTAATATACTATAATGCACTGTAAATGTTACCGATATTTCACAAACGCTGTTAGATAATGCTTTAAGGTGCAAGACAAAATATAGCGCAGATAACTTACTTAGAGAAAATAACTGAAGATCTTAGACTTTATTTATATCTTCACAGAAATGTATGACTGCGTACCTCAGCAGCTCCTGTGGTGTATGGATGAGCAAGAGGCTGTCTAGCTAAGTGCAATGTAAGTTTTGCTGCAGCCCTATCAATAACTTTTCACAGTGATAAGTAAGGTAAAATCAAGCACCGCTACAGTTAAGAGGGAGGAAACACTGTAAGACAAAACAGTAGATAAACAGCACAATTTAAAAGTGTTTCACCAAAAAAGCCTTACCAATATTTAGGATTTGCATTTACACTTTCCTACATGGTTTTAAAGCTGTTTCCCATTCATCACCATAGGAAAGATCAATAAAATCAAAAAGAAAGGCTGACTTACTGGTAATAAAACTAGTACATAATGAACTGATAAACTTCAAAGTAAAACTGAAACTATTAGGAAGATAACTTGTTCTCTCTTACGGTCATTATTGCAACCTTAAATGTTTTACAGGACATTAAATAGTGTTTAAATAAATAAGTAAATGTATTTTGTATTTCTTATTTAACGTTTTACTCTTCCTCTATTTCAATGGATAAAATGCCAGGAAAAATGTGCATAGATCTTGTTTTCCATGGTCTACTTCTCAGTGATATTTTGGGTTTTTTACAACTACAGTGCTTATAAATTTGAAGATGGATCATTTTATTCTTAATAGAATAAAAGTAAAAAAACTCTTAAGAACTGAGATAAAAAATAAAGTCTTATGGTAGTGGTCATGGAGAAAAGGTGTCTATGTAAATTACATATAGAAAGTGTAGTATATGCAAACTATTTTATAGAAATGAAAGTAATTCTTACAGAATTAAACAAGTAACTGAATATGGATAGCGAATGTAATTCCTTAGTCCGAGTGATTCTGTCTAAGGAGGCAATTGTTATCCAATGTTGCAATTAAATAAATTTCAGATCTATGCAGAATAAATTGGAAAAAATACTATAAATTGTGCTTAAACCAGGTTTTTAGCACATTTTCTCTTAGGAAGGATTTTAGGACTTTCTTCATTTAAGAGTAATTGCTGTCCAAAATGGTTTTGGCCTTATCCAATTAAAAACAAATACTTAACACTGAGTATGCAGTTTAGCCAGACTAAGCATAATCAAGAGAACATCGGTATGGAATAATTCTTTTTAAAAAAACAACCCTTCAGTTAGGATTTTGGCCCTAATCCTGTCCTCATTAAAATCAGTGGCAAGTATCCCATTGCTCTTAATATAAAAAAGACTGAAGTGTTTATGATAGTCTGATAATAGTGGTAATACGCTAAAATCTCTCTACCTCTGACTGATAAAAAGGAACACACAGGCACAGATTTTGTCTTGCAAAGCTCAAAAACATTCCTGGTTCTCTGTGAGAGAAATAAATTGAACATGCCAGGCCACATGTTATTGCAGGTTTAGAGCCTGGTATTGCCACTGCGGTGAGACCAGGACCCAGAGGAGGTGAGAGGTCTTGGGGACCTTTTTATCCTTTTAACCTTGAACTAACTTTCCAGCAACAATTATAGGTTTCGTAATCAAATGCTGTGTCATATGGATGGTGTCCAAGATATTTAACAGTAGAAAATTTCGTAATTTTTAAGTGCTTTTCCAAACTGTCTTGAAATCCGACAAGGGGCTAACAAACAGGGAAACTTAAAGCCGGAGGGAGCTGACAGACCGCACTCATTACGGCCTGCTGAGCAGGGAGCAAAGGAAGCAGGCGGCAGAGGAAGCCGCTGTGGTCGGGGCTGCGGAGACGCGGTGCCGTGTGCGAGCGCAGCCGAGTTCGCGCTGACCCTGAGCTCTGCTTACCTGGTGCAGGCGAGCCTGGCCGGGAAGCCATCCAGCAGCGGTGAGCTGCTCTGTTTCCAGTTTCTCAGCTGGAAGGTTAGGGTAGGATTTAATGGCACGTTAATGCGAACTCCCCGCTTGCAGAGCAGAGCTGGGTCACATCTGGCCCGCGCAGAGCCCAGGCGGAGTGAGCTGCACCCACCTGCGCAGGGCATGCCCTTTGCCTCTTGTGACACCGGATGCTAGCTGAAACAAATTGAATAATCTTTAACTTTATAAATAAAATAAACGAATGCAAGAAGGAAGAAAAGAAACATCCATGGGGTTTTCGATTTCTCCCTAGACCGTGCTATGACCACTGATGAACTCAGCAAAATTTGTATTGATTGAGGTACATAAACCAAATACAAAGACATATTTTTGAAATTGTTCCTCACGAAGAGTGAGTAAGCAAAAGCCTAATAATATCCATTTTAAAATTGATTGCCATTCAAAATAAGCCATTCAAATTAAGTGGCAAAAAGTAAGTGTTTCCCACTCTTTCCGTTTTAACTGTGTTGATGAGTTATTGCTTTAAGACTGATGAGATAAAATCCCTTATACTTCTGGACTATATTGGGGATTCTCTTGAAATCTGCCTTTATTATATAGCAAAGCTTGTGAAAATATTTCAGCTTGACCACTAGTCCATGGAAATGACAGTGTGTAAATCTACCGTTTTAGCCAAGGGAGAGAGTTTTATAAATGAGCTCTGACAATGTGACTTGAAAACTGAAATGTCCAGACATAAGTCTGTGCATGCTGTTTAATCCCCGAGTTTATAGCATTAGCCTTAGCTGGTAATAAAAAAGTTGTCTAATATCCTTCTTGACTGGTTCTTTACCTTGTGGTAAAATGCAAAGTCATTAGGTTATGCACAAGAACTTCTCAGAATCATCATAAATCAAACACATTGAAATTCGTTGGGAAGTAGGTAACCTGAACCTTTTTACTACCACACTTAATTCTGATTGCATTTAGTTCAGAAGCTCTATATGCCTAGAACAGACTTAATAAAACATGCTGATCTTTGTGATCATTTGAAAGGAACAATTTTATTTTTCTTATTGGGAGGCAACCTAATGCAACCAATGGAAAAACAAACGGATGGGCTTGCTTTTACAAAGAAGCTGTACAATCACAAGTAAAGAATTTATTTTAATTCTTTAGCTGAAATCAACATAACTGTAAAAGCCAGATAAGCTAATTGCTGGAACTGGGTGAGGTGACATAGCCAGATTTAAAACTACAGCTTTTTAAAGCTGGTGCTAACAAACCTTTAAAAACGTTTAAACAAAATGTTTACTTCAAAATCTTTCTTTAACTGCTCACTTCTCTTTGCTACTTTTCTTTTTTAGCATTGGCAAACACTGAAATTAGTGTTTTGCTGATATCTAGGCCCTCTCTGGTTTATATTCAGAGTCATGGCATATGCCTGTTGTACTTAGGAAGCTGTCAGCATGAGCTATCCCTACGGAAGTCTGACAGTGACTCCCCAGAGCTGGTCAGCCCATTAATCCCCTTTGATAACTGCTGCTATCTCAGCCACTCCTACTGTGCCAAATTCAAACCTGCTCACCTGTTCTCACATGAGCAATTCATGGTAACTAACCTTATGCAAATTACTTTGTTTCTCTGATGGACTTACTAATGCACAATAAAGTTCTCAGGGTAAGGATTTCAGCATGTCAAAGAGATTTCCAGTAAAGCCTGAGGAAAAGATGCCACTGAAGTCAATAAGTCCTGAATTAGGGCCTTGGATTTGGTTCATCTCTTATCCCATGGGTAAAATAACAGTACTTCAAAAATAAATGAATGGAAGTCATCTTTTAAATTAGAACAAAGGGTCAGGACAAAATATCTTTGGTTCTCCTGTTAAGGGTATAATGTTTGCTCAAAAATCTACTGTAGGAATAAAGGTTAAAAAACTGTTTTTTCCAAGAAATTCTGGGTTTTTTTGTCCTAGGATACAAGGAAATGCGTGTAGTTGTTGTTATCTCCTTCACATCAGCTCTTTTTATCTTAATCAGTCCATAATTTCTTGGCCCCATGACAGAAATGTTGTGGCTATGGAGGCAAAAGAGAGAAAGGTAACGTCTAGAAGCCCGTCTCGTTTCTTCTCTCCACTGCTTTTCAAACAGAGTTAGTGCATGCTCAAGAGAATATGCAAGGCCCTTAGGCTAGATGTTCAAAGGAAATCAATGTAGCACAATAAACTCAGAAAAAAATAGCCATTTATGTGTGTATTGGACTATACTCTCTCTTCTTCCATCACATATGGCATGTAGTTAGAGTTTGCAATATCTGTAATGATTGGAAGCCCTTCAGTGCAGAACCAGCCCGGACGGCAGATCAGAGCAGACTCTTGTGTCCTATCCTCTTAGTGCAAGGAGTGGCCTGTCTGTCTGTTTGCAGCAGCGTCTGTCTTCTGCTGTGACCAACTGTGACAGGTTTTCCTCCTCTCCAGCGGTATGGTCACTGCACTAGTCATCCTGGGGTGCTGGAGAGGAAATACTTTCTTCTCCCAGCTTTTTCCCCCTGTCTCTAGCTGATGAGGAAGTTTGTAAGTCCATGTCAGCTTGGCATAAGTTTTACCAGGGGATATAGATGGGTTGTGGAGCCGAGAAGCATGTGGAAGTGCAGCTCTGAAATTGTCACTGCCTTGATCTGCGGAGGCCAGTGTATAAAGTGGAGATGCATGAAATCAGGTCAGGCAGGAAAGACTAGAGAGTGGGCAATGCAGAAAATATCTTGATGGCTGGCCCATGGCAGAGAGATATGGGCTGTAGAGCTGAATGCTGCCTGCATCTATACAAAAGGATAGATCACCACAGAGAAATGTGAGTGGGCTTGGAAAGGGCTGCAGATTTGGGGGCTGCACAGACTCAGGGGAGGTTTTGGGGCTTGCAAGAGCAAGCTGCAAGCCTGTGAGTTAGTTAAATAGACTGAGGAAACTATCAGAGTCAGCCTTGGGGTGGTGGCATATAAAGTGACAAACTTCATTTAACAGTGACCTTGTCTGCATAGAAATAGATTGAGCCCAATTCTGATATCCCACCCACTTGCATAAATTTTCCACTTGGAAATTTGATTTTCTCCTGCTCAGAGCAACACCTGGCAGAAATATATTAGATACTACTGATAATTTCAGAGGCAAAAGTTTAATTCCTATACACATCATAAAACAATATAAAGCTTTTAAACTTAATAGTTAAATGCAGCTGCATAGACCATTTAAGGAAAGAATGCAGATGACCAGCGATCAACATGAATTCTAAGTGTATTAGCAACCCTAATGAGGGAAACACTGACTTCAATAATAAGATGCCAAAAAAATCATCGCTTTCAATTCTTAAAAAATTCTTCTGTTATTAACATGAAAAGTTACTTGTGTTCAGAGAATGCTTAGAAATATGATTTTGAAATCTTTCTCCCAGAGAATCCCCATGAAAAGTATTAACCATTAAACTCTATCAGCTTTTCATCTTGAAGTAGTTGGTCTTTGTAAGTCTATTTACTTACAGAGCCTTTGGGTTTCGTGCAGGTCAGTATGGGGGCGGGGGGATTGTACATTTAACAAGAATCTTGAAAAACCTTATGTGAATGGTTAGAATGAAAATGGAGGTGTGAGAGGTCAATGTGTTTATTAAGCTGTTACTTCTGAATGATATTTCTACATTTCCTGTACTGAGAAAGGGATGACTGAAGTCTGACCCAATAGTACATTCTTGATGGGTTTTAGACCCGCCACTCTAGAAGGAAAAGTGAAGAGCTAAACACATGTATTTCGCTGAGAAATGCCTTAGTGAGACAGTATTATCTTCAGACACTTTGTGGCTACAAATGCTTAGAAAAGCCGCTAGAACTGGTTGAACATTTTTGGTAAAAGCTAATTTTATTTATTTTTATTCTTGTCTTCCTTTCTCTGAACTCCTCATGACCAAATGCAACTTTTCTCTGTTGGATGACTGTCCAAGTACCTTTCAGTCTAACGGTCTAATTTCTGATTCGTCTTTGCTTTGTGTATTGACAGTTTATTTTTGATATTTTCTATTTGATCATCTTAGTCACATGAAATGATCCCCCCGTTCTGTTCTGTTTCCTCTGCAGCTTTTTGAAGACAGTGACACCAATCTTCTGGCTGCCTGCAAATTTATTATTTGATTTTGATAGCTCTCCATCTTGATTTCTTGTTCTCTAGAAAGTCTATATTAACTAATAACCTCTGCAAAATTAGTAATATGCAATGTATGAGGAAAATTTGAATCTGAGCCAGTTCAAATAAATAGGCTAGTTTACTCCTAAGCCCTAGAGCTTCTGGCTATCTATCAGCACAGCGAAAACACTAGAAATGTGCTAGAAATGCTTATTTTGTGTTTTGTAGGGTTCTGTTTTCTCCTCCAACCACACAAACTATAGGACTTGTCTCTTGAAAGCTCAGACTGTAAAATAACTTTTCATGTGTCTCCAGCTTTTTCCTTTCCCTTGTGCCTACCCAAAATTTTGGGAGACGTTGCCTTTCTCCTACAGAACTAACAAAGAGGGAGAGAATATAGTTAAATACTTAGTCTTGTATTTGCTGGGGGAGATCAAGGAAAGAGTCTGAAGAATTAGGAGATGGGCACTTGCTAGAGACAGCACTGCTAAAAAAACAAAAATAGGCAACTGTAATAACATAGCTTGGAACTGAATTGAAAGTGAGTATTTTCACCTGCCTTTCCATGACGTAGGCACGTGAAACAGTAACATATGGAGAACAACCAGGACTTTCAGAGCAAAAACTTCTGCATTCAAGCACCTGCTTTAGATCTAGAGCTTGTCCTGCTGAATGAAGAATAAAAAGAGCTGGTAAGGAAGTGTGAGGAAACTGAAAAAAATTCAATTCTATAGTAAATCTTTCTAATGGAAAAAAAAATTAGGATATCAATTTCTGAGAAAGATAAAATATGTTTCAGAGCCATAGAATTAAATTTAGAATGAAGTAATACATTCTACAATTGATCTTTTCTCTAAAATTCGGAAGCTTGGCTCGGTAATTAAATTCTGTATCTTAAAACACAGCAGTATGAAAGCTGTATTCTTGATTAGTGATGATCTTGTCTCCCAATATCAGTGAAAAGGAGGCCTTAGGAAGGGTAAACAAGTTGGACTTCAACTGGTTTCTTTACATCTTTGTCTTTCCTCTCTTTTTTATTGTTTTATTTAATTTGTTTGATGTTTGTACCCCCCTAAATCCACTTGGTTACCTCGTTTTTTTCCAAATGAGTGTTTTCTTTGAAGATTGGTTGTGTTCTGAATGGAAATGGAAATTAGCACTGAGCTTCACAATGCTTGTTTCAAAAGTAATTTTTCACAGCAGAATGTCAGTTTGAGACACACTGCCTTCTTGGATTCCTTATATCTATAACTTTACTTACTGCTAAATTAATCACTTTACTGAAGTTGTACATGAAGTGTTATATATGTGAATGCAAAAACTCCAGCAGACTTAAGGGTCTCAATAAGTCTCAATTTTTTTCTTTTTTTTTTTCAGTGGACACATATAAAGGTGTGAAATTTCTAAAGATCAGGATTTCAGAAACTGAGTTCAGGATTCACAGTCTTAAAATGAAATGAATAAGTAGCATGACAGTGCTACCACAGCTATAACTCTAACTCTTGGAAGGTATAGAGCTACCAAGGAGAAAGGTTATGGAATACAGTGGTGATATGTGCTTGATTGTCCAATCTGTTGCTTTTGTATATGGTGCTTTTTCAGAAAGCCATATCACCACAGCTTTTGCAAATATGAGGATATTAGCTTTAATCTACAACAACAAGCATCCCATGGTTTTGTTAAAAAGTATGAAAGCATGACCCGATTTTACTCTAAAGCTTAAAAAAATGAAAATTCAATTTAAAAGATCTCAAAAAAATTTGTTTGGTCTGATGATGTTTAGGGACACGATTCATTATATGAAGCATTGTTTGAATGCTTGGGCTGGCAGTTCTGGGTATAAACTGAGACAACGTGTGGTTTTGAGGCATAGTGAAGGTTTTGTTGGTCAGAATTCTTATCTAGTTTTGTTCCAATTTGTGTGGTTTTCGGATGGCTGCAAATGCCTTAGAAAAACATGATATGTGAAGTTTACAAACTGAAAAATAAAAAGATATTCTGCAGATGTGAACGGTACTTTAAAGATTGCTTTCCTGCAATATAAGATTGAGTTTGCTGGTCAGAAGGTGATAAAAGTTCCATTTATGGTTGAGAAAATGATATTATTCTATTTAATATATCAGGAAATTTCTTTCCTTACCAGTGTAATTATAGGACACTGAGAGGTCAGAAAACATGCATGATAAAAGAAGTACTTATTTTGGCTGATAATGCATTAATTTTACAGGACAGACTTTTTTGCCTGTTCTTTCATTGCAGTGATTCATCTTCCTCAGTGATTAAAAAACATAACTTGCTATTTCTGTCATTCTGAAGATGATTCTATTCTAATAGACAAAGTGTCAGGAGTAAATAGCTTTGGCTGATGTGGAAAATACGTCACTTGCAAAGAATTCTAAGCAGAGGTGTTGATAAATAAGTCACTATTTAGCCTTCTTTCTAACACCTGTCCAGAGATTAAACAGAACGTAGTTTGTGCTTTGTCACTTACACTACAGATGAATTTGGCCTTCGAGCGTAACTCAGTAACCTTAAAATACAACAGTAGATGAACACTAAATACCAGGCTATCAACAATTTTATTCTTAAAAGGACTACAAGATGACAGGACGCCAATATGATAATCAAGACGTCACTAAGAGTGGTTATTCTATTTCCAAAGTAACAACTGTATTTAATTAAAAGCTGTGATTCTGTCTTTTGTCATGCCTAGTCAATTTTTTACATCTCAGTTGAATAATAGTGCTTCTCACACCTCATGTCTTAGGTAGCTACTAAAAGTGTGCCATTTTCAATTGCCAGATGTTCCTGTCACAACCCTGACCCTGTAAGAAAAATTAAAACCAGAAGTTTCCTCCTATGACTTCTCCATTCTCCTGCAGAGTTAAAATGAGAGACAGTTATTTGTACTTTCCAGGTCAGAAAATTTGAAGGCTGTCAATTTACGACTGTGATATTCATTTGAAATTTGCAATCTGTGCTGGAGTCGTTGGGTATGACTTTAATATTTCTAAAAAACTGTGCATAAATTAGTCTAAATTCTGCTCCAGCTCAAACTCCATAGCCAGGGCTCATGTTGTCTTAGTGCAGAAACCCAATACAGGTGCCTTTGCTAGTAGCCACAGTTCCTTATACAGTCAGTACAGGGAAATAGGTGCCTTTCAAAGGTTATATAGAGCACCTGAGTTACCAGCTGAACTCACTGCTCCTACTGTGAGTTATTCTGATTCTCTTTTCGTAAAAACTTATACCAGTGAAATCCTGTAGAAGTAATTAAGATTGTAATCTAGCCTAATCTTGTGCTTAGCTGAGCTTTATTAGGGACAGGCAAAACCAATAAGTGACAGTCTCAGTGCTCATTTATGTTACCCAAAGGTGCTTTCTCTCTCTCAGTCTCTGCAATCTACTCTTCTTTCCTTTGGATATCTACCATATATACACACATATCTGTGTATATGTATATATATATGTATATGTAAAGAGTTATTCCCATGTTTCTGCAGATGAACTATATGCCTAAATCCTTTGAAGTAAATAGAAAGTTTCTCTTTAACTATGATATGCATTTAGTCAGATCCCATTCATAATGTTCTTACTGTTTTATATAAGTAAATGTTTTGGTTTTAGTCTCACCAACAAAATAAACTTCATTTTGAGTATTCAGAATAGACATATTATACTCCTTTTTGGCTTGATTTTTAGGATGATGTTAGGAGACTTGTACTTATTTCTTGGCTAGCATTGAATAAATAGGCAGCTCTGGCTCATCAGAGATGGCTGTTCAGTGCCACTTTCCTCTTACTCGTAACTGTAGCTCTCACATACTCTACTCTTGTGGATGCCTATATACCACCCTGACTGGGGGGCAGTAGTTTCAGTGTAAATCGTGGTCAGTGGAGCACTAACAAGTGATGACCTGGTCAGCAGTATGCTTTAAAATAGCTGTCAAAAATATCTTTTAATTACTTAGAAGCATAAAATAGGCCTGAAAAAACAATTGGAGAAGAGGAATTTTAAAGGATCACTTAATTTTTGCCATAAATAATGTATTTTGGAGTACGATTGTAAGAAGTCAGCTTATCTTGTGGAGTGGGGCAGACCAGGTCTCAACATTGCCCAGAATTTGGCTAACCTCCATAACTGTCAGAAATCTTGTGATGTTTTTAGAGGAAATATCAAGAAAACAGATATTGCCAGCTTTTAATTACATAGCTTCTCTCTTATGGGTGCATCCTAATGCATACACATACAAATATTTTGATTAAGGAGGATTTCAATTACAGAAAAAAAATATATTTCAATTGAAACATATTACTAACCATTAGGCATAATATGAAGTTAAGCGTTTTACAGACAACAACAGATATCCTGGACTCAGGTACATCTCTATAATATGGATCCTACTATGGGAATTACAATCAGAAGATAAATGTGGTGCTCAAAATAGTAGAATATCCGTGAATGTTTTATTCTTATTGTTTGGTATAATTCAGTATGTGACTTAGAAAAAGGAAACTCTTCAAAAGATAATGAAATTCTACCAGGTGACATTGTTCAGTAGCCTTGGTATTAAACATGTGATTTTTCATTTGCTTCTAGCCTATATTTTAAAGTTAAAAACAAAGTAAAGAGATGCTTTGCGTAACAATCTTACTGCAGCTAGCATACAGACACCTGCCTTGTTTAGCATGATAAGTATAAAGTCAAATAAAACCATTCCCTTTCTGGAGGAAAAAAGTAGTCTTAACAGGTGGGTTTTAGTTAGAAACACTGTTAACTGTCATATACAATGAAAATTTAAAAGAAAAAGGTAGTACGCCTGTTACTGAAACCCTTTCAAGGGATGGAGCCCAATACATTTGTCTAGATCTATTTCCTTTGTAAATTCCTTTGTAAATTCCTTTGTAAATTAAAGTGCAACAATAACTGCTTCGGGATTTTTATTTGAAGTTTCAAAACATATGATTGTAATTTTCAGCAATGAACTTTTTTGAGGATCTTCAGTTATCATCATCAGGTTATCATCATTTCTTAGGATGGATGAATTTGTACAGGTGAAACATAGATGAATACAGCTGATCATGTGACTTAATATGCATTATTTTTAGGTTGCCATTACTGCTTTTATAGCTATTTAATTTTTATTCTGCCCCCTAATCCTCATGTCATCTGACTTTTTATTATCACCATTGATGTTTTCCATGTGTAACTAACTTTCTTAACAAAAGGCTTTCTTAAAAAAGAAAATCAGGAACTCTCAAGAAATGTGAAAATGTTAATATGAGAACTGATTGCCACATTTATATAAAAAATAGCGAAATGCAAGAAGCACCCTTTCATAATCAAATTCCCATTTGCAAAGAAGCATAACTACCAAAGTCTACTAACAACGGTTCTAGTTGCCATCTGCATCATTTACTAGCTAAATTAGAGAACTGAGGAAAGGGAAAATACTGCCACTGAAGCTTATGTACCTGCTTCTCCATCTACAAGTAGCAATGATGCACAAGCGTGAAAACATGTATGCTAAATATGGCAGTAAAATTGCTTTCATGAGCCTGATTGGTAGTGTTGGGAACAGTTCTCTTTTAAGTGGGCTGTTAGCTCTGAAATTCAAAGGGGCATTAGCATTATTAACTGCACCGCTGCTGCTCATTTTCACCAATATATTTGAGCAGAACATTGCTGCAGTGGGAGATCAGCCTAGGACCAGTTGGCTATAGATTTTTCTCAGTTATTTTATGAATCAAAGGAGTAGCTGACAGCTACAATGCATGCGCTTCGTATGAAATTTCATCAGCGACAGGTAAGCTATGACCCTTCTCCTTCTCTCTCCATCCTTCTTCAAACAAGTCCATTTGCCTGTCCTCAGCCCCTTCTTGTCTCTTGTCTGTGGACCTGTGACTACAGAGCAAAATCTCTGCCGAGGAGGCCACAGAGATCCCCTGAAAGCTTTGCACCAGTAAAGAGACAGTACTTCTCAGTGGAAATTCACAAACATCTTAAGTTTTCTTTGCATTATGTGAGTAAAAATTACCAGAGTGAACACTGGTAAACACTAGTGAACAATGTCTTGGCGAGTATTAATTAAAATAGATGGTTTTCTGCTCTTGGTGTTTGGACAGCTGGCAAGTTGGCAGCATAGCTAGTGACCAGTTTTGTTGATTAAATTACATATTTTGGGGGTTTATACTTTCCCAGAGATTAATGTTCCTGTATTAGTGCGAGGAGGATGGCCTCCAGGCCTCTGGGACAGCTCACCCAGCGTGTGGCCCTTCCCACTGTGCCAGTACCTCTGCTGCAGCAGGAGGATGGTCTCACCTTATTTTTACGCTCCTCCTTCGTGGGTGTCCTGCAGCCCCTTTGCCATTACATGAACTGCCACGTGAGCCGGTCGTACATGATATAGAGGTGCCAGGGCTGTGCAGGGGCTGTTTGTGTTGGTCATGCACCTGCAGGACCCTTGCCTTCTCACCTCCCACCTCCCCTTCCTGCAGACAGTTTCCTTAAGTAACAGTCTCAGAAAGAGGTGCTTCTGTGGGTAAAAAAACCACTAAAAATGACATCAGGTATGACATATAAAGGCATGTACAAAGCTAACGTTTTGAACGAGCAGTTCATGTTAGAATTTCCACCATTTAATGATATCAAATCCTTATCTCTATCACTGCAAGTCACTTGATGTCAGACGTTTAAATCTAGAGTGTTATTTGTACCTATGAAACCAGCCATTCAAGCAAGACAGATTTTTCCCAACTGTGTGTCTCACACTGAGGCAGTTTTGAAGAGCAGTTTCTACTTTCCTGAAAGGAAAGAAGGGTAGAAAGATTGTCTCTGGAATGCTAATCTAAAAACAGCATGGACTAGTCAACATATTTTAATGGAGAGGAATGCAAGATGATATGTATATAGAACAAAACAATTGCCTTAGTCTATCCTAGGAAGTCTCGTTCTCTGTCAGTTATTTTCAGAATCATACAAGTGTTGATCCTGGAAATATGTTATGAAAGGGAAAAATGTCACCAGCTTCTTCTGTTTGGCCCTAGATATCACACAGACTTGTTTTGATTATTTTTTCACTCCTCTCAGCACTGATGTTTGTTTCCAACTATAAGCCTAACAAGACCTGAACAGAAGTCAGTTAGATACCCAGAGTAAAAGAATTATGGCTGTCTACTTCAAAAATATTCCTGTGGTAAATACTTTTCAACCCCCCCTTCTTCCTTCCTGAAGCTTACTGCATTGCTGTTTTTTGCACTTTAGGTGTTTATAGACACGAATCAGTAAGGCTGTCAGCATAAAAATCTGAAATATAAAGACATGATATAATGGTTCTTGTGATTGTTCGTGTTGAAACTAGTACTTGTGACATTTTTACCACATATAATTTTTATAAGATTTTTTTTTTGTCGTAGTCCTCCTTATCATTAGAAATATTTGGAATAGTCCTAATGTTAAAAAGGCTGAGAGTCAGGCTTAAGATCACAACATGGTGAGCACTGTATAGGCACAGAATAATCTCAGAAATATCTGAGCGTGAAGAAGTTAATGTGAAGAATCAAAGCATCTTAAAGCAAGCTTTACAGAGGATACTTCCACAAATTAAAATGGAAAGATAGTATCTTGAGACTATAAAATTTTAGAAAAAGCTGTGTTGCCTTGGAAGGAACTGGATCAAGATACAGGGCAGGAACTGATGGGGGATGCTGTGGTCCAACATTTTGGTGTTATAGACTGAAGAAGCAGCAACAGATTTTCTACACGCACAAACTCAAATTTGAAATTCTATTCTGGTACCTGTTCTTATGTGAAGTAATGCTACAGCACCCGATTTTACAGCTTTTACACTAGATTCCCATAAGTGTAAATGTGCAGGTGGCTGTTACTGGAGGTCCACAAAGGTCAGCTGAGGTTCAAAGTGCTAGTTATAAAGTGGCATTATTCCTCTCAGTGTGACTCTCTGGAGGGACTCAGCTGGAGATGCCCTATCAAATATTAATATTTCTTTGGAGCTGCTTTATACTGTAAAATACTGGATCTTCAAGAGCTCCTATTGACATCGTGCTACCGTATATATTGAGAAACATCAAGCTAAATTACACCCTGATGCTCATCTATTTAATTTTTTTCAAAATTAAACCAGCTTTCTTTTTCTCTTGTAACAATTTCATTAAGAGTTCTATTTTTTACTTTCTGTATCTATGTGGCTTTAATTTATCTTCTTTCCTTTTAAAAATACAAGAAGCATTTCCTTGATCACATTTAAGTCTCCATTTATCAATAAAATATAAATATGTCCTTGACATTTTTATTTTAATTTTTAGTGGGATGTGGTTTATAGCTTTTAATTTATTCTATTTGATCTTTTTTATCCTTCTTAATCAAAAGAGTTTCACAGTGATTTTCAGTGTCTTTGTTGTCTTATGGCTTTTAATGTGTTTGATTTTTCGCAATTGTTAATTTTTTTTTTGCTTCTCTAATGTTTTATAGTCACTACACTAATGCTAATATTGTATTTATGTTGGCTTAGAAGTTCCTTGTGATTTAAAATCCCATTAGTAGATCTCTGGGAGAAGACGGGCTTGGGATTTCAAGTTCAAGAAATGTAATCCATGCTGTCTTTTTACAGGTTTACTGTGTCACTGATGTGCAGCATTTGACACAAAACAACTTAGAACAGTCTCTGAGAAATGTCTTGGGTTTAGATATATGACGTAAGCCTAGTTTTGATCCACATGTTTGTCAGCATTTCTTTTCGCTTTTTAATCCCAGTAGCTAATAGAGATTACCTGAAGCCATCAGCCAGTGTTTGGTTTGGAATCAATCCATAAATAAGGTCAGATTGGCTTGAAGGTTGGCCCAGGTTCATTTAGGCCCAGCCTGGCTTTTTCCAAAAGTGTGAGAGAGCAAGGAATACAGTTTAGAGAAACTGACTGAAGCCGTGAACGTTTTATTTATTTTATTTTCCCAGAATCCAGAACTTTGTAAAATCTTGGATTCTCTGTTTAAATCAGTTATTTTTTTCTTCTTTTGCTTTATGTATTAGTTTAACAACCAAAAGGCAGACTGAACTTAATATTTGCTATGCTCCTGGCCCACTTTAAGCCATTTTCTGTTGAGTGCATATCCCCAGATATGCAAACACAACCTTTTTTTGTGCAAAACTTGCAAGCATAGATGGTACAGTATGTCTCCTGTATGTTCAGTCCTACATCCGGTATACTGAAGTGCATCCATAGGTACATGCATGTGGATGAAATGGTTGAAATCCATTGTTAGTCCCCAGCATCTGATTTTTAAAAATACTTAATCTTTGGAAGTCTATGAGAATAGTAGATGTCCACTACCTCTGAAAATGGGCCATTTTCTTTAACTTCAGATTTGAATGAGCTAACCTGTAGCGGTCATTACACCCTTAATCTCAGCAGAGAAAAATGATACCAATATGGTATGGAGTAACTCTTTCATTTTTTTCACTTTCGTCACATTTTCCATTTAAATGGAACTTACTAAATTGCTAATACATAGTTTGAAATATAAAAGGGAGCCTAGCTACAACCACCACGATTGTCTCAAAAATAGCTTGTGTTTTTATATGAATGACAATGCATGTCCTTGGGTAGTGTCTGTTCCTCATAACATTGTTTTGGACTATCAGAATCTCTTTTAGTGATCTTAAACATGTAACAGATAAGAACAATATTTTACAAAAAAAAAAATTGGTTATATAATTACCTCAAATATTTACAGTAATTCTTTGTTTCACTGTATGCTCTTATGCCACATATGTGTGTATTACTGGACACTTCAGTTTCTTATGTGAATTGTTCTCAGTGCCTTCTGTGTTCCTGGGCTCAGTTAATCAGTACAATATAAAGCAATAGTAGAGCTTTGGTTTCCTTAAGTACCAGAACAGAAGAATTGATGTAGGTTCATTTATGAGAATATCTCAGAAATTTAGTATTGTCTCTCTTACCTGTCAGATATTTGAGGTTGTCAGTTGAATTTGAGGGGACAAAAATTCAGTCATAAAATACTTATATTGATGCTTGTAATGAGTCCTAGTTCTTCTGAGCTGTTAGTACCTTTCTTAGTTCACTTAGTTTATCATGTGACTTCGTAATGCCTTTTAATTCTTATTTGTAACCCTAACAAGTTTAAAATCTAACCCTTCCCTCTTAATATGGGAAAAAAAGAGACAGGATGTTTATGAGGTTAAACACATGCACCTACATAAACATTTTGTCAACTATTCAGCTATATTTTTTCTGCACATTCACCTACATTTCCTTTATGCACTCTGTCAGGATCTAGTATTTGACCACTTCTCTGTCACACCAATAGAGTCAAATATGTTACGATCACAAGAGTTTCTAAGGAAAACTAAGGTTTTTCACAAGTTATACCTTTGTGTTCCTATCATACAGATATTAATATTTTGCATATGCTCCTTTCTAGTCTGTGATATCTGATCTATGAACTATGCTCTGTTATCACGGAATAATCGCCTACAAGTAAACAAATAAAAAGCACTTTTTCATAGATGCGTGTATATCAAAAGTCACAGAATCACAGAACGGTTCAGATTGGAAGGGACCTCTGGAGATCATCTAGTCCAAACCCCCTGCTCAAGCAGGGTCCTCCAGAGCATATTGCCCAGGATTGCATCCAGGCGGGTTTTTGAATATCTCCAGTGAAGGAGACTCCACAACCTCTCTGGGCAACCTGTCCCAGTGCTCTGTCACCCTCACAGTGAAGAATTTTGTCCTCTTCACACCTTCCCTTCAGATATTGGTATTCATTGATGAGATCCCCTCTCAGTCTTCCCTTCTCCAGGCTAAACAGGCCCAGCTCTCGCAGCCTTTCTTCATAGGAGAGATGCTCCAGTCCCCTCATCATCTTTGTAGCCCTCCGCTGGACTCTCTCCAGGAGTGCCATGTCTCTCTTGTAGTGGGGAGCCCAAAACTGGACACAGTACTCCAGGTGAGGCCTCACCAGGGTAGGATCACCTCCCTCCACCTGCTGGCAACACTCTGCCTCATGCACCCCAGGAGACCGTTGGCCTTCCTGGCCACAAGGGCACACTGCTGGCTCACGGTCAACTTGTTGTCCACCAGCACTCCCAGGTCCCTCTCTGCAGAGCTACTTTCCAGCAGGTCAGCCCCCAGCCTGTACTGCTGCCTAGCGTTATTCTTCCCCAAGGGCAGGACCCTGCACTTGCCTTTGTTGAACTTCATGAGGTTCCTCTCCGCCCACCTCTCCAGCCTGTCCAGGTCCCTCTGAATGGCAGCACAGTCTTCTGGTGTGTTAGCCTCTCCCCCCAGTTTAGTATCATCAGCAAACTTGCTGAGGGTGCACTCTGTCCCTTCCTCCAGGTCATTGATGAATACGTTGAACAAGACTGGACCCAGGACTGACCCCTGGGGGACACCACTAGCCACAGGCCTCCAACTTGACTCTGCGCCATTCACCACAACCCTCTGAGCTCGGCCATCCAGCCAGTTCTCAATCCACCTCACCGTCCACTCATCTAGCCCACACTTCCTGAGCTTACCTCGGAGGATGTGATGGGAGACAGTGTCAGAAGCCTTGCTGAAGTCCAGGGAGACAACATCCACTGCTCTGCCCCCATCTACCCAGCCAGTCATTCCATCATAGAAGGCTATCAGATTGGTCAAGCATGATTTCCCTCTGGTGAATCCATGCTGACTACTCCTGATCACCTTCTTGTCCTCCACATGCTTAGTGATGACCTTCAGGAGGAGCTGTTCCATCACCTTTCCCAGGATGGAGGTGAGGCTGACAGGCCTGTAGTTTCCTGGCTCCTCCTTCTTGCCCTTTTTGAAGACTGGCATGACATTGGCTTTCTTCCAGTCCTCAGGCACCTCTCCTGATCTCCAGGACCTTTCCAAGAGGATGGAGAGTGGCCTAGCAATAACATCCGCCAGCTTCCTCAGCCCTCGTGGGTGCATCCCGTCAGGGCCCATGGATTTGTGGATGTCAGGTTTGGACAAATGATCTCTAACCTGACCCTCCTCAACCAAGGGAGAGTCTTCCTTTCTCCAGCCTTCCTCTCTTGTCTCCAAGGTCTGGGATTCCTGAGGACTGGCCTTAGCAAGAAAGACTGAAACAAAGGCAGCATTCAGCAACTCTGCCTTCTCTGCATCCTTCATTTCCAAGGCACCCGCCCCATTCAGCAGTGAGCTCGCATTTTCCCTAGTCTTCCTTTTGCTCTTGATGTATTTGAAGAAGGCTTTCTTGTTGTCCTTGACATCCCTTGCCAGATTTAATTCCAACTGGGCCTTAGCCTTCCTTGTCGCATTCCTGCACACTCTGACAATGTCCCTGTATTCCTCCCAAGTGGCCTGTCCCCTTTTCCACATTCTGTACACTTCCTTCTTCTGCTGGAGTTTTGCCAGGAGTTCCTTGCTCATCCATGCAGGTCTCCTGCCCACTTTACTGGACTTCTTACTCATAGGCATGCGGTCATATGCAGTTGCTATAGCTCTCACAGGACTGAAAAACTTCCTCCTGTTTAGAGAAATAGTTAAACAAATGATGAGGAAAAAGACTGGAGGAATTGTAAAGGAGTCTAACAAGGCTGTGGTGACAGGCATGTGGTAACAGCTGTGCTTCCACCCGTTATAGTATTTGAGGAATAGAGTGGAGAAAAGAGCAAGTAGTAGCATGAGCATAGCAAGAGCATGGTAGAGCAGAAGCAGAAAATGTAATGTCGTGGAGTGTGTATCACCACGTAATATTACATGAGGGTGTAGGTTATTTCACTGAACTTGTTTACTATGATATTTTAAATGGGAATGAATGATCAGTTTGCACTGCCCTTCAAAGAATGGTATCTGTGATCTTCTGAGGTCTATGACCTCCTGAGAAATGAGCATTATCTGACTGATAATTTGATTGAATGGCTAGCAAAATCCTACAGCTGATATTCTATATGTCAATATGGCAAGGTTAAAACTGAACTTTAATGGTTATTTTTCAAATGTTTATATCTATAGACTTAATTTTTAATATTTAATTTATATCAAATTATAAAATCTATATTTAATATTATATTTAACTGTATGTTTATTAATAAGTGTGTTTGGCATTACCTACCATTGTTGATAGTTATGCCTCAGATTACATATCTGGAACAGTATTTATCTAAATAATCTATGAAGGCAATGCAGGAGATCATCATATTTGCTTCAGAAACCACTATAGAAATAGGGAGAAACGTGTTAACATATATGTGTGCCAGATTCAAGATTTTCCTCTGTGGTCCAGGATTCAAACTGCATGCTTACCATAAATCTGTAATAGCTCTGAAGAATTTGACTCATAATCTGTGAAATTACTGCCATATATTTTATATGATCACTAAAAATGTGATATTTTGTTACTTCTCTTAACTTTTTTATCTTCATCTGAAGAACAGATGATGGGTGTACTGATTGCAGTCACAGAAGACCATTCAAAATTGTTTGCTTGCTTTTTGGCTTAATAGCCATTACTTGAATATGAGAGTAAGTTCACCAAAACAATCCCAAACACTCTATCCTATTTTGTTACCATACTTTAGCCTAGAAAATGAACTTTCCTTACAAAAGAGAATTCTTATACCTGCTCATTTCATAGAAATTAAAGGCTATATATATACATATACATATATATATATATATACACACATATATATGTATGTGTGTGTGTGTGTGTGTGTGTGTGTGTGTGTGTGTGTGTGTATATGTTGCTCATGATATGGCATCAAGGAATTGCCTGAACAGGCCATGAAGTTTACAGTACTGGCCAGGATACAAATCAAAACTGAAACTCTTTTAAAAGTTATTTTCTAATCATCATATTGTAGTAGTGATTTATGCACCTCCACTGTCACCTCTTTCTTTTCCCTTATTCTCATGAGAAAAGCCGTGACTGCCTCTGACAGTGTCACCAGATCAAGCACCCCAGCAATGATTTCCAGCCTGCCATTCTGAGACACTACTGTGCTTAATAATCAGAAGTAACAGTCATATCAAAAGCCATTTCTGCTACAATACTCATGTTCCTACCAATTCTTCTGAACTGGGAAAGAAATCAAAAAGAAGCACTACTTGACAACAGGTCTCATTTCACTTTGTTTAAATGTGAAAGCTTTCTGATAAAGAGGAATGATTGGCAAGGTAGGTTGCCAGTATATTATCCTGAAGTTAATGGGGAAATTGAATCTTCAACAGAAAATTAGTAATAAATGGGTAAGTTGGAAGGCAAACCATCATAAATCCTTACTCTCTAGTTCCTCTAAGCTTGCTGTGTAGCATAGAGAAATGCTGAAGCTGAGACTGTTGAACTACTGAACAGGAAAGAGTTCAATAAAAGACTAAATGTTGCTGGCATATAGATGCCTACACTTAAAACATCAAGACAACTGAATGGAAACCCAATTATCCAACAGGAAAAATACAAAATATAGCTGGTGGGGGGAAGCAAAAACAAAACAAAAGAACCTCTGATTTTTGAAATTTTAGTGTGGCTGATGAGTGAGACTGAAAACTTGCAATTTTATGTGAAGGGGAACCAGTGTTGGGCATTTTGAGATGGAAGATGAAAATCTGCTGTACAGGCTGGTTTGTAATGGTATGTAATGGCCATCTACATGGATTAGCAACTATGTTATATAAAAATGAATGTTTAAATGTAACTTCTGAATCCTAATCACAGCTGCCTGTCCCTTCATTACTGACTAGACACTTCCTGATTACAAAATAAGTCAGTTTTGCTAACATGGACAATATGTCACAGTATTTGCGGTGAACAGCAGATGATGTGCTAATATTTCCTCATGCTTAGCGCAGAGAAGTCCTATTTCTGGATATATAAGGCATCTTAATGAGTACTGCTGCCTGCTGTTGTTATTACCTTGCACTATGTTGTCATTTCTGCTTGCAGGATGGCTTCACTTAGTCTTCTTTTGTACCTGCAAAGCACTACACTTTCGTGGCTGTTCTGGCTTTTCACTGCTCTGGGATATACCAGAGGGAAAGTTGAGAACAAATCTTCCCTCCGCTCTCCGCTATCAAATATCTCCCTCTGTTCAACCCTTACTACTCCTGCTGTGGGCAATTCATGAAGGGAAAGAGGTTATGCCAGTTCCCGATTGTGCAATGCAAACATTAACTCAAAGTCAGTATAAGATCATCAATGCATTGAGAGCTTTCTTAAGGCATAACTTTGCAGAAAGCTCCCATATTTTCATCTGGAAATAAAACTAGTTTAAAAAATTTAATTATTTCTAACACCTATATTTGAATGATCAATTTTAGAGAAAAGGCCTGATTATCTCTTTAACTAATTTTTTAAAAGATAGAATAAAACAATGGACTTTTTTGTACCTAGGTATACTGCAAGGGACTCAGAAACTTTTAAATAGTGTCATTATTGAAAACGCATTGAGAAACAGAAATTCATAGGGTTGTGACTATTGAAAGCTAAATGATCTAGCCATTTTACTTTAACATAGGGTTGTGTTCAGGATACAGAGTCTCTTAGTATTGGAATGCAGCTACGCACCTAATAAAAAGTTCCTATGGAACAGGCCCTGGCTGCAGGGCCTGCATTTCACTCTCTGATAGTACAAAATTCTGAAATAACTGTCCAGCTTTAACAACCAGAAGCTAATGCAGGATTCAGCTGTGATCATGTGTAGCTAATATTTTCTGAATTTTAATTTCTTACACTTAAATCATTAGACGTTACTCTGAATTCAGCATAAAAAGAATATTCTATTCAAATGAAAGTAGCATGTTTATCAGCAATTTTATTGCCATATAAACATCAGAATCATAAAAATGGGCCTTCCTTTCCTGGATTTCAGGTTTCCTGTTGTGTTATCTTATTGCATCCTCAGTAGGAATGCCAGGGTCTTTGCAGAGCTTTACAGTCCCGTTACTTTCAATTATTTCTCTCAGACTGGCTTAGTTTTCCACCCAGTTTGTCTCTCCAGAAGACTTTTCCATGAGCTAGTTACTGCTCCTGTCCTGTTTGGGATCATGTTTCTACTCCTCCTCCTGTAGATCTGTTGCATCTCTCCTCTCTCATGCTGCTAACCAAACCTCTATAATTACCTCACAGTAACAGTGTGATGCCACTAATCTTCTGCCTGTGTCGCTTACTTTTCCTTCTGAAAACATGTTGTCGAAGGTCACCTCTCAGATTTGCTGCCACTGGTAATTTTGTCCAATATGCCCTATTCCGTAACCTCATTCTTTCTCTCATGCCATGTTAGCTTAGTCCATTTGTCCATAATAAATCACACAATATATAACCTTCAGAAAACATAGAGATGTCCTGCCACTGTTTGTACTTTACTTCAAGAGTCTGTACTACTATTGCAATGATGACTCAGTGCTGGACCAAGATTACTCTTGAATTGTCTGATGATCTGAAGCTTTCTGGTCCATCAGTAATGCTATTTTCTGGTAGACAAGAGGTTCTGTTATATCCTGATAAATAGTAACTTACATTTACGTATAGATACTTTGTTATTTCACCGCTAGATTGAAACACCTGACACCCTAGGTAGTCTGCTACCTAGAAAATGCAATCAAAATATGTACCTGGGAGTAAGAGTCACTGTGTTATATACTGTAGAGGTGATATAGGTGTAAACAGTAACTATAAGAATTTTTAAATAGGGAATAGGTAACTCGTGAAAGAACCACGCTCAGTAAATGTTGAAGTACAAATGTCAAGGTACTAAATTTCTGTAACAGAAAAAGGCATTTGGAAGATTAATGCTGTAGCTGAAGACCTTGTGGGAAAGACCTGCTTGGATAATTTTGTCCTCCAAACTTCTTAGAGGAAATCCCGACAAATATTTCAGATGAAAGTTTTGAGACAGTCTACAGTTATTCCCCAAAGTCTAATATAATCCTTATGAGGTTGGGTATAGAATTAAGGCCTACCCAACTGTTGCTGGTTATCATCCCAGTGTAATTGATTCAGTGTGCGAACCGAGCCCATATCTCATCTTATCAATAGCTGAAGTAGCTCCAGGCTACTCGGCCTTTCAAGTGTCTCAAACACACTATCATTTAAATAGCTCCTACGGCAGCCACCCTTTTCTGCATAATTCATTCCTCCTTAATAATAATGATTACTGGAAAAGACACTATTGAAGAGAAAGTGAATTTTTGAAGGTTTGCATACTTGTTATAGTTTGAAAAAGAAAAAAATAGGAATTGATAGAGCAGCTGCAGTTTGTTGTAAAGGAAGAATCAGTTCTCCGTTGAAGAATACGTAAGAAAAAGATGTTTGTTATTTACAATTCATTCAATAGTCTGTTGCTTATTTAATAACTTAATACCTTTAGCATGCAATAAGTAACTTTTTTTTTTGCCTGAGTTGCTTACTATGAGCAGCAGTTTGGAAGAACAAAACTTTGAAAAGATAAACTTAAAAATATGGTGACGGGCTACAAAGACATGCATAACAAAATAATTGTAAAATGTCACCTTCGTGAATGAAGTAAAACTGGCAGCAACATATAGTCATTTTATTTTCTTTCTCCTGCCCACACAAAGTGTGGTCTAGCTGATATTTGCTATTTGGAAGGAAATTTGAATATATCATGTGAGATGACCCTGAAACAAGCTTCTGACTTATAGAATCAGAGATGGACTATAGTTGCCATGCTTCTTCTAATACAAGATTTTTCTTATTCATTTATTTTTAGTCTTTTATCTACATTGATTTTCAGGACTTTATGCAATAGTGCTTCTGTTGCTAAATCTCATGTCATATGTTTTTCTTGATTTTATTTTTTTTTTATTTTTATATCCAGCCCCTCTTTTGTGCAAATCTCAGTATTTTCTCCTCCCTCAAAGTTAACACCTGCAAATAGTTACACACAGCAGTGCATATCTATCCTGCTTAGCATGTGCTCTAGATGACCATAATCTGATGGACTTCTGACATCCTGTAAACCAGTGAAAAAGTTCATATCAACTTCGGAAGGACCAAGCATTAGTTAATGTGTAGCGTTTCTACATGAAACTGTATTCAGCAAGCTAAAGGCCTGCTTCGTGGCTGCCTATCCTATAAAGCTGAAGGGTCTTAAGAAGGATATGTTAGGTGTTCAGAGACCTGGATTGCTCTTATCTAAATCAAAAGACTTAGGAATATGGATCTGGTAATAGAACCCTTGTTAGTGTCACTTAATTTAATATAACACATACCAGTGATAAGATGTTGTGACTTTATATT
The DNA here is from genome assembly GCF_040807025.1 of Struthio camelus. Taxonomy (NCBI): domain Eukaryota; kingdom Metazoa; phylum Chordata; class Aves; order Struthioniformes; family Struthionidae; genus Struthio; species Struthio camelus. The sequence goes on along the minus strand of NC_090943.1, from coordinate 143,327,546 downwards.
TTAATCTACTGTAAATTCTGGAAACCACACTTGTTCAGTTAACATCTAGTTAACTGTGGGAACAAGCAGGCACCCATCTGGGATCCAAGTGATCAGGGGTCAGCTACAGGATATGCCACAAACTACCTCTTCGATATTGAGTAGTTTAATATTTATATGGCTCAGTTCTCTGTCTGTCATTAATACGAGCAATAAAGATATTTCCATCTATTTTCTGTGCTGCCTATTTACTCTGGAAGGTTTTTTGGGGGGAAACAAAAATCTGTCCTTCATTTTACTTAGGTACTTTGTCAAGAATAATGTAGCACAGCTGTAGACTCAGGCCTCTGTATACTATCATAGTCCATAATACTAATAAGAGTAAGAATATGTTGTTAGGACTCTTTCGGCATGCTATTACTGGGACTAACTGCAATTTAAAGATCCTCACCCTGAAGTCAATAAACAAACAACTGTGGCCAAAAAGAAAGACAAAGAAATAGGAAAGTCTTGGCATCTGTCTTTTAAAGAAACCAGGAGGGTAACATTTTTGCCAAAAGAGTCACAAGCTGGTTTTATTCTTCATTTAGAAGAACAGACAGGTGAAAATATGCATTCCCATTTCACAAGAATCTCACAAACAGTATTTTTCACATATGAGCAAAGGAATTCTGCTCAGCGGTCTCCCAGGTTTTACGTACATAAAATATCTGAAATGAAATGTATATTAAAGCACATTGGTTGAAGTTTTCTATCCTGTGTATCTGAATTGACTTCTGCAGAAGCAATGAGAAATTCTGCAAATTGAGTCCTGTTGATTTAAATGCTGGACGTCTTTGAAAATTTCAGATGCAGTTCATAGAAGATATGCAGTAAGACATGAAAAATGGGAGAAAGGCATGAAAAGCTTTGTGATGGAAATTCTGGATCCTTAACAAAATATCTCCTAGTGACCATCTTCAGATGAAAACAAGATAGCCCAGAGGATCAGTAATTTTCTTATAGAATTTGCTGTTTGCCAGTGTCTATAATTCCCTAGAGTCTATTTAAACTTGGAAACAGGGATCTAGTAACTGTTCATGCTTTGAATAAAGACGTTACTGGGTAGTAAAATCCTTATAAACATGACTTAATCCTCCATAAAATATACCAATGACATAATGTTATAATTTTATATTTTAAATTACAATATTTGACAAAGCATGATTTTTTAGTTAACATATGTTTAGCCTGGGTGGGCAGGTGATGTCCAAACTTAAGCCAAAAATACTATACCTTTGGGTTTACTCAATAGCAAGTGAAGTATGGCAGAGTATTAAAGGACTGATTAATGAAGGTAGCTGACACTAACTTACGTATATTAACTACTGATACCTTGGGAATATGCAAAGGGATAATATAAAAGTAGCGTTTCTGTTTGTTTTTTCCTGTGAATTGAGAGCAAAAGGGGTGTGCTGGCTCTGTATTGGCTATCTACACATGGGTGAATTTCATGATACATAACAGATACAACTCTGCTAGGACCATTGTCCCTTAGTTCCATATTTCATTTAATGAAAGAATATAAATGGGTAACACTGGGGAGTAGTTTGTTTCTCAATGGCTGAATCACCTCTCTAGAGGTGTTCCTCTTACCTCCCTTCCTCTTTTCACTGTCCATGGGAAAAGGTTCTTGCCTCTAACTTCTGTTCCTCAGCTACCAAAAGTTAAATGAACCAAGTCCAGGCAATAGTGACTAGAATGCCACATACGAATTGAAAAAAGGAAATCACTTGCAACAATATTTCTGTTTTAGTTCAGATTGAACTATTTAACTACATCGTATTAAAGCCAGTTTCTTGTCACTTATAAGCCAAATTCTCGTCTCATTTAAAGTGATACAAGGCTGGAGAGGGAAAGACATGAATGACATGAATAAGTCCTTGTTGGCAACACGGACACCTTTTTTCAGATACAATCTGTCATTGTAATTAGATAGAAAAAGAGGCAGCCACCTCTTTGCAGACAAATAACATATTACCAATGCTTCCCTTCAGCTCTGACGCCTGTCAGATTTCCCTCTTTCCCCACAGAAAGAAGATAAAATTATCTCCTATCTCTTTTCTTTTAAAAAAGTGAGCAATAAGGAAAAGATTTGTTTCCTAAATCTCAGAAGACCACCTGTAATACCGACTGAAGACAGAGGCAAGTTAACGTGCTGTTCATCTTTTCAGAATTCTGACTCTGAAAGAAAGGACACAAACACAATCCTCAGTTAGATGAGGAATTTCCCAAACATCAAATAATGTGTTGAGTATGCAAGATCTGTTTAAGAACTTAAATTTCCCTTGCATATAAAATTTTTCATAACGAAAACAAATGCTTTAGCACGGGATGCCTGGACCTTAAAATTTTGGTTCCAGAAAAATTGAAACTGAATTTTTCAAAAGTATCTCATTTGAGCTTCATAAGCTCTCCAGCTGCCAGCCAGCAAGGCTCCAACAGAATAAGGCAGGTTCGGCAATCTTCATACCTTCACCCTGCTGAAACCCATCTAAAATCCCTCAAAATATTTTTCGAGGGAAGTATTTGAATGTGTGGCAATAGACAGTTCCTGCTGACCAGGTTTTCATGTTCCGGTGGAACTAGCATAATCCTTTCTAATATACTTTTTCTGACAGGAATGTCTTCTACTGGAAATTTTCGTAGAATTTAGAGGAAGTCGAGTACACTTCAGATGGTCGTCTCCTCCACAGTCAGAAAGACATGGCCCCAGTATTTAGAGCTGTTAAAATATGATTTTACAAATAAATTCTCTTACTTCGATATCAATCTTTCTCTGCTGTTTTTTATTCACCAAAAATGTGAATGATGTCATTAATCTATCTCCTATTTGTTTTAAATGAAAATTATCCATTCTCAGTTTAGTTTCAGTCACAAAAACACAGTCTTTTATGACCTATCACACTTACTAGTTACAACAGCTGCATTTTTATGATAGAATTCAGGGTATATAAAAAGCAGAGGTTTATTGTGAAATCTTGGCGCAATCTTGACGCTTTTTTTTTTAATACTTAATACTAAATGCACTTAAGCCTTTGCATGACAGTAGCATCTGGAGAGTTTTTCTGTTTGTTAAGTAGCTAGGATGACTGGTTTTCCACTTCTGGAAAATGTTACATTCAGGGAGGTAAAAGATTTACAATAAGTTAAAAAAAAAAAAGCCAAGAATTACAGTATTATGAGTGTGACATCTCTGAGAGTTCTAACTGCCAGGACATAGAAATGCTGGCTTACACATCAGTTGAAAATGAATTAGACGCTATCATTAAATATATATTGGAACCCTTATCTTTCTCTACAATGCTGTTTTTTTCTACCAATCTGACTGTGCAAAGGTCTCATGGAATGCAAGCAGTAATTGCCAGACTAGGAACAGGTGGCCTTAAATTAATTGGAAGAACAAGAATTCAACCCTCTAACTAAAACTTCATGAATTTAATAAATGCTAAGGGGAAGAAGAAATGATTCAAAGGAAAATGCTGTAAAAAATTTGTCTGCCAACTGTTTAGTGTCTGGCCCCAAGTCCACTGAGACATGCCCTCTGCAGGCTGGGGCACTCAACAGTAAGGTTGTTATCTCTGCTTTCTGGAATGTTTCTGGATTTTATCTAATAATTATTTAATACCAAATTTGTAAAAAATCCAGGAAATCTTAAGCCAGTCATGTCTGAACAATTTATTTTTTCATTACAATATACAGTGTCTAGCTCTAGGCAAACGGAAAGATAAACGTTTGAATGAAAATCAATGCTCTGTACTTCAGCAGTATGAGACACTGTGTACCAGACATTTCAATTCTACTGTACAAAATTCCACGGTAGCTGCTTGGGGATTCAAGAGAAACAAACAAATATTATAGTAAAAGCAAATGCTGGAATTGCTTTGGGGGCCTAGATTTAACAAAATATCGAGTGGTAAGAGGAAGGCAATAGTGTAAATTTCCCCACAGCACTGCAAAACCAAGGTCCACTTGCTGCTGCAGACATCCTCTGTTAGAGCAATGTAGAAGTCTTCAAAGAAATAAAATACTGAAATAAATCCTCTCTCTCTCCTCCTCCAAGATTGAAAGAGTTTCTTTGCTCATTTAGGCCTCATATCAATTGCTTAGGATGTTATTCATACATAACTGACACGTATGAAAGGATCTAAGAGAAACTCTCACCCTTCTGAGATGGAAGCTACCTAAGATACCTAGGACATCTCAAATGTCATTCAGCACCTCTGTTTAGGGAACTGAACTCAGCCTTTATGCAGGGAAACAAATCCAGATTCAGAACCTAAACTTGGGTACCTATTTTTGGGTAGCTATGTATCTGCTGTGTAACTAAGCATTAAAGACCATGGCAGTCAATGGAAGTCTAGTCAATGCAGTCTATGGTGCCTAGAGAGCTACTCCCCTGGTCAGCCAGTGGCTTTCTGGTTTGAAGTGCACTGAATTCCACTGGATCAATGGACTCTGCTCGCTCAGCTGCTGTTGACTATAGTAGTCATCTGATTCTCATACAGATTCTCAAATGTAAACATCTAAAGAGAAAGTCTCTTGATCTTGAACAGCGTCCCCTTATTCTTAGACCCTGTTGGATTTCTCTATTCTTGTCTCTCATACATATTTCAAGGAGGAGTGGGTAGTCCAGTAGCTAGCAAAATCCTTGGCTGTTTGCCGCTGTTACCTTCTACACGTATCAAGAGAATGAGGACACTGGTAACAGTTTTGAAGGCAGAAGGACTTACTTGATTAATGGTATGACTTTTGTACTATATACACTCCAAGGACCCTACTGCCATCATGCTTCAGACAATGGGTTAGATGAGGTTGCCTTTGATAGCAAAGGGCTGGCTCTCATCACCTAGAGCATCCGTTCCTACAAGTTTCCACCGTACCTGCATGTAGCTAGCCACAAGTCACAAATAGAGTCTTGAGTTTAATAGTATACTAGCAAAATCTGATAGATCACTTTCACTCAGTGTCATACACACCTCCTCTTCCTGGACCCTGGATTCCAAAGGCTGAAGCCATCCTTCAAAAATGCTAATTAAAGGTGGAGTATCGGTTCTAAATATGAGACTAAAGTTGATATGGATACTTTGAATCACTTGCTTATGGACCAGTTAATAACTTTCACATACATTTCATTGACAGCAGCCATACTGAGACTGCACAGGTGGGTTCAGTAATTCCACTGTCATGAGTGCAATTATAAAATAAACACAAGGGACTAAATGAGAGAGTGAGAAGATGAATTTGCCAGCTGGAAGCTTTAGAAAAATGATATTCCATGACCTTAGGAACCATTCAGCACAACTGAACCTTGTCTATCCTTGGCAATATATTCATAATAAATATAGTAGACTGCTCCTCTGTGAACTTTGGGACTATATGGAACTGATCTTCTCTATGAAGATAAGCTGTTCAGTAATATCTTTGCTTATGTGAGGTCTTGATTACCCTATGGCTAGTGTGTAGGCTGCAATATGGTTTAGAGATATTTTACATATTTGTTATCAAGATTTGAGCTGGTATGGCTATTGTGGTGACATATGCTCTCTTTTTTGTTGCTGTTTTTTTTTTTTTCCCTCTCGTGTTCACACCCAAGGTTGTTCTCCTTCCAATTCGATTTTTGTGTGCATATACCTATCAATGCACGTGGATCTCTTGTGCTTTTTGTATTTTTGAGCTTTTAAAACAAATTCAGCGTTAAAATTACTACAGTGTTTGAAAGCACTCCAATGTTACATGGATGTTCTTTGTTATCGGTAGCCATTTCAAAGTGCAGTCCACTTGTAAACGCAGAGAAGGGTTCTTTTTTCAGCTTTCTTGGATTTAGGCACTTTCAAATCAGAAACTAGATGAGAGACAGAAGCAACAAGAGAATAAAAGCTTTCAGCATATAACTTTCTTCCAACCATTGCTCCCAGATCACACTGTCGTATATGAACTAGAAAACATTATCAGTAGATTTTCTTCAAGATTGCAGTCATGAGGCAGATGATACATTTGGGGTTTTAAGGTACCTCTAGACACTATAGATTGCAGTTCCCAGGGTTCACAGTGCCATAATCAATGCACTGCAGACAATTAAGCTATAGTACACAATACAGCATAGTATTGAAAACTGAGAGGGTGTGATTTTAAAATAAAGAATATATGAGCTATATGGAATCATTCATGTAGGTAAGGGAGCCAGAAGACACAAACAGTTATCATAGCAGAACTGTCCCAGAAAGATTCACTTCATATGGGCACTTTAACAAAATGTAGTTAATGTAAACACACCGGGAATAAAAATCAAAGGGTGTAAACCCAAAAGTGGAGGCGCTTAAGAAGTTCAAATTTTCAGTAATGTTAATCACTTCCAAATTCATTAATACCATTTGCAATCCTGTGTGTTTGTTATGCTATGTTTTTTGCATAAATATCTAAAAATGTTAACTGCTCCCTGATACACAGCCATGAATACTGAGATAGATATATATTTGTATGTTTATGCACACCTTCATATAGTCTCCCTCCTTTGTATTACAAATAAATATGTGAAAAATTCTGTTTATTACTGAAGGGTTTTGATTAAGTCCCTATCAAGTTTGACATTTAGATGCAATTTCCATGTAAAACATACCTCAAAGGCTTGACAGCAATTCAGAAAACCATCAGAATTAGCAAAGAAGTATGTTATGGTAAGTTTTGTATGATACATTAAAGACAGTTGTTTGTCTATTCAGATAAGTCACCAAATTCAATGTTTGCAATATGGCTCTATACCCAGGGACTCCCTCCCTCCCACAGGAATTGACATAGATTTTACTACAACCCACTTGCATGCAAAAAACATTTCTTTTACCTTGGCTTCCCAAAGAGTAACATGACTTTTAATATGGTAACTTACTATCCAAAGAATAAAGCAAAGGAAGGGGCTAAAGCATGCTTTCTATGCAGGAAAATGAGATAGAAATCCCGGTCACAGTTAGGCGTGAATTCGTCCCACCAAGTTTATGGGCTTAATTCAGTGTCCCAGGCAGGTATCACAAAGACAAAGCAAGGGGTTTTGTGACTGGTAGGTCTGAGCAGGTGAACTGCTCCTGCATCTGCATCATCCCAACTTTCTCAGGGATGATGCTTTCAATCTTAAGTAAATTGCACTGCTGTAACCAAAATGGGACATGCTGAAGGAATGAGTTATCATTGCTGGCTTTGAATCAGAGAAGACAGGATGCAATCTTCAAGTCAGTGGGAGATAGTAGCAAGCACTTCTTGCAAATCCTGAAAAATAAGAACATTATTACTTTCATAAATCGTCTACAATATTTCTCAGTACTTTGTCAGCTAAATATCTACAAAGTAGGTCACATAAAAGCAAAGAAAACTTAGAATCATCAACTATCTAGCTAGCATCCCATTGATTTGTTTCTAAAACTTGTTCCTAAGAGTTTATTGAATTTAAAATGTTTATATCTAACTATTTTGGATTTAATAAAATAATTTCCTAGAACTTTCAACTTCCATCTCTGTCATGTTAAAATTGCTTTCTTTATCCCAAGTTATTTTCAACTTTATCTGAAAATAAAGTATTAGTGCTAGGATGAATTACTGCTTTCATTTCAGAGCTGGAGATATTCACAGAATATGTCAGTTTTGCAGAGCTTTTCTATTCTCCGATGCTCTATTATTAATGGAAATATCTGTATTTGGACCCATTTCAGCTGCCTCATTGTAGGTACTAAGTCCCGTAGGCCATGTGGCTGCCAGCTGCAGATCCAGAACCATCTTCTGTAAGTTCCAGCACCATCTTATCCAGAGCGAGTCTCCTGTACGGCCTGTGTCCTATCTGCCAGTCCCGTGATGTCTCAGATGCCTTAGGACACCTCAAAGCATGGCTGCAGCCTGTGTTTAAGGAACAGAACAGAGTTCTTTCTATTACAGTAACAGTGGACCAGGGAGGGGAAATAAGAAATGTTCTATGTTTAAGAATCTTTTTCGAGGGCTTGATATAAAAGTGTCTCCTGAGAATCAGTCTTTTTTACTTAGTGCTAGTTTTTCCAATGGTGAAGTGTCCTCTTACACTGAAGGTCAAGAAGCCTTTGAGAACTGCAGCCTTTTTAGAAGGTTGGTTTCCTAACAATGTAGCAACAGGTGGACAAATGCTGTTATTATCACTGAATTAATAGTGACCTGATTTGCAAGTCACTGAGTATTTGTTTGATTTTTTAGAAATTTTTTTGTCTTAAACTTACTACCATATCATTTCTTTAAAAATGGCAGATCAAGATACATGTTGCGCACAGTGATCTGCATGCAATTATACATAACATAGCTATTGAAACATATTGGTATTGGGACTAACTCCAGTTGTTGTCATATCCTTTGGGAGAATGTAAACTCTTTAAGCAAATCTATTTTTCACGTTATGCCAGATCCCAAATGTAAGCTGTGCTTCCAAATGAGTGTAACTGTAGTGACATCAGCGGAGCTGCCCCAGCTTAAACATCTGAGCCGGCTTCCACCAGATGAGGTTCTTGGTGATTGCCTCTACACTCCAGGTTCTTTCAGGCTACAGCAATATATCTGATTTCTAAACACATTCCTTTTTATTTTGGGGCTTTTAAAAATTCAAATACTTTTATGAATCTTTTAAAAACCTTCCATCTGGATAGATTTTCAGAATAGTTGAGCATCCTGCTTAATCAGTACCAGTCCTTTGCTTGTTAGATTGAACATGGCAGGTAACGTTCTGGTTCACTGTTTTCTCCAGAACAGCTTTCTGATGGAATGAAATCAGTACATGAAGAATCTGGAGATGATATTATAGCATAATACAATAATTATGTGATAATACAATTTAATTAAAAATATATGTGAACTTTTCCAGCGACGCTTTGAATTGTTCTTGTTATATTCTCTTTACGTTCTTGGTAAAGGTACAAGTTGGTTCTTTTTAATTTATTCATGCTGCTTCGTCAGTCTGTACTTGAGTGTCCAAAAATTATTTGACTTTTATGTCAGCTGAACATCTTAGTCCTAAAGATGAGGGTATTCTCAAGACATTTCAACTCTCCCAGCTGATGTCAGCCAAGATGCATGTAGGTCAGCCAGAAAGCTGTTTAAGGATGTACACAGAAAAAGTAACAACTAGAAAAAGAGATGCAAAGAACGTCATGGGCCATATATTTTCCAGTTAAGGGACAAATCCCCGATTGGGGGTGGGGGGGGGGAAGAAGTTTGTAAACATGAAAATAATGATACTATCCTTTTTTGAGTTGACTTTCTTATCAACAAATAAACAAAGATGTGTTATGACATTGGATTAAAAAATCTGTCACCAAAATAATGGTAGCCTAACCAGTTCAGGCAATTATCCTGGTTTATCCAGTGGGTCTGTGGCAAGAAAAAGATCATTTAAAACACTTCTCTTCCCAAACGGCCTGCAACTCTTGTGGCTTCAATATTGAGAGAGATTTAAAGGAAATGAAAACCAAAAGAGGCCTTCTTCAGTGTGATGGCTATTGTCTTGCCAGATCAGCCGTCTGCGTATAGAGGCAGTTTCTGTATCACTTGTGGCCTTTCCCTGGCTTCCTCTCAGAGAGCTTAGGAACTGTTTGTTGTTTAACAGAGCCCTCAGAGATTATTCTTGGAGAGCGTTATTTCTGTGAACCATAATACGTTGATTGAAAATTCTTTATACTAAACCTTGAAATAAGAGTAATAGAATATGCTCTTTCCCAACTAAATATTCACTGGAAAACAGCAAGACAAATTTGAGCTCTACACCCCCAAACTTTGTTTGTCATTCAGCAATATACTTCACGTAGGGAGGCTGCCTAATGTTTATGCGAAGACGTATCAAGTGGATTGATGCTGTCATCACAACAGGAAGGTTCCTCACGCTCTTGCAGAATTAGGCTAAAGATAAGGAGTAAATTTTCATTTCAAAAATAGTAGCACTGGCAACATAACAGGAATTCATATTTGACTCACTGTATGGACATACATATAAACATGAATGTTTACAATTCTATATATTTGGCTGAGAGTCATGCATTAGAAATTTTGATGAAAAAAAAGGTTAAATCCTGAAGTGTATTGTGGAGAATGCAAAATGTTTTGTTGGAGCTCAAAATAGATGCATTAAGTAAATTATCTTTGAAAAAAGTAAATTTTAAATAACTGTTAGCTATTTTCTAAAAGCAAATGTTTGAAAATGAAAAATTGAAATGTTATCAAAATATCAGTATGAAGATTTCTGCATATTCAGATTTTTCAAGTTCTTTGATTGAAATTATTTTCCAAAATTAACCCAAAATTAAGGAATCCTTTGCCTCTTTCCAACTGCATCTTTATGACAATGAGCTATTCACTGAAGAAAAAAGAAACACCAGCTTAGTAGTTAGTGTCCACTAAATCAATAGTAGAGTCCTTTCAGAGTCCTTATCACGTCCTCAAAAAATAAATGCAGGTAATCTGTTAAGATTACTTTAATATTTATGTCATTAGTTTAATTATTGAATTCTGAGTAGCACTTAGTACTTTAGTGAGCTGACACCTAAAGAACGAGCCATATCTACAGCAGAACATAGCTACAAAACTGGCTTTGAGTGAGCCAGCTTGAGTGTTGGGACCAGTAGAGCGGTATTAAGTACCTAACTATGCTAACCTAGCAGACTCTGGTCTGTGTGGTACTACTCTGTGTATAAAGATACACTGTAAGTCCAAAATAGAGAGTCTTAAAACGCTTCTCACGTTGCTTCGCACGGTGAAGATAACAGCAGGATGGATACGAGTAAAGCTCTGCAGTTCTGAGACTTTTTCCCTTTGCAGGTTCATCACGTTAGGATGTCTTTGAAGGAGATTATGCTTTAAGGTCTATCTACCTTCTAAGCCATGCCGATTGTCAGAATGAGCCCAGGGCAAGCCATGGAGGGGAGGCTGCCAAGAGTAAAATGATCAATATTTGATGTAAGGAGCTGGACCAGAGAACTTTTTGGTGTTCTTGCTATTTTCCTCTTGGAAAATAATGGAATTGCACATGGAATAAAACATAATTTAGCAGAAGTACTGGTAACAGAGTCAAAACCTTTAAATTTAGTTAAAATTATGAATCAAAAAAGATTACAGTAGATCAGATTTATCCTCTGTCTGAACCCACAGACAAGGAAATACAGTATTATTTAGATAGCATTGTGTATTTTTTATAATTCTGATAGAAAGAAAATACTGGTACAATCAATATTACATATGCTTATTGGTGCAGTTCACAAGCTTATATTCAGCTGCATTTGTGGTCCATTGATCTTTAATTGAATATTGTTCCAGGTAACGCATTCAAACAATCAAATTCTACAATTTTGAAAGTAGATCCACTAAATATGTCTTAACGAGGTTGGGTTTTAGCATCTTCTCATTCTCAGACACTCATGTGATCATTGTCCAAAACACACTTTGGTTCAGCCCTGTCTTGTGAATGTAAATCCAAGTGATACTGTCTGGCATTTAAATGACTGTTCAGGAGTGTTACTTGATTCTTGGTTTTATTTAAAATGCTTAAAGAAGTAATAATATTAATATGCTATATAATTCTGCAATTTTTGCAGAATTGTTGCTACATTCTATTTCATTTTCTAAAATATACTGCAGGAAATAGTAACTTTATTATTTTGACCCAGAAAAAATTTGTCCTGAGTCCTGGAAAATGTTAAACTGAAGCTACTAGAATGCTTTAGAACACTTTAGAAAAAGAAAACTTCTTTCTCCATAAATGTCAGTAAAGGGATTTCAGAATAACGAAATAAACATGATTTAAGTATTCTGAGAGCTTATGTGGTCATAAGAGCTCAAAAGAGTCCTCAATTGCTCTGTCTGTTTGTGAACAATAATCGCAAAAAATACAATGAAAACACTGGTGAAAATAGGCGTAAATGCTGCAGAGTGTGTAGAATAGATTGAGAGATCCTGATTAAAAGGAATCTAAATAGTTTCTTTCAATTTCTCACAATCTGAGGCTCTCTGAGTTTCGAGAGGGTGTATATCTTTTGGACAGAGCATTGATTACTCTGATATGCTGCTTGCCCTTAGAGGTGGGGGACCTCCAGAATGGGTTCTGGTCCATTTTCTTTAATAGTTTACACGTAGCCATAAAAGGTAGCATTTGATTTCAAGGTAGTGGGGACTGGATCTGACATGAGCTGGGAAACTGAATAGTGATGAAGCGTGAGGAAGCTAAGCGCCCAAGGACACCGCAGTTACAAGGCCAGTAGATCAGCTCCTGGAGGCACAGAAACATGAAGCTGCTTATGAGAGGAGAACAAACCCTGAGTATTTACAGAGTGAGGGGCTCCTCTCCACTCTCTCTCTCTCTCATTGCATTTGGTGTCCTCTTTGGGGAAGATGGTACTAAAGTAGGACCAGAACCCTTGGGTGAGCTGAGGAAAATATAAATTGAGTTATGGATTATTTGGCCAGCAATCCCATTCCACGTTCAAGCCCGAATCACTGAAAGCTCACGTATGATAACTACAACTTGAAATCTGTCGCGAAAAGCCATCCCTGTGCCCCTCGTCCTGCTCATTGCTACCTATCACAGAGTCTAGCTGGAGAAACGTTGAGAACACAGTAGTCCTACTGGTGGCAAACACTGAATAAACACAATCCTCTGCCAATGTAATTGTTCCCAGCTTTGTTGCTTTGGGGGCCTCACCTCCTTTCACCACCAGCAGTTCCCTCTGCCTCACTGGCTCAACCTGGCTGCCTTGCGCCATCTCGGGCTCATTTTCCTAGGCACCTCTTAGGTGGGACTCCCAGCAGAGATGAAATCAATGCTTTGTTCACATAGATGGCAACATAAACCCTAAATGTTCTCTGTCTCTGGGACTTCAGTGCAGTACAAATATATTCTAATGATTTATCACATATTTGCTTTTCCATTTCACATAAATAAAGCAGAACACTTGCTAAGCACACTCTGTTACTGTTAATATAAAAAACAGATGTCATTTTTGTCAGCCTATTGCCATATGCTGGATGGCTTAATATTCTAATTTGCTGCTGATTGATGAGTTAAAGGAACAAATGCTACATACATGTGCAGGAGATTGTATGCCGCACTACAGCTGCTGTGGTTAGTTCCCCCAGCTCAGGATATATGCAGGTGAATTATTTCAAATCTCAAGAATAAAAAATAACCAGCTGTTTGTGTTGGTATTTCACAGAATGGTGAACATACCAACTTCAGATATGCATATAGGTAGCCGTACATAAGTATGTTAGTGTTATTCCTTAAACAGCCACCTGGGAATTTAATTCTTTGTCTCACTGCTGCCATGAAATAAACAAGTGTAGTCTCCACAACCCTTGCCTTTCCTGCAGCCATCTCCAGGCTTTGCAGCAACTCGTTCTCAAGAATGAAGAACTGCTCTCAAGGGTGCTGCCTGCACAGTATCTACCAAGGCCCACACCAGTAAGTAGCACTTCTCTACTAAACTGATCATGCCAACTATGCTGACTTAAAATGGACTTTACAGGGCAGTTGCGTAAGTTGGCTGCTGTACTAACTTCTGGTCTTACCACAGAAGTATGACTCTGACACAAAGCATGGTAAGTAAAAGCTGGGTAGTGTAGTCAGATATTCCTCCATTCTTAAGCGTAAGTGGTGCTGGAGGAACTTGATTCTGGTCTTGGAGACAAAAATTTTTTAGCAGTATATCATAGGAGGAAAACTATGCAGTACCTTATATCTTAAGATATACTGTTAATGCACGGCCGAGTTCTGATCTTAGATATTTGTGGAAAAAATCATACTGTATCAACTGAATTAGTCAAAACTAATTGCTAGAAATGACAGTAGGCCTTACCATATAGGGTCCAAATAGATTTACATGTATATGTCTGAATCTGCCAAAGTAAAAGGGGCCAAATCGAAAGATTCCCCCCTTTTTGTTCTTGGCTTTATATCACACTATGAAGAAATTTAGGGATGGAAATGCATATTAGAAATGACTGCTTGAGGGAAAATATACTGATTGTTCTGAAAAGATTTTTTAAAGTAATTAGCAATTATTTGCTTTTGTCGTGTAAGAAATGTTGGTAAAAGAATTTTGCCAAAGTACCACATAGCTCCAAAGCTATATAAGGTCCAATAAAGCTAGTACTGTTACTCTGGATTTAAATCAGTATTAATGAGTGCAGATTATGCCCTGAAAGGGTTACTCACTTTGGTAAAAGCAGCAGGATTTGGCTCTTTTCTTTAGAAGCTGAATTGAAACTCTGCTTCTAGAAAGAGAGTAACTTTCTACGAAAATATTCTAGAATTCATCTGAAATAACTTACAAAAGCAAAATATAAGAAGCTTAGAAATGTTTTGCATCAAGACGTTTTTCCAGCTTTAATAACTTGCATTTCAAATTCTGATTAACAGCATTTTAAAAGCTTTCTCTCCAGTTGGACCTACTAGTTTTTTAGTTCATATATATTTGAGTATGGAAGAGAGCTCATTTTTCACATTATAGCAGCTTAGAGCTCACCTTGTAATTTAATCAGCTCTTTATTTAACAGTAGTCAGAAAAGTAAATCAAATGTTGCAAAGCAACAGAAAACAGAAAGAAAAAATTCTACCACCATATAACGCTGTTTTTTTATCTTGAATTTTGTCTGCATTTAAATGGCTGCCTCCTTCTCAAAGAGAATATAGTAGCAGAAGAATTAGGCAGAAGAATTAGAAGAATTCTTAATTAGAAGAATTAGTTTCCATACAAGGAAAAAAGAAGGAACCTCCACTATGAGGCAAGAAATAAATGAAAGAATATATATCATACATTAAACTCATACTTTAGTGATTAAATTAGTAGCACAGAGCAGGTGATGAGGGAATGATTGTTTAGTCTTTTACTCTCTTTCATAAAGTGAAGTTAAAATAAGAACCTCTTTAGCTTGAAGCACTGGAGATTTTACAAGTTCAAACACTTTGAAAACCATGACTGGACGGAATAATGGAAGAAAACTTTATAAGATGTTATTAAGCAAAAGACATTGCCTCTGAATGAAGAAGCTCCTGAGCTGTGAGCTGGTGGAATCTATGAGAATATTCAGGTAAAGCAACCCTACATTCTAAACCTATTTTAACCTTTTTTCTTGGGCTTCAACAGCTGACCATTATAGAAGAACAGAATATAAGGTGAATTTGGTTTGACGTGATACAACCTTTCCTATGTTCTCATTTGGAAATGGCCACGTGATAGAAGTCTTGGCCTGGAAATATTAGCTGTCAAAGGGAGGGAGAAAGGTTGCATTATTCATAGGAAATGACATATACTATTAGGCCACCATTACAAAGTCAGTTTGGATTAAAAGGAAGAGTTAAAATATCATAGGAAAGATTATGATAAAATACTACAGAGGATTTGATAAGATAGACTTAGAATTCTTTATTTTAAAATGATATTTTAAAAGAGTAAAGCTTTATCAATTTACTCCTCATTTATCAGTCTCTGCAATGGGATTGAACCGTGCATGTGGGATTATTAATGTACTTTGGACAGGAGGAGTTGTATGAGGTTTGATTTCACTCATAATTCACCAAGCAAGAGTGCAATATTCCAAGTTTGCAGCCCTTGCCCATCTCAAGAAAGACTACGTATAGTAAAGATTGCCTGTGCAATGTTTTGGCTAGTGTGGTTGGAGGCCTCCTTCTGTGCTGAGGGCACACAAACCACAAGCGTGGTAACATTTGTGATATACAACTACTATTAAACCTCAAGTATAGGATATCTTTGATTCTGCTCTCAGTGTGCTAAGATAACTGCCAACGCTTGAGTGGAAATTCATATGGGATTTAAATGGTTGCGTGTTTCCAGCTCTGAGTTTCCTTTTCCCAGCAGAGGCTGCAACTCTCTGTCCCTTGCTGGCACGATTTTCAGAGGCATGGAGTCTGTCTCAGTTCCTGCAGGAACATACAAAATTGACCTGTGCCTCATCTGGGGCTGCGTGTGTGAAGGAGGCATCAGCTCAAAACAGAACGGCTGCCAGCCTGTAAGATTTGTCCCGTATTTGGTATCTGGTTACCTATGTACCTCATCAAATAACTTTGAGAAGCATTAAGTGAGTTGCAATTGCAAAAGCAATAGTTACGTAGCTATGACCATAGCTGAAAAGTACCACATTCAAAGTACTGCATCAGAGAACACAAATTTATAGTATGATTTTGAGACTCTGAAGAATTGAGCCATTTTTATGCCAGAGAGCTAACATTTTCATTATATATTATTCCTCAAGGTTTCCAAATACAGGTGAAGAAGTTGTGTCAGATTCCAGGGTAACAGTACTAGTTTCAATATGATAACCAACTAACTGAAACTCTTCTCTCAAATTAAATTAAAAATCAGTGTTTAGCAAACTTCTCTCATCCCATCATTGGGATCTCTCATCCCAGCATAAATTCAGCCTTTTGACTCCAATTAGAGGTTTGAGATTTCTTGGAAATAGATGACTTATATATAACTCAATATGCTCATCTCATCCATCTGTTCTCTGTTGGCAGGTTGTAAATTGTTAGGGCCCATGCTGCCTTGTCTGTATCTTTATATATGCCTGACAGAACAGGGTGGGAACGGTTTTCTGCTCTAATTGGTATTTAGGTTCTTCCATTGTGTGAACGCTAAGTAATAATAATCCATGGGTGGCTTTTTGCCCTTCTCTAAACACATTTATTTCTGCCCTCATTGGAGCTCACCTCATCAGAAAAGACTCATAGTAAAAAGACAACAGCACATTTGCAGACTAGAGCAATGTCAGGCATAAAATGTTAGACTCTTTGAAAACTGGTGGATTTCAAAACTAGCCATTGGTAAAAATGAGTGAAAGTACAGAATCTGAAACGTCATGAAATATACATATATATGCCAATGATATTCTCGGGTAAGTGATTTAGGGGAAAAAGACATTGTTAAACTTGTACAGATAATCCCAAACACAGATTCAGTCCTGATAGGAATAGCCCTGAAGCCAAAAAATGTGTCTTTTCCATCAAATTAAAATTTATTTTACAGTGTAAAATATGACACTTTAGACTGCTGTAGTTCATGCAAACCTATTGCTAGAATCAATTTTCTGAGAGAATTCTTTATTTATAAAGTTTCTTTTGCAAACTGTAGTTATGTTGAAAGTGTAGACTGGCTTTGGAGATGCAGACAATCTGAAGTTTAAAAGCTAACCTGAGGGCATAGCAGAGGTGTAGAATGATTGTGCTGTAAATGCTGCTCTAACTGCAAAGACTGAGAAAACTAAAATAGAGATTCAAGTTTTATGGAATCCAAGAAAAAAAAAAAAGGACTGTACTAACAACCCTAGCAAAGTTTATTAAGGAGTCAGGGGATGATATACATGACAAGGCATAAAGCCAAACAATATATGTCCAAAGCTGATAAGGAGAGAGGGGTTAGAAACTGGAGAAGCTTTAGCAGATTTTTTTTATGATTACACTTAGTACAAGCAAGGACTCCAAGGACTGAGCCATAGTTAGTAAAATGCCATTATTAAAAAATGAGTTACTTAGAAATTATATATCAATTCATTTAGCCTCATATGGGACAAAAATTTTGCAAATGTTTTAGGAGATCAAATAGAGATACACTTGAAAGAATCGACAGCCTGAGAACAGCCACATGTTCTCAGGAAGTGGAGATCATGCTTTAGCTGATTGGAATTCCTGGCGGATATTATTACCGCAGAGGTGCAGGGTGATTTGCTGGAGTAGCAGACAAAAAATATAGAATTTACACTGTGGTTATTCAGATATTCTGATCATAATAAACATATAAACATCTTGGAACTTTGATCTGATATGGATGAGCATTCTTTGCTTTAAAGATGAGGAAAGCTGATTTATGAAAGTTAAGGTGTTTGTTAAATTCTTTTGACTTAGAATTTTTAAGTCATTATCAGACTTAGATGAGGCAGGACTTAAACTTTGTGCTTAGGATTCCCAGTATCCTGCGGGATTGGACCCAAAACTAAAAATAAAAGCATTTGCAAATACTCCTATTTCTGCACTATTAAAACCAAGGAAAGCTCAAAAGGAGAAGGAGGCAAAAGGTTCTTTAAAACATCTTAAGACTTTCTCTGAACTATATTCTGGTATCAGCAGAGTATCAGAGGGATAGTATAGTACACACTTTAGCTGGAGGAACCTAAGTATAGTTTGCTTAGTTTGTGAACACAAGAGCAATGCTCTTCTGTAAGTATATTTAAGACTCAGTTACCTCAAGGTTAATCGATTTTGGTTTTCTCTTACCACAGCCGGCCTACTGGGACAAGCTGATTTCTTTGCTAGTTGCTGGTGATGAAATATGTATTTCACACATAACTTTTCTCAGAAAAATAGGACATTGGTCTAGAAAAGCACACAGAAAGTAGCCGGGTTCAATGAATGCTGAAGTTTGGGCTCCAAGACCTTTTTCAGGAACAGTAAACTTTGCGAGTTAGATGACTTATGAGGGTTTTTTTATCATGGAAAAGTTCCCAGATTGCATGGATACGACAGCAAAATGAGCAACTGTCAAGGGAAAGCTTTTCAATAGACCTTAAGGAAAGAGCTTTAACCATCAAATCAGATTAAGAGTAAACCATTTTATGAATGACATGGGATTAAAATACCTCAAGTAATAACTGGATTCTCAAAATAAATGTATTCTGAGTTGTTCTAAAAAGTTCAAGGATTCTCTAGGTGGGGAAAATATTAGAGATTGTCACCCTAGAAGTGACAAATAGACATTTTAGGAAGATTTTAACCTGTAAATCCTAAATGATTTGGGTTATGAAATGAAAAAAAAAGTAAAAAGGTAATTCATAAAAAGTAAAGAAAATGAAAAAGAAAATGTTTTTATTCATTATTTATTCTATGGTCCTGTAATGAGACCTTTACTCTCAAATGGAAACTGAGGTTGCTGCTCTTAGTTAAAGGAAATTGACTAAAAGACTAGGAAATCTCCCTTTCCTTTTAAGTACAAAAAAACTAAATCTGTATTATAACATGCAAGGGAAGGGAAGATTTAAGAGGAGGAATATTTTCTCCTCTTCTCTAACTGCTACCAAGATATTTTCAGCAAATAACCCCACCTCCCTGACTCATAATAATTTTAAGTCTCTTCACACGAAATATCTTCCACATATCTCTTGTTCAGATGACTGCTATTAAACTGGGGAAAATAAGGGACTATGAAAACTTTTCAGAGGCAAGGAGCATGTTCTGCTCTTTTCTTGTTGCATACCGGGTTCATCGTATGCCAGTCATGGCAAATGGGAGCAGCACTATTTCTAAAGGTTTGGAGGAACTTAGCTGTGAAAACGTTTCTACTCATCTGGACTAATTACAGTCATTGTGAAATCTGCGTGAGGTGCACTGTCCCTTGAGAAGCCAGAAAGGCTAAGGATACACTCTTATGTTCAAGTAGCTATT
The DNA here is from genome assembly GCF_040807025.1 of Struthio camelus. Lineage (NCBI taxonomy): Eukaryota > Metazoa > Chordata > Aves > Struthioniformes > Struthionidae > Struthio > Struthio camelus. The sequence goes on along the minus strand of NC_090943.1, from coordinate 143,308,090 downwards.
TTGGTAAGTTTTCAGATGAACCACTGAAGAGAGCTGAAATTGTGACTGCTAATGGTTCTCATTTTTGGTTGAGTCACTGAAATGTTCCCCAGATTTTTTATTTAGCACCAGACCTGTTTTTTTGGCCTTGGATATGTTGAAACAGTTAAGCTTGTTAGAAGTAGATGTTAGTCCAGACGGAATTGAAAACACATTTCTGAGGTAAGGAATCTAAAGTAACAAATTATTGACACATTTCAATACTTCCACTGCAGTCTAAAATATTGGACAAACAAGTAATATAAATTCACAGCTCAGATAGTTTTTGGAACAAAGAGAGTCCATGAATTCTTTATGGTCGAACATGATATCTAATCAGTCAAGTAACACTGCTCTGCTTAAGACTGCAGATGTCATTTTTGGATTAGATTTTATATTAGTTCTTTTTTGATGAGCAAAATTTGGATGATTTATTTTGTCATATAAATTATTCTGTGTTACGATCTGAGATCTATTGTTGGGTGGAAATCTGCAGAAAACTTGGCTTCAGTTATACTGCTTTAATGGCTTAATTGTTATTTAGAACAGAAAATGGCAATGTGGACAGATCAAAGTCTTCTCAGAAATAAAATGAATTCCGTAAATCCTCCAGAGATTTGTATCCACATTGAATCATATTATCTACAATTCTTAGAATAATTTTATGCTTGTCTATAAACACAGAGCAGATGCAGGTCCCCCGTTTTGTTAATACCCTTATATATCCAGCATCAGAAATGGGTGGCTTAGCATGCAGTCAGTTTGCATAACCTTCTGTGTCCAGCAGACTTCATACTGCTTTATTAACCCATTCAAGAGCAGGTCTTATTTTTGAAGAAAATTAGTGAGAAATTCAGTGCGTTGCCTAAACAATACAGAACACCACAACTTCGTTTACTGGAATGGATCTCTTGTTTTCATTGAACAAAGGGGCAGTTTCAGGAGGACGAGATGAGATTTTTGCTTTCCCAATTATGACAAATTTCATTTACATCTGGGCTGCTTGACTGAAGGTGTGTCTGGAATCAGGCCAGGGGCAGAAGCAAAAGAGGGGATACAGCAAGAAAGACTTGGTGCAGCCAGACATGGAGGAGGATTCCCACTACTTTCCGTAGCTCTCTGTGTCACTTAACTGAAACCTTCAGGATGCAAAGTAGGAAGTTAATTGCATCTTAATGGCTTGCACAAATTTTAATTTTTCTCAAGTCATGCATTATTTTTGTAGGGACAAGAGGAAAGCAATGTTCTTCTTCTGGGTGTTAATGAAAAGGGCAAAAAATAGCAAAAAATATTCTATTTTTGCATGAAACGCTGCACTAGACACTACAGCATGGAAGACTCCCTCTGCTCAGTTCACCATTACTAATTTTGTGTAATTATAACCCTGGTGGAGCTGGATTAGTTTTAATGCTTAAAAACTACAAAGGAACTAAGTAAGGTATGACTACACTTTCAAAAATACATACAGTCGTGCCCTTACCATAACTAACATACAGGGCCGAGTATTAGGAAATGCATTTTTCCTACTGTTTTTTTCAGAAGGTTAACAAATGCTATCTCTTAATTTTATTTAACTGCTTATGTCCTTAATGGAACTGGGGTGCAAAGGGAGGAGTCAAATAAAATGCAGAATACTTTAAACACAACATCAAAATATGTGATCTTGTGATTGGAAACCCAGACACCTCATTCCAGGGTTTTCAGTGAAAACACAAATATTTCTAAAAAGTAATCCCCTTGCCATGAATATTTCTATTTAGTGACATATGTACCGTGGAAATCCATGTTTAGTAGAAATAGATATTTTTTGGTTGTTGTTGAAAGAACTTTCAGTTCCAATTTTTTAAAGCAGCTCTACTAATGACATAATTCACTGTTTTTTAGACCTGAAAATTTTATGAGAAAAATCTAGAACAAGTGCTCGATACATAAATGATATATAAGTAATATACTTAATGATATCGTAGAAGTTTTATATACATTTGTTCAAGCCCTGTAAAGTTTGAAAATAAAAATCATTCCAAATGAAATAGTTTGGAGAAAGGTAATGAATGTAGACTATTAACATTCTAAGTGCCAAACATCAACCAAACTAAACAATAGTTTAGGTACCATAAAACTGAATAAAGGACAGAAAATTCGAGTCTATCTAAGTGTAGAGTCACTTTAGGACTAACAAATACGTGTGGATGCTGCAGTCATTTCGTACTCTCTTTGCAGAAGTTGATTGCAACAGAGGTAAGTTACTACAAACGGAAAAGATGGCATACAAGCTTCAGTTTCAGGGTATGAATCCGCTTCCATTTTATGTCCTGCTTTATTTATGTATGCTGAGTATTACCAAACCAACAATCAGGTCTGAAAACTTTGATCCCCTTTCTTTAAAGTGCCCAGAAAAATAAGATGAATAACAAAATGTAGTCTGAGAAAATGAGACAGAATTCTGATTATATGAGTTCTGCCATTCAGAAATTAAAGAAAAATAATTTTTATTGTTTCATTTTATTTTATTTGAAAGGAAATGATATTTGAAGATTCAAAACAAAAACTATGTTTATTTGTCTAAGGGATGAAGTAGCTAAACAATTACTGCAGCTAGAATCAATTTGCACTGCCTCCTGAGAGATACTTTGACTATACTGTCACATACATTTTCAATACACAGAGACGTGCCTGGGAAACTTATTTGCATGCAGGATGCCATTCCCCTAATACGGTATTACTTATTGTAGGCCACCCACAATAACGCCACGTCGAAGTAAGTCTTCACCACCGGTAATGATTCAGTTAACCTTTGATTAAACGTAGGAATTTAAACTATGAAAGGTCTGAAATCTGACACAGTCCTTTGACACCACAGTGTCTGCCATTAAAGATAATCCTGCATTAGGTATTGATTTCTGAAAACAGAATTAAACTGCGTTGGTTTTCGATCCTAACCCTTCCATATTACGAACTGAACCCTGCTGTGTTAGGAGACTTCCTGAATTACTGCTTCACCTTTCAAGTCTGTGTTTTGTAAAGGAGGGGCTTTGGAGGGGAGCACAGGGGCTAATGAACACAAGCCAGGCAACCTGGTCACCAGCAAATGAAGTGCCAGTCTAGGTTGTAGTGATCACTGGACGGCAGAAGAAACAGGACTTCAAACTCTGATCATGTCCCATCCTTCCTTCTCCTTTTGTCACCTTGCATAGCATGAGACAGCCAGTCAAGCCATCAGACAGACAGACAGACAACATCTTGCTTGCTTTTTTGTCTTTTCTCTGTCAGGATATCATCAATGCCATGTTGCTGTCTACTTTTAACTCCATCTCTGTGGAGATTGTGCTCAGTATGTTGTTGCAGCTTCTGGTAGGTAGGGCAATCTCAGATATACTTTTACTACATTTAAATTGTGTTCCCATCTTCCTCAACATGTTTCATCCAAGTTATAAAGACAGTAGGAATCTCCTGATATTTCCTGAACCCACTGTCCTCTTCCCTGAGCTTTGAATTAAACACTGGCAAGAAATGACACAGTTTCCTTTTGCAATGGTTATGTCTCACCTGAATATGCAAAAGAAAATGAAGACGTCATAAGACCACAACTCACCAGCAAGTTTCCACTGCAATAAAAATGTGTGAAGATCCATAATTCTCAGCATATGAAAAAGTCTTTGAATTTATACTGTATTTGAGAAATTGCCAGCCAGTTTTTCAGGTAGGTCATGTACTGCAGCTAGGTTGGGATAAGCGGGATCATGGATGATTGTTTGGGAGCATCCCAGGCACTGACTGTCCTGCAAAGGCAGTGCTCACACCCCTAATCACGAGCAACACCACTATGGCATGAGGACATCACTCCAGGAGGGGATTGCTCTTGATAATACAGCAGTACTTCAACCTGAGCAGAGTAAACTCCAGCCCACAGCAGACGTCTCATGAAGCTGAATATGAACACTAACCAGACTCCATAAGTGACAGCATTCTTTCCAGCCCACCCCAAACCATCCAGACGCCCTTGTTCTGTAGATCTTTGAGTGTCCATCAGCCTTTCTAAGCCACTGGCAAATGACTCCATGACTTTTGGAGAGGCAATATACCTTTTTCCCAGCAGAAGCTCATCAGTCTGTCTTGTCATCCTGCACCCTTGTGACAATTCACATCACAGGAGGTTCCTATGCCCTAGCTACTCATAGCTCAGGAAACTGAAAAAGGGAAAAAGAAAATTTATGTGATTTTCTTCTAGCTCCAGGATGTATGATGAACAGATGAGGAGTTTAGTCCCTGACAACTCTTCAAGTGGCACCTGCTTAACTTTGTAACAAGTGGCTGTAGCGGAGCTGCTGTTTCCTTAGATTAAATCCAATTTTGTATGTCTATCTCTAGCTAAAATTCTGGTTTCTCTTTGCAGGTGCCATGTGAAGAAATAGTCAGAAATTTGTGAAACTTATTAGTTGCAAGAGGGTTGTTGAAAGCTCCAGCGTGATTGGACCTGTTTTAGGATTATGCCCACACTAACATTTTTAAGGCATTTCCATTCTTACCTTCTAGGGAAAAAAAAGAAAGAAAGAAAGAAAGAAAGAGAAAAGCCCAAGAAAGCTTCAATTTAAAGTTAATAAATGTAAACAAGAAAAGATGGCACGGATTGAAATGATTCCCTCAGGGATGTGGCCTTTTTGGAAGGAGGAAGGTGAAATTTTACTCCTGTCAGTGAAGATCATTTCACAGTACCAAAAAGGACATTGCATTTGGGCAAGGTCTGGCTAACCGAGTATTAGTGTTGTTTATTATGCAATCATTGTTTCTGATAACAATGTACAGAGCACTTACTGGAGATAAATACTTTGGGATGCTTAGAGTAACATAATATTTCCTGGTGGAATACCAAGTTTATCCCTCTGTGACACTAATCTCATAATTCACTGGCTGAGTACTAAAGATTTCTTTTACAAATTAGATCTGTTTGATAATCCATTCAGTGTTTTGACATACTTTATACATTACCATTTGCATTCTTTCCTGGACAATAGTTTAATTTGGTGGTTTGCAGATTCCAGCCGGAGAGCCAGAAAAATACAGGCAAAAACTGAGATTTTCCATGTGTCCATTCAGGATGCAGGAACTCAGTGGACTTCAGAATCCGCATTTTCCTTGCCTTGCTATTTTGTATAGGAGTCTTGCTGAATGTTGTTGTTGACAAACAGAATCCGTAAGGAAATGACGCAAATTAGCCTTTCCCAGCTACATTTTTGTGAAGAAGGAAGATGATAGATTTTCTTTTTTATTATTATCATTATGTTCCAGATTAAAGGCCACAGACAGAGTCAGGATCCATTCTAATAGACACTGCACTGCCCAAAAGCTCTAAAAGCTAAAGCCATCGAGGCACACAGTGTTAAAATCTGCAAAAGATAATTCAGTCCCTATCGAAGTCAGCTTGACTGTGCAATCACCAGGAAGTGTTTGTCATTTTAAAAAGGTTTATATTAATTTTATTATCAGGTTTCCCTTGTTCTTAGTAGGAGCTTAGACATCCACCTCGCAGTTATAGACCTACACGACTGGTTTAGTGGGTGAAGGGAGATCAGTGCCTGTTGTTCACTTTAACTTTATGTTTTGACACTGTCTTCCATACATCCTTATGGACAAGCTGATGAAGCGCAGGCTAGGTAAGTGGTCAGTAATGTGGACCAAAAACTATCTCAGATTCAGAGAGCTGTGATCAGTGGCACGATGTCCAGCTGGAGGCCGGGCACCAGTGATGTCCCCCAGCGGTCAATGCTAGGGCGAATACTGTTTGGCATCTTCATTAATAACCTGTGTGATGAGATGACGTGCACCCTCAGCAAGTCCGCAGATGACACAAAACTGGGAGAAGTGGCTGATACACCAGATGGTTGTACTGCCATTCAGAAGAACCTCAACAGGCTGGAGAAATGGTCAGAGAGAAGATCATGAAGTTCAACAAAGAGAAATACAAAGTCCTGCATCTGGGGAGGAATAACGCTTTGTACCAGCACATGATGGGGGCCAGTGAGCTGGATAGCAGCTTTATAGAGAAGGGCCTAGGATCCTAGTGGACAAGTTGAACACGAGCCAAAAATGCACCCTCATGGTAAAGAAGTTCAACAGTATCCTGGGCTACATTAAGCAGAGTGTTACCAGCAGGCTGAGGGAGGTGATCCTTCACCTCTATAAAGGTCAGGTCACACCTGGAGTGCAGAATCTAGGTTTGGGCTCTCCAGTACAAGAAAGACATGGATTTACTGGAGTAAGTCCAGCAAACAGCCATGAAGGTGATTAAGGAACTGGAGCACCTCTCATAGAAGGAGAGGCTCAAGAGAGCTGAGACTGTTCAGCCTGGAGAAGAGATGGCTCAGGAGGGATCCCATGAATGTGTTTAAAAGTCTGAAGAGAGAGTGTCAAGAGGATAATGCCAAACTCTTCTCATTGGCACCTGTCAACAGTATGAGAGGCAGTGGGCACAAAATGCAACACACAAAATTCCACTTGAATACAAGCAAACACTGTGAAGGTGGTTGAACGTTGAAAAACAGGTTGCCACAGAGGCTGTGGAGTCTCCATCCTTGGAGATATTCAAAAATCAACTGGACATGGTCCTGGGCAACCTGCTTGGCCAGGAGGGATTGGACCAGTTAATCTCCTGAAGTCCCTTCCAACCTCAACTATTCTCTGATTCTATGATTCTGTGATTTAACCTCTGGCTGGATTGCACCCCAGGTTTCAATATTCCATGTGTGGACCAGACAGCAGGGCTGTTGAGCATGAGGCATTCATTTTTCTCTTATCCACTAGTTGTGACACGCTCTGAAAGTACTGGTTACTCCCTCTAAAGGGAGATAGGTGGAAAATACCTATTTCAAGAGATCTGTAGCATTAGGTGCAGCACTGGGCTCTCCACAACGAGGTGGCACTAGGATTTTTTTATAAGTCAACAGACTGACACGCAGAACCACATCCTAAGTATAGTTAGAGTGAAATTTTCTGAATAGATATAAGCATGTAAAAGCAATGCTGATTTGTGCCCCTGCAGATACATTGGAGATGCTGAAAAGGCTTTTTGAGCTACCATTGGACTTGGTCCCTAAGCTCCTTTATGAAGAGAGTTTCATCTGAGCAGATTAAAAAAGACAAGAATAGGAAGGAAAGACATTAGTCCCTATTTCTACCCAGGGGCCCTGAGCTCCCAGGTGCCAAGCAAAGCTGATGAGAACGGAACTGAAGCCCCAGGGCACAGGTGCCACGAGAAACAGCCTTTTTGTCAAGTCATTGAACCTCAATTCAAAACAATATTTCTTGTGACCTCTGCACAAGCCTACTTTTCTTTATAGGTGAATTGCTCATCCTGAAAACTTAGCTGCATGTGTTAACGTAGCACCAGGTCTTCCCTGCTGTACAAGAAACACTGTCTAAACCTGGATGTGGAGTCAGAGCACCCACAGGGCAGTAACGAGCAAAACGGTGTTAGTCCGTCACATTTATGGCCTGCGAGTAACTGAATCACTTCTGATTTTGTTTCATCTGTGTTCATTTTTGTATGCTCAGAGCTGTTAAGTTCGTGGCTTTTGAAACTATAAGTGGACAAAAGGGCACAAACAACTGAGTTTCTCCAGCTTTCTAAATATTGATTCACTTCTGGTTTCTGTAAGAAAATGACATGGAGTCCTACTAATATCTAAGGTTATCTGTGGCCTTGTGACCTGGGAACCGTAACCTCAGTGCGACTCTGGTTCGAACACTGGGAAGTGAAAGGTCAGAGAAATGAGATAGCCTGCGTATGGCAACAGGATTAGCAGTTCTGGCTGCTCTGAAGTTATTAATTTGAACCAGGGCCTTATCTTACAGAAAATATCATTCAGGTGTACTTAAGAGAAAAAAAGGAATTATTGAGCTTCGGAAAAGGCACAATATTTTTTGTATTGCTAAATATGGTTCCAAAGTAAATAAGGGCACTAAAATGAGCTGATTGGTTGGAGCACTAAAAATATAAAATTGCAATGATATATTTTCATTTCCCAATGAATTATGCCTCATAAGTCAAAAACCTTATTGCACTGTGATTCTTGGACCATGCAATAAAACCACTGTGTGAAAGAGTAATTAAAGACTTACTTTCAGAATAGTGCATTATGCTGGATAAACTGAAGCTAGAAGAGCAAACTGAATGATTATGTTTACAACTGTGGAGTGTTTGTCTTTAAAACTTTTTTTCTTAGATATGATTTAATTCACTCTCCAAGTATGGCTTGCTTTTCTTTTGCAACTTCCTTGGGCTTCCCGGTATGTGGTCCCTCTGGTGTAGGCAAAGTTTACTAAACGCAACATGACCTTTTAAAATGGTTTGTACGATTTATCCTTTTCCATCACCTGTGTTTTATAGAACAATATTATATTCTGTAAATATCGTTATTTCCATTAGGGAAAGTCCACACTGCTGTAAAAAAAAATGTATTTTTAATCCATTGAGCTAAACTGGAATCAGTGGGACTTCAGTCCTTTTAAAATTGAAAGCATATACCTAAATATAGACTCAACTTTGATCATTCGTGCTGGAAGTCCTAGTCATTTTTGTTAGTCTGCTTGGTTTCTTTTTTTCTTTTTTTCTTTTTAGATCTTTCATTGTATGTTTACCTGCTTAGGGCAATGAATTTAACTTTGGAAAACCTTCAATTTGAACCATAGGTGGCAGCAGATAGCAGAAACTTTAGAAATACAGACTCCACTTCATCCCAGGATGAACTGTGATGGCAGGACAGTTTGCTTTGTCACAGCATGGATTCTCTATCTCTTTCTCCCCGCATTCACACATATTTAAAGTATCTTTTATATATGTAGTTTTGTGATTGAAAATAGAAGGAATATTGTTCTTTTTCTCTGAGTAATTACTCAGAGAAAGTAAAATGTTAACCCAAACAGGTTATAACTCTCCTTTGATTTCCTACATCATGCATTACATTCCAGGAGTATCATTCAGTCTCTATTTCGTTATAACAAATTCAGGTAGGTTTGCTGATCTGGTCTTTGGGCTGCCGGGTAGTTCACAATACCTTGAAAGGAAATACAGGAGATGTTAATGTAATCTGAATTTGCACAAGTCTCACAATGGAAAAAGAGACAGGAGCTGCTGGATCCTGACTAAGTCTCTGAAAATAAACTTATAGCCGTAGTTATAGAGGTAATTCTTCTGTCTCTTCATTCTGCATAGTTGGGAACTGAGAAAAGCTCTTACTTATAAATTTATTTTTGCTTAAAGTCAACTATATTAATTATTGTTTTTTCCAAAATCCTTGACAACTTAGAATGAATTCAGGAGTTTTTGTAACACCGTTCAGGCAAGTGAATGCCTTTTCTTTCTGTGAGTGAAAATAGTTTTGCCACCCCCTAAGTGTTCAGGAAACTGTCTTTCCCCTCCTGTGGTAAATTTAGCATTAGTTTCTTAATCCAGCAAACAGAATAATACAGTGGAATATTCTTTGGCTAATGAGGCTGTACCTATTAAAAATAAGTGATATGTATTTGTATCACCTTTGGCTTGTGATCAGGTAGTCTTAAAGCCAACATCTTATTTCCACAGTGGTTGCCTTATTTCGAGCATGACCTCAAAGCGTGCAGAGGCATCACTTTGTGAGAAAGCACCATGACATGAACTCCTTGGCCATGCTTGTCCCCACTCTTGGTACAGGGAGCTTTTCTGGGAGAAGAGGGTAGCAGGCAACAGACGTGGGCCTGAGGCTCTCCCTGTTGCCTGGACCAGGGTGCTTGTAGCTTTTGGCCAGAAAAAGCTGGGCAGCTGCCAGGCATTGGGCAGGGGTGAGCCAGCCTGCAAGGCTGCAAGCTTATGGGACCCTAGATCTGGACCAAAGTTGTGCCAAAGAGTTAATTTTTCCCACTGGAGAGATTCCCTGGAAGGGATTAAAGGAACTCTTCAAAAAGGATGGTAGCAGTGAATGGCAGGGGTGCTCACTCTGCAGTGGGAGGTTTGTGCACGAAGGGAGAGCAGAAGGCTAGAGTCAAGAACCACTGTGCGAGTCCAGGAGAAGAATTCGCCTAAAGGTTTAACAGAACAAATAGCACTGAGTGAAGTTTTCTAAGAGGAATTAAATAGTTATCTGTGGTGGATGAAAGATGAACTCCAAAGCAGAAGCCTTTAAATGAAAAAAAAAAAAATAGAATTCAGTGAAAGGTTTGTCTCAAAAGAACAAAAGTAAAATGGATATCCTGGAGTTCTGCTTCATTACTCAAAAGAAAATAAACCAGTGTTTCAACAATGCAGCTGAATGAGATCAGGTCTGAGATTTGTAGTTTCCTTGAGAGCAGACAATGATTCTAAATATAAGCATGAGAGGGCTGCAAAAGGATGGAGATCCACATCTTTTAGTGGAAGAATAAATATTATCCAAAGCTGATTTATCTACTGATGGATTCTTGTCTCATGCTAAAAGCATGAACAACAGTTCTCAGGGAGCATGTTACCAAAAATTCCTCCAAGAAGGGACAGCTTTTTAAGTTTTGCTTTATATTTTACCAGAGGTCAATATATATCCATTGCATTGTAAAAATTAAATAAAATCAGAAAATAAAATGTCCATACTGTTCCTTTTAGGCTTTGGAGAATTAATTGGATTACTTTTCCTCTAGTATGATTAATTCCTCTAAATTTATTTTCCTCTAATAAATATAGAAAAATGATTACATACATTTGAAAGAAAGATTTAATCCCAGAGGCAGGTAAAGACACCCTACAGCTTTGTAAGGTCTGTCCTCTGTATAGTAATTATTTTTCATGTTTCTCAAACAGAAGTCTCAACCAGTATCTCACACTGCTTCCTAAACATAGTTGACAGCAGTCTTACTTATTTGAACTCTGAGGGAAATTAGTTTGCATATAAATATATGTTTTTCCCATCACACATACTACTGCAATTTTTTTAGTCTTATTGTACTGTTCAATATTATAATCCAAATGACAAAGGGTATCTATTTCTGTGTTTTTCTTTCCGTTTCCTTTTCTTTTTTCTCCATTTCTGTATCCTGTAATATCTTTCCATCCCTCTTCCTTCTTTTTCTGAGCTATCTAGAATTAAATATTCTGCCTCTTTTCTCCTCTGTTTTATTTCAGGTTTATTTGACATTCATTTTCCTATAGACTCCTCTGACTAATTTTTCTTCATTTTTCTTCCTTTTCTGATGCTTTCATCTTTGTCATTTCTCCATATTCTTTTTGTCAGTGACTTCCTCCTTTTGCTGACTTTGCCTGCAGCTCCCTAGTCTTACCCTTTTACATTCTCAGCTGTATTATTTTATAACAGTCGTTTTCTCAGTCTTCCCTAATTCTTTCTTACCCCTAGCAGTGTATCAAGAATCTATCAATCTTCTTTTGCCATGCTTTAGAATTTTTTCCTCCATTTCCTACTGGCCTAAAAATGGTGCCTATAAGTGACTTTCTCTTCACGCTCTTGTTAGTGTCTATACTAGAGGACAATCCTGGAAAAGCATTGGTTTTTTATTTGTACAGAAAGTGTAATGGGATTCTGTGCATGCATATGTATGTTTTTGCCATCACATCCTTGCAGAGGAAATGAGTGTTAAGAAAAGATTCCTTCCCAGAGGTTTGAAAGGGCCTGACCTTGCCCTCCCCCTAAGTGATGTTGCACTGTTGTGAAAGCAAATGTCTGCAGTCCTTTCGTTTTCAGTTGTCTGTGGCGCTTACCTTCCTGCAAATACTTGTAGACAGAAGGAGGCAAGTATTGCAAACAGTTTAAAAGGAGGCACAGGGGACACTGTTAAAGTAAGGGTAAGGTGAGGGGCTTAATAAGAGAAAGAAAATACATGCTAACACTTTGAAGGTCGTGACTTTCTCTACCCAAGCACAGGGATGGTGCCTCTGTCTTCATATACTTTTCTACACAAGCACTCTTTTCCCCCTACCCCCATATTTACGGTATGCATCTATTTCTTCACTGAGCTCACTGGTTCAGAAAACTCTACGGCCTGTCGCTGTGGAGAATAAGGTCTGGTCCCCACAGAACAGAAATTTTAGCCAGTGGAAGAATAAGGGCTTTAATTTCACAGGATTTATATGGACATGACTGTTACTTCATTACTAGTCCTTAAATTTCACAACAGAAAACATCATTTTTCTAAATGAACCTTTCGTTTTCTGAAGGCTTTGTTATGGAACTATCTTGACATAAACATGAGCAGTATGTCTTCTCAGAAATCCTTACTGGACTGCTCCCTGAAGCTTCTGACTTAAAAGTGTGCAAGAATTAAAAATAAAACACAACCGAAAAGCATACCAAATAAACAACACCCATAGATCCCTGCTCATATTGGGATCCAGGAAAAGAGGGGTTCAGACAGTCCTGTGGGAGAAGGTAGCTCCTACACTGCATCATGGACATGGCACAGCGAAATATGGAGCTGCTATGGCTCATCATTAATCCCCTCACCTTGACCTCTATCAATCTGTCTTTCCCCTCTCTTCATCACAGGCTCCATATCACTGTGTTTTCTTCTTTCCTGCTCTTTCGCTACTCTAGCCCTTAATCTTACTCTTCCTGCAGGCACTTGCATGTGTTATTTATTTCATTCTTGGCACCTTCTGGATTTTTATTGTAGTGTGATTACGATTCCTCTAAATAAAATAAATAAAAAAATGGCAGATTGTGGTAAGTGTTCTTCAGGTATAGACACGTGTGCGCGTGTGTTTATGCGTGTGTATGTGAGTGCACACATGTGTATGTGTATGAACACCACGGTCAGATTCAGGCAGCATCAGCTGAATTCAGTGGTTACTGCCTGTCTCCTTGAGCTATCCAGCTCATGTAAAAACTGATAGGTGGGAACGCCTTCTGGCACAACATTTGGTAGCACAACCTGGCTGTAAATTAGGCTTGATCCTAAGCAGAGAGTTGAGCTCTTGTTGCATGTGTTGCTGTTTCATTTTCGTTCTTCCCGCAGGAGAAGCGAGCGCAGTGCCAATCTCAGACAAGATTGAGGCATGGTCAGAGCTGTGGTTTGAGCTCCAGCTCTGCAGATAAAAGGTTGTTATTATAGCTGGAAGGATTTTTTAAGGAACTAAATCTTGGGAGCCTGTTGAACAGATGATTATAAATGTAGATGACTTGCCTACTTAATAGATGAGTACTGGATGCTAAAGTACTTAGAAAAGTGTGTTTTTAAGGCACATCTCCAGAAATGCATGAAGAAAAGCCTTAGAAAATATCAATCTGTGATAGAAAACACATCTCCTGAATTGTCAAATTTCTATGCATTCACATTTAGCAAAAGAAAAAATTTATCTGTGAAGGGTAAACAGTGAAATTACTATTACCATTGACAGATTGAAGGAGGTTTTGGTTTTTTAAAGTGTTTCTTTTTTTACTAACTTTCAAAGAAGACATAACTTTTATGTAAAACAAATCCAGAACAAATTATAACTCTTCAGTTCACATAGTACACACCACATGATCAATTTAAAGAGCAAAACAAGCTTTTATGGCTATATTTCCTCATAGCTTTTGTACTATTCTAAAAAGCCAGGTTGATCTGAATGAATGCCATGAATAAGTCAAATTAAGCAAAAGTTTCTAAGAAAATGAGGATAAAATGACTACAAAGAGAAGTCAAAACCAATCCCCGTAGTGTTAAAAGCCAGACAAATGGAGCAAGAAGCATTTCTGGCTAAAAGAAGGGAGCTCAATGGACATTTGCCGCTGCTGGACAGCATAGTTGAAGGGATCATCAAAGAACAACCAGTCATGATGGCAAGAGAAGCAGGCATCACACTCCAGTTTGTATCTTTGCCAGTGGAATTTGAGAAAGTTTTTTTAAAAGATTGAAAGTGATTTGTATCATTTGGACTTAAAATGAGAAATATAGTTTCATGATTTTAATCAAGAAAATTGAATCAAAAAAAGACTGAAATGTGGATTTGAAAGATTATCATACTGATTTCTAGAAAACTCTAGCTAGATTCCTTTCCTAGGAATTGTCCAAATTTCTTAGAGAGAGAGGTGTTGGCTTTTTTATGATGTTAGCCTGCCACTGAAAGACATGCTCACAGTAAAGTAAACCACGGAGTCTGCATTTTTTAAAAAAGTTTTATTATAAAGGAGAGGAAACCAAGTCCACATTTTTTTCAAACCCAGATAAATAAACAGTAAATATCACGTGTTGATTTTTAATGTGTTTTGCCTTTTGCAATAGGAGCTGCAAAAATGGCATTCCTAATTCAGAGACCTGCAAAAAATATATCTTTTGAGAATACAAACCACAATTTTTACATGTAAATGAAGATCATTTCAAAAAACTGCTGGAAACTGAGACAACACAGCTCTGTGAAGCAACTGCTGAGCATGGAATACTTTTGTAATTTATTCAGCAGAAAACAACAAATTAACCCTTAGGCAGGATTATTTCAAATATATATATAAATATATACAAATATATAAAACCAAGGATCTTCCCACTTAAAAACAAACAAACATCAAGTCATAACAAGAACAGAGAACCCTGTGGTGCTTTGCGATTGTTAAGAAGGGATGTTTAAAAAAGATACAAGCTTTTTTTTTTCTCTTTAATGGAAACAAACTGATAAAGAAAAAAACAGTTATTTTAATACTGTCATTCTTTAAAATAGAATCAGATCTTTACTGTGCCTAATTTCAAGAACAGATTAATGAATGAAACAAATCAACAAACAGACAAGCAAAAAAAGTCACCACATTCAGATTTTGTGTGTGATCTTGGTCCCATTTTAATCAATGAGAATGTTACTTTTGATTTCACTGGGAGTAGGGTCAAGCTTTTCCTTTTTTCCTAAAGCAGAAGCTGAATGAGTGTAAGCTACTTTCCCAGAGGGACTTTGCTCATTTGATTAAATCATGAGAGACTGTAAATGGAGAGAGAACCTCATGGGCCACCCAACTATTTTGCTGCTTGTTATTATAGGCACTTTAACCTTTCTAATAACTGAATTTTGCATCTTATCCCACACATATGCAATATTTTTAATATAACAGTTATATGACAGTAGAAATCTGTAAGTACTCTTCTAGAGCTCGTTTGGTATTTATATCCTTTATATCCTATGAGATTTTGCATTTATTTGTATTCAGTAGGGTCAGGACTGCATGTACAAATTAAATGATCATTATAGGAGATATAAACACGCTATTTACAGTTCATAATTTTTTATTTTCTATACAGTTGTGTTGAGTGCCTTTATAGTTGCAGCCTAAGCACTGTGTAGAACTGGCATGCGTCTGATATTCACAGAAATGAAATAATATAGTGGAGAAATGAAGATTTAGTTAAAAAGTAATATAATTAATGATAAATTGCACACATGCAAAGATATTGTGAAATGAATCCATCAACTTAAAATATGCATTTATGCCATTTCTATATACCCTAGCAGTTTGATTTCCTGAAAAGGAGAATTGATGTACTTTTGATGGAAATATTCCATGCAAAATCCTATATTTTCTTTAGGATAATATTTCACATTCTTTAAACCTTCCATCCATTTTTCTATGTGACATTCAGACTGCCTTTAATGAAAGAAGGGGAAAAAAAATTCCCAAAACACAGCTAATTTTGTTATCACACTATAAATCATAGCTCAGGGATTATGCCAATTATCTAATTTACCTATATAGAGCAACTGAAGAATCTCAGTTTATTGCCCTTATCATTGTTCATACATTTGACTCAATTTTTTATGAGAAACATATTTTTAAAGGCTTTAATGAAAAATAAGATTACCATAGATTATTTGATTCTAGGATTAAAATAAATCCACCCACTCATTCAAATTCAGATCATTTAAAGAATATAATGGTTGGAGGGGTCACATTCAGTATTTTAAGATGAGCTTTAATACAGGGGTCTTTGTAATCCTGCTTTGTGAGTATAATGCCATTTCATTGTTGAAAAACTATTCTCGTCAATAGACTGTGGTTGATGTGTTTCTGTTCTTCAAATTCTCATGTTGTTGCTGAATAATCTGGTATATTTTTGCATCTTTTACAAAAAAAGGAAAGACATCCACTAGATTCAGTCAGAATAACCAGATCACAAAGATCTCCCGTTGTCCTTCTCTGGAAAATCGTTGCAGCCCTCTTCCTTTAGACCAAGCCTCCCATTGTCACCAAGACACGGGGGGACTAGTGGGGAGCTTTTGCAGGCTATGAAGTGATACGAAGCAACTTTACGTCCATCCTACTTATTGCTTTCAAGGAGCACGTCACCTTTTGCCTTCAGAATAATATAGAAGTTCTTCAGAGGGCAGCCGCGTTGTGTTTTGCTCTTATAGCCGCTGCTGAATGCATCTAAAAGTCTAACGGCCGAATCATCATGGTTGTGGACCGCAAGGAATAACTAGGGCCTTTGAAGTAGTGCCACTTGATGCCGTTCAGCTTTCCGTGGTTCTGCCCGGCCGTGTAGAACATCCCATTCAGGTTGGAGGGGCCACAGGCATCAAACCACCAGCCTGAAACAATTAAGAGCAAACAATTAAATTGCAAGCAAACTAGGCATTTTCATTTTGCTTTGCAGGTTTAGCTGATTAGCAGCTTAATGGTATTCACAGGCTCATAAATACTCCTGATGTGGCATGGGTTTGTTTTCATATTTTCCTTTTTTTCTGTTTTGTGCCATTCTGTGGCTAGCTGTGCTGGAGAATATGCAGATGCATTTCCAGATTCGGAAAAGTATTTAAGTCCTAACTCCTACTGTTTGTATACCCCGTATGTGAAGCAAGAAAAGGAACAATAAAGACAAATATGCTACTTTGCATGTTTAGACAGCATTTTACAGTTCACCCAGCTCATGTAAACATATCACAAAAAGATTATCATTCACAGTTCACTTGTATAATTTCACTTATTCATTTTTTTTCAAGCATAAGCATGATTTAAAGTTATCTGCTGGCATTTTTCTGTTGCTTTAACTGGCATTGTTCAATTGCTTAGAGTGTTTCTGCTCTCAAACTAGATATTCTTAGCAAGCATAGGTTATGAATGTGGTTGTGCTGAGCTGCTATAGTAATTACAGTATTAGATTAGTATAGTATTAAGAATGATGTACAAGGAAATAGACAGTCTCTGTCTTTAAGATTTCCAATAAATTTATGAGCAAGATTCAGTAAACGGACTGAAGTGGAGTCCTTCAAGGACAAGGACAGCACTGCAGGACACTGCTGGTTAGTTACAACAGCTACACGTGCAGCTAGATGGTTTAGACAGGTGCCTATCTGTGCAAGTGTTGATACAACAGTGTTGCCAGCTTCATCCAAGGACCAGAGGATATACTTGTTGCATGCACAGTTTGGCCCAGGATATTAGCATTCAGTCCTTAATCTTCTTAGCATCTTCAGTGTGAAAGCCTATGTTCAATCTTGAGTCTCCTAGTCTAGGTTTTGAAACGGGCCAAACACCTCGGAGCCGTGTGAGATTTGTTCACTTCTCTGCAAGGCATATGTGCAAGTTCTCACCTGCCATTTAGAGAATTGGCAAATGCTCACTCAAGGTTTAAAAAGATTAAGTGTTGATATGCAAGTTGTTTACATTTCAAAAGGCAGCAGAAAATTACTAGTAATGCTTTTATCATGGGCTATGAAAATGTAAAAATTAATTTAAAAAAAAGAAAAAAAAATAAAATTTTTACTGACTGATATTGAAGGTAGGGTTAAAAAGTTGGTAACTGTCTTTTCTGCCCCCTCACCTTGCCCACTCTTTCCCGGCAAGAGGCATCTACCTATTCATCAGTCCTTTGGGCTCCGGGGGCAGTCCCACATAACCTTCATTCTATTGGAAAGAAAGAGCAAGAAACTTCTTCCTCAGCTGTTTGTGTTTCTAGTTCACTTCTCTCCCAGCTGCATTATAAGACTGTTCTGAAAAGTGAGGTTACACAGATTAAGGAAAAAAAGTTTCTTTCTGAGGGCAAACCAGCAATCTGGTTTACAGCATGGCTACATGAACAGTTGTGTTGGCATAACTGAAGGATCAGTAACCTGAGAAGTTAGGATAAAGAGAAATGCAACAACACAGGAACTTTTCAATCTGAGTTTTCTGCCAAAGAAAATGCAGGTAGGGTCATACCCTCACCTTTTGTGAGTGTTCTGTTAATATAGCACTGAAAATAAACCGAAACATTTATCAAGTACCTGTGGATATTACCAAAAATGATAGATATTTTGCTACCACTTGTATGATTGAATGAAGACAATTCAGATTTGACATAGGCACAGCCGCAGTGGTGAAAAAACAATGTGGTTTCTCAGAACTATTTTGGACAGCTGCTTTAGGATGAGATTGGTCAATAAACTCTCTTGATTGCATCCCCAAGGTCTCCAACAATAAAAGGACCCTTAAGCAGTTAACTATGCTGTAGGCTTTATGTACGCTCAGCAATTCCCGCTCAAACTACTTGTTATGGTCAGAATGGCAGAGTCCTGGACTCTGTTTGGGTCACCTTTGTAGTATGAATATACTCTCAGGCCTTCTGAAGTCATGAAGCTATTGGGAAAAAAAAAAGAAAGAAAAGGCTTAAAATGTTTTCTTAAGGTGAATTTTACATATTCATGAGAAAAATTCCATATAACATGAAATTTGGCAACACTGAGATTACAGAACGTAAACTGACAAAGATAAACTAGGTGACGTGCTGGCTCCACTAAAGTTAGTGGGAGTTTTGCTGTATATCATGATGGGAATACAATTTTACTCTGCAAGACCTTGCAGGATATCTACGTAATGTAACAGAAACTGCTTTAATGCAGACTGAGGAAGGTGGAGCAAAACCCCAGACTGAAAAATGCTAATATTTCCCAGTGCCAAAAATATATGAACCTTGGTGGCTAGATGTTCAATTTGTCAGAAAGATTTCTGCAGTTTTTTCTTCCTTGTAAGAGGTATAGGTTTTGTGAACTTTTAGTGCAGGTCTTATGAATCTTTCTGCATAATAGAGCTGTACTGAACACTTTCTCAATGCTTTCATAACTAAAGTTATAAAGATCAGATGGTGGCTTTTTCTCTTTGTGGTTAAATCCCACTTTCTTTAAAAGAGTGATTTCAGACTGCATGTCACAGCATCATAACCTGCACAGGATCTCCTGCAAACCTTTTTCAAGCACCACAACAAATAACAATCCTACAGTGAGTGGCTACTGAACAACATAGGCTTCAGTGGATTGAAATGAAGAATTTTAGTTTTCAGTGTATTTCCCAGGCTAACCTATAGAAATGGAATTAAACCGTGAGACGCTTCTCTTAGATAGCGTGCACTGCCCTGATGAACCCTCCAATTTCATCAGATTCAGTGGTCAACTTCATATTTATCTATAATAAATCCATACTGTGAGAGTATTTTAAACTTCTTGATCTGCCTTTGACAGTGATTAGCATATAGATACAGTGCTTACTCTGTCCTTTCTATTCAGACCTATGTAATTTATGATTTTTGTCTTGTAAAGTAATTTCTTAGATTTTGCATAATACTTAGTGGGCTTTTTTCAGAAGTAACACTTCATAATGAAATCTTGAGGGAAGGATTTATGCCAGATAAATTTTGGCAAACTTCTATTTTGATACAATTGACCTCTCTTTGATTGCAGTGTTATACCTAAGGGGGTAATAACCAAAGAAAGAGAAAGCTGTACAGCTGATGTTTTACTGTAACCAGAGTATAATCTTGTAGAAACTTAAGACAAAGTTAAACAGAGAAAATCTAATCCTCATTTTTCAAAGCTGGAACAGAGATGCAGCTGGGTTCTGTTTATGGTGTTGGGATGAAGACATGGCAAGCTGCACTAGTTACCATTTCATCTTAAAGGCGCAGCAATAGACATGTAATGGGGCTTTATGGGGAGAATGTTTTCAGCAGTGCCCTATAAAGTCTATGTTAAAAGTCGAGTAAGTCAAGAAACTACAATTTTTTTTAGTCTCATCAAAGATTCCTTCTTTTAAAATATATTTTATTGAGCATCTTTTAACATACTATATATTTCTTGCTAGCAAGAACATACGATTTTTTAAAGATGCTTTCTAGTATTACATTACTATGTTGGGTTTACTTTCCTTTTTTTTTTTTTCAAATGTGATGGTTTCTCTCCATCTTTTCCTGCAATCCTCTAAAAGCTCTTCACTCACCCAAAGGGCCTCAGAGTGTCACAAGATTACCTGGTACATCCTCAACACCAAAGTCAACATCTTTGAATGGATGCAAAGGAAATGTTTTTCCACAAACAGAATGTTTTGTTTGAGGAAAAGAGGACTAGAAAGAGTGGCTTTCTGGGTAGCTGTGAGGAAACAGGGAAACATAGGGCCAAGGTCTCCCGCAGTGGAGGATACCTGCAATAGATGCCAGCACCTATTACTGCCAGCAGTCAAATTTCTGACAATTCAACACCAGATAAAGAAACTCCAGAGCTATGGGATGGTTTGATCAGAGGAAGGGCTCCCAGTAGCTGGATATGGGCTTATTCCTTGGAGCTCATGTGATTTTCTTCCCTTGAAGAATCTTACTTGTTTTTTACGACAAGATAATGTCTTTCCCACATAAGCTTCAAATTCTCTCTGAATAACAGTAAGCTTTTAGCTGCAGTCATAACTTTTGGCAACAATTTCCATGAGATCTTTGAATCTTGCATGTGAATCATGACGACTAGGTATTAGAAGAAATAACAGTAGAAGCAAGATTTGAACATGGCTGGTGAGGCAATAAAGAGGAGGCTTTCGTGAGAAGGTTAAGAGAGTTTTTACTCAGAAACACAGGTAGCTTCTTTAAATTTCCGTGACCATCAAGTTGTTAGTTGGTTATTTGAACTTCCAATCTTTTGAGGTTAGTGCCACCTCTAATAATTTGTTTGTGTACTACAGGCATTGCTACCATTTCTGTTTGTAATAAAAATCCTTCAGCCATAAAGCTTACTGTCCAAACAAATAATAATTTAGATAATACCCTGTTAAGTTGTTTGAAAATTTCAGCTATACAAATAAACATGAATCCCCACTGTAGACAGCTGGTCTTCTGAAGCCATTAAAGCACACTCATGCTTTGTGGACTCCTATGTTTTGCTCTTCAGTTACTGTTGCTATTACCCCTGAAAAGCTATTAAATTTGATGTTAGCTCTTTTCATAAATAAATATATTTTGAATACCTCAGTTACTTTCAGCCACCTATAACCAGATAGTTTATCTCCATAGAACTGCTTTTTATGTCTTTGGCTGAATATGAATGTGGAGTGAGATCATTTCTACAAATTCTTACAAAAAAAGGAGTAATGCTATTGCAAGAAAAAGAATGGCTATCTTTTATAATATTTTTCTAGAGTCAGAAGTATAATTTTTATATGGTAGATTCTTCATTGTTAAAAGCAACAACATAACCTTTCATTTTTTGTATGTTATATAAATTCAGGGCTAGTGTATATATATAGGCAAATATTTAAATGTCATTTCAAACTATAGGTAAATTTTTCTGTTAGTAACCTGGTGCTCATCAATGCAAATCTAGAGTGCATTGGGGGTTTAACTCACCTGGCTCTGACGAGAGGCCTTTCACATACCAAGGGAAAAGCTGTCTAAACTATGCGCAGTTGGTGACACACCCGTTCTTTACACATCTGTCTCTCTTCTGCCTCCTGAGTTCTCTGATTGTCTCCAGATACAATAAGATCAATATGATCTGCTCAACAGGATCTAAAGTATGTTTGAGCAGTAGATTTGTGCAGTTTTATGGGCTAAATAGATCCTATACAAAGCCAGTATCTATTTCTAGCCCTCTGGTTTTGTTCATAAAGTTTAATGTATTTGGCAGCAAAGCAGTTAAATTTCTGACAATTCAACAATTTCTGACACAAAAATATTGAAATGGTCTTCTCATTATTTGAAAGACAGTTGTAGCAATTTCTTTTATGAAAGATATGAACATTTCTGACACTACGTACTTTAAAGAAGTTAGATGGTAATACTTAGGCTCTACTTGGCTTTGCATTAACAACTTCACAGCTAGAAGGCTGGGTCTGGTTTTGATGGTACCTCAAGCAATATGTGGAGCAACTGGACAGAGTCCAAAAGAGAAAAAGCAGGATGAAAGATTTAGGGTTGCTTAGTCCACAAATCAAAAGATAGACTGGGTCATGCCAGTAGTCTCAAATTCTTATAAAGCTGCTGAAAAGAGCAGATTTTCAAAGGAATTCAGTGAATGGTCTATTCTTGCCAATAACGGAGGATAGGACAAGACAGAACAAATTTAAACCGTGGTAGATTTAGTTTAGATATCAAAGCAAGCTTTCTTATATTAAGTGTAGCTACCCTCAGTAATAGTAGATTATATTAAGCGACCGAACGTCTATCACTAGAAATTTTTAACATTAACAGAAAGATAGGAATGAATAGGTATAGGAGAACCTATACTGGAGAGGGACTAAATTACCTCTGCAGGTCTTTTCCAGGCCTATTTTCTATAACTTATTAGAATATTGGATTGACCAGACTATCACTTAGCAGTTTCTATTCTGAAGATTAAATTGGAATTTAGCTGTCAGGATATAAAATGAGAAGGCATTAGCTTTCCATATCAACTGGAGAACAGTCTTTTTTGTAAAAATAATAAATTATATGGTAAAAATAACATGGAACTTGCACACTAGTGACCATGCTCTGGCTCTTCTAAATGTGTTAATAGACTTTTTGTCGAAGCAGTCATTGCTTCGTGTTATCCTAATATTTTATTACTATTGCCCATACGTAAGCCTTATAAATGTGACTTAATCATACAATCATCACAGTGATGATTTTGTTAAAATGCTTAGTAATCATATATCTAATGAAATATTTCTAATATTTCCATGATAAATCTAATCCTATACCAATTACTTCTTGTCTACATTTTTCTATCTACAAAATGATGGGCAATATAAATGATACTCCATGAATGGTGGTTTATATGTAAGATCTTTATGGAAGCAACAAAATGCATAAAACCTAAAAATTGGTACTTCTATGCACAAGCAGTCACGTATCCAGGGATTCAGGTTAGTTTCTCTTAAGAGTTCTGAGATTGCTACTTTAAAATTTTTTGTTTAAAATAAGATATAAGAGGAATTATCTTTTTTTTTTTTCTGATTGGATAACGTATGGGCAGACTTCTGTACTCAGCCAAGGCAAGAGTACAGCCTTCCCTCCAGCTCTGGGCAAGAATCCTCTAAATTGCTATTCACAGAGATTCATAAAATTCACCACTTCGAGAAAGAAGCGGTGAAACAGCAGGCAACGTGTGCTCCACTGCTTAGTATTGTCATTGAGAAGTCTCTAATGCAATAGAAGAGAAATTCTTTGAGGATTACTAAATATATGGAAACCTTCCCTGGCTCAGGAAGCTTGTGAGATGCAAATGATTGAGCCAGGGGGTATCTTCCGGGAATGTCATAATTTTGCATAGTTCTTACACCTGTCCATAGGCATCTGCTGTTGACCACAGTCAGAGACAGGAAACTGCAGCTGGATGGACCTCTGCTGTGACCCAATATGGCTGCTTGAATCAAATTAAAAAAACTTATTTCAATAACTCTATACTGTTCCAACCCTAGCTAGACATCTAGGAAGTCTCCTTGTCACTGTGTTGAGCTATTTCAGCGGTCACAAATTCAGATTCACAGATTCACAAAGTTCCCACATATCACCTAAGGCAAGGTAACTGCCCACATAAACATCCTAGCCTATGGCAAATACAAGATAAAGCGAATTACCTTCAGACTCTTTCACTATGGCCAAGTTACAAGGAATCACTCTGCAGTGACTGTAGATGATTGCACAAACAACTACTGGGGCTCAGCTGACAGGTGGTATCTTGGCAGTGTGCTCTAACTTGGTGTTGTGCCCAAGGATCTGCTCCAGAGACTTGAAGTGTTCTTCTATTGGAAAGCTGTATGAAGAGCTTTGAATATCTCCTACTTGGTGCTTCTCTCTGATGACAATTTGATACATTTTCTGTACTATCTTGCAAACAATTGTGTTTGTAGTTCACTGGAGGACTCTTCTAGAATAATACTTGAAATGATATGGGGTTACAACCTTTGTTCAGCTGACTTGCCTGAGATATTGCATCAGTCTCTGATAGCTATTTTCACATTATAAAAAATGATTCTATTTTGACAAATGTTAAGTTTAGATGAAGAAATGATTTGGATAAATGTGCTTTGTCTTCCTTTGAAGTAAAGTAAGGTCACTGAAATGAAATTTTCCACGGCACAAAAAGCTGTTAAAACATTCAACTATCATATAAAGTTCATAGGGGCTAAGAACCCAGCTCATGCACGTACTTTTGAAAGCCATTCACTCAAATCAATGTTTAGATAGAATCAAGTAACATTGCGTAGCTTGTGAAAGAACAAGAATCATGAAAAAACTGTTCTATTGATGCTACTATAAATATTCACACACAGAATAAAATATATATCTAGCTATATTTTATATAGAAAGATAGATATATAAGAGGGGAAGAGGGAGGAGAGAAAGGAGGGTTGAGAGAATATTAGTTTTGATACAGAGCAAATAAAACTGACAGCTAATAAGATCATGGAGGGAAATATGTTGTTTTCCTTACATTTTTATTTTCAGCCTTGACTATAACCATATCACAGTCTTAAGATTCAGCTTATCTCAGCCTTTATTCCTGACATAAATATATTCAGTTCACCTCATAGAGATAACAGGATCACCCAAACTGTCAAGATAGCTAGAAACCTGTATGTAGATTTCATATCATTCTTCATTAAAGTGCTGTCTGTGATGTTGCCAAAACTAACACAGAGTCTGATGATAGTCTGTACAGCTATGTATATATCTTTTGGAAAAGAAGAGGGGCTTTCCAAAACCTGTTATCACTGCCACTTTTCTTAATCAGTCTTCTTCTGTGACACAAAACTGAAATTTGCTTACTGAATAAATATTTTGACATTTAATTAAATTTCTGATACTTCTCAAGGAATGAAAAAGTCTGTTTCAAGGTGCAAAGTATAATGGAGCGTTGGAGAAGAACTCTAGCAGGGAGAACTATCTGCATTTTTTAAGGAACTGTGTGATTAAAGTCTTTCTCTTTTTGAAGAACGACAAATTACTCAGGGTTGTATAGCTGCTTCAGTCACCTATCCCCAAAGACTATTTTTATCTCCTTTTACTTTAGTGTGATCTGTTCTATTCATAATATCCTCATCCTTTGGTAATTCACCCTCTTCCTCCTTACTCTCTTTGTCTGTTAACAGTACATTCCAAAATGTGATTTTCCTGTTGATTTACAGGGCTGCTGCAGTAAAATATATGTGAACTTTGTGGAATGGCTGTTCAACAGCAGGCTGACCTTCGCAGGGCAATTGACCTGCCATGCAAGTCAGGACAGGCAAATAAACAAAACTCTCCAGCTCCCAGAATTAGCAGTCTGGGAGCAGAGGTGTTTCCAGGCAGCTCATGAATGGTTCTGCATGTCAACACAGAGGCGATTCACATTTAGAGGTTTCTCTTGCTAGACTCTGACCTGCCCTGAAAGTGACACATATTAATTTAGCATGGCCCCTAATGGGAAAAGTCTCTAGTTTTAGTTCAAATCAGCTCATACTTCTGATCAATTATCTGATCCAGAACTACCTAGTTTGCTTCTTTCGTTACAGAAATAGGAAGATATTTTCTGATCACCTATCTGCTGGAAGAAGTTTCCCATATTGACTTTTAACAAGATATCACTTAGAGGAGGTAAGGACAGTTTGAGAAATTGGCTCCTTAAACACCTTTCCCAATTGGGTAATTTTCAATCAGCAAAAGGAGACTGAGAATATAGGTTGAGCATTTGATATAAATTCTTAGGGATGGGAACCCATCTCCTGTCAGCAGATGATAGCCTTAGAGGCTCGTATATGCCTGAATGTGGCCTGAGCTGGATTCAGCCAGAGTGCCAATAACCACAAGTAATATCAGTTTAACAATCTGATCCAAGATACTGAATAATTTATATGCTGTAGGATTTTTTCCAGGAAAGTTAGAAATCACTGAGGGAGATTCTAAGAAGATCAGATGAGAAGAAAAGGGTCTTTCTTGCTCATTCAGTCTGTGAACCGAAGAGTTACAGTGCAAGTTTTTTTGGTTTAATGGGTCGTGCTGCAGAGATAAAAATGAAGTTGCCCAGTTGGGAACTCAATGTAAGCACTATTTCTAGGAGAAGAGTTAGAGGTTTAGGTGTCTGTGTGGGAAGATGCTCTTGAATATTCCTCCTCCGCAGTGGAGGGAACAAATATCGGTCACATACACTTTACTTGCTTCACATACACTTTACTTGCTGGCAATCAGCTTGGTTTTGTGCTTTAAATTTTCCAAGTATTATTTCTCTGTTCTCCATCTCTCCTGACTCCTCTCTCTTTCCTTCTGCAATTCATCTCTGCTAAGTAAGGACACAGCTTTAAATGTGCCAGAATAGCTATGCCACAATTTGAATAAGGGGTTTGCCACTCTGTTCCTTCACAGGTGAGGGAATTAGCTATTACATTAGCTTATTTTATAAGTTCATGCTTGTAGAAGACAGATAGCTACATCATTGTAATTATTTCAGTTACAGCATAATACTCCTAGGTGAAATAGATAATACAGTACAAAATCAGATTCTTATAGGCCTCGAAATTTTGATATTGCTTTTAATCTTCACCTTCTATTATCTATTCCTCTGCCTTTCCTTCTTCTTCTTCCAGCTGACTTCTCTCTCACTTCCAATAAGGTTCTTTTCCCCTCCTTAATCTCTTAGTTTCTTCTCTCTTCTTTGCCTTTCTTGCTTCAGCAATAACACTGACTTGTTCTTTCCCTCTTCATATTGTCAGTTGGTTTGAAATTGAATTGCAACAGCTTCAGTGCGGAACTATACTGACTGCATCTATGAATAATCCCTTTCCTGCTGATAGGAATCTTGGAGTACTGGCATTACCACAATATACATTAAAAAAAAAAGAGTAGCAGCAATAATAATGAGGGACTTTCACACAGTACTTGCACATCATGAGTGCAACTTCATCCATAGCTGCTTTAGGAAAACAGAATAGATTCCTACCAATGTGCCACGTATTTTCAGAGTCGTACTCACCTCCAGTTAGCATGAGTGCACATTTACACATGCAGTTGTCATTGTCAGCATCTTTAGTACTGAATTCAGCACCATGTAAAATCAGGCTACTCTGTTTTCCAGCAGTTCCACTGTGACCTTTTAAATAAAGCCTGAAACAGCAAGAGAAAACAATCAGTGTCACCAAAAGGAACAATAAAAGATCCAGGTCTCTTTCTACATGAGATTTGCTTTCTGTGGTGTACACGCAGAAACCTCAGAAATGTCTTGGGTTTTGGCTCAACCTCCTTGTTGTTTCAGGTGTAGGATGAGGAAATTCAGGATGTTTCAACATATCTACATTAGGACATTGTCCCTGCCCCATAACAAAACCGAGTACAAGGAGTTTACTCTGGAAAATGCGAGAAAGTGGAGGGAGTCAGAGACGGAAAAGAGAACAAGGAGAGGTGCACAAAGTTCTGGAAAACACTGATAGAACAATTGAGTATTAGAGTAGCTGATCTCTTTATTGTGGCACGAAAACATCAATCCCAGTTAATGGCAGCTGTGTTAATAATCCCTGGCCCCTAAAGAGTATTTCAGTTTCAGAATTTTTAATTCCACCAGTTACAGCCCAAGCCAGCAACCCAGTTCAGTTCCTTCCTCTGCCAAAGCTGTCCCTGAATGATGAATGGAGAATAACTTAGAGCTCAAGCCACAAAAGTCTTCACAATTTGCAATGCTAAATATCCTTTTGCTTAAAGAGCCTTGTCAAATAGCTGGAACCACAACCATGAGCTAAAAAGCTGAGCCCAGATCCAACACATAACACAGGCTATGTGATGCTCAGCGTGGCAATGCCCCAGGCTAAGCACGCAAGATGCAAGGATGCTGCACGAGGCACCTCTGCTCCACCAGGGAACAATGGAGAAGTTCTGACCTGAGTTCACGATAACAGGCACAGGAGAGTGCTGAAGAGAACGTTGCAAATGAAGTCTGAGTCTGCTCTCTGTGTGAGAAACAGACATCACTGGGAGACTAATAGACAGCCAAAAATTACTTCCTGCTCATCGCTACCTAAATTAGATGTCTGAGCATGCTTATTCCTATTTTTTATTAAAGCATTACTGGAAGTGTAAGATATCTATTGCAATAATAGCTCATATACAGGAAGGATGAGACAGGATCCCGGTCTACCTGAGGGAGATGAAATCATAATGATCATGGCCCAGGAGGAAGCCCGAACCACTGGGGCAGGAAAGAGGGGAAGTAGCATCCACCACCTGTCTCACTGAAGCTCTGCAGGAAGGAATACAAGAGCCATAGGACCGACAACCAAGAACATGATTCAGTGTCTAGTAGGATAGCCTACTCCACTGAAAAGAAGAAACATCAGTTCTACTTCTGCTAGGGTTACTGGAGAGGGGCTAATATATCTCTTAAATATCTAAAGCAAAATTCGTAAGGAACAGAAGTAGAGCTTAAGTGTGCAAGACAGGAGAGGTGTCTCTCTGGGGTTAACATCTGGGAGTTCTCTCCTAGAAAAAGTGCTCCCAGGCTTTTCCCACAAACAGCGGACAAGGCGAGAGGTTATGAGTCATTACTTGTGGTTCCTGCCTCTTAGATAGCTGTTGTATTTCATCCAATGACTTAGGACGAATAAAAAAGCAAATTACTTTACCAGAATACCAGTCTTCCATCTGTTTCCTTAGAAACTTTGCTGCAAAGTGGTCACAGTGTCCACTGTGGAGCATCCCTAACTCAGTTTAGTCTACACATTAGCAGTTAGGATGCACACTTTACTTTGAGATGAGGAGGAGAGTCTGTTCCCCAGACTGAGATTTCAATAAAACCCACTTCTCCGACAGAACTCTTGGTCTGAAGTGCTCCTTGAGAGAAGAGAAGCGATATACAGCCACCATATGGCATCTTTCCCTAATCAAGTTCATGGCTACTGATTCTGTAGTCTTGCACACATTTTTTGGTGGATGTAAAGCTCCAAATGAAACCAATCTGATCAAAGTTGTCATGGAACCTAGTTACAGAAAAGCCTATCCTGAGAATTCCAGTGAGGTTTAGTAGGAGAAGGATGTTGAGTTACAGAGCCATATCAAGAAGGAAAGGTGCAGAAAGAGCGCTTGTACCACTAGAGGGTCTGAGAATCACACTTGTAAACTGACTTAAACTTCACCTGACTTTCAATTAATTTCTCTCTCTTTAAAAAGAAGACAATAGCTGATAAGCAAGGAGGTACTAAAAATAAAGGCTTATTAAGAATTTGAAGAGAACTGTCAAGGCTATCTTTCCAAAGTAGTTACACCACATTCCTTCATTTGGTTTTAATGTTGCTTGTCACCTGATCTAAGCCTGATGATTGAATACCTCTTAATTTAATCCTTAGAGCAAATTTGATATGTAAACAAGCAGATACACAAACACACACATACACACATATAAAAATCCTTGGATTAAATATAAATACTGGGAACAGTCAAATACCTTTGGATAGCACAGAAATAGATAAGATAAAATGTAAGCCATGTAATAAAAGTTCATCAAGATTCTTGAATACTTAACAAGGAAAAACCTAGGAACAGAAATTGTGAATGTCCATGTCTTATGTTTTTGTCGAATTACAGGCCAATTAGCCCATAATCATCATGTTACTCTATCAAAGGATGCTTATGTTTTGCACAAGTTTACTCTAAGAACTGGTTTTGCTCATGTACATTTCTTTGTTCCATAAAAAGGAAAGGCTGGAATTAATCCCATCTTCATTCATTGGACTTTTGCCTTGTTTTGCAAGCTGTGCCTAATTTTTTGCAGAACAAAATAAACTTTCCTGAGGTTGTGTTGATAGAAAAATTACTTTGTCACATGATAACTGAAATCTGATTTTACGCTGCCATACATCCTCACCATATCAGCGACACCAAAGCTCACAGAAGTCTCATAAAGTCAGTATAAAAAGCAAGTACTGTTTACTTAAATCAGGAAAGACAATGCTGGCCAGATCATTTTATTAACAATCAACACTATAAAACCCACTTAGTCCAGTAAAAAATATTCAGATACTGTAAGAAAACAATAAAGAAATGAGCAATACTTGGTTTGCAATATTTTCCCCAAAGGAGTAGGGCATTGGGATTATTTACAAGCTTATACGCTTTCACTGATATTTTATGAACATTCCACTCAACACAGATTTAGATCTTGCCAGTTATGTTTGAGTTTCCCTCAACACCAATTGTGTGATAGGTCTCCAGTGACTTCACAAGGATAAAGCTTAGCTTAGTTCTAAATGTGTAGCAAGCAGCTCTGGTAGGCTCATCATCCTGCAGCAGCATACATACGAGCCATTGGATCAAGGCCCCCTTGCTGTGGGCCTTCCTCACTGAACCAACCTTGCCAGCGGAGAGTTAGGGAAAAAATGATACTGCAGAGCTGGCACTACAACATCAAAACTGGGCCTGAAGGTGTTAATTCTGCTCTTTCTGAGCAGTCCTTGAAGTCATGTGGGTCAGAACTAACCTGGCTTGAGGAAGCAAGTCTGCATAGCGCTGTCCGGCCCTCTGTGGACTTAAATTCCTTCTGGCTCCCAGTTAGCAGCAAATAGCTTACCATTTAGGCACTCCTTTAAATAAATTCACACAACCTATTGTCACAAGTCACTTCAGTACCCTGTATTTGTCTTTTCCTTCTCTAAATCTGGAAAAATGGCATACAAACACAGCTCAGTAAATTTCTTTGATATCCTCAAATTCAAATTGGTCGGACTGAACCTTTAAACTAAACTCTGAATAACTAGGAAGACATAACTGCCATATCTTAGAAAAGATAGTGACTCAGGATACAGTTCCTCTTGATTGTTCTGGAAGAAGACAAAGGAAAGGTAATTAAAATATCAAATGTGGCTCATTCCAGTCAAAAGCCAAGAACAGTTTCTGGACTACATCGCCAGCCTTCCCACTTGCTCTCAGAAGGAAAGTTTTGATGATCAAGGACAACAGTGGAAACAATACTTAAATTTCCAGTTTAAGAGGGATGAGTAAATCCACACTTGAATAAAGAAGAACGAGTCTACTTTAGCTACATACAATGAAATTAAAATAGCAACAAATACAGCGTTAGAAAATGAATCAAGAGTAAACAGGAGTAAGAGAATATATTGCTGGTGTAATATACTGATTTCTGAGAATATACGATGAATACATTCTTATGAAATTTATGAAATTCTTATGAAATTCTAAGACCGCTATGAGGAACACAGCAGACTAATAGCATTCATTTAGCAAATAGCAGCTTTCCATGTACCTAAGGAGCAATAGCACATTAAAAAAATTTGCAACCGTTACCTCTTATCTAGCATGAGTGTTAGAAATTCCCTCAGCATTTTTTCCGTATGATATTGTAGCACTGGCAGCTTGGGATCTATATAAACAGATGGTGAGGAAGAACTCTCTTAAGCTTGTTTTGCTTTTCACCATTCCTACCGTGTGACACAACTTGAATATCTGCAGTCCCTTGAAACTAAAACAAAGCACATTGTGTGGGAGGCATAGCTCTAAAAAATGTTACATAAAGATCTGTGGAGCAGCCTAAAAAAAATTTCAAATTTACATCAGAAATTTTTCTTTTTGAAGAGAGTAGAGAGTAGAGAGTTCTTCTTTCAAACATATACTGCTTAGCTGCGTTCACACAATGTTTGATGAATTTTACAGATGATCCTGAGACAATTCCAAATATATTCTAAAACAGTCATATATTACCGGAACATAGAGTTATAAAGATTGCAACATGGAGAATGAGACATTAAAAGAGCTAAGAAATTAAAATAATCGTTAATCTATGTAAAAGAGTTAAATTGCTAAATATTATTAAAAGTTAAGGAAATGGCTTTTGCTTCAGTGTTTGCTTATAGACCACTTGACCTCAGAAATACCAAAAAAAAAGATTTTTTTTTTAATAGCACTAATAACAGGTTAGCAGGACTCCAGAATTTAAGTTTTAGCTATTTCTTCCTCTGAAATTTTTCTATTAGAGTGTTTAGAAATCACTTATTCCTTCACGTAATGCAATGAAATAGCTAAGACATCTACAATACATACCCAGATTTGTAGGTGAAACAGTTTGTGCGTAAATCAAAAGTTTTATTAGCTGAGAGCAAATATTAACAGCCATCATAAGAGATGTAGAGTATCATCTCAAATACCTTGATGTGCATGATCTTAAGTATTTTAATGTGTTAAGATCCCACTTCATCATTGCAATTTCCAGTGTCACTGTACTAAAGATTTGGGCATAAATCTCCAGGACCTGGAATTCATAAACATGAGTAAAGGCCTAAGCTTCTTTACCACTAAATTGAGAGAAAGAGGAGTCTCGGAATAGGATTTAAAAGATTTGACATGATGAATGGAGAGGGACACATCAAAGCTTGCCTTTGGAAAATACTGAAGAGGGATGCCTCTGAATTCCCACCTCACTTTTGTCTCTCTGTAGGCTAAAATGTCTCTCTCTGCAGTCCTGTTTATTCCACTTGGCTGGCAGAAAGGAATCCGGAATTCTGATCCTTCCTCAAGGGAACGATTCTTAATTTTGACTGAAGGGGTCATCGAATAAAATGGATGAACAGGGATCAGAATCCTAAACCCAGGATTTCCTATTCTGAGTCCTTTCTTCAGTGGGTTTCCATTTTTCTGAGCTTCAAACAGGAGTGGAGTGCGCCTACCTCTGAGCCTTGCCTTTAGCCTGCTCCTGCATTGTGGGAATACGTGCACGCAGACAAGGGCAGACGGATATAAACTCATGCTGTCCGTTGTCTATGTTAGCCGTGTGAAAGGCACCTCTGTTTTTACAGTCCATTAGTTTCCCGTTATCCTGTCCTCTCGGCTTGAAACACCTGAGTTTGAGCAGGGAATTTAACTAACATTTCCCACTTACTGGGCCCTGAGACCTTTAATCTGTGGTTCACATCTGCTTAGGTTTCAAAAAAGGTAACTAAGAAGGAAATGCAATGTTAGCTGCCTTAGTTTGCTATGCTAGCCAGATGATTTTGGTGCTGATAACTCATACTGCAAAGTAGAAGTCCCAGATAGGTGTCCAATATAGCACAAAATTATCTTCTAGAGGTGCTTATCTTTCTCCAATGATTACAAAGGTAAGCTAAAATGATCAATGTGAAGTAGACACCTAAATCTGAAATAGCTTCAATGTGGTGAAATGAATCCCACCCCTAAACATGCTGGATTTCCTAAACAGTTGGATAGATGTTTTATGAATTGTGTTAGTCACCTCAGTTCCATTTACAATGATATTTAGTTGACTAAGTCCCTTTGTGAATCAAAGCCAACTGGGCTGGTTATTTAAGAAGACTCAGTAGGAGGTTATGCTCAGGTTATTTTTCTAACTCCAGTCATTAAATGTAGCAATAGAAAGGAAAAAACAAACAAACAAACAAACAAAAACTCCCCCAATACCCATATAGAAGCTTTCTTCTAAGTTCAGATTTTTGTTCAAAAATGTTTGGATTAATTACTAAGGGATCACAAACCCTTTATTTATCAGTGACTAAAACATATGCAGTAATATGCATCTACCAAAGTAATATTAAATGTCATTGACTCCTTGTAAAGTTTCCCAATGTACTTTTTCCTCAGCATGCTACAAAACTGCATGGAGTCTCCCAACAGTAACAGTTGTCTCTAAATAGCAAAAGCATCTCTATAATAAAGACATCTTCCAAATATTTAATGATAGATACTGTGTTGTAAACAGGAGATAAAATCTAAATAACTGCTCCAGAGTAAATCTGCTGTCACTGAAGCTGGAGCTAAAAAGATTGCCAAAATCTGTTAAATGTGCAACTAAATATAATGTGGTAACTATGCAGAAAGCGTAACCCTTGTATTCAACCTTTCTAGCATACGATACTCCTATTAAATCGTGAAGAGAAACACCCTTGTGTGTGCTAATTTTTAAATGCAATGAAAACAGTTTCCTAGCTAGAGATACAGCATCACCCACCTGTGCGTTCCCTGGGAGTTTGAAATCTTCTGGGTTGCAGAGTACATGGCAATGTAGTTGGTACTGTTACCCTTAAGATTATGGTTAGACTGCCTGGGCACCTGTTTGCATCCTTTTCTTCTATATTAGGAGAAAAAGTTTCTGCCTAAACATTACCTACTTTTCTGAGGAAAAGTCTTTAACTTAGGTCTTAGAGTAGTGGGTACTCTCCTATTGAAAATAAAATAAAACCAAAACGCTAATAGTTTTGTCATAAATCAGAACTGGGTAACTACCAGGAATGTAATAGAAGATGAGATAACAAGCAATCATTAGAAGCAAATTAAAAGCTACTCTCAAAGAAAGGGGAAGATTCTGGAGAAATAAAAGAAACTACATAAACATGACAAAAAAATTCTTAAATCTCCTCACAACATCTACAGGTTTACTGACTCCTCTGTTAGCTCTGAGTTGCAAGAACAGTTCACCGCTTTTATTCCTGCCACTTCTAGAATGACTGACCTAAAAGTAGTAACTACATGAAGCAAGGAATGTCACAGCTGGTTTCTGACTTCAGAAAAACAGCAACACTATCCAAAAAACCCTAAAAACCATACTAATATTTTTCCATTCCTAATTTTAGTCCAAACTCAAGCAGCAACGTACATGGTAAATTCATGGACTCCTTATTTAATTTTATTGTGTTCCTAATAGAATTGGAACTCTGCAAACAGTAGGCATGATGGTTCTGTAAACTGTCAGAAACCTGAATAGCGAAATAAGTCATTCTGACAACTCAAACAGATTTTTAATTTGTCTCTGAACTTTCTTGCTTCCGGCACATGAAAATAATTTCCTTCCACAGAAAAGCGTTAGCCTAGATGACCTCCGTATTTCTCCTGTGCTGTGCTGTAGTGATGGCTCGCTGCTACAGTTATTAAATTTGTCGTTACTGCAACTCTTTGCCCATTCTCCTGTTCAGACAAGTGAAATATGCCAGCCACTAATAAAATCACATAGTATTATTTTACTACATCTAGAGGAAGAGTATGCATCTACCTATTTTAATGATAGAATGACAATATAACATATAACAATAAGTCAATATAAACACCTTTCATTTAGAATTACTTCAGTACGGCTTGTCTACTGGACATCAAACACTATGTGGCATTATAGATAGATCCTTCCATGGGACTGTACACTGCTAATGTAAAATTTTGTTTTCTCTCTGAAGAGCTCTGTGTCTGTGCTAATTTTAGAGCTACTCACACCTGCCAGGTCACAGGAAAGAAACTTGACAGAAAAGGAGGTTTTAATTATGCAGGCTGAGGTGTGGCTGTCAGTTCAGGTCAGTTCATACATCATCAATACGTATTGTACATATAAGAAACACTGGCACACGTAACGGCAAGCTGCACAATAGGCTAGTGGGCCTTGCTGTTGTACCACATTAGTGTTTACGGAAATAATGCAACAGATTTGACTTTTCCTATTTTAAATTTCTTCTCCTGCAATTGACTCAGGTGCTGTACTCCTTGAGAAGAGCTTTAATGAGCAAGAATAGTTAAAAGACATCCAGCTCTACTGTCAGACAATTTTTTTCTACTGTGAGGCAAACAGCCTGTCATATTGCTATATGCAGAAAAATGGTACTTTTTCACAATTTACAATAAATGTTTAAAAATATGTTATTTTGGGCAGTGAACAAGCAAACATATGCTTCTACTGGTTGAAATACATGCTACAGAAGCCACAGAAACATTCACTACAGCAGCGTGAACGCTGGTCTTGGAGCTGATGTCAGTAACATAGTGGTGATGGAAAGGAAACATAAGGCTATGCTGGTTTTTTACTGCTAACAGGAACAGGAACTTATTTAAAGTCTACCATGACATTGATGTGTTGAACAGAACTAATTCCCTCTACTCTAATCTCTCAGCAAACAAAGCCCAGAAGAAAGACATTCATCTGATACTACCATTTTCTGTTAAAACTGTTTTTCAACACAGTACCTATTTAAATAAAATCATCAATGTATTTTTTAATAGAAATATGAAAATAAAACTTTTGGTTTTCAGATTCATTACTTTTTTATTAATGAAAATATAAAATCTTCATATGGAAAAAAACCAAAAAACCTCTCACTATCCAACCGGCTCAGCCAATTTACATGAAAGATGTCCTAAGATTTCCTGTTCCTACAGGAACTACTTTCATAGCTAAATAACAAATACTGTCTTCATTTAGGAACTGAAGGAACTGTATTAATTTCAGACTTAAAATAATTAGAGATGATCAATGTTTTAGATAGAGATATAAACTCTGAACATACACTAAGATGATAATGTAATTTGTTTTGATAGTGTTGAAGATGGATGAACTTCTTAAAAAATAAAATAAAAATTCGGAATTTATCTGAACGTTTGCCCAGGACTCAGGCAAAGCCAAGTTTAGAGAAATTTGGTTAATTTAAAATGAAAAAATATTTTTCTCCCTAAACAACTGCACTTCCTGTGTTTGGCTGAAGGCAAAATCAGAAATGCTAAAACTGATTCTCATGGGGTTTTCAGCACAGAAATATAGGGACCCTCCAGAGAAACTCTTGTTTGAAAAGTTTCTAAGGTTTGTATACGCAATCAGACATTCTGATGCTTGTCTTTACTGAACTGCTGAACCTTGTGACGTTTGGGTACTGCTGTTCAAGGGATCTGCTTTCCACCCATTGAAACTAGCAGGAAAACTTCCTTAGAGCTCAGTGGACACTGGTTTGAAATTTTATTTAGTTGTAAAACAACTAATTCTACTGATTAATCCCATAGCAAGACCTGCACAAATTCAGTAAAATTTAATTTTAACAATTCTTCTAAAAAATGCTCGGAGTTCTAAACGTCTCACAAATATAGTTTGTTGAAATATGTGTAGGTAGATCTTTAAAAGTGGATTTCATAAAATCTATGCCTTAGTGGTACTGAGGGTGAAGCTAATTACCTTCTGCCATCCACACAGGTTGTACATTATCCTAATTAACTGTGTTAGATAAAGTAGAAATGGTGCACTTCATATATCAGCATGCTGTTAGCGCTAACTTTTACTCTGATGACTACTGTAGAGACTTTAGCTTCTTGTTACCCTGCAGCATTATTGAAAAACATTTAATTGTAGTTACATATCACTGTAAAATATTTATCAGTTTTCTTAATTGAAAATCATTAATTATAAGTAACTGTAAAAATTTCAAATTTCATAGACATACCTATGCCAAAAATGTATGTAAATCTTTTACCGTGATATGTTAGTGTTTACTAATTAATGTATTTAAACAATGCATACTCAATATATGGTGTTCTACTTTGCAGAGAGGGTCTGTAAAGATATGATTGAAATTACCTAGAGTTTTTTTATAAGAAGGAAATATACCACACGTCTATGCAATAGTCATGCTAATTAAAACTTTGCTGTATTACATGCTTTTGTTTGCAATTAAGAAAGGAAAACTCTGAAGAAACCATATAAATGTGTCATTTATTCCGCACATACGGAGGTGCAAAAGAAAACATAGCTGATTGCAGACTCCTTGTTACTAATCCATATATATCCTCTTAAAATATCAGGAATTTTTACAAAATTAAGAAAGCCTGAAATCTTAACTATTTAAAAAAAAAAAAAGCATTACCTATGCACTAAACAATTATACATTCTCACTATTTTCAGATTCACTGGCATTATAAACTACTGTACTTATTAGTAGAAAATTCAGTAGTTAATTCAGCCCTAAGCTTTTTCTCATTAGAAAGTCACTGTTACTGAACTGCATGAACTTTGTTCAATATTTCTCATTCTTGGTGTTTCACAGAAAAAATATATTTTTTTAGTTAATAAATGGTTAAAAATAAGTCCCTAAATGGAGATAATTTTTAATTTTACCTGGATAGTGAACCATCACTTTTTTTTTTTTTTAATTTGGAAGATTCAATCAAATGTTTGCACAGCATAGCAGAAAAGTGCCGTCCACCTGAAAAAAGCCACTCTCCTAAGACTTTGGAATACCTTTCAGAGAATAAATTGATGTGATATTTTAATTGATGTTGGCCTCTTCCTTA
This sequence comes from Struthio camelus, assembly GCF_040807025.1. NCBI lineage: Eukaryota > Metazoa > Chordata > Aves > Struthioniformes > Struthionidae > Struthio > Struthio camelus. Next base: position 143,269,873 of record NC_090943.1, on the reverse strand, counting down.
GTATTAGGCTATTTCCCTGAAGCTTCATGGTCATGATAACATCTCAGGTCACAAATCAGAAAGTGAGATAACTAATCCTTCAGTAGGCTTGTTCTGCAGAAATGATGGAGACCAAGAGTTCTGTAGAGCGCCACAAATTATTCAGTTTGCTAAAAGAGCAAGCGGTAAGAATCAGATAAGGGAGAAACAGAAAAATAAGAGCAAAAGAAAGGAGGAAACAGGCACTTAGAAGATATTTTAAGATTCCAAAGACTCAAATAAAATAAAGTGGGAAAATGTCCTCAAAAAAAACTTCCAAAAAGTTGCAGAGGCTGAACCATCTCCCGTGAATGTCCCTTGTGATTCACCTTATGAAACAGTTACACTTCCACACAATGAAAAGAAAATGCTATCATTCTGATCAGGAAAATGTTATGCCCTCTCTCCATGGGTGTATATTGCTTGAAGTGGTATTTAAGGGCAAAGGCTGTTGGCTAAAAAGGCAATGAGAGGCACGCTCGCTCGCAGAATTCATGACCTGAAATACAAGTATTGAACTTGCTTTATTTTTCACAAATCAAATGTTGAATGAGGTGTGATCTGTAATCACCATTAACAAATTATTCAAGTACTAAATCTGACATATCATCTAGATTGAACCACCTCTTCAGCAAGTTTCCACTGGCACATTAGCTAATTGAAACTATATCTAAGGAATATTTAAAACATTTCTGTTTGTTTTTTTCCTATGTATAGCTTGAATGTAAAGAAATGAATCAGTAATGATAGAAGTGGAAATGATCTATAATCAATATTTCATTAATTTTGTTTGGATTGTTTATACTTTGAAATTATTCTGTGCTAGCAGTGCAATCATGTTTAACAATTGTGATCCTCTGGGCATTTGCAGATTCTGTTTTTGAATTTTTTCCAGTGTTAATGACCTAATGACCCTCTCAAATCATACTACAGCATTGCTATAATGTGGCTGGAATGGAATGAGTTTGCAGCTGCCAACAAACTACGATTTAAAGAAATAACTTAATGAATAACACATTAAAATAAATATTTTGGGTTCTGCATGAGATTTTCAAGATTTATGATGGGATTCGTGTCAAGAGATGTGTGCTTCCCGCCGGGTGAATCCCAAAGGAAAATACAGAGTTGTTTTTTGGTATATTATTTTCAAAGTTAAATGTTTATCAGGATTTTCATTCACGTACTAAGTATGAACCTGTTTAATCCGACGAAGAAGCCAGTTCACAGTTTATGAATTTATACTAATTAGACTAGTGAGCTTATTTGGGTGACTGTGCACTCAGATTCATGACATCAACAAGCATTAAGAGACGCTGAAGAATTACTTTTTGGAGATGACAGGAAATTCAATCATTTCCTCACATGGGAAGAGTATAATGTTGTATTAAGGACAAGGTAATTGTCATGATCTCATTCTGAACATAATCTTTGTTTTTTTATTTTGATGTCAGCTTAGAGAGTGTGCAATGGTAATGAAGCAAGAATGACTTGACCTTCAGTGAGAGCTCTGGTGGCCCTGACTCAGCAACGTACTTAGTATCTGCTTTAAATAAAAATTGTTCCTAAGTGCATTGCTGAATCAGGGCCTAAGTACACTCTGATAACATTAAAAAAAAGGGAGAGGAGGAGAAGGAGAAGGGCAAGAATAAATATATGGGGAAGAGAAAGAAAGGCTTTTCTTATTCATGTAAGATCATTCAAAATGGCAGTATGACAATTATTTTTTGATTAAAAGCTTATGATATGGAAAACAGGATGTAGAGTGAAAATGTTTTTATACCCAAACATGTCCCACCCTCAGCGTGGATCATTTTCAACAGCTGTGGCCTGGGGCTACAGACAGCCTTTAGTAGCTCTACCCTGCAACATACTACATTATCCTCTGGTCTTTATCTCCATGAACATATAAAGGACAGGCTTTCATTCCAATGGCAAGTACCTTGGAAAAGGTAACAGAAATTGTAAAAGTGACAGATACACAAAGAGTTTCTGTGAAATGTTTATAGTCATTTGAAAAATAAATATTAGCTTCACTGTTTGCTTGGTTTTCTGAATGCAAAATCTCATTTAAAAAATGCCAAAATGAGTTATGTGGCACGAAGACCTCCGTAGAAAAATATAAACAGACTGTTAAAACATATTTCAACTCCCTTGGCGTCATTTGTGGCTGATAAACAGTCATATATGAGTGAAAGGTTCACTGACTGTCACCCATTTATGATCCAAGTTCTTTGCTGGTGCCACACTGACCAGGCTCACAAGGATCATAATGTCTTATACGCTTTTTTCCCCATAAAACCCAGGTCATGACCTCACAGGAGCTGTGATTGAGAATGATGACTTCTCTGGTTCAAATGGCATTGAGATAGGTACAAAGAGGTTTTATTTCAGTGCAACCAAATTATAATGCTAAATAACAGTAAGTAACACAGAAATGGTGAGCGTGTATTTGGCTCAAGTGTGGTAAGCTGTTCCTGCACTGATTGAAAATTGAAAATACATCAGCCTCTATTATCTGATGAAACAATCTGCTCTTCTACTGAAGATTGGATTCTCGGTGGCACCAGGCACTCATTTGTCTTTTTTTTCTAGTTAGGCTTTCAATGTTATTGAGTACCTCCTTCTTCCATGATAATACAGAAGGTTTGTTTTAACATGGTAGGCCAACCAGATAGAAAAAGTACGTAGCATCAGATAACACAATACTTCTGCACTCTGAAGTCTAAAGGCATTGAACCTATGTGTAGGTTATCTGTAGTAGCTCTTTAGGCATGGTGTGTATGCCTCTGCTTTGTGCTCTAATTCAGCAACTGCGTTGCTTCTGTGGAATAGACAGTGAATAATATCATTTTTTACTACCATTAACTTAGAGAGAGATACAGCAAGCTCAAGTATATTACCATTTCACAGAAACAACAGCAGCCTCTTTGAGACTGATGCTCTTTGAGATTGATGGAAATACCACCAATTCTGGGAACAGCTGGGATGATCCTTTTCCCAGATTCTCTCCAAGCCTCATTGGTACACTTGGCTTGTTGACTTATAAAAGAGTTGAACTCATAGAAAATACCACACTTTGCTTATTGTCCTGAAAATATAGTGAATCAGTGCAGCAAGTGTTCTCAGAATCAGGCTCCAGATACAGTTGCCAGTAGAGCTGTTAATGATAAAAGGAAAAAGGCTGGAGTAGGTTAGCTAGGCAGTGGGTAACAGACTTCAGAGACTTTAACCACTAACATACTAGATTAAATAAGGGTCACTCTAAGAATTCCTACACGGCTTTTTGCAGGCAGATGAAAGCTTGCTCTATTGGGTCTCTAAGCAGACATGAGCTCATTCTGCCCACACTCCATCCTGGCTGGAAGCTGTACTGTCACAATACACATGACACTGAGCCTACTCACAGGCAGGATATATTAGCTTGGGCTCGGTGCCACATCAACAGGTCTACCCAGCCTCTGTTTAGCTCAGAGTGTTGGCAGAGAAAGCCAGCACCTATGTGGGCACAGACAGTGCACATGTCTTTATCAGAAACTGCACAGAGGGGACCTCCAGCCCCTATCTTTCTTTGCCTCTGCATGCTGGAGAATTTAAGTTGGGACATTCAGATAATGATGAAAAATGAAGGCAATTCAAAAAACTTTCCAAACAACATTATTTTTTTATCTGGAGATTCTGTCACTGATGCTAAGTGAATTCTTCATGATCTTGTCAACACTTAGTGATCAAGGTTCCTCTTATGGAAAGCTTGGTCACCCATAGGAAGGATAGCTTACCTAAGAGAAATCACAGATGCGTCTCACTCTTTGTATCCAAATTTCAACCTTCCCTGCCTGACGTTTGGAAGTGTCATTTTCACCAGGTTTGATCTAGGTTATGACAAGAATCATGTCCAGGTTAAACATTTTGAGCTGGACCAGCATTTATTTCCTGAAAATGTGCTCCATATCCAAAAACTCACAGGTAATAGTAAGGAGAATGATACAATCAAGAAATCTGCATTAAAGACACTTCTAGCTATTCAAATACAGAGATGTTTTGAGTTCTTGAATTTGATTGAGATATTTTTCTAAATATGCATTTTACTTCTGAATTAATCTCTCACAGTCATATAACATTTATGGCCTTAGCTCTAAGATTCGTTATGTTCAATGTCTTATAAGATTAAATTTTCAATGCATCAGTGATTAGCAAACAGTAACGGAAGTTTAAATGTTCACACTGTGATACCATACTCATCTGTAACCTTTAACATGTCCTTGCACATACCTATTACACTTTGTATACAATTTTTCACTATGCTAATCTACATTAACTGGGGCGTTCTGATGATCAGTGTAAGCTGCAGGGGGTTTCAATATTTAAGGCATTATATAAGAGCTAGGTGAATTCTAAAGAGTGGAAAAGTAACAATGAGAATTCTCAATGGCTGTTACAGAAAACCATTGTAACATTTAAAATTCGTTATTATGTTATTTAGTTTATAATAGAAATAGGGCCAAATAGCAAACAGCACTTATGTACCTATAATAGCTAGATTGAATTTAAATGCCATCTAATCATGGAATTTTCTAGATATCCTATACACCACAGTTTTGGTATAAAAAATTCCTGCTGGGCTGCAAATATGCAGAAGTGTCTCAGTTTCACAAGTTTCTTTTATTCAGGAACTGTTTCATGTCAAAGACCAGCTGAGACAAAGAAATTAGATGTTCTCTGTTTCTACAGTGCACTAATTTCTACGCTAATATAAACGTCACTAGGTTTAAGCTCTTTGTAAAATGATTTGACAGAAGAAAATTAAAGAAATGCATAGCTCTTGTTGGTGTTATTACTGGGGAAAGTGGGAGCTCTTACCCTGAGGATAGCAGAGTCCATCCACACCGGGATTTTATAAACCTTGCTAAAGTATTTCTTTGACATTGTCTTATTACAAACATGTGGAGGTGGCATAAAGCAACAGAGGTTTAAATGAGCAACATTCTGCAAAAACAGCAATGTAGGTTACTCATTATCAAGATAAAATTAACAAGATGACAGCAGTTGTTTTACATGGGAGAAGAGAAGATAACGGACATTACCTTAGAAAAGCCCTCGCGACTTTCTGCTACATACTCCTGTTTCAGTTCATGCACAGCTGCCATATGCCTGTCTCCAAAAGCCGGGGGAAAGACAGTGAAATTCCCCCTGCTAACAAGTTAGTGCACTCTCAAGTTTGCATAACATGTAACATGCATTACAGGGTTCTCAAGGATTTGTGTGCCTGTGCAGAAGCCTTCAGCAGAGATTTCACTATACTATTCAGTGGTGGTGTCACTATCCTGTTCCCACTTTGCATGAAATTGTTCTCACACACAATTTTACTGAAACAGTTTATGCTGAGGTCCTCACCAGGTAGGTAGAAGTAGAGCTGCCCGTTGTTGTTACTCACTACTTTTCATACAACAGCTTACTGATCTGAGTGGTTACCCATCATGTAGGAGATGTGGTTTTATCTGCTCGGGCAGAGAAGGGTTTAAAACCACAAAGCTTCCCCCACAGCCGTGCCATAACTAACAGCATGTGTCCTACTGAAATTGTGCCACTATGCAAAAAAGTCTTTCCAGACTCATTGAGCCCCAGAGTGCATACAGTAGTGTAAGTCTAGAGACTACAGCACAGTTATTAGCATAGCCTTCAGTGTTCAGGGACAGTCCTCACTGCTTCGCAGTATGTTTGTATCATTTAATCAAAGGCTCTTTAATTCAAAACGCAGATATAATCCATGAAGCAGGGCACAAAATTGGCGAATTCTCTCTCCCTCCTCCTTGACAAGCCATAATCTAACCCTGTGTCTTCTCGTCCACTGAACCAATAATTCTTTCCTGTGTGCTATCAGAGCTTCACCAGGATGAGAAGAAACTGTTCCTTTGCAGCATAGACGGCTGCATCCTCTGGAGAAGTAATAATTGTGGTCTGGATCCCCTCCGGCAAATGAAAGTGTTAATGGGGTCTTTCATTTCTTTCCTAAGAAGAGAGGACATTGTCTCCTATCTTCAGTCTGAGGGCTGTGAACTGTCAATGGATATAAATGGATGTCTCACTATTTTCAGAATTTCCTAGCGGTTAACTCTACGCAGCTCTCTGCTCTGCATGTTGCCTGATCTGGCTTCCAGTCTAAGGAGCTTATCACCCCCTAGGCATGCACAGAGAATGAAGTGTCCCAGTCAGAGTCCTGCACTCTGTTCCTAAGGCCCAGGAGCTTAAATGTTAGCACTGCAACTCTTTATCTCACCTACCTGTAAGAAACCATGTCTGATTTGTGAATATGTACTTAAATTCACTAAATCCAAGATAATGTTTAAGTCTAGTAAATTGTTAAGAAACAGGGTTTTTTCTTGCCTCAAGTAATCAGTAGTTTGAATTGATGTGTTTATTTTATTGTAGATAAGCTTTTGGGGAAAATAAGATACTTTTGTTCTTACTCATATATTTTCCTTTTCTTAAAAATTAATCTAGGAGCCTGGAGGAGGAGATAATGACATGCCCACTGTGTCTCATAGAGATAGCTCTGGTGAAATATATTGGAAAACAAGCTTCTCTCCAGCTCTGTGTTTGAAGTACCCTGAAATACTGACAGAAAGAAAATTTTCTAAAAACATAAAAGAACAATTAAACTTAATTTTTGGAAGATTCTTACCAATAGGCTACCAAAAACCCTGGGAAGGTGAATTCTGCAGGTACACAAAAATGAATATATGGAGAAGAACTTTTCAATTTTGCTTGAAAAAGAAATATGTTAGCCTAGAGAAAGTAATTGAAAATTAACCAGTTGTGGTAAAATTGGGAAAGAGAAAAACAAGACTGAAGAGAGTAACTGTTTAGATGTGGCTTGAAGGATCTAATAAAGAAAACAGATTAAGTCATATCTTCCTTACAGTGATGGATAAGTAAATATGCAGAAATGGTTAGATCACTATTGTATTAAATATATTCTGAGTAACTCATATTGCCTCCAATATGAGGAGTTTTGTTTCAGTAAAGCAAGACTGCTGTACAACCAACAGTATATACCTTGCAAAGCAACTCTGGTACTTTCCTGATGTCTCAAGAAAAGAATTTCCCAGAGTTTATGGGACACCTCTGCTGGTTGTCCCGTATACTACATGTTGCTGCACTAAGAAGTTCTGTTGTGATTTGTGACCAAAGAAAAGCATGAAAAGAAATGTTGGGGAGGAGAGGAGGATAATAATACCTTTTAATAGATTCTGTCTGTTAAATTCTCATATTCCAAGGCTGACATTACATATATGGATTGACATTTTGCTTTCCTGGAAGATGGAGGTTTTCATATAGACTGAAAATATAAAGGCAATATTTTGATTGATTGATATGGAAAGGTGAGGAGACTTGGGCTCTTCAAAGTATAAGACTTTAATTTAGTATATAAGTTCTATACTTTTTATCAACAGGGCATAAGGACTAATAGAAGTATTCATTTGACATGGCATTGTTTAAGGTTAAATAATACTAAAGAGGAAAACTGCATATGTCTAACACTTTAAGAAGAAATAATGTATCTTCTGTGCATAAAAGTATTTTTCACGTGATATCTATAATGCACCACATTACTTAATACAATTCCAAATTAAAATTTTAGATCTTCTCTCTTTTAAAGATAATTAAGCTATAAACTAGAGAAAAGTAATCATCAATGTCTTTTTGTCATCGGAGTGACGCATGGTTTAGTGGACTAGGTTAGTACAAGACCTCATTGGTAGTTCATAACAATTTATATGTCTTGGAAAATCAATTACTCTACTTTATATGGACAGAAATATTTGATATCAAACATCTGTTAATAATATTAGGATCTGAGTCATAGCTTCATGGCTACAGCCTATCCTATTTCTTCACTCAGACATGGCAGACAGTCACTAGGTTTTTTAGAGTTGCCTGTTATGCAAAGATGCACCACCATGAAGGATCTATTTTGCTAAAGTGACTCAGTTTACTTGCTTCTTCAAAGGACTACATTTGACAAATCCTTTGATGCCAGCAGTTGCCCCTGCCCCCTGCCCCACTTCTCACCCGAAAAGTGACACATGGTGGAGGGGGAAGGGCTTCCCTACTCCCTAATCCTGTGTCCTACTGAGCAGTTTCCCCATCCCTTCAGGAGGCGTCATCCCTGTTATCCCTCTTTCATCCTTTCCCAACCTTCTCTCTCACTATTCACTTCCCCTTCATTACTCAGTCAGTCCTTTAGAGTATTCAGTAAATACACATTCTCATTACATTCTTCCTTAATACAGAGAAAGAAAACATGTCTCTATTTATCCTCTTGCTTTCGCATAGTTAGGGCAATTATATAGTGAACTACATATAAGCTTTATAAAGTTAGAGGTGGGAAATGGTCAGCTGTGGATGGATTACGTATACAAGGATTTATGTGGATTAAGTTAAACTTTAGTATTCATACACTCAAGCATATTTGCATCAACTTTCAGTTAGTCAAAGAAAATGCTATATTTCATTTCTGCTTACACTTGGAGATAGTGCATGGACTGACAGTGAGCTTTAGCCACTGATATAATACAGCATGTTGGCTTGGTTAACCATTAACCAGAAAGACCACTAGTTAATGGGCATCAGATTGAATCACTGCACTTCCAAGGTTTAGACTTCATGGAATATTGTTGGACTCACAGTGTTCTTAAATAGAACAAACTTATTTCAGTCAGATACATACACAGAGACATTAAATCTTTGTTCCATATTATCTATTTTATACCACTGTTTGGTGAAAAAATAATAAATATATTTTCAAAGTATGGAATGTATGCATTGAACAGACATCATTCTGTTTGTTAACAGGATTTTGCATGGATATTTCCTCTGAAGTAAACTTGCAAACTGAATTTCAACCTTCCAAAGAAAAGTGTATTACTGTGGGTTCGAATTCGTGCATCATGTATATTTTTTGAGTTATTCCGTAGTTCTCATATTTGTAAAGAAGATTACCAGGGTCTGGACACAGGACTGGGTCTCAGGGGATCTATGTTTACTTCCTTGCCTTGCTACAGATTTCATATGTGTCCTCCAACGCACTTTTTCTTTCCCATCTGAGAATGGGGCCTTTGAAGGCTCTGATACAAATAACAACACAGAAGAAGCTGAACAGACAGCTCAGAAAGACTTTCAAGTCAAATTGGTTCCCTGTTTTACTAAAATTGCTAAGTGACACAAGAAAAACATATGTTGCTTATGGCAAATGCCTCACTGAAAAGCAATAATAGCAAGAAGCATATGAGTATTTAAAATGAAATTTTAGTACATGGAGGAGAGTGACAATGGCCTGTTTTTGTCCTGTTTGTAAGACAGCAACAGTCTGTAGAAAATATTTTTAAATTAAAAATATGTAAAGCCAGAGGTGCCCATAAAAATCGCACTCTCGAATGATAACACTTGCTTTCACCTATTACGGCATTTTCACTGGCTGAATTTAAAATATGGTGCAAAAATATTATTTTCTCCACTTTACAGAAAGAAAAGTGAGAAATTTTTGTAATAAATTCAAGCATTAGTTCAACAATGGTGATTAAATAAATCAGTAGGCTCCACCTTAAACAAAATCAAAGATTAACATTACATCAAGGCCTCTGGCTCCAGCCTACCTATCTAGGTTGCCTAAGAAAACAGACAAATATTATACTATTGCCGGAAATAAATATACAAACTCTTAAGCAAACAAGAGATGCAAAATCCAACACTCTACTCAGTCCACTAAAAACGTCCCACTACCAGCTCCCATGAAGTCTAAGAACTGTTAGTTTATATTAACAATTGATCTATTTTGCCAAAGCAAAGCCTAGGGAGAGACAGTATTTTGGAGAGCGAGGAACTGTGCTACCTAGGTTTTTATAAATCACAAGACCATGTTAGTGTCTAATTCGGATCACTGCAACGGCTCATCATCCTCTTGGCAGCAAATTCAGTTAACTTTTTGCCACTGAGGACCTGTACAATCTGATATTTTATTATCTTCTTGTCACTTGCTCATTCTGCTAATACCGTTAGCAAACATTCTGTTCCATTTTCTCATGAGATTTCCTAATTTCTTTCACATGCAGGTTCCTATATAAATACTGTTCTCCTTACTTTTAAGTATCAAAGGTCAGCCTTCACCCTAAGTCCGTGACTTGCTCGCAGAAGTTAGGGTGCTATCTATTTGTCCATCCTCAGTTTTCAGCTATACCTACAGCAATCCCAAAGTCCTGCCCATCTAAGCACAGCCTAATCATTTCATTGTATTCCTGCACAGATTGCACGAGGCGTAGTGAGTCATCGCATGGAAAGTTTTTCTAAATACAAGAATGGCTAAACACAGGAATAGGTTATCATAGGGAAGTGAGGGTATTTTCAATCTCTGTAAGAGTTCTGAGGCACAAGTAGCTCTGGCAATTTAAAATTTTACTTCTACCATTCTCCACCCTATGCCTTGCTGGGAGTGCTGCTCCTGTATCATGCACAGCAAAAACAGATGTGTGTGCAGGCTGAAGTTGCTGCTGCTTAACATCCAGCATCAGCATAAATCTACTTTCGTTAGACAGGATGCTGGATTACGAATTGCAATGCCTGAAATGCCAACACATGGTTACTTTTTGTAGTTATTTCTGGAGGGTCGAAGGACACAGTTCAGAGTGCTATTGTGTGTCATAACTGCACAGCTCCTGAGAACAGCATAGCAAGCAGTATCAACAGCATATCAAGAATGGGTTAGGAAGAGTTAGGAAAAGAGGATAGCCTATGTGGCTTCTGGAAGTCTCTTCCATTCTAAACTTTTATAACTCTATTATAATACTTCAATTATGAAACACTGCACTAAATGCAGGCTTATTAAGATCTAACTGCTCTTACTCTGTGGACATTCGCCACAGTGCAAGACTTCCAAGGGGACTGGCAGAGGTAGCTTTCATGCTATTTACAGATAGATCTATCTTTAATCATTTTGTGTAGATAAGAAGTGAATTGATGTATGAAAGGAAATTAATCACTTAGGAACTTTAAGGTTATTGAAGCTTTCATGTAAGGTGCAACACTGATTATTCTGTGTCCTTTATCATTTATTATCATATATTTGCTGCTTCATTTTTCACGTTCTCATCTCAACTTTCTTCCTTGGGGTCATCTGGGATAAATAGATTTTATTTTGCATTCCCAGAAACCCTTTTGGAGCTGTCTCATTTTGAAAGAGAGACAAGAATATTTTTAACATACATATGTTTGGCATTACCCTTTTTAATCATGGATTCTTTAGGCTAATAAAAAGTAGTAAAGAGAATACAAACAGCCCAGAGAAAAAACAGAACCCTTCTGAAATCACCAATTGGGAGTTATCCAGAGTGAATCGAACTTTGTATAATGTTGAGACTGGATTTTGGAAAAACAGCATGAAAATGACTTTCCATATTTTCTCAGACACATTTTATCACTTTGCAATATTTGTATTCCTTTTTAAATTTACTATATTCAAATGTTAGACCTGGAACCTTAATTTTTTTTTAGTATCCTCAAAATATACAAGGTACTGTCATAATATAAATGAAAGATGTTCCACTTCTATAGCTTTTCCTTCCATTTCATTGCACTTTCTCTATTTTAGCTCTCCTTGATCTACTGCCTAGACCTGCTTGGAAGCTTGTGTCTTTACTGGTTATTATTTCTACAAGTTCTTAGTGAACTTGTATTATTTGAAACTAACACAGAGTACAGCCAGCCTATGGTCACTTGCTTTTGCAAACAGTGATGAAGAGGCAGCTTTTAACGGGGGTCAGTAGCAGGAATTCCGAACGGCTTCCAAAATAAGAGAGCATCTAATTTGTTTGGCAGAATGTTTTCACATAAAGAGTAACCGAAGTTTTGAAAAGGTATGCTGCTCCGTGCTTGATCTGTTGAGAGAAAACACGGCAAACGCCTGAACACTGCGGAGGAAAGGAACTGTGCGCGAGGTTGAGAACCGTGCTTTTCAGCTTTAGAGGCATCATTTAAATTCAGAACGACACGATCCTCAGATAAAGAGAAAACAGCATTGTGTGAAGAGTGGCCAGCTGTTTAGGGCTCAGTAATCAGGCTTTTATTTGGCCTGCCTTCTGGAGTTGTTTCTATCACAGATAGTGAGGCTGGCAAGCAAAATAAAGAGCTTTTACATGAGAAGATGCATTCTTGTAGTAACTTTTCAAAGAGTTCAGCGTAATTTTTGTTTGTAAAATGTCTGTGGATATATATCTGTAGGGACTAGGCACTAGTGCATTTGTCAAGCATGAGTAACAATTTAGATTTGCATGTGGCTTACACTTCATTATTTCTAGAGCTGTCAGCCTCTTACTCGTTTGTTTTCGTTAAATATGCAGACATGTTTCAGGAAAAATGAATGAGAAATTCATTTGAAACCCTAAGGATCAACAGAGAGGGACAGAGCCTCTTCACCTCTTTATGTTTCCCTCTGTTTATTCCAGAATAATGGCAATAGAGTTAATTCCCTGTTTCCTGGACAGAGAAAATTCAGTTGTACCTGAGGGAGGCCACACGGACCACTTGAGCCGAGCACATTCTGATCTTTAATTGGATTATGGAGTAAGAGAGGAACCAAAATTTCAATCTTTCCTTATTCTCTAAGCAAATCCCTGCTGACATTTGTGGAAATGTGGCTTGAATACGGACAGCAGAATTCAGCCCTGTTACCTATTTTTTTTACTTTTTGAGGCCTGAACGCCATTTCTGTTCAAATTTCTACACTTTTCAAATATATCCCTGCTGTTTTTCTTGTTCAGCAAGAAGAATGTTCATGGATCAGTTTTCACAACTCTTTCCATGTTCAGAAAATATGGTTTATACTGCCAAAAGATCTCCCTTTCTTCTGATGAAAGAAGGTTTACTTTCCTTTCCCAAATATTTCCCTGTTCCTATAGATTTTCTGGAGACCTAAACTCATTTACGATGATTTTCCAGGGCTTCGTCACTGTCCATCAGCATATTAAACCTATCTATTTAAGACACCTTCAAGTGCCTGTTTCATCAGCCAAGGGCAAAAATTTGATGCCAAGTCCCTTAAAGGCCCTTTCTTTGAGATGAAGTTTATTACAGATGACAAAAGACATATCAAAATACGATAGAGAGGTTACATCTTGATCTAGGGCTTGTTCTTTGGCCTTGAAAGTAAGTCCATTACAGTATGCCTAGACCTTCTTTCCCAACAAAATAACATGGACTTGTTCGTAGTCTGTATTGGGAAAAGTCCTGGATCCCTGTGGTACCCCCTAGTCGTGTTCAGGAATATGCTGGCAAAGTACTAGCTAGATCAGGTTAAAACCACGTCATGAAAAAGGCAAGTAATTAAATATATAGGCAACTGCATGTCATTTCTTAAGCCCATGTCCTTGTTCTGGTAACTAGTGAGCATCAGAGGCAGTATCAGGTCATAATCCCCAACACAGGCTCTCAATAGTAGGACACATTAGCCTTAAAAACAACATAGCCTTTCCCCAAAACTGTTTGCATCTTCCTTTACTCCATGCACTTGACACAGACTTATGGTTGACAGAAATCTCTTAGGCATTTCTAGGTTGCTCTGCTATGTTATCAGAAATATAGCAAGCTAAAACAAAATAAGAAATTCTATCACTGTTTTGCCATGAATGAACCCAGATGAGTCCTGAAAAGAAGAAATTCTTCTTTATAAGCTTTAATATAAGTTAAGTTTTCACCTTTCTTTCTAACCCCTCAACGGTACTTGCTGCCTCCATTTAGTCCAGAAAAAACGTGAGCAATAATGACATTACTTTTGTTAGCAAATTTAGCTGCTGTAACTCACTCTCAGAATACTCCTGGCACCTTCTATGCTCCTTGCCTTGTTTCCTCACCTCAAAAGAATTTGTTCTACCCTTTTCTCATGCTTTTGAACATTTTTGTCTTCTTTTTCTAGTGTCGTTTGTAAAGCCCCACATAATGATCCACTTTTACACTTGTTTTTTTATGATTGATATAAAAATTTCAAGCCTCTCCTTGGAGAAATTCTCTTTATTTGCTTGTTTTTACTCCTAGTCTAAGGGCTCCTCAGAATGGGTTCTCCTGAATCACGGGAAATCACATGTCATCGGCAGGACCGTGCATGACAGTGACAACTGACTACAGCGGGCTGTGCACCTTCATTGCTGCCAGAGTTCTTCAGAGGATCTCAGACACTGAGAAGAGCACCCTTGGAGTTCATAGTGGGCCACACTGTACACATTCACCCATAAACGTCCACATCTAGACTTCCTTTACAGTCAATGGAGAGAACAGGAAGTTGATGGAATATGTCTCATTCTGAAGGACCCAAAAATATCTAAAATAAGCCAGACGAATCATATCCTTGCCATTCCTGTTTCTCACCACTGATTATAAGATCCAAGGTGATTAGATCAGCTGTAATTCTGCTTAAATAGTTTTTAAGCAGCTGCCTGTGATGCACCTCTAACTGAACTACTTTTCTTAGATACTTCACTTGAATTGTGCTGAGGCTCAGACCTGCAGTTCACATGCAACACTTCTACTGGACATGATACAAACACTGATCTGAGTATTTTTATTTCTACTCCCTCAGAAAGAAATCTAACATGGCCCAATACAGTTTCTTTTCAGAGCATCAGAGACTACATTACATAGTCTTCATGACAACCCTGAGTCTTGAATTGCAGAACTCTAATTACAGAGCTGACCTTTCTGATGATGTCCTTCGACTACGTAGGAGCTCAATTCATACAGGTAACCTCTAAATGTAGCATCTACTCTTCTATACCACGCAGTAATGTCCTCTGACAAATCCAAGAGGTCAAGGGCAATGTTTTGTATTCCACTTGGATATAGTCCTGTCAGCAGAAAGAGCAAATTGCTCTCACTTCCGTTTCTCTAGGGGGTCTGTGAGGCCAGCATTTCTAGGTGCCAAGTTGCTAGGCTTTAAAAATCTGAACATCAACCTTGTTTCACACGCTACTACTTGAAAGTTTGGTTTTATAGTATATTTGTTTCCATCCTAATCTTTTACCAGCTAGATGTGCTGCAACAAATAATTTAGGATATTTCTTTCATGTCATTTTCTTTCTCCAAGGTTGTACTGTCTGTTCAAAGGAAATAATGATTTAGAAAAGGAAGAAAAAAAATTATACCATTTAGGTCATCCAGATCACCTTTTCCGCCAAGATTTTTTTAAAGTTAGCAGGTTTTAAGGTTTCTATATATTTTTTTCCTTTCTTTACTTTAAAAATATCTAGGAAAAAAGGATAATAAGAAAAATTTTTAACTTCCTATGCCTTTTTCAAGCTATAATAATTGGCATTTTGGTGATGATGAATCAAGGCTGTCCAGTGATGGTCATTTTGTCATGCATTTTGTTTCTTCACAATAAGATCCAGCATTCTGTCCATCAGAATAAATGTTCCAAGTCTTAATGAGAAATACATTTTTGTTTCCTACTCAAGCAGTTTTGAGTTCAGATGTACTGATACGTACTTACATGTACTAACAGTTATTATAAATTTTGAACAGGTCTACGAGGCAGTAAAATCAATAGATCATCCCTTCTTCTCAGATGTGTTAGTTTCATTCTAACCTTTCATCGCGGAGAAATTAGTTTTCTATTTTATTTTAACCCTCTTTATTCACTTTAGATAAAAATCAGTATCATATTATTATCCTTTCTCATATTTAACAAGCAAACAAAGAACAATATTTACTACTCAGTATAACCAAAAGAATTTGAGTAGATTCTTACCTGTAATTCTGCTTTTCATTTCCTATGTGAAATCTGTCATACAGTGAATATGCCCGGTTTCCTTCCCAGTCCATTAATTCAATTCTCAGAGAATATTGTCTCTGACTTGTTATTGCAAAGATAAATTCATTCCCCAGCCAATGTTCACCTGATGGGCTACCAAAACCCTAGAAAAAAGTTGACAAAATAACTAGTTGTAATTACTGTAATTGGTAGAATATTTATACAATAATAAAACAATCATTACATTTTACCTACATATTCCTATAGCTAGTCACTTAGCTTTCTGTGCCTTAGTTTAGCTATCTCTAAAATGAATCTATTAATACCTACCATGTCGAATTGTTGTGCAGTTCAGCTGATATTTGTAAGGGTAGTTGAGGCTGTAAATTGAAAATCACTGTCCAATTGTATTTATAGTATGATGCTGTATTTGTACAACCTTTAATGGCAATACTGGACATAGTCATCTACCATAAAATATTTCATATGAAGCTAAATGTATTTAGCACTGAGACTGAACATAATTCTGCCATAAACTATAAAAGGTTATAAAAGGATTAAATTAATCTAGATTATACACTGAATTCCAGTTAACTGCAGACTATGGTTCTTGCTTTAATATCTAACAGGGAATAGATCATTTCCTCTCCTGTTGAGTATCTGCCACAACTGAAAGAGGTTTTTGGTTTAAAATCCTCTTCTAATAAGACCTGCTGGACAGGACACTGTCTGTGAGTGATCCTCAGTTGTAATACTCATTTACCTTATTCATGGTCCACTAAGGCCCATAGTTTGGCTACTACAAAGCTCATCTTTTTCTCACCCTGCTGAAGTGGGGATAAGGTACCTGTATATATGTCATATTACTTTGGAACGTTTAACTTAAGGAGTAAGGAATACTGCTATAGACTATCCAAAGAAGAGGAGAGACTATTGTAATATTACCTTCTAAGAATGAAAAATAAACAATAGTTTAAAGTTTAAGGTAACTAACTCTCTCACATTTTGTATATTCAGATAATCTTATTTCCAAACTACATCATTTTCAAATACAGAAGAATAATAATAAAAGTAAAATTAGTTTTCCAAAAGCATTCCTAGACCTGTATTTTTCTGTAACTTCTAATTTTTAATGTTGTTCAGGTTTTAGTGAATATTTTACTATATTAAATTTAAAACTTTTTACAACGTAATAAATTTGTTGTACATTTAAACGTCTTTTCATTATAAACTATCAGTTCATATCTGAGAACTTAGTTTCATTATTTTCCAATTAAACAACAAAACTTATTTAGACCTGTAATCTTTACTTCAACTTTTGAAGAGATATTTCAATATGATTCTTTCATGCTTATCCATACTTCTTGAGCTTAGAAAAATGGAAAGTGAAAATCTGTGGATTTGCTTATAGTGATGTGCCAGGAGCGTTTCTAAAAGACCCTTATGAAGATTTCCTGAACAAACTGAATCAAGGATTGTATGATTTTCTTGCCTTTGATAAAAATTCACCCCTAAAAACTAAGTTATGACGGCCAGATATTAGCAAGGAGCAACAGAAAGGAATAATACAGCAGTTCTCTTTTTGGAATAGGCTAGATTGCATCCAACATCAAATATTTTCTTTACTTATTAATCATAGGAAGTTGCTATCCCTTTCGCAGTACTCACTACAGCATTTAACAGATCTAATTTCCTCTTTGTTTCAAGTGGTGAATTAAACTATATGATCTGCTATTGACTGATTCAGCATAATTTTCAGGAATAATGTGAACATCTGTCTCAAAGCAGGAAATATGAAGAGACTTTCTTGGTACTAGAAGTTATTAATATGTGTTTGTGAGAGTTTTTACTACAACATTGGCCAGAGCGCCGTGTCATCTGTACGGTGTTTCAGTCGCTCCTCCTAATGTGAGATGGAAAGACTGAAAAGCCCTTTCAGCCCTTTCTCTCCTTCATTTTCTATTGCACTGCCTTGTCGCAGCCCTGACCAGGCTGGGCAGGCGGGGATGAAATCCTGGCTCCCCAGAGGTGCCCGTGCAGCGTCACTCAGCCGCAGCATGGCTAAGACTTCATTCAGGCAATGCATAGATATCCCACCTACAAACTGCTGAAAAAACTTAATTTGAAGGTTGTAGAAACTTAAAAGTTTACAGGTGGAGCTTAAAATATTTAAAGGAGGCATTGACTGCTGTTCCCAAAGGGGAACACAGGGTAATCACCTGTTAGCAGTAGAAAGCACTTTAACCAAGAGCCATGTGCTTATAACGTTAGCTGATCTGAGCAGGCATTAGGATGTGCCAGGCTCAGCTCTGCTCAGTACACTGGTTTATCTTTCAAGCAAACATGTCTGCCTTTTGGCTCAGAAAGCATCAAATGGTACCTGTGGAGAAAGTGTTTAGTCTGCAAGAAGTGCAATTCGGTAGTCTGTGGTAAGTCTCACAGAAGACTGGAATTGAAATATAGGATACTATTGTTTGGCTTTTCTCTTCCTCCGTGTTATTTCATCACGGCCTGCTTCTCAAGTGGGTAATTTCCCACATAACTCCTTGCAAATATTGGTTGTATCTAATACTGGTGCTATCTTGCCATGCCTACATTAACCTGCCAGCGTGATCTCCTCCTCCCCAAGACTTCCTCTGACAAAGCTTTTATCTCTCTCACCTTCAGTTTTCTCATGCATGTTTGGCCTCATATGTATTTGACTTAAAGGCTTGCTCCTCACCTCAGCAGTTATGTCCCTGCCTACAGCTGACATATCCTCCTGAGGTTTTCACAGTTTTCTGTCTATCTGCCCCTTTGTTGCTTTTTTCCTCCTTCTTTTGGCTCTCACATGCAGATGAGCAGCACAGTCAGTCGCTTCGGCTCAAGGCACTTGGGAAGTGCTGCACCGGAACAGCCAGAGGTTTGCCTTTGACGTCCTCTGTCACCAGTGGCCACGGCCACGTGTCTCAGAGGAAGGTGAAGCATACCCTGCAGTGACCATCCAACAGTCAGTGTCTATCCCTAAAATCAGAAGTCAGAGGTCTATTCATCATTGGAGAATAGGTGTTTATGGGCCAGCCAAAATATGCTGCTTTGCTATCTGTATGGTTTCTTGCTCACAGAAGATCTACTATTATTCTCATCAGGTCTGGCTCTTTAAAAGATTTCCAGGAAATTCCTTCTCCCATTTTCCCAGGGCTGGCAAGCAAAGCGGACTCCCCTTTGAACTGTAGTTCTATTGAATTATATTTGTTTTATCTTATTTAGATTACATCCTATTCAAGATGCAGTACATGTAGCTTTTTTAACATTACGTGTTCCCGTATGTATTCTATATAAACTGCAGACACCATATATAATTATTCTGAAACGATAATCATTTTTCTTCTTCATGTTCACACCTCCTTCTCCTTTTTCACACGTGCTATTATGCTCGGATGGAAATCTGTCACTAAGTGGTTTGCTCTCCTGACCGGAGGAAATGAAGTTTCAATGAAAAGGAAGAGAAGGAATACAAAAAGGAAGAATATAGAAAAAGTTATGAGGAAAACTACCACATTAGTTTTGAAAAACTGAATAATTTTAGAAAGAGCTACAGCATTACTGAAACTCAGATTAAAAATGGCTAGATTAAGAATGATCCACATGTCGTTTGTACTTCTGAATCTCACTGGAGTCATGTTTTTGTTTTATTGAAGAATGAAATTCTTGAAACTAATTTTCATTTTCAGTGCAATCACTTTTTCATTAGTATATGTTATATAATCTTTTGAGGTTGTATGGCTTAGCCTGATTTTAAAAAAATTGTTTTTATGTTTGTATGTTTTTCAGTGGCAACTTATTTTCAATCAAAGTCTTTGCTGTTATGAAACAAAACCAAGGCATTAAATAGAATATAAAAAGTACCTTCTGAAGCAAGGAATGTTTACAAGGGGAACTAGAGTGTTTTGTTAAACAGCTAATAAGGCTGGAAAAACAAACAAGCTTTCAGGCTTTCCGAGCTTTCTTAGATCTAAACCAGACAGGAGCAGTACAGTTCTGTTAAGTATAGGGTTGGGAACAATTGCTCAAAGTATAATTTCATTAAGCCAAACTCATTTGTTTCTAAACTTACTTATTTAGTTTGCAGTTTACTGCCTCTGTTTCAGACCTGAATAAATACTTATACGCTTGTTGTTTTTCCCAGATACTTCGGTTGACTTAATAACTGTACAGCTTTCCTTATGTACATTTTACTTAGAGTGTTCCCATTGTAAGAGCACTACTACTTTGACGACATATGTAAGTTTTCATGTGCGGAGGAGAATGACATATTTTTATCACAAAGGACTGAAAAATGTGAATCAACTTTGCGTCGGGCTCTTTTAATTGGCCTTCCAGATCTTGAGGCTTCAGAGTACATTTCAGATTTTTATCTTCAAACACAAAATCATTATTTTTTTCAGCTAGAAAAATTAAGGAAGCCAGCTTGGTCAGTTTTGTGCCCACTTGTCTGCTATTTTCATGCAATACTTTTTAAACAGTTTTGGCAACGGGATAGGTGTATCCCAAACATTGAGGTCACAAAGGTCTCAGGAGCATTAGTGCCTGGGAAGAGCTGCCCCTGAGAGAGAGGCTGAAGCAGAAGCTCATCATTGGCCTATCAGCACACACCCACCAGCCAGCCAAGTGCAGATGCTCAGCACATACTGCCTCTCACGGCCTTTGGACGTCTGAGACAGATTTGAGGGACATAAAGGGGGAACTGAAATTATCGCCACAGAGGATTTTAGAGAATAATAGGGATTTAGGGAGATTATTAGCAATAATCTGGCAAGAATAGCATATTAGCAAGAATGGGATTTTGTACAGGGGTATGGGACAAAACTCCGCAGAACAGCAGACCTCATTAATTGCACTGTTCATGAAGCAACTCAGTAACTGTTTAAAGAAATGGAAGCGTTTCACTTAACTGCACAGTTATGTCTATACCACTCTAACTATGAGGGGTTGATCCCAGGTGGTTAGATGCCTGCAGCCTCACCTAAGACCATGCTTGTCCTCTTCTACGGACAAGACTTTTGGGCTTGGGAATGCCGAAGGGCATACTGGTGAATCTCAGGAGTTAAAATTAGGAGTCACCTATTCCAAACCCATAGTTGTCCTCAAATATGCTTGTTTTCCATATTGTCTCTGTCAACATACTCATCTTTTTCGGTATTTATATTCCTACAACAAACACATCTAGAATTGTTCATGTTAAAATGTTTTGTACTTAAACTCAAGGAAGTACATAAGGTAATCCAAGTCATCTTCAACTATTCGTCTACTAACAAAAGAAAAATCTGTATTTCATGAATAGATGAATTTATAGTTAGCTATTTTTAAGTCCCTCTGAAGTCCAGCGGGTTGTAAGCAGCATTCCAAATTCAGATTTTAAATGACTAAAGAGACACTATTTTATCACTAGCTTTTTACATTTCATTCATTATACGTGTTCCCAAGTAGAGGGATTAATGCCTTAAACTTCTGCATTTCATTCCAAAAAAATCATTTTGCTTTTCCCTTGAAATTTGCATAATGTTTTAGGATGAGTGGCAAATCAGAGGCTTTCAATTCCTAAGGGAGTGGTTTTCAGAAAGGTCGCATAAGGTCAGAAGTTTCCAAAAATGTGATCTGAAATATATTAGTTCAGAAGACTTAAAAGTGTGGGCCAGTTAGTAAAGCACTTACTAATTATGCTTCATCAAGGAATAATTACATGATACTTTGTACTAGGTTTAGAATTGTTATTAGATTGCTGTACACAGGATAATATGATTGATTTTCAGAGAATAGAAATGACACAATATAAAAACATATTGCTAGTTTTAATCCTATTTACGTACTAGGATAGAGCAAAGGATTTTTCTGATTCTTTATGCCTATTTCTATACAATAAATTCTGTAAATTCTGACATGGTCCCCAATCATGTTAAAAAAAACAATAATACTAATTTTCTGTTGTTCTAAACACATTAAAGCACTTAGAACCAGGAATCATAGATAATTGTATCATATTTTATACGCTTTACATGAATTAACATCCACGCTCTACATCACTTAATTTCCAAATGTAAGGTAATTAACAGTCAAAAATTCTAACATAGTCATGAGTAGAAAGAAACTGAATTCAATACTAGTTTTAAAAATGACCTGAAGAATCTACAAAGTTGATACTTATTCAAAAATAATAAGTATGGTGCAAAAGAGTTTTATTAGCTTTGGCAAAATCTGTGAGGGTATTCTACTTGAATCATGTTACTCCAAGTTCATTAAACAATTATCTCTCTTACTTTATTTATTTTGTCTGATAATGTTCGTAGGAAGCTTTGACTTTTTATAGACAAAACAAAATTGAATCCAGACACAGTCAGTATATCCTATGGGTTCATCTCCTGTCAGACTATTCACTGAAGAAAGTAGATAATAACTCAATGTTTTACAGCAGCAGTGTCTTCTCAGAAGCCATAAAGAATAATCAGCTCCTTTTGCCTTAGCTGAGAATGTGGCATGGACTTTGTTTAAGAAGATAATTTCTAACAAAGGTCAAGTATACGTCTCCATTTCCACCACATCGGATTAATCATTATATTTTTATTTACAACACAGTTGTGGCCTATAGACATGACTTTAATTTTCTTCAAAGAATAAGAGTGTTAGGTAATTTTAAAATAAAGAATGTAGTAAAATACTACTAAATATTTGGATTTATTTCTATGAAATATCAGCAAATACCTGGTGGAAAGTTTTATAAATATGTTTATGTGGAAGCCAGAGGTATCTTCTCCAAAGACAAAAAGAAAATTGAAGTTACTGTTGATCTCATACAGAAGTGCAATACAGGACTGTACTTGTTATTCCAAGTTTGAAAAGTGTGTCTTGAAATCTTCTTGATCTCCTGCAGCAATTCAGATTGCTGTTCTTCTCTCTAATCCAAATATGTTTGTAGACATACAGAAACTGGGTTCACTTATTCTTTTTCCCTTCCCAAATATACGCAGAGTCGACGGCAACATACTTTCTGATAAGGAAGAATCACAGCAATGGACTCCAAGTTTGGGGCACAAATCTTACACAAGTACTACTTCCACCAAGGCAAGAGGTCCCTAACAGCTCAGTGTCTTACAGTCATCCATATGCAACAGGAGGAGCCAATGCCTCTTCCATGGCGCACCTGGATTTAATTCTAACTTCCTCATAATTTAATTAAAAACAACAGAGAACTTCCAATAAAGGTATGTTAGGCTGAGAACTTCTCTCCGAGACTGTCTTCTTCATTCTAATACAAATAGATCCTGGGAACACAGAAATCCTTAGTAAGTGCATCCAAGGCAGAATGAATATGTTTTAAGGAAAAAAAAAATTACATTTTTTCATTCTAAGAAATAAAAATTAGGAGTTTAAGAGAATTGTCTATTTTTTTCTTTAGAAATAAATAAGTTTTACTGCATAGAGCTAAAAATTCTAAATTAAAAAAAAAATCAGAAGTACTTCTGTTTTACTTTAGGCCAAAAAAAAAAAAGAGGTAGGACTTCTCTCTTATCTCTGTCACAAAAGACACAGATTCATCCAAAATAGCAGAGATGTTCATGACTATAAACATATGTGTTATAGAAAAGACCAACATTCAAGTCATCTACATGTGAATTTGAGCAGGGACTTGAATCTGAGTCCCCCCATCTGAACGCCCCAGGAATCCGACTTGCAGGTTGCTCTTCTTTCTCTTCTCAGGGCCCTACTGGAACACGAAATAATCGAATGAGAAGACAAATGCCAGAGTCAATAGTTATAGCACTAATTTGACACATGAGATCCAAACTGGCAAACTGCTCCAATGAGTCCCACATGGAAAAGATTAGACAGGAGACGCTCATCCCTGAGAAGCCAGAGGTGTCGTGATGGATGTGGGAAGACAGCAGAGCCTCTGAGGGCCTCCCCTATAGCTCTACTGAAGGTTCAAATCACTAATTAAAAAAAAAGTCAAAATCTCACCTGGCTCTTGTAAAATAGCATTTCCATCTGCTGATTAGAATGCTTCTACAATACACGTTAGTCTTACCCATGGTGCTCTACTAAAGGTTTTTAGCATAATTAAGCTGAATGTGATGTCATTAAATACAATTTATTAAAAGTCTGCCATCTCAGGAATGTCTTATCTCACATAGCTTTTGGTAGGCCAAAATAGTCTTACTAACACATACATTAATGTGTTGGTTAAATTGAAGCACTAAAGGCAGGATAGACAAATGAACATGTAGTTATATGTCAATACGACTCTTGAAGCTTCTGTTATCCAGTAAGATCTACATAGGGAAGACTATAACACAATAATATAAAACAATTAATACAAAATTGTGTTCCAGCACAAGATTGTTTTTAGTTTTATATCCAGAAATACTCCAAAAAGTAAAGATGATTTCCTGTGCAGTACCATATCCTTTGTGACTACATTAGAGAGATCTAAAGCCTTCTGAAACAAACATTGTTTCTTCCTTACTCCTCTAGATCATGCTATAGAAATGCACACTATGGCCTAAGCCTTGATTAGGACCAGAATAGTATCATGAGCATGTTTTCATAAAACTGAATACAGTCTCTCACTACTTTGATATCATGTCTGTCTCCACTCGACTTTCCGGATTTTGTTCTCGGTAGAAGTAAAGAACATGCTATCTCTTTCTTAATGCTGATGGAAGTGACAATTATGTAAGTAATTGCTTCAGTCAGAAATCAGTTTTTAATAAAGTGGCATGGCATGTGATTCTTTATCAAAGAGGGGTGGGTCTCCATGAAAGGCATTACTCAGAAAGTATCTTAAAACACATTCCAGTCACTGAAAAACATTTCCTTATATCCAAGCTACTTAGGAAATGTTTGAAAGAAGCAAATTACGTCTGTCTTCTATTCGAGTCACCTGAAGTAAACGACTTTTTTAGATGTGACTAGCTGATTAACTCATGAATCTGAAATATACTATCATGAGAAATGTACGCGTGCATACACATTACAAAAACATTCAAGTCTGAAGTGCACTTTTTCAATCCCATTATACTCAAAACTCACTTTCATAAGTTTATCCATTTAACATAATAATTCAAAAAAGAAAAAAAATTGTCTTTTTTGTTTGGAGTACAGAAGCCTTCTCTCTTTTCCAAGGACATGAATTCCCTAATTCCTTCCTTTTTCCCAGTTCTCCACCCTGTCACCAAATCGTTCATTTGCAGGATGGACCATGATGATGTTCCAGCGCACTTTATATAATTCTTCTCTCTGCTGGCAAGAAATGAATGCAAAGCTGGAACTATGGGGTATGCCTGCAGCAAGACAGATGTGGCACAGCGTCCTGAAATCTTTTCTCCTTCCCTTTGTTAATCCCAAACCACCCTCAAAACACTTCCCCATGTACTTCAAAACAACAATCCTCTCCCTTCAGTAACACTCTTCTGCAACCTTTCATCCATCCAGCCTGTTCCACTAAGCCACAGAGGGAAGGAGAAGCTGTACTGAAGAGGGCTCTGAGCAGCTTCTGCTGCTCTGCAAATCTGAAGCACAGATTTGCAGAAAGTAACACAGAAAAATCTATATGCTAACACCTAAACTTTCTCATCTCCCAGAACACAGTAGCCTCATGCAGACTGCCATCTGGGAATGGTCTAATACCTTATCTGCTTGTATATTATTTGGGGAACTCTAGCTGAGTCAGACCAAAGCTGCACTAAAAAAATTAATGATGTCTTTAATCTTACATCACAACACAGTGCTCATGTCTGGGCCATGTCCCTGTTCAGGGTCTTCATATAGATATGGCCTAAGAGTTGAAAAAGAAGGAGCTGGGTACAACATGAGCTCTTACTCATGCCCTAACTTCTGGATCGCTTCTATGCAAAAGAGGGAAACACAGAAGCTCTTGTTAGCAGGAAGACACAGGTTACTATTATAAGAAACCATAAGCTAGTTCTCAGAAGCAGCTATAAAAATTGTCCCTTAGGGTGATCATAGCCATACAATTTTGAGGTAGTAACAGTGGAGATGAAAATGTCTTGTCCATACGACATCAATCAACAACCACAGTTTTAAGGATTATAAATCTGAATATATTTACGTAAGTGTACTGTTCTGGCATTTGGCTCACACTTCCTTGAGTTACTGCTTGCAAAGAACAGCAACAACAACAAAATCATGGCTTAAATGTAGCTCAAGCTAAATTGAATGGAGAAAACCTGTTATTGTCCTAAAACCACAGGCATCTTGGTAGCTAGGGATCTCTAACTCTTATGTGCATCTATGTTTTCCACATGAAGATAAAGGTTTCCTAATTTTAAATTCCTGTCAAAACTACAAATCTTAACTGGAAAGTTGATAAGTGTTTTTAATTCCTATCAACATCAGTAGCATCTATCTTCAGCTCCCTAATAGGAATTAATTGAATTAGGCAAAGTTGGTCTCAATGACCATCTCGGTACTTGACATCTTGATAACCCAGTGAACTACATGCTTTAAAACTTTAGCAGGAATGAAGAGCCAAGAAATGAACTTTTGACAAATCAAGGTAACATGAAATAGTCACAGAGTAGTGTTAACATCTTTAGAAATGTTATTTGATAGCATTTGACTTTTCTTTTAAAGAATACAGATACATGGCAAAAGGATCAGTAATATCAGACTACTGTAAATGCAGAAAGTGTGGTGATTTCATGGCCATATCAATGCTTTACATAGCTTAATTACTTATAATCCATAAGAGGACACAAAACTAATTCAGAATAGCTAGCTTTAACATAACTGAGAGTTATGAAAAATATTGTTTCCATAATATGAGCATTTAAATTGTATGCAATTTTTTTTCAGTCAAGAACATTCTACTCAGGCAAGCCATATGGCTTATGTAATTTTTGTTTTAAAAATAAACCCATTTGAGGTTATTTTCCACTAAAATAGCGGAGCAGGAATCATGAAGCATACACAAACAATTTTGAAATACACCTTGTGCATTGCTTTTTATGCAGTCAGCCTCTCATTTGAAAAAGAAAGTGGTGAACGTAATCTAATGTGATCAGAAGGGACAGGAGCCCTGTTTGTAGCTGTTTGATTCTTCATGCTTGGGGAAAAGAAGAATGCGTGCATTCTTTGTAAATGGACAAAACTGCATCAGAGAAATATCTATCATCAATCACAGCTCCAAAAGGGAATCGTTCAACAGCTTGAATTTTTGCCTCTTTGTTCAGGTCAAGCACAATGTTAATTGTGGTGAGGACCTTTTTCCAAGAAGAAAAAAAAGTATGAGTTAGTTTTGCTACTGAAGCAATGTGGAATAAATAATAGCAGAGCTTAGAGATAGGAAAGGTGGAGAGAAAGAACTCTAAGGAAGTTGAAAATTGGAACTGAAACTTTCACAAAAGGAATTAAAACAAGAGCTAAAGCAGCTGGAGACCACAAAAGGAATCAGGAGATGAATGCCGGACACTTTTGCAAATAAGAATTAAATTTAAGTAACATCTGGAAGCTTTCGGAATGGACTGAGAGATGGCAGTTAGAAATAAGTCTTGGTTGGAGCAGTAGCTTTTGCTATGCCTTGTTCAGGCAGACCAAGAAGCCCAAATACACAGCTTGCACTCCTTAAGACTTGCAAGGACTGTCAAGATGAACACATGAGATGACCAGCAACCTGACTGTCGTGAAGTGGAAGGTGCTGCAGGAAATGGCTGAGACCTTTACTCAAGCTAGAGCTTCCTCATAAGGATAAGCTGCAGCATGAATATAAAAACAGTAAAAAAAAAAATACATGCCTAGAAGGAAATCAAAGGCTTACAGGCCACAGAGGAATTCAGTTGTTTTTTTAGGTAAGCAGAAGACACAGATCACAAGACTTGTTATCCCAGTTATAATTCACTGAGGCTCAGAGAAGGTCACATTATTCCAGTTAATGTAATGAAAATGCCTACTAGAACTGCACGCAAAAATGTTTTCTGAGAAAATTCTAATAACCACTTCTGTGGTTCAGCTCTCAGGGCATTGCAGAATTTAGGCTGTGGAAGAATCTAAATTGTACAGCTCTGGTATCATCTCAACTAGGCATCATGGAGCTAGCCATCACATAGAGCTATCCAACAGCTTTATAGCTGTTAGTTAAAAGAAGAGAAAAGGAAGAAATCCCAACTGAAATGGAAGTGATTTTGCAGACATGCTTCTCAGGCACACACAGTTGCTGGTGATGACTTTAAAATAAGTTGATGGTAGACTTGCTTTAAGCATTAAGCTGGTACTGGACTCTCAGATCATTATCAGTAATGTGAAAGTAAGTGGTGTGTAATTTACCACTGAACTTCAGTCTTGCCTCAAAGAACCAAAAGAAAACCCTGCTGCTGGTTAGGAAGATAGGAGGCGGTTGCCATAAAGCTTAGAAATACAGCTATGGATCTAACATATACAAGAGATCTTAATCTAGCTCATGACATTAGGAAAGATTAAAAAGGTGATAGCTTTCTTTTGTAAGAGAAAGGAAAATAGCAATACTGTGGCAACTGAGGTATGTAGTAAAATTAAATACTGACACGCAGGAAAAAAATTGGCTAGAGAAAGGATTGTGGTAGGCTAGCCAAGGCACATAATTTCAAATACCTATTGAGAGTCTCCCTCCAATGATAGAAAGCAAGAAAAAATGTTAAAGGTCTGAGGAAGCCCTCAGTAGACCTGCCCCCTAGTAAGCACCACCTAGGAAACTGATAGTGAATGTTTGGCTTTTGTGTGTGGAATAACTTCTGTGAAATTCATAGGAATTATTAAACTAGACATGCTAAAAGGCTGGGGAACAGCGAATCCAATACTCAATCACCTAACTGAATAACGGATGTTAGGAGCGTGTGACCCAGCACCTTCAGCAGCGCAAAAAAAGGCTTCTTCTGACTTGACCCATCTGAGTTACAAACCCCTTTTCGCACTGCGTGCCCTTCTGGGAGAATAAAAGTAATGGCACCAGAACAACAACTATTTGAGCAACATATCACAATAGTGTTTAAAGGTATGTCTACATGGTATGATCCACAATCACGTCCTTCTAATCACGGGAAAAGTGAACCCAGAGAGTATTTGTAGGAACAGTTACTGCAGATCGGCTGATAACTTGTGCAGGAAATCAGTGGCGTGTTTCAGTCCTTAGCTGAAGCTAAGCTGAAAAGAACTCTTTCCTGGAGGTAATGCAGCTATAATGTAGAAAAGCCATGGAGAAAATATGCAATGGCTTCCTAAAACTGGAACAGTCAAAAGCTTGTGGGGGCTACAGAAGTATTTTTATATATATGTAAACATATATATATATGTAAATATATGTGTTATAAGTTAACATATGTGTATATATAACATATATGTGTTATCTATATATGCAAACATACATATAACTCAGGTTAGTAGCCTGAGTTCCCACCTAGCTCAGAAACTGGCAAACGGTGCTTACTTTTAACTCTGATCAGCTTAACATTTATGCAGATTCTTGTCCAATAAGTAAATATATTGAAAGTGGTGGAAGGTCTAGTGACTTATGGTTATTAAATTGCTATGATTTTTTATTATTACTATTTTTATTAGATTTGGGGCCCCAGCGAGATATAAACACAACGAGAATGCCTTGGCAAATCTGAAAAGCTGTATCTGAACTACGAGTTGAGAGACCACATTTTAAGTTCAACCACTCTAAGCGAGTCCATGCATCTCTGTGTCCCCCTGCTGCACTACCCTGTTTCCATTGGAAGAAACCCTGGATAGACATGCCAGGAAGGAGTGGTGAAACAATCCAATAGAGCCTGGCTGAACAGTGAGGGATTACAGCAGGGGTGCTCCCGCCTTGAAGCTCAGACACAATTCCATATTCCAGTAAGCTGCAGAGCTTGCACCAGTCCTGATCATCCACTGTTTGATGATATGTGTGATCATAGCCGGGGGCTTCAGCTAGCTACCTTGGTGAAACGGTTCAAACGAGCAGACACAAGCCTATATCCCTTCCTTCTTCATGAAGTGAAAGTACAAAATATATCCTTCTCATTCAGTGGAAGTAACAGATAAGACTATGACTTCCCTAAAGAGAAACAAAATTAATTTGGACTGCTGAAGCTACACAAAATCCCATAAACCAATACTGAAAAGGTTCACACTCTTTCAAAGAAAAATTTGAGGAAAACCTGTAACTACGTGAAGGGATATCTATGACGTTTTCCCACATGGGAAAACCTTAAAAAGAAGGGCTGTTCTTATTAAACTGTCTAAGATAAAGCCTAGGACAACTAAACAGAGCAAACTTCAATAGTTCATGTAGTATTCATAAATTAAAACAGCATATATAGGTAGAAAATGAGTTAGGTTGCATATACAAATTCCAATTTACTCATAAACAGAATTGGCAGAATCTTCAAATTTCTAATTCCCCCAAAATAAACTGATGTTTCATATTTATTTCACTTTATTTCACCAAAATCAAGTTAAACAGTTTTGAAATTTCCTGCCGAATTAGAACTGCAAAAGGAACCTGATTTTTTATCTTTACAAATTCAAAAAAATCCATTCAAAAATATCTATTTGTCCTTCTAATCTTACTTTACTTTACATATTTTGTAAAACAGATTACATTATCTGGCTACGCATAATAGCATGGATCTGATCACAAGGACCCAAATGTTTAGTTTTACTCTTATCATACATTTTATCAAGTAGCGTAGCAAAGTTAGAAGGAAAGCACGTATAAATTCCAAAATGACATTTCACTTTAATAAACTGATCTCCACTTTTTTTCCTGAAATGAAAAGTTCTGTAACAGAACTTTTCCCCATGGAAATTTTTACTGGACTGAACTTTCCTTTTTCTTAACCGTTTTAAATGCTCTTTTATATGGTGCTTTTTAAGAAAATCTTTTTCACAACAGTTTTTATCTCTGACTGATAACACAATTTTAGAAACTGCACTAGGAATGCCACTACAGAATTCACAGAAATGAAAGCTATTCCTCAGGGACTCATAGAAGGAAGCTCCCTTGGGAAGTTTGAAAGGAATCAGGCAGGCAAGAAAAAACTCAAAAGTTGTTTAGATTGGAGTAATTTTTTTTTTTTACTTGGAAAGTGAAAATAGCCTGCTAAAATCACATCATCTGTAATTTTGTAAGTTATTTATTTTCTTTTGATCATATTTGAAGTATCACCATTTCCCGTACATTGAATTGATTGGCAGAGGCATTGTGTGGCTTGGGATAAACCCCAGGAAAACTTCTCATTCCTATCTGAGATGTTCCAAGTTTCAGAGGAGTTCCCTTTAGTTGAAAACATCCATGCATGAGGAACATCATCGCATACCTATTAGCCCTTAACATCGCAGGAAGTCAAAACTTCCGAGGCACAGAGAGCAATAATCTTCACTGCTTATGCCTGGGCACGGTCTGGATGTAATTTCAGTAACCAGTTTGAAAGCAACTCTAAGTCATGCAGAAAAGTACACAACTAAGTACAAAGAGTACAATTATTTAAAATAATACCAATAATGACAAAAGGTAGTTTATTAGAGAGTGTAGGACTACATCATACCATTACAGGCAGAGCTATCTGCTGAAGAATATGGGAAGTACTATATGAAATATAATACTCCTATGAACTATAATGCTATTCCACGTTTTTTACCTTACCATTTTGTATTCTTTCCAGCCTTTTTGGAAATCCAGACTTCCATCTTCTCGGTGTTGTATAACTGTCCATCCTCCTCCTGCAATTTCCATATTGCAAAAGACCTATGTAGCAATAAAAAAAAGTAGATACTGGCATTAGAATTCTGTCACCTTGGGTGGGGGGGAAAGCCATTTGTGAGTAATGGAATTCAAGAACTTTATTTTCTTATGGATTCACCCCTGTGTCCCCCAGTCCCTTCCTCAGAATAACCTGAGCTCTCCCTATGTCCACTGAAATTCTCCCAGTAATGTCTCCCATACTTCCAGTACATTAATCAAACACAATCCTCTATCATCCTCCTCAGCACCCTCAGCTTTCAGTATTATTAATTAATAATTAATATTACTTTCAGTAATATTTTGTAGTGCTTGTAGCAGAGTATCATTCTGTCTAAGAAAGAATCCTTAAGAATTCTTGCAGAAAATAGCAATTCATGGAATCCAAATTGTAGCACAAATGTAATTATTCAATTATTGTTTGGCTCTATATTGTAATATTGCCTACTGTATGTCAGGTAGTACTGAAAACATGGGTACCCTATCTCAGTTTAATCTGCCTTAGGGCTGACAAAGAACATGGATAAGAGCAGGTTTAAGAACAGAGCTTTCCCAAACAAACTCAGAAGTTAAGACCAGTACTGAACCTGTAAGATCATATACTACAGCTATTCCACTAATAAAATTCTAAATTAGATACTGACGTTCTATATATTAAGGACAATTTATGCTCCTAACAATTTTACTGAAGCTCGATGTAAGAATATTATGTCAACTGAAATTTATTACCAATCTTAAATAATCCATATAACAATTAAAATGGATATTTCATTTTCACTTATTTTTCACTGTTCTTCTATGATCCTTTTCCAATTACAAAAGATAAATTATAAAAGCCTGTGAAATACTGTTTATTCATTCTGGTTTTTTGGTACATGGCAAGGGATAGTACTCATTAGTGCTCCTATTTTTGTATGACACTTGATTTTACAACCTAAGTTTCTCAGAGTTACTCCCTGAAGCAAATTTTCTTAATTTTCATTCTCATGTACTCATCTGTCCCATACTGGCACTGCAACTACCCCAAATTTCATTTAAGTGTGCCCTTGAATAGTCACATCCCCCTTCTAAAGTAAGATGCCAACTTATAAGAAGGTTGAAGAGGTGCCACCAATACGCTTAGCCTTTGACATTCACATCAACAAGTGCAGAGTAAGTTCATTCAACAATGGCCAATAATTTAACGCTTCCAGTTGCTTCACCAAATTGAAGATCATCAATTCAGTTAAATAAAGATTCCTCCCACACTTGACTAGAGAACCACTTTTCACCCTCAGGCAAAACAGTTCCAAATCTTTCCTACTCATACACATTGTCAGAGTAATCCTGTGCAAGTATTTTTGTTTTAATTTGCTCCAGATATGCTGAGTAAAGTCCCTGCATAGGTACAAGAAGGAAATAGAATACTGAATAGTGCAAATACGTGAACTTGATTTCGGATAACCACAAGAAAACCCACAATTTGCTAGACAAGCATTTTGGCCCTCTTACTCCTTCAGGGAAGACACTGTGGGTCAAAATATTTATCTACAGGATTTATTTTCTTTATTCTCATTTACAGTGAGAATTTCTAAATGATGAATTCAGTTATAAGTCCTCTCAAGCTTCGAAACTACTGTCAATTTTTAATGCATTAAATCCTCAACTGTATTAAGAGCACTAATATTAAAGATTCAAAAAATGTCTTTTTTGTGCTAAAATATAATAAAATACCTATAAAAATACTTTGATGCTTTCTGAATGATATAGCAGATTACAAGATAAAACCTCACAGTGACAGAAAGATTTACAGTACCACATTCTTCACAGATCATCATTGTGAGGTCTGGCACTCTGTGTAATGGTAGACACAAACACCTGCCGTATTAACAGCATTGCCAAGCTGATTATAGATGTTAGCTGTGCATGATTCTAGCCAACACATGTCCTGGACTGGCTTCTGTCCCAGACAAGGTCAAGGCACTGAGCCATTAAACACCTTTTAACATATTCTGATATTTAATACTCTACCAACAGCTAAAAGTATGAAGAAAAGTGACTTTGAATTTTTATACATCTCTAGATTCTGAGTCCATGATCAGTAAAAGGTCCTCATTTAAAGGAACTCCAAAGCATTGAACATTTACCCTTCCTTGACTGCACAGGAAAAAAAAAGCTACTAAATAACATATATGGGGCCATTTATACATATTTTAACTGTATGGATTAAATTATTACAAGCTTTATAATAGCCATTTAGAATTCAGCACAGTTTTAAAACAAATAGAAAGACAAGGATTACTAGGCATTACATTTTAAGTGCTTGCTCATTAAGAATTAGCACATCTAATTGTTCACCTGGAGAAATAGGCTCAAGATCAGCCATTTAAGATATGAGGATGTGCCTGTGCTGTGCAGACACCAATTCTGGTGCCGACCATGTCGAGAGCACAAGCTCCACTGTATATGCATACATTTAATGAGTTAAACCTCTGGCAGAAACACACATGGTGACGACCACGGGGAGATATGGAGGCATTGCCGGCACTAGGACAAGTCCCCCTCCGGCATCTTTTCGGCTCCCGAAATGGCAATGACCCCTCTACTGCAGCCCATCTCCTGCCCCATGTCTGGGATGCTTTCTTCTGCAGACGACCCCCCTCCACAGTTTAACTCAGAAGACTCTTCCTCTCCCTTTTGCTCCCACTATGGCTTGGGCACCATCATTCGTCAGCATGGGCAGGCAAGGCATACACACACAAAAGCACTCTCAGTAACACCAGAATAAACTGTTCTAATTAGCTCAAGAGCTTTAGCCTGTCTTTTTCTCTCCCATCTCAAAAACACAGAATATTTTTAAGGTCCTTTTAAACAGAAATGAATCACTAACTTTTGGTGGAAGTTTGGAAGACTCTTCAAGCTAACGAACTGTTGAAGCTAGCAGCATGAAGGAAAGATGTCAATCTAACTTTATAAGAGGAGAGTAAATGGGAGGATAGTTTAAAACATGCAAATAAGTAAGCATAGGCAGATGAGGCATATAAATGGCATGGAGTTGTAAGCATGGAGGATAATCCTCTATGAATATATGAAGGCATAAATGCCAAAAAGCTAGGAGAACTGACAGTAACTTTTGTACAGATGATCAAGGGATATTTTCTATTGAATCTGTGGATTCTAGGAAGTATCCCTTAGGAAATACAACATGAAATGAAAATATTTTTGTGACCTAAAGTATAAAATTACTATAAATGAGAAAGTTGCCAGAGGCTGCAAGTATTACAGAAGGTAACACTCTATTAGTCCACTTAAGACTTGTTGGCATGGTGCATTGCATCATGGTATTCCACATAACTAAGCTGGATTTAAACAAGCGGGTATGTCTCCCTGGGATACCCATCAAGGTACAGCACAGGTCCCAGACGCAATCTCACTATGTCAGTGCGGTGCTATCTCTGGGCTAATTAGTTTTGGCACAGCGCTGCGCTGATGTGATTTTGAAGCTAGCTCAGCTGGAGTTAGTTTAGCTATCTCTGCACAGCACTACCTTGAAGGCTGTTAATGCAACCTTAATGTCTGAAAAACCATCTGTTGAAGCGATCAGAATCCTCACTTGACTAGCGTGAGTGTGCACAGGAGCAGCTCTTACAGTATTATCGCTAGGGCAAGGTAGATACAGGTACTAGCAGAAATACCCTCCAGCACACTTATACAAATTCTTTCACTTTCTTACTAGAACAGGAAGCAAAAAAAAATGGATTCTGTTGGAAAAAATAGTGCAATGCTATCAGCTTAGCTGAGCTGCCTTTATTGATTGACAACAGTGTCTGCAAATAAGGATATATCAGAAACATCATGCAGCTTCCATAGTGTCATTGTCGTTATACTCCCGGTGAAGTGGATTGAAGCTAAATGCACCAGGAGCAGCAGTTGTACAGTGCTTTCAGGTAATCATCTTTTTTCATTGCAACAAAGCTTGTAGGGATGGTATATGAACTTTAATAAGTCCGAGATAACTCACTGCCAATTTGCATATGCAATCCAGACTTTAAAGGTGCACCTGTGTTCTGAACTGAGCAACCTCTACAGCACTACTTCTAGTCCTCTTGTCTTGCTCAATAAGCTTAAGGGGTGTCTGTATTTTACTATAGTCATGTCAATTATTTGTCCATTCACTTTCATCAGAGTTGCATTGATCTTTGTCTACAACATTCTCCCACTCCAATTCTACTCCAGGTTTATTGAACTCTAATTTCTTAGTAAACTATAACGTCTTGACATTTATAGGCTTCCAAAGGCCTGTAATAAAACCAAATTCACTTTAGAAACAAATTTTACATATATTAGTATTTCACCATAGAATAGCTACAGAAAATAAAATTTATAGTATTTATTATTGCCTCTTTCTGTTTGCAGGGTCATCATTTACTGCCATAAGAATAAATTCATCAGAAAGATATTGCTCCCTCTCTGCTATTTGGCCGATTTGCTGGGTACCACTGCAGTTTCCTCCCCCAGGCAGCAAGCCATTAGCCTCATTTAGCAGCTACTGCCAATAGTGCTCTGTTGAGAGAGAGCCAGCACTCCTTCATATACTAATTAGGCTGAGATTACTCTTTCACATCCCTAGCTACAACTGGCTCAGCCACCCTGGTCCCAAAAGCCTTCCAAAACCATTCCTCTCTACAGACTAATGCTTCATTTTCATTAAAAAACCTCTCAGGGATGTTTCATCTTTGTAGAGAAGCATAGATAAGTATATGTTTCATCATCTCAAGCTCTGCTAATTTTTAGCGTGTTGTGTTCTCCGTAAACCAAAAAGTCTCCTTCCTGCTCCCCATAAAAAATGCAGGCCTTTCCTAAATCTTCTGTAGCTTTAAAATCTACTCATTCTGCTACTTCCTTCTCTGTGCTAACAGACCATCTCCCCATCAGCCTCCCTTTCAGCATTTTACTAATTCTTTTCTAAACTTTACCCTAAACCTATTTATGGCCATTGCCTGATTCAGCTGAACTTGCAGAGCAGGAGGAATTGAGTCAACTATTGACTGAGCGTCTGCTGGAATTTAAGAAGGATTCCCTGTCAATGAGAAAGAAGGATGGCTGGAGTTATACTCTGCACATAATTTATCATTTACTTCACTCTATTGTATTTTTTTAAATTGAATGTAGCCCAGGTTATTTGTACCAGGACAACAGTTTGCTGAATTAAAACTTCCATAATGATTCCAAGTGCTCCCTTAAGGCCAAGGTAACATCAACTTCAACAAACAAGAGCAAACACCACTTAACGTTTTACCTTTTTAGGATCTGACACGTTGTTAATATAAATAGTGTAGACCCCGCTTTTGTTGAAACCAGATTGGTATACATCTGCACAGTCTCTGAATGGCTTTTCTTCCTCCTTTTTTGCATTCTTTAGTAAAACTGCAAAACAGAAAAATATAATAATGCAAGTTACAACAGCAACCTCAGGTAATACTATACCAAGCAGGTACACTTTTGCACAAGTTTTTCCTTTGAAATATGCATAGTAATAACTGTACTTTGGTCCATACACAGCTAGTGCATTCGGCATAGTTTTAACCATTAAAGAATTAATATGAACCTTTCAGTCAAATAAATAGCAGAGGAGGCACTAGCAGAAGTCATGACGCAAATGGCTAAATAGAGCATCCTGTCTTGTGTTGCAGCCTATGACAAAGCAAACAGAGCAGATTACTTCCCAGTCCTGGACAGTTGCAGGAGTCCTGCCTGTCTAAAAGGGTGTCTAGTAGATAGCCAAGCATCCTTACCCCCCGTGATGGCATCTTGGAGCGGACAAGGTTGTCAATGCTGTGATCTGAGCCAGAGACTCAAGAGACAGGAATACAGAAACCTGCAAGGAGAGAGCTTGTGCCCGTTCTCTAGGAGGTGCTGCCTTTTAAACGGCCTAGGGGCTGTTTTCTTAATTTGGGGAGGAGGGAGGGTAAAGGGGGTAGAGAATTATTTTATGATCTTCCTGTCTACATACAGTTGCTGCACACTACCGGTGGAAAAAAAGAAGCAGCACTGACTTCAGAGCTACTGAAGTCAGTTGTTTAGAGGTATGTTTTAGTCCCTGGATTTATTTTTTTAAGATACAGAATAGGAAAACAGTTAATGTTAGAACACCAGCACAGATCTTGAACCTGTATATCACAGACACACCATGTACGTTGAGCCTGGGCTGAGAAATCAAGAAGGCAAGAAGTCTGAGGATCCCAGTCTTGAACAGTCAGGAGATTCCCTGAAGTAGTAAAATGTGAGAGAGTTTCTTTGCTTTTACAAACAAAAGCAGCCTGATCCCACACGATACCGAAGGATATGACTTCATTCCAACAACACATACTTTAAGCACATCAGTATTCCCATGGAAATCCATCAGTCTACTCTGATTCTTAAAGCTAAACATGTCCTTAAGTGCTGTGCAAAGCCTGGGTCAGCACTTCATTAATCCCTACAATAAGGAAACAACATTTAAGTCCTCCAGACACAGTCATCGTCTGGTGACAGCCACATCTTTTTCATTTTTGGCTTGAAAATGTAGGCTATAGGTACACCTTTTTCACTCTCAAGGAAGTGGCCTACGCTGCAAATCAGGTGCTTAATGATGATGGTGTGCAAAAGAGCAACAGTCTTGCACAGCGTGTGGGACTACTCAGGCCATAAGATGATGTGCAATACCAAGGCTTTGCAGGTTGATATACTATCTCCTATATGAGTACTTCAAAATAATATTTTAGCATGATAAATTCCTGCAAGATGAAGTGGCATTAATACCGCAGGTAGTATTCACAGGTGGGGAAGTTGAGAAAGAGAAATGTTAAATGATTTGTCTCAGTAATTTCATGAAAGGCCAAAAATAGAACCAGTGAGAAATCCAGTCTTGAACTGCAAGACTATCCTGCTCCCTAGATAAGCATTTTACACAGACTGTCATAAAGCTGTTTTTTACCTTTTATGTCTTTTATTTTGTTCTTTTAAAATTGGACTTTAACAAAAAAAGTCTTTTTTTTCCTTTTCCATTTATGTGCTGTATGTTTATTATTTTTGTCCAATAACATCAATAAAAATAAACCCTGCTTCACATACTTGTATGTGAATTCCAGCTGGAAAATCAACTGCTTTGAAACTTGGCCATATTTGGAAAAGAAAGGTAGTGCTGGCAACACAGTAGGTGATACACTTCCCTTTGCAATAGGACTGAATGGGTTCCTCAGCAAGACATGCAGGAACAATGAACTCTCAAAGGTGCCATTTTTTAGATAACACAGAACTCAGGCCTTAGTGATTTGTATTAATTAAAGATTTTGTGGTATTATTTTGTAAGCAGATGGTGTTAGCATCAGTGGCCAAAGTCCAGCCTGAATAATTACTTGGGGCTGAAGCCAAAGCCTAGAGGAATTAAACGAAAGCCTCTCATTGACTTCAGGGGGCTTTAGATTAGATCCATTCTTCCTGGCCTGAACTTCTCTAAGACTGTTGTGTCAACTGCAAACATCAGTCTCTCTTGTCTAAAAATGTATTTAGTCTTGCAGAGGCAGTGTCTTCATTTCCTTGAGTCTTAAAGTACTTATATTCTAATATCTATAATATATGTAGAAAGATCATCTTACCTCTATTTAGACATTATATACACTTTGCAAAATACTTGGAAATAACTACATTAGATTTGCTCAAGGATACTGAGAACTGAATTTCGTTCATTTTTAACAGAAAGTTAGGCAAAAATTTCATGAATAACTCCTTAAATTACTATTCCCTAACTTTTAAGAGATCATGTTATCATAACATAAAGATCTTGATTTATCCACATGCTGTACTTTCCTATTGTTTATTTTAAAAGTATAAATAGGGGAAAAAATGGATTATTTGTTTATACCCTTAAAATCATAACTGTAGACTGCAACATTGTAAATAGGTAGCTCAATAGATAGTTACACAGTACTTTGCAAGTGAAACAATATCAATCCACTCAATAGCACCTGTTCAGAATGCCAAGGAATATTCGGTTTGATATTTAATGGCATTTATATATGTTCCAATTGCATGAGAGGCGAAAATAAAAGAAATATAATTCATTTGCTTAGAAAAATAAAATTCTAATTTAAGTAAGATTTTTTATCTCAGATGAATTAGAGTCAGATTTGAAAGAACTCTCTAAGGAGATGGATCTGTAGGAAGCATACTTAGGTTGGTTAGAAAGAAAAATTCCCTTGGGCTTAGAGACTAGAAAAAGCATAACTGGACGATGGTGATGTCACAGATGAAGATGACAAAGAAAGATAAACGCCATATCTATGCCCAGTTCCTTCTGTCTTTTCAATATCAGCCAGCTGAAATACCTGAAATCACAGACAGCAGAAGCGGCCCTGTGATTTCCACTAGTCCAAGCAACCCAATGCCCTTCTTTTGCAGTGGTGGATTTTATTCAGTGGACTACTGTAGCCAAAAGAAGAAGGCTTTCCTTGCATGCCAGTCATCCCTCACTCAGGAGTCTGTACTCCCACTGAAGGAAAAGCTCAGTTACTTGTGAAGCTCCTGCTGAACTGCTACAGATTATAGCCCAGTTTATTTAGCATGACCAGCCCAAAGTTCAGTTTCCCTTAATGTATAAGACTGTAACTTGCAAGAACAGCTCAAAGTTATCAGAAAATTAATATTCAGGAATGTTACTGGTGATGTTCTTTTTTGGTTAAATATTTTTTTCTAAGGTTTTACTGTTTTTTTTAACTTAGCATTCCATAGAGTTTCTAGACCACTTCTACCTACTACAGCTCCAGATTCATTGTTTTTCCTAGAGCACTACATAAACCTTGAATCCTTTTTATATCAAGTGGCATTCCTGAATGATACATTGGCTGACATAAGGTAGATATGTACATAGTAATAATAAAAAAGTAATAGGGCCCAAAGAAAAGAGTTATAAAATGAAACATGCAGTCATTAAAATTCTTTGTACAGCTTAAAGATTTTAATTGACTTTACACAGTTTCCTTATGTTAGCTTGGCTATTTTCAAATGCAATGCTCATAACAAAATTGTATATACCTAAAGAAAAATATAAAGCCTATGTCAAGCAAAATAAAGTTACCATTTTTAAACCTGAATGGTTAGCCAAAACTCGGAGCCCAGAAGGGCTTTTTTTATTTGCTTTTTCTGGATGAATAAATTGGTGATGAAGTCTGGTTCCCTTTAAGTAATGTTGCATATGTGCAAAGTCTGATTTCCTGAACACAGGAACTGAACAAAAGAAAGCATCTTTCATTGCATTTCTAAATGTCTTTTGGATAAATTTTAGCCCAGTAACTTTACCCCTGGGCTATGCTACCTGTGTTTCCCTATCTGGTGAATCTTTTCTTTTCTGCTCCTCAGCTGCACGGTTCCCTGTCAGGCCAAAGAACAGAAACCCAAATCAGCGAAGTTTCCGCTAACCCGGGGCTGTGAACTGCAGCAGCTGAGCGCTTGTTCACTGCCCTTGCTACCAGGACATTCACCTTCATTAGAAAGCTAGGTCGACAGCTGAGGTTGTAGCCTCTTTAGTTTTCTTAGAAAGAGTTATCAGAGCTTGCAAGTAAGAGAGCTCAGATACACCGTGACTTTTTCAAAACAACAGGCAGTGAAAACCCTTAGCGGATGGTTAGCTGTGTGTGCCTCTCTTTAGGGGAAGGAGATTATTCTTCTGCTATCTTACTCACAGCCATGAAAACAAGCTAAGGGTAAATGAATTCCTAACAGCTATCTCAAATGAAGGATGTCCATTTTTCTCCCCAATTTTTAAGAAATGTGAATTAACTCATAAGAGTAAATGATACCTGAAATATTTAGTAATCTAAAATTCCCTTCTATGAACAGGAAATCTAAAATAAACAATATCTAGATTTTTCCTAATTGTATGAAAATTATCCAGCCTCTATTTGGAAAAAAAAATATTTCAAATTAATATATGTAATATTTTTCTGAGATTTCTGACTATGTTTTGGAGAAAATTAAATGGGTATCACACTGGTTTTCAAGTCTCCATTAGATATTGCTGTTGTATTAATTTGAAATCACTCCCCTTAACTATACCCTGATATTTGTTTTTGCTTACAGGCAAACTGCTGTTCATTACATTGACTGAATCAGTACAATCCCATTCACGTCCACTAAATTTAGATCTGAACTGTCATATTTGTGAAACCAGTGAAGACTGAGTTAATCACTAGAGTCTTAGAAGCTCTAGTGATACTACCGGTAAATGAAAGGCAGCTGTAAGTTTTTTGCATGGGGATAACTTGTTAGACAGAAATTCGGAGATTTGTGTAGTGCCTTAGTGAACTGCTATATTTTCATAGCTTGAATGTTTTATTTGCATGCATCTAATTTTCTTTTTGTGCTCAATAGTCACTATACACTAAAAGACACTTATAAAAGAATCTTCATGCTTTCAAAGCCTAGAAGAAAAAGTCTCTCTCAATATCTTATCAGCAAATATATTTGACCCAAATTTTAGCTGCTCTATCAAAAGCATCTGAGATGGAAATTTCTATCCCCAGGTCCAAAGTCTCCGAGAAATCAGAAAGGGAAAGCTTGTAAACTGATGTCTCTTTACCTGCAGCAGTAGCATTCTAGGACAGGGTTGTCTGAGGACTGCCAAGTGGCAAACTGTGTTTGGATCCAGACTGCAAACAGATTTTGCCCCCATCTTGTCATGGTTCCAGACACATGGGGAATCCTACATCTCAGTAAGAGTTCCCGTGTCTCTCACATCTTTCTCTGCCATCTGGGCACAGCTGCCATGCACCACCACATTTCCGGTCACGAT
Organism: Struthio camelus; assembly: GCF_040807025.1. Taxonomy (NCBI): domain Eukaryota; kingdom Metazoa; phylum Chordata; class Aves; order Struthioniformes; family Struthionidae; genus Struthio; species Struthio camelus. The sequence goes on along the minus strand of NC_090943.1, from coordinate 143,227,501 downwards.
GGCAAGTAGGTCCCAGCTCACTCGAAAGAATCAAATCATAAACATTTTACTAATGCTATCGACAGTATCCAGTCCAGTATCTCCAGTGTGGAGGCCTGGGACATGGCCCACACGTGTATATACGTTCCCAGACTTAGCAGCAGGAATCAGAAACAGACCTGATAAAGAAACAGCGAAGATTATTTTTGTTTTGAGGAGGAAAAATATGCAAAGGGTTATAGCCACTCATTTTCTGCTGACTTACAGACAGAGGTATAGTCTGATATGTCAGTGGCCTCATATTGCATATACCAACCTCTACCGAGAACAAACATCAGCCTGCAGCTAAGAGCTGGCTGTGACGTCCAACTACTCCCTGAAGCAGACAATCCTGCAACAACATAATTGTGCTGTAAGTGGTATGTGCATACCACAGGGCAAGGCACAAAGCTGGAGCCCCCCTTCGACTGAGATGTATTCCCTATATAATTACACTGTTGCTGACAAACTAAAATGATAAAAAAGTAAGAGTATTTTTGTTCCCCACTCTGTTGAACAGGAATTGAAAAGTGTATTTTCTGGGTTCTAATCTGATCAAGTATATTTTGTGTAAATATATATATATATTTATGCATATATGTATGTATATATGCGTGTGTGTGTGTGTATATATATATAAAATTATATATATATAATTTACATATGTACATAAAATTATGTTGTTTTCCTCTCTGAAAAGTATTTTTAGAGCATTAAAGCCACTTTTGCTTAATGTAGACAAAGTGGAAAAGATTTAGGAAACGTACTGCATATCAAGAGTTGTTTCAGCTCTATGAAATTAAAATTATTTCAACTCTTTATTATTGATAAAATATCAGCAGCTTAGGTTTCTCTTTAGGTATCTAGTTATCTAAGTAATGATTTTAAATGTGAACTTACATACATGTAGCACTCAATTCTGCATCAGTACAGAGAAAGATAAATTACCCCAGCCTGATTTAAAACCTTCTGCAAGGTCAACTTTATTTGGTCCTGCGTTAATATACTCTTCTATTTTCTTCTCCACGAAGTCTGAACATCACTTTTCAACAGCAATATGAAAGTTCCTTCTGGATGTCTTGAGTCTGGCAGACTTCTCAGATAAGGCATTGCATGTGCATGTTTATATGCTTAGGTTTGCTTACTGTAGACATGGTAGAAAGTTCAGGACTGGAGCTTGGATATATATTTTTCTTCTAGTAAAGTATTTATTCACCAAAATGCTTTTCAAAGTAATATTTCTTTGTGGGATTGCTCTGAATCTGCCAAAGGGAAACTATAAAAAAAAACCACTTCTTCATCTTGACATATAGGAATAAAGTATTTCTGTTTTGGGAACTAGGCTTTGCAGATTTTTATGAATAAGAGCAGAAGGAATCACAGTTTGCTGCTTGATTTTTGGAGGGGCTTTTACTATAAAGCTATAGCTGCACAATCAAATTTATAGATTAGAAATTTATGGATTATAGTTTACAAAATTTTACTGCTAAGGCTCCCATTCATGCCAAATGAAGTCATGAGAGTCACTGCACCAAGTCACACTGCAGCTCCAGCTAGTCCAATAACCTGTTTCCAAAGTCAGTGACCCTACAAGTGATGGGAATTCCTCCTCAGCCTCTGAGCCAGACGGGTCAGTAACGCTGCCAGGAGAAGATAACTTGATGGGAGTAGGGCTGTAGGGCTTGTATCCATTCTCCCTTGCCTTCAGGCAGGGCACCACCAAGCGACGCCACCTAGCTCTTGTGTATCCTTGGGACCTGTGGATTTGGCTGGGGTAATCTGCTTGGTGCTTCATTCAAGTTTGCTTTCTGTACATTTTTAATCCTTTAACTTTCCCTTTTCTTCTCTGGCCCCCATAATTATTGTTCTCCTTCTTCTCTTATTCTTTTAGCCTTTTCCCTCCCCTGGAGGGCTTTAAGGTTTTATAAAGGCTAGGCTAACACCTGGTCCCAGAAGGAGACTTCGGCTGTCCAAAGCAGACAAAGGAGGAAGAGGATAAGAATAGGCAAGTATTGCCAGTATTTATAGCACAGGCACTTCCTGTGCCAGATATAATATATTTATATTTAATAGGCTTTGAATGAATTTTCTTCCATGAATTTCTCCAGTTACTTTTTGCAAACATGTGAGCTTTAATCAATCAGTGACCCACACCAAGAAATCCCATATACACATTATATGAAGGACAATCTCATGCTGTTAGCTTTTAACTTGTTTGTTTCAGCTGGTGCTCCTTCATTTTTCACTGGAAGAGGGATTCACTAGCTCTGTATCCATGCTCTACAAGCCACTAACAATTTCTACCATGTTCCCGTTCAATTAGCCTTTTCACAGCCTAAAGTGCTCCTAATGCATTCTTCTATGGATGCTATTCTGCACCTTAGATGACTTTCTCTGCTCCTTTCTCAGTTTTTTTTTTGAGATGTGGGATTTAAAAATTTGCACAATATTTGAGTACATCATGAATTATACTGCAGTACATTTTTTGATTTCCTCTCTGTTCCTTTTATAATAATTCATAATATAGTATTTTAATTGTGACCATTAATGGGCAAGCAACACTTCTCCTGTCTTTTGTGTAAGATTTACTTGAGTTTACCTTGAACTGACATGGCTATTTTAGAAGTTGGGAGAGAAAAGAACTCTAGGATGATTTGGTGAGGGGGGGATTCTTCCTCAGGTAAAATTATCAGCTGAATGATTAAAATGGAAAATGCTGGCTTTAATTTAATTATTCAGAGTTTATGGGATTATGAAGTTTTAGGGGTTTTTCAATATCTAAGGGTCCATATAGTCTTAATGTGAGACCTAGTGTAACTGTATGGTGTTGCCTGAAATGGCTGTACTGCTCTTCCCACTGCTGTTGGTTGTAGACCTCCATAGCTACAGAGTGAATCAGCTAACAGAACGTCAGGCAGAGGGTTAGTTTTCGATTGGAAGAGCTCACTGAACTGATTCATCCTGTGACCCTATAGTCACTGGACAGAGAAGTGGTAGGGGTTTGTTTCCCGAGAGCAATGATGAAAACAAAACAGCCCTTTCACCATCAACCCATAGCCCTTCATGGCTGCATGCATCCTGCTTACTGCATGTGGGAGGCCTTGAATGCATGTGTGAACCTTTTAGTACAAACCAGCATAATTACCAAGCCTTCATGAACTGCAGTTAATAGGGCTGTATTGACTCTACCAGCCTAGGGACCAGTCCAGTGTTAGATTCTTTGGGAATATTGAAGTTCACTACATATAAGAGTTTCAGATCTGTGTTTTTAAAGTTAGGAAGAAAGAGGAAAGGTGTAGCTGATTAGATACCTCACATTAACATTTACAGAAAAATTTTAGCAGATAATAGAATATTGCATTTCTCACTTATTTCTCTAAGATTTTGAAGCAAGAAAAGCAAACAATGGCATAACAAGAACACTCGAGCTATCCAACTACTTACTAAATAAATCATTTATAACAGAATTCCCCTCCTTTCGTGATGCAGGAATTAACTAGGTCTTGGAAAATGATGTTAACATGGTGAGCTTTCATCCTCTCAGGGGCACAATTATTTACTACCTAATAAATCAACAACAGTTATCAAGTTTGTTTCTCAATAAATCTAGCCTTAGTGACTGGTAACAACAATAATACTTCAATTCACTGTGCATTTGAAAGACGTCACTGAGGAATACCATAAAGTGGTCCTCATTAGTGAGCTGAAACAGAATGCCTTATGGCCCATTTACAAAGAGATAAAGACACTTAATTATCCAGCTGCAATATAGTTCCTTAATAGTTTCTGCTTGAGACAGCAATTTTGTGAGTAACCAGCCATTCACTGAGAGATGAGAACTAAAGAAGTCTTTCACAAACTGCTTCAAGAGAGAGATTAAGCCACTGGCTTTGTTTAATATCTCTAGTGTCCATATTTCTTTAATTGATTTGTATTTTTCCACATAGACACCCTAATGTGCATTTGCTGTTGCCAGCTGAACCATGGTATGCCCAAAAAGAAATTTTTCGGTAACAAGACATTAGGGTGACACCAGCAGTGTAGTTAGTTAGTTTAAACATCCTGATATCCTCTGTAATATCTTTGTTGTGAGAGAGTAATACCGTTTTTGCAAAGCAGAGTGAAGAAGGATTTTGCACTGACATAGTCCATAAGAAGCAGGGTGGGTGATTGATTTCAGTATTAGCAATCAAGAATTCAAAAGGAAAAAAAAATATATAGTTAAGTTATTCATTCTTCAGCACTAATAACTATTGACCTCTTGCTGTCATGACCAGTAAGTTAACAGGGACAAAAATAGGTGGATCCCAGCTGGTCTTTTGAAGAGTTTAAATATCTTCCCACTGACAGAAGTTTTAAAAAAAGTACATTTCAGCTGACTTATTGCAATACTGTATCTTTATTAGACCACAGACTGATTTGTTTTTAACTAGTATACTTGGATGCATTTTATTATATGTCATAACTTAGAAATTAAGTTATCCTTGCCTGAGAAAGGTATGAAAATGTTTTTATTTTAAGTCATTAGGATTTTGAATTAATAATGTTATTTCTTTAGTCCTAGAAAACAAGAACAAGAACATCTGTCCTAATATAGATGCTGACCGTATAAACTTCAGCACTAACAGTATCACCTTTTATAGATGATAGAGGGGGGAAAAAAAGCACTTTCAGATACAAATCATCTCATCCTAAAATGACTCACTTGACAAAGTGCCTTTGTTGACTCTGTAGGTAGTCTAGGTCGCACCTATACATTTGCACTGTAAGTGGAAGGTGAGTCAGCTGAGACTAAACTCCCCAAATTTCTGAGCACCGCTGAAAAATACATATGAGCACAGTAAGTCTCCAAAGGAAATTGAAATCTATAGCCTCTGAACAGAATAACCAACCAGCACAAAATAAAATCAGCGCTGAGGGAAATAAAACCAGGCTGAGCTACTCAGCCACAGAGAGAGAACCTGCCTCCCGCACTGCCCTTTCCACCCAGAGAGGCCACTGCCTGCACAGGATTCCCCTTCACAAGACAAAGGGGACCCGTCTTCAGTGACACTAAATCCAAAATTAACATTCAGGTTTTTCCCAGCTTTCAGAATACAGATACGGGCAGATCAAAAAGTGGAATGCGTCATTTTTAATATTGACAAATGCTTTGTGAACTGTGGATGGAAAAATCCTTACAGTGTTTTTTTGATAGTAATCTTCTATTTTGTTTTTAAACTAAAGGTATTTCTTTTATTGCTTTAAGATGGCTTTTTTCTATATAACAAAATGTAATTACTTGCCCACAGAATCTTTAAAGCAGAAAGAAGTAGAGAAAAACTGAGCAGATGGATGTTTTCTGTATCCTCAGACATACGTATTGTCAACCTCAGCTGAAGCAATTAGCTTTGACATTTTGGAGGAATTAATGTTGGGCATAATAACAGAATAAGGTAAATGTGGAATGTAATTACACCTTCAGTGCATTAAGTTCTGTTCAAAACGCTGGTGCAGTCACTGCAACTTTGCCAAGTCCATTTAATTCTGTATTTTTAATCTATTCTTAATTAGGATTATGAAAAATAACTTTTATAAGAAGTTTGGAAATTCGTAGAGGAAAAGGGTCATGTTTTCTTACCACACTGCAGCATGTCATAAAATAACAGTAATAAAAATGGAATTAAAGTTATAAGACAGAAAATATCTGTCAGCTTGTTCAGGCATTCTTCTCCTATGACCACGTTTCACCACACTTCTGATTCACCTCAGACCTAGAGTTTGAAGCCAAAGTTGGTCAGAAGCCTCTGTGCATCTAGCAAAACTCTTATTTTGCTTGCTTCTATGTGTCAGCAGAAAAATAATGAAGTGACTGTCATGTTGTACTCTAGGTTCCTATCTCACTCCTGTCTCATCACGCTGAAAAAAACCTTAGCACTGTTAAGGAAGAAGTAGAAAGTAGAGGCAATGACTTAAGGAAAGAATAGAGATTATTAGGGAAATGGTGCCAAACAGAAAAAAAGCTGTCATCTCAAAATATATCTTAGATGAATGCAAATATTCTTCTCTCTGTACAGAATAATGACCCAGAACCATATCATACACACTGACTCTTATTCTACACTGATGTCTGAAATGTATTAAATGTCCTAGTTACTGTACTCAAGTATATGCCAAATCAATATAATATGGAAAATTTGTCTTGCTGAACAAGTTTAAATACTAAGATTTCACCTTTCAGAACACCTGAATGATCTTCTGTCCTGTGACTGTTTTTTTTTTTCCTTCTCTTTTTTTTTTTTTTTAAAAACAGTGCTGACTTGTATTATCTAATCCACCTTTGAAGTCTTTCTAATCAAGCAGGTCAGCATCTCTGCTGCGGTAATTCCACAAACGTCAATGGATTTGCCCCTGTGTCTGCAACCTGCAGGTCACATCTTTGAAGTTGTAGTTCTAAACTGAAGTGAAGAGAGTGACAATAAAGCTTAACATCATAACAACTGTGATCTAAGAAACAGAATGGACCATTTCCTGTTTAGTGTCCTGAATAATGAATTGCAATGCCTTTTAAAAACATGTATTCTATTTGCAAAAAAATATTTTTTTCTGGCCTAATTTGTTAAAATATGAAAACTACACATAACCCAGGGGATCAGTAGCTTTTCAGAAACATCAGGCCCACTAACAGTTATTTACTTCATGAACTCAGTAGGCGCTTCCAGGGAGGTAAATTCCTAGCATATATGTGTATTATTTTCAGAATAAAGCCTAGCTTCTTGTCAGCATTCAAGAGGAAGCTAAAGCCTCATTTCTCTCCTACTAGGAGGTCACAAAACCCGATGTTAATGACAAAACTTTCTCTGCTGTTCCATTAGTCCTCTGAAGTGTACAACTTTAGACCAAACATTTCAACAAGCTATATTATTATGCAGTCTGACGAACAACATAAAAAAAAACCCAAAACAGGAAAAATGAATAACCACATCGATAAAGATATATCCCCATTGAATTTTTACATTCCCCTAGTCTGTGGGTAGGAGAACTTGGGCAGCTAACCTAAATTATGTAATCTAATGTTAAAATAGTAGACACTCTAAATCAATTTTCTTCTACAGGACAAAGAAAAGGACAAAACTTCCATCGAAAAGAGCTGGGACTTTTCACTGGGCACATTCTGTGACTTTTATCTTTAAACATTATTTCCCACTGGATCAAAATGATTTCTGAATTATTTGATTTGGACTTGTGTATATTTCTTTGATGATGACATTATCTTTGCTCAATACTATAATGTATTGCAATTTTTTTTGAAGAATATTCTAGATCTTATTTGTATGACCCTGTCCTTATAGCGCATATGCTTTTCATAAATAATATTTCTAATGTGTAAGCTTAAAAAGTCTGTCAATAATATGATCTACTGTGTTGAAGACGTGTAATTTTTTTCTGGTGGTAGCAATGCAGCTAAGTCAACTTAAATTTTGCATTTTTTCATATTTTGGCATAGCCATAATACTTGTAGATATTCAGAAGAGCAGTTTTATTGGAGTTCCTAAAATTTCAGAACTGGACACACATTCCCAAGCATAATATTTGCATCTTGGGAATTTCAGAGTCTTAGAATAGGAACAAAAAGGCTATGGAGAAGCCAAGACTACCTCTGTTTCCACTCATACTCAAGACAAAAAAGTTATTAATCCTCTGTTAAATAATCCTCAATATAGTATGAGAAGCGAGCAATTTTAATAAAAAGATAATCATAAAATCTTTGACAACTTATGCAAAGAACTGCTAGGATTGCTATCCAGCACTTTCTTATCTTCTACAGGTGAAGGACTTTTACAGTCCTAGAGATACTTGTGCAATATCTCTGTTGTGATTAAGTAAGCCTTCACCTCAAAATTTCTATTTCTTTACTCTCCTGTTGTGGAAAAGAAAAGACTCAGATGTTTATTCATAGTTACATTTAGAAATATTTTTTAAAAAGTTATTTTAATTTTCCACAATATTGAACAAACTGTTCAATTGGGAGGCTAGTGTCTGAAAGCCTTGATTTTTTAGAAATTATTATTTTAGAAATTTATTGGCAGCTCCTGCTAAGATTGTTGCACCTGCCTAAACAAATGCATAAACAATGTTACAAATTTATTTAGCCATAGGCACAGGCCAACATGGAGACATGTGGGTCCCTATGGTGTCCTGTGTATATTTGAACTTTATGTACATTTTGCGATCTTGTGAAGCCTCTGTTTTTAGGGAATACATTTAACCGAAAACCTAAAATAGCTCACATGGGGACAGAGAGGTGGGTGGTATTTTGGAAATCAAACTCACAACTAATTCCAAGTTTTACATGTGGCCCCTATCTCAAAACCAGTCTGTACCAAAACCAGATATATTTAAAAACTCCAGGTATTTGAGATTACTGAAACTAAAAGTGGGATCTGGATATTGTATGCAGGTCCATCGATATTTAAAAAAAAAAAAGTATCCTTTGTGTGGCTTTTCCTTTTTTCTTTTCTCCCCGTTTCCCTTTATGTCCTTCAGAAATTCTCTTAACATTATCTAGCCACAGTGGAAGTACCAAAGCAGATTATATTGTAAGCTTGTCATCCAGTAGTAAGCATTATTGTCAGAGTGCAAAGCTAGACTAAAGCAGTTTCTGTTCAACCCTGCATCTCCACACTGCTCAGGCTAAATTCATCACAGACGCCCAGCAGGCAGACTTCCAAAAGTGTCCCAACTTATTTAAGTTAATCTAAAAATAAATCTTCTGATATGATTTGTCATTACTGGAAGAAGTTTATCTCATGTTTTGTAATCAAAGAACAATAGTTTTCAGCAGCTTGATTTCAGATGAAGTCATTCAGCTGTATCATTATTAAAAAATAAATTAAAAAAGTTTTAAAATTACTTCAGTTTCCCTTGGCAAAGTCTGAATCTTATGACCTACGCAAAGGAGAACATCATTTTGCTATCTGCGACTTGTCTTGGGGAAAATGTTCAGGTTTCTTGATTCTAATAATAATTTTTAAAACCTATACATATAAAATATATACACTCATATTTAATTTATGGTTGAAAATTCAATCAAGGTACTTGCAGACATTCTCAAAATGCCATAGAGTTTAGCCATATTTTGTAATCTCGCAGCTCCTGTTTTCGTCCTTGGGCAGTTGCTCATTTTTGACACTCTGACCTTCTCGACACATTGCCTCGCTTAGGCCATGCTTCTTTTCAAAGACGAGTGCCATCAGTCATCAAACTGAAGTTTTTAAGGGGACCCATCTTCTTCCAGCTCTTGGACTTTCTAGCATTTCAAAAATCCTTTTATTATCCATCTCAATATTATCTAGTAACTCTTGTTTATTTAATCAAGTACTATCTTTTATCAGTGGAAAATACCTCTCAATGTTACTGGCTTGTCCTTTTCTTTCTACCACTAGTTAGTTTGTATGCTTCTGTAACGCCATCGTACATACCTTCTTTTTCATCTGAATAGAGAGATATGTTATATTTTTCTTTCCTCATATGAAAGTCATTCCAGGTGTCTAATTGTTTCCACTGTCGTATTCTATTCTAGACCACTTCGACTTCTGCTATATGCCTTATGAAATTAGATGACCAAGATTTAACATAGCATAAGACAGGTGTCGTTGATTTAAGTATCACATTTAATTATCCTCTCTCTCCTGAAAAATACGAATTCTCACAGTATATTTTATGTTTTGAACATAAGCACACACATAAATTCTTGTGCTAGACTACATAAACCATACATTTTTTGTGTTAATTTAGAACATTTTCAGTTGTACTTTCCAGCATGCACACTTCTCTGTCTTCAACACATTATTTGCACAGACTAAAGCTAGTAATAGATTTTGGTAAAACCAAATGCTTTAGTATTCAGCTTTCACTAAGCGGTCCTTTACTACAGGATAATATTACTATTTTAACTTAATCTGTCTGGCCCCTTTTTCAACTGTGAAACTACTTACCAAAAATGTTGGTCATAGAGTCTTAAGTAAGTGGAAGCATTTCTGCAATTATTTATCTTTAAATTTTATGAACTGAAAAGGGATCCAAGGAGAATTCTGAACATGTTAATATGCAAAAGAACTGGAGCCAAAAATCAAGGGTTTGAGTTAGGCTACTAAATTCATATTTAGATATTCAACTGTGCTGAGCATCTTTTGTTTCCACAATTCATTAGAAGTAAAAATAGTGCTGAAAATTCAGGTTTCCAGGCACCTGAATTTGGATCCAGGAGCTCAATTTTAAACTATTGCTTTTGAAAATCTCACTCAAAGCCTTTATAAGAAGCAGCTGATGAATGAAACTAATTTTAGGAAAAATATATGTGTTTGTTTTTTTCTTTGAATCAAATTAAACACAATTATAAAATCTGTTTTTAACCTTAAAAAGAACTTGCAGTATATCTCTATATGAGAATAATATATCTTTCATATTGATATTAATTTTAAAATGCTCCTGAGCGCTATTAGAATACCCTGAACAAAACTTAGCCAGGTTTCTTTGCCAAAAGGTCATAAAACATATTAGAGGATTTGCATTGCTTCACAATGTTTCTCTATTGGTAATGAGAACAGTCTACTATGAAGGATGTTGTTTAATTCAAAATGCTGGGTAGCAGAAGGGAACACTTAGAATGGACATGAGGGAAAAAAAAAAAAGGTGGGCTATCAATGAGGGCCTGAGTATGCAACGCTTCCAAATGAAGAGAAATAATCGTAGTCACTGGAGAAATTCAGATTTAAGCCACACAAGTTGTATGGGAATATACAACAGAGAACAAGCCCACACTGTCGTGAGATGGTTAGTTTGAATGATCTAATATGTCCTTCTGTCTCTTAAACCTAGTTTTGAATAATGGTATAGATGACGAGTTTTCTTTTTTTAATTAAAAAAATAATAATTTAGAGCACTTACAACTCTTGAATTACAATTAGTAAATGTACTGGGCTGTGCCAGTATTAATTGTGTATGGTGATCTTTCATCAGCACTTCCATGCTCACTGAGTAGGTAGTGCAACCTGCACATCTACAGTTTCTCTCTCCGTTTACTCCGTAGTCTTAATCAGAAACATTTTTCACGACACCTTCCCAGATGGATCACACACCTTCCTCAACTTCATTTCTGATTTTCCCCAACAGTATTTTTAACCCTCTACATGCCATACCAAACACAGCTGTTGATCCTGTTTTTCTTAGCTGCAATTTTTAGCATATGCCTTTTTCTTATATTCTCCCTTTCCCCTGCCTCTATGCTGCATGACTTTGACCTCTTTCGTCCTTTCCACTGTCTCATTTCCATGCCTCATAGTAGTCTCCATACACCATTTGTCTCTCTTAGCCAGTCCTGATGAGTAGGATTTCTTTCCGAGATGTTTTGCAGTGTCTTTAGCATTTGAAAGATAAAATTCCATCTGAATTTCTTTCTCAATATCTTCAAGAAACATGTTTACTAACAAAGGTAAACTTCAGGAGAAGGGCTTTTAAAATTGTTTGTATACATATAGAAAACATATTTTCAAAATCCGTTAATGTGCAGACAGCTATGATTCTCTTGACTTTCCTTACACAGTTTATTAATTGTCCTAGATGTTTTGTCTACCCCTTCTTCAAAGAAATATCATTTCTATATTCTCTCCTTGTAATGTTCTAACATACCCTAAAAATAAATAAACAAACAAAATCTAGCAAGATAGGAGAGAGAAAATTGATCTTGTGTTGTAAACAAAAACCCTTTTAAAAGATGAGTCATCTCACTTAATTTTAGATAGCTACAGCACCGTAAATGTCTGCATCTGGACTCATTACTTTATAGCCCACATATACGTAAAAAATGCCAAGTTACTTTTGGTCATTTAGTTTTCTTCATTGATTGTAAAGAAAGTCTAAAGCAACTCAGAGACAGACATTTTTAAAATAAACGTCCACATTTGGTCAGATTGCTCCCAACAGAAGCAGACAGATGCTTAGAGGAATAAATTAGTATTGCTAGTTTGAAGCCAATGGCATTGTAATGACCTACGTCAGCTAAGGTCACGGTACACCTGAATACTATTAAATTCAAAAACTTCAAATATGACTGTTGGTAAAAGAGTGAATTTTAGCACTGTCTGAACCTTGCTTTGATTCCTCAGATCTCAACAGCTCCTCTGTCCTCCATTATAATGTACTTTTCTTTTTTGGAATAGTTTCATCAAATTCTGCCTCTCCAAACATACAGCACTTACGTCAGAAGGAATTTCCAACTCCTTTTAAGGTTTTATAATGCTGCTTTCTTACCTCCTTCCTTGGAACAGAGGCTGATTAGAGTATGAACTGTATCCATCAGTTCAAGCTGCTGTTTCTGCAGGACACTGTTGTTGCTTGTTGCCTTGTTTAATTGCTTCTCTAGTTCCTGGATTATGTAGCTTTGGCGAGTAACCAAGCTTTGCAGGTTCTCTTTTTCCTCTTTCAAAGTGTCTAGCTCCTCTTTATGCCTTTCTTCCATTTCTAGTATTTTGTGCTCAAGTAAACTAAAACAAAGTAAAACAATTAGTGGATATTATTTCATGTCAACGTATTTACTGACACAGAAAACAGAGCTATTTTATTTTTCACCATAGAATTCAGTTCATAAATCATCCGGTCTGAAAATGTCAAAATGTTTATATGTACTACTTCAGTCAATCGATGTACTCCATCAAGTAGCCAAACGTAACTAATCTCTAAGGCTCTATTTTGTGACAGTTGCATGCTGTACTGCTTAAACTGCATGGCAGTGCATCTCTAATTGTGACACTCACCCAAGTGCATGAGCATATGGCTAGCAATGCACCTGCACAAAACAAGTTTATGCAGACAAGCCTAAGGTAGGTAAAGGAGAAGAGCAGGGCACTGAAGAGAACATCATTGGTAGTATGGATGGGTCCATACGATAAGAGACAAAAATCAGAACGTTAAATGAAAGAAGAGTTTGCGAAGGGCCTTCCAACTGAAGGAAAAAGGTAAGCATTAGGAACCATGTAATATCATCAAGGGACCTAGAACCCACAATAACAGTACCATTTTATTTGTGGGAAAATAACTGCACACCAGGTGAACGGTACCTGCTTTTGTACCAAGGATAGTACCGTTTCCCCAAAAGGTGAACCAGAAGTCTGCATTTTTAAGGTAGCATCTATTGCTTTCCTGGAATCTATATAGGTTTTCTCTCCTCCCTTTTCTAGTTCCACAAAAGCCCCTCAGACAAAAAGTTCTTGAACAGCATAGACCTGCTTTCACCAACTGTTATGAATAACTTTACACATACATGCAAACACTTTTTCCTGATTAATATGCTTTTCCTAGCATCATCTCTGCCCTGTGTCGGAAGCATACAATTTACAAAGATCAAAGGCATGTTAGATTATATCTAGATTAGAGGAGTTGTAGACACAAAGGACAACCAATATCTGTCACCACTGAATAAGAAGTTTTTTCAGGCCAGTGCTTTGATGCTGTGGTGGGAGTTTAGCAAAAAGATTTTGTTGTTATTAGATAAAGAAATGAATTAATCCCCTCTGCTACCTTCTGTTCAGTAATTGCACTGTCTACACCAGAAGAGGTGCTTGTCATGCCCATAAACTAACCGGTGGTTACAGACTTGCCAAGAAACCTCTTCTGTCCAAGTCAGTGTTAGATTTTATTTATTTTGACTCTCCCACCACCTTTGTTTTTACTTCTGGATAATAGATCAGTGGCAAAATGCCTGCATAATTTCAGGTCATTTAACCTAACTGAAGAATGTAATAAAATCCATATGGAGTTGTTTCTACTAGATATCAAGGAGACTTAATATGAGCTGTTACAAATGATAACAATGCAAAGATTAAATTCAGGTCCTGGATTTGCTACACAAGCTATAGTAATATACAACTTTTTTTTTTTTTTAGTAGGTAGACCAAACAGCAAATCACTTTTTCTGAAACATTATAAATATGGGAGTTACAGAGACATAGAAGAAAATATACTCTGCAAGATCAACATATCTAATTCTGTGAAAACCAAGAGAATCTAGATAAGGAGGAAAGAAAAAAAGAGAAATGGTGGGAAGGCAAAGCACTTTCTCTTGGGGTTAGTTTCCCTCCCAAACGAAAGGCGGAACATGATATCTTATTCTAAAAGACTCATTAAGTAGTAACAAAGGTATAACAAGTTTCAGTTGACTCGAAACTGATGATAGAAAATTTGAGTTTGAAACAAAATAGAGATTTCATAACTGAGGATAATAAACTAATTAATGCACCTTATCAGACCTGTAGTTGATTTCTTCATCCCTTGAACTCTTTCAATAAACATGATACATTTATGGCCTAGATCCTTGGACTGATTGATTATTTATTTTATTTATTTATTATTATAATCATTATGTGAATGTCTTTGAGCCGCATTATGCAGGAGGTTAGACCAATTAATGTTGACAGGTTGAAAAACATTCTGATGAAGTTATTTTCAGTCATAAAACATTATTCAATAAAATCCAAATGGCCTACGGGAATTTTATCTGTTCTGTCAATTTTTTCATGGAAATTATAGAAATGCTTACTTTGACTCTAGGTTTTAACTTTTCTGAGTTAACTTTTCAATAAGTTATATTAATGCGCTTTGGAAAGGAACAAGGCAGAAGATGTTGGCTGCTAGATCTGGTCACATCTCAGTTCGGATCAGAAATTTTGCATATTGTCAATGTAAGAGAAGGTGCCATTCTTGAAGCCAGAGTAGTGCTTTACTGTGAAATGGTAAGTAAAAACTAAAGAAGTTTCCTATATCTTCATCTACATCACAGTGCAGTACAGAATGCTGCTCTAATTTTACAGCATCCTCTCTACATGTCCACATCTGGATGATTTTATTTAGAGAAGGGGCCTTGGACAGCCCCAATACATACATTGCATTGTTTGTTTCCCACTATACTCTTAAGACCGCAGTAAAAGAATCCATGGTGATGACAGTCTTATTTGTAGTAACACTGGCCATGTCCAGCAAGAAGGAAGAAGCTGACAATGTTTAGAGCTTCCCTGTTTGGCTTCTACAGAGACAGACAGCAAGCAGATGTTTTATGGCTTTAGCCATAATACATCCTAATATTTATGAGTGTTGTGTTAACAACACATGGGGGAAAGATGGGGGTATAACAACACCTGGTTACTTTACAGTTTTCTATGTAGATTAAAAGTCCTGTTATTATAAGCCGCAAAACTAAGCTGTTTTAAGGAATGGATATGCATTTCTGCAATGATCTTTCTGAAATGATCTTTCTCCAAATATACAACCCACAAATCTACGACAGATAAGAATAAGTCCTGAGGACAGGACCACTCCTTGTATTCCTGAAAGAAATCCGTCACAACTGCATTTCATTTTCTTTCACTAAGAATCAATAAGAAACCTTTGCTCAGAGCTGAAACCAAACAAAAGTGAAAACTTCTTCACATATGGTAGCGACTTCTGCACTGGCTTGTTCCCGAAGGGTGATACCCTTAAAGAGCATTAGAGAAGCCACTCATATGACCTTTGAGTCCAATGTGGCCAGGATTTTCATATGTATTGTGCTTATAGTTCATTAAGACAAAGGAAAAAAACTGTTCTCTTTCTTCTCCTCACATCAAACAATTTCTAAGAACCAAGTACCAAGAAACAATTTTGCAGAATGCTTGGTAAAGGTATTTTATCAAATCTTTACAGAGGCACTATCAAGATAGACTTAAAATGAAAATATTTCTACTAGCTTTCATAAATTACCATTGCCAAAATAAGAAGTTATACAAAATAAAAAATGGCTGTCTCCATATTAATTAATCAAGTAATCTATGACTGTTGAGTGAAATTGTCATACAATACAGCTTTATAACAATTTTCAGCAAAAAGGCGTGGTCATAATGTAATAACTGGCTACTTTTGTATTGTAAGTTTACTGTATGATTTTCCCACACATTTGAAAATATTGCTGATCTAGACAGATGGAACAGTCAAGGGAATAACAATTCTCATAATAAAAATAAATCACCATTCACTATAAGCAGCATACATATAAACACACGCGTGTGTGTGTGTGTGTGTGTATGTATATATATATATATATATATATATATATATATATATATATATAAAACTGCAGCCTTCAGTTTGGAGGATTATCAGGCATTCTGAGAGCAGAATGACGGAATAAATGTTATTGTTAACATGCATAAATATTGGTATTATCCATTTGGTAATAATCCTTTGGAGTTCTTGTTTAGAAGACATTCACATAAAACGAACAAACAATCAAACCTTCTTTTTCCTAAACAGTAACCACATCTGCCTGTCTAGCCTACTGACCTTGGTGTGGCCAGGAACTTATTTTCAACCAGACAAATGATGCGTTAGGTTTGTGAAGATGTAAGCCCGAGGGACACCTCAGTGAGAGGCACAAAAAAGCCCTCTGATAACGCGGGAGAGGGGAGAAGGCCAGTACAGAAGTCACAGAGCAACTTCCAGGGAAAGCTGCTGTCATTTTGAAAGGTGATGAAGTAGAACATGTAGAAAGCGCTTTTGTAGCTCTCTGGGGAGGAAGGAAAGTTTGACTTGGACAGTCTCCCCTAAAAGGTACCTAGTTTATTCCCTAATCCGTTCCAGACAGTGGAAGTTTTAGATTTTTTTTTAAACTTTGCTTCCAGAGGCCTCAGTTTAGACTGTTGAGAACAGGATATAGACCAGATCTTAGAGATGGACTTCTTTCACATTAAGAATAATCTTTAAAAAAATCTAGACTTATTAAAAATACAGATTAAATCGATTACTTTGTTGAGATATTCAATAAATAAAGATAAGTAATGTCACACAAGGAAAAAAGTCTTTGGCCATATAGATGTGGTTTTTTATATTATGTATGTATGGGAAGACAAACAGGTAGAGGATTTAAAGGCTTACTTTTGAGTGCAAAGCTGGTATTTTCTCATTGAGACAGCTGCTTTGTAGTTGCTTCTGCAAGAGTGAAACTTTCTCTGTATTGTTAGGTGCTGACTACTCAAACTTAAGTAGGTGGTCTGAACGGTTTAAGGAGGTGTCCTCATATTTCTTAAGGCCAGTAAAGTTCTTAGTCTTAGTTTTCCCATCACTTAACCTCAGTAAGCCTGTTTTTTATACCAGTGACAAGAGTAGTCATAGAAATCAGAAAGATGAAGTGAAAAATCTGGATTTATCTTTTTGCTATATGCAAAATTTGCATATAAAAACTGCCTTCAGATATGCTGTGTTTGCTCACTTTTCACACAGTCAGCAGAAAGTCAAAAGTTGCCCTGAGTCATCTCCTTCGTATGATATAGCAGTTTTGTAGTGACCATATTAGCCCAGTTTGATTTTTATTTTCTGCAAACTCAGGTTGAACGAGAAGTTTAAATTTCACTTCCAATATTTATTGTTGGGACATCCAGAATTCCATGACATTTATCCTCATTTTTTTGATGGAAAAAAAGTTCCTTTCACACTTGCATATTGAAAGAAATGGCACACAATAAGTTAAATGCGGCTGTTACACTCTGAAAAAGGTTCAGAAAGACACTTAAGCAGGGAAATATTTCAATAATAAATTAAAATAGTTTATAAAAAGCTCTTGTGGGAGAAAAAAAAAGCCAATAGAGAAAGCCACCATTTACAATACAGTGGGTGGGAACCCACAAGCCTAAATTATTTATGGCATGAGAGCACTCAGTAGAAACAAGATTCTGGGGCAAATGTGACTCTACTTACATGTCATGGAATATCTTTCACTTCAGTGGGATAAAAAGAAAAAATTTGGCCACTCTTCCCAGCAGAGGCAGGAAATAAAGAGCTTAAGGCCAAGAATAGATATATTTCTAGTCTAAAGAGCATGCATTAGTCCCCTGTTGATATGCAGTGTTCGTTTTCTTTAAGGATAATATACAAGTTACTGTACTACATCAACAATGAGTTATTATTACTATTATATTTTGCATTTCTTTCATCCAAAAACTAGTTCTCTGAAAATGATTGAGATCATGATCATTGTTTTGCATAGAGGAAATTTAAGCCCAGAAATAGAAGGGATCTGGACACAGCACACACTCAATTTTGATTACTTTTTGGATTATAATGGTAATCTCCATTTACACTGTGGTAGACACCTACTGCAAAAGAAAAGCTCTCTTCAGAAGAAGTTTGCAGTCCATGGAGGCAACATAGATAGAAGGAGTTTTCCTTGTTTATTGAACGGAAAATGATATACAGAGTGATGAAGATCTTTTAGCTGAACGTAGCCTAATCAGTAGTCTATAAGTGCCGTTTAAAGTTAAGTAATCTAAAAACATTTGCTTATTCAGAATCCTAATATCTTCTGAGATCATAAAGACCTGCCCTGTAGTGAACTTAACATATGAATAACTGATTTCAGGATCAGGACCTAAAAGGCCAGGATTACGCACTTATTTGTCAGAAGTGGATCATGCTACAGGAATTGACGGTTCATGTTTTAGTGTTACCATAACACTACCCTCTCTCTAGCTTTCTAACTCCCAAGGACAGTCAGTAATCAAACGTGAAAAGTATATGCTGGGTTTTTGCTTCATTACAAAATGAAAATCCTTGTAGCTTTTTTGTTTATCCACATTTAGCTATGCTTCTGAGAAAAACAATATGGTATGAAATGTTACTTTTTAACATACTCCTCCTTTTTTCCTAAAGACCAACCCAGACCGTTTTGTCATGTCACAGACCATTTCATCACAATGTCAGTTAAGTCAAAGGTCAGTCTAAGTCAGATTTACTGACATGCAGGCTCTACACCCTGACACATTACTAAGATAAATAAATAAATAAAGATTATTAAGTATACAAGGCATCACATAAATGACTCAGTCTCTTGAACAGCGTCAATAAATTTTTGTGGGTAATCAGATTGCAGCAGATAAAAATGCAAGCATTTACTTAATCGAAAGAAAAATTAGTATTTAGGTTAATCCTAAATTGAAATAAGTATGTAAAACATGCCGAATTAACAGCCTCCTGGACATGTGTACTCTATCCAACAACTGCAGGGATAGCCTACACATGCAGTTTAGATGAATTGCTTAACTTCTGCATAGCTGAAGTCAGTGTTAATCCCACATTAATCTATCCATATTTCAAATCGGTCGAGGGAAATCTGTGGCAATCAAGAGTTCTTAGTCTCATCCAGCTTCTCCAGAACAGCATTTAGTGGAACTACTGTTTGTAAACACTTGCTAGATTAAATAAACTGTCAGTTCTCATAACCAGTAGCACTAATGGTAAATTATTTGACCAGCTTTGCAGTTGATTAAAAATTAACAAATACATTTCTTTGGAAAGAAATTTACTGACATATTATCTAGTTTTTTGGCCTAATTTTCCCAGTAGATTCTTGCCTATTGTCTTGTTAATCCACTTATATATAATCCAGGCCAAAAATTTGCTGACTCAATTGCTGTTTCTTGTGCAGCAGCAGGTTCGTAGTACACTTTTCAGCAACCCATTGGATGTCAGTTTAAAGAACATACTAAACTCTAAACAGAACACTTCAGTAACTACCTCGCTTTTTAAATTGCACATCCTATTCCGAAAGTGAAATATAGCAAATACAGGAAGTAGAAACCTTAGTTCTAGTCAGGCTTATCTCAAAAGTACTCTTTCTAGGAGAAAGGAGCCAAAGTGAAGGTAGGGAGGTAAGGTGCTCTTTGTCCTCCCTGCTTAAAATGGGCTTTTAGAGGTATGAGATTTAGCACTCTAGAAGGGCAACCAAGAAGGAAGAAGACTTTATCCCACTCTCTGAGATACTGGGTTCCTAAGTCCAGAAGGTGTTTTCAGGTACTGAGCATCACAGAAGCGCCCCTGTCACGGATAGGCTCTCAAACTCACACACAAGACAGGCTCAGACACTCGGTTCACTGTGGCACTGCTTGTTTGGCTGCCTAAAGTGTCCTGTCACTCAGTGCATCGGCTGCTGCAAACCTTGATTTAGGAGCTAAACTCTGCCCCAGTCCCTGTATGTGATAACCGCATGAATGCTGATCCAGGGCATTCATAGGATCGCTAAGGTGCAGTAGCACAGAATGGGACAATGCTGAAACTTGACTCTCACTTCATTACTTGATAAGTTATTTGCTGTTAAATAAGATTTTTTATTCTTCAAATTCAGCATCAAAACCAAATGTACATTATTCTCTTATTCTTTAGATAAATCCTTCTACATGTTAGATCTTCATATTCATTAACGTTAGAAAGATGAACTTCAAAACATTTTCCAATTCTTATATATTTTAAGTTAGCTGATAATCTCTTAATTTGTTATTAATATTTGTCTACTTGAAAATGCTCATACAAGTTATCTTTATGCTTGTCAGTAGCAGAAGCTGGGGAAATGCGACTAAGCTGTCATGAAGCAGATTGATATGTGAACTTACATTGCAAATGAGAAGCGGTTAAAAGAAAAAATCAACTTGCATTTATCACATCGTAGCTAACATAGTGTAAATTCACACCCTAGCTCTTTTACCGGATAGGCAGATATTACCTAGACTTTCCATGTACTATATTTGATTCCTCCGTTTCACTAGTAGACTAAAATAATTTATGCAGAAACACTGTGAGGTGAACAGAAAAAGAGTTTTAAGAGACCACTACCTACTCTTACCTGTTTTTCTCATGAATCTTGAGGATTTCGTGTGTCTGTTGTAGCAACTGTTTTTCTAGCTTGTATGTGGATAGTGAATTTTCCAATAGCTGAATTTCAAGTCTGGATGTTTGATTTAGAACCTTAAGGATAAATTAAAAAAAAAAAAACAATTTTTACAGTATCCTGGTAGTGCTGTTACAGCAACATAAAAATAATGCATCCATTTCACTATGTTCTGATGATTCATTAAAAAAAAAAAAAAGTCCTAATTTCTAAATACTTTTCTAACCTCAGCTGCTCTCCTGTTGCAAATGAACTCAGTCAAGCTGCATTGATATGTACCAGCTGATATTCTGGCACCCTATTTGCTTCAGAATAATATTAGGCCACTAGAAGAAAGAAAGGTGATTGCTAAATAAGTTTTATTGCAATGGGAAGAACAAAGGGCATGCCTCAAACATACGTTCCTACAGAACATACTTAACTGAGAAGAGTGCTAGAGTACTTGCATGGAAGCCAAAGTGTTGCATCCACTATTTTGTAAATAGAGCTTCTACTATAGCTTTCCCAGAGATTCTTCTTTTGCAGAGTTGGCAGAAGCCTGGGGTCTGCTTATGTTATCACTATTGCACTCTCACACAGATTTTTAAGACGATAAAGGCTGTAATCCTTAACGTTGCTGTATGCCGTTATCTTTGCCGTCAGTTGTGCTCTGTATCAATAGCACAAGTCCCTAAGTACAATGAACCAAAATAAGCCTTCCAACTAGATGAAAAACTACAGATTCTAATAGAAGTAGTTCATAAGTGAAAATAATAGTCAATAATGAAAACAATTATGTTAATTAATGATAATTTATTTTGTTGGTATAGCATCTTTTATTACATAGGATCCTGAGGAGTGTGTATAAATAGTTTTTATAGATACTGCTGCACACAAAAGCTGAGATGCAATCACTTCTGGAACTGAGCATGATGTTTCTTTAACAGAACTTGTGAGCTCCTCTTGACAATTATCACTATCATGATAGGATTATATGGTAATATTTTCTTATACATGGCTAATAGTACAGGAGAAAGCAAAATCTATGGCACTCAATCTATGTAACGTCTTTTTTTTTCTTTTTGAAGTTCTTGACATTCATTCAGTGATCTGAGCTGTTCTTTCTCAAGCATACACGGGTCAGAAAAGTTGGAAGTGAACAGTATGTAGCTGTTCTGTTGTTGGAGATGGATACATTTGGAAGAATTGAGAGGCATCAGTAGAATTTCAGAGAGATCTGGGAGAAACTGATGGAGAAATTGATACATGGTTTGCATGAGGTAAGGAGACAGGAAAGCACCAATAATTTTCCAAAGGATGTAGCTATGAAGCAGCCTACAAAAATATCAATAGAGTTTCAAATGGAGAAGAAAAATCTAAAGTGAATCAGTGGGGTTTTGGATGGATAAGGTCTTAGGAGGAGTCAGTGAGATTTTAAGGAGCTGTAGGTTCTATATACGCTGCACTTTTGTCTCCACCTTGCTCTGGTGTGACTCCTCACTGGTATTCCTACTCCTTACTACAGGTATGAGAGCCTGGCCTACTCTTTTCCTCCTTGCATCCCACAGACCTGCATCTCTGCCGTGCAACTAACTTCCTCCATCATCATCAAAAGCAGCCTCTCTTCAGTTTATCGAGCCACCTGCACCTCTGTTTTCTGATTACTAAAAGAGCCAGGAACTACAGGGACTTTCTGCTGAGAGAGGGAAGTCGGGAAATGCTGCCACTGAGCTGGATGGGCTGTTGCAATGAGCTGGAAATCAGAGCAAGGACGGCAGCAGAGAAGAGCTCCCACTTGAGCATCCTTTAAATTCTTCAACAATAGCTATAGAAGGAGGGAACTATCCATTCCCTTGCACAGTTGCCAGCATTGCCTCTATCTTGAACTCATTTCTCAGTGGAAAAAGTGAGACAGAGGTAATGCACATTTTGCCCCTTACTTAATTATGTTAGGGAACAATGAATGATTACATGATACTTTGACATAGGTAGGTCTTTTGAGGTATAAAGGAAAGTTTCTATACCTTCTTTTTCCTTGCTAAGCAGATGATACTATGCTCCAAAGGTCTTCAACTCTTATGTCTGCATTTAAATATTCTGTGGACACTAGGTTAAAAGATATTTCCCAACATTTTCATAAATCAGTATGTCATCTTTCAGAAGCTATGGTCAATTGAGATCACAACTTTTACCAGTGAATGGTAGTCTATTAATCAAAATGTAGAAAATCAAAGGTGCAGGGTATTTGTGTACGATAGTATAGCAACAGCTTTTGTCTGACCTTTCTAGACAGACTTAATTAGAGCATCTCTCTTTCATAATTGCTCTTGTTCCTTAATGTAATGTAATGCAAGTATATAATAATTTGGTAACAATATTGTAAGGCTGAATGAAGATGTTAGAGCAGACAATACAATCTCTCAAGAAGTACATAGTCTACTAGAATAGATCAAATAAATGAAATACATGATTTTATTTTAAATGAACAATGTAGCATCTGGTATGTATACCACATGCTACAAAGATCAAGAGGAAGTCAGCAGTAATAAGTAAAACAAGTTTACATTGTAAACTGATAAAAGAAGTCGAAAGGCAAAAAGCTATACATATCTCTGTGCAATAAAGAATAAGTCCAGTATGAAATTGTACTTAGTGTTATGAGAGTGATACCCTTATCTTCTGAATGATATCAATGATTTCCATGGTAGGGATTGTATGGAGATGGTTCTTTAATTTCATGCGATGTTATACAATTTTGCAATAATAGCAAAAATGCAGTGTTTTATTAAGAACCTGGTGTCTGTCCTGCTCTTTTCGCAGCATAAAGCTGCAGAGGTACACTACTTTTCAAATAGCTGGAAACTTTCTCCAGAAGATAAATAAGCCTTCTTATAATAATAATGAGGCAAACAATGATGTAGATCAAAGGCTCTATTTTATGCTGAAACTCTTTAGCTTGACATTTGTATCATTCATAGTTGGTAGCTGGGATGTTTGTTTGAAATTAAATTCTGGTTTAGTTTCCCAGTCAGTCCAGCCTGCCTTACACACTCAGAGCTAAATCACAGAATCACAGAATCGTTTAGGTTGGAAGGGACCTCTGGAGATCATCTAGTCCAACCTCCCTGCTCAAGCAGGGTCACCTAGAGCATATTGCCCAGGATCACATCCAGACGGGTTTTGAATATCTCCAGCGAAGGAGACTCCACTACCTCTCTGGGCAACCTGGTCCAATGCTCTGTCACCCTCACAGTGAAGAAGTTTTTTCTCAGGTTCAGATGGAACTTGCTGTGGTTCAGTTTCTGCCCATTGCCTCTTGTCCTGTTGCTGGGCACCACGGAGAAGAGGCTGGCCTCATCCTCTTGACACCCCCCCACTTCAGATACTTGTACACGTTGATGAGATCCCCTCTCAGTCTTCTCTTCTCCAGGCTGAACAGGCCCAGCTCTTGCAGTCTTTCTTCATAGGAGAGGTGCTCCAGCTCCAGCCCTCTAATCATCTTGGTAGCCCTCCGCTGGACTCTCTCCAGGAGTGCCATGTCTCTCTTGTACTGGGGAGCCCAGAACTGGACACAGTACTCCAGGTGAGGCCTCACCAGGGCTGAGTAGAGGGGCAGGATCACTTCCCTCGTCCTGCTGGCAACACTCTGCCTCATGCAGCCCAGGAGACCATTGGCCTTCTTGGCCACAAGGGCACACTGCTGCCTCATGTTTAACTTGTTGTCCACCAGCACTCCCAGGTCCTTCTCGGCAGAGCTGCTTCCCAGCAGGTCAGCCCCCAGCCTGTACTGGTGCATGGGATTATTCCTGCCTAGGTGCAGGACCTTGCACTTGCCTTTGTTGAACTTCAGGAGGTTCCTCTCCACCCACCTCTCCAGCCTGTCCAGGTCCCTCTGAAGGGCAGAACAGTCTTCTGGTGTGTCAGCCTCTCCTCCCAGTTTCGTATCATCAGCAAACTTGCTGAGGGTGCACTCTGTCCCTTCCTCCAGGTCATTCATGAATATATTGAACAAGACTGGACCCAGGACTGACCCCTGGGGGACACCACTAGCCACAGGCCTCCAACTAGACTCTGCGCCATTCACCACAACCCTCTGAGCTCGGCCATCCAGCCAGTTCTCAAGCCACCTCACCGTCCACTCATCTAGCCCACACTTCCTGAGCTTACCTAGGAGGATGTGATGGGAGACAGTGTCCAAAGCCTTGCTGAAGTCCAGGGAGACAACATCCACTGCGCTGCCCTCATCTACCCAGCCAGTCATTCCATCATAGAAGGCTATCAGATGGGTCAAGCATGATTTCCCTCTGGTGAATCCATGCTGACTACTCCTGATCACCTTCTTGTCCTCCACATGCTTAGTGAGGACCTCCTGGAAGAGCTGTTCCATCAGCTTTCCCGGGATGGAGGTGAGGCTGACAGGCCTGTAGTTTCCTGGCTCCTCCTTCTTGCCCTTTTGGAAGACTGGCGTGACATTGGCTTTCTTCCAGTCCTCAGGCACCTCTCCTGATCTCCAGGACCTTTCCAAGAGGATGGAGAGTGGCCTAGCAATAACATCCGCCAGCTCCCTCAGCCCTCGTGGGTGCATCCCATCGGGGCCCATGGATTTGTGGATGTCAAGTTTGGACAAAAGATCTCTAACCTGATCCTCCTCAACCAAGGGAGAGTCTTCCTTTCTCCAGCCTTCCTCTCTTGTCCCCAGGGTCTGGAATTCCTCAGGACTGGCCTTAGCAGTGAAGACTGAAACAAAGGCAGCATTCAATAACTCTGCCTTCTCTGTATCCTTTGTCACCAGGGCACCCGCCCCATTCAGCAGCGGGCCCACGTTTTCCCTAGTCTTCCTTTTGCTATTGATGTATTTGAAGAAGCCCTTCTTGTTGTCCTTGACATCCCTTGCCAGATTTAATTCCAACTGGGCCTTAGCCTTCCTTGTCGCATCCCTGCACGCTCTGACAACGTGCCTGTATTCCTCCCAAGTGGCCTGTCCCCTTTTCCACGTTCTGTACACTTCCTTCTTCTGCTGGAGTTTTGCCAGGAGCTCATCCATCCAGGTCTCCTGCCCACTTTGCTGGACTTCTTCCTCAGAGGGATGCACCCATCTTGATCCTGCAGGAAGTGATGCTTGAATATGAACCAGCTTTCTTGGACCCCTCTTCCTTCTAGGGCCCTACCCCAGGAGATTCCCCTAAGTAGGTCCCTGAAGAGGCCAAAGTCAGCTCTCCTGAAGTCCAGCGTTGCAATCCTACTCGTTGCCCTGCTCCCTCCTTGTAGGATCCTGAACTCCACCATCTCATGGTCACTGCAGCCAAGGCTGCCCCCAACCTTCACCTCTCCAACTAGACCTTCTTTGTTCGTTAGTACAAGGTCTAGCATTGCACCTCTCCTCGTTGGCGTCTCCACCACCTGAGTCAAGAAATTATCATCAGTGCTCTGCAGGAACCTCTTTGACTGTTTGTGCCTAGCTGTGCTGTCTTGCCAACAGATGTCAGGGTGGTTGAAGTCTCCCATGAGAACCAGGGCCTGTGATCATGAGGCTACTTCCAGCTGTCTGTAGAATGCCTCATCGATGACTTCCTCCTGGTCAGGTGGCCTGTAGTAGACCCCCACAACAGTGTCACCCATGTTACCCTGCCCTTTAATCCTTACCCATAGGCTCTCAACTTGCTCTTCACCCACCCCGAGGCAGAGCTCCATACGTTCTAGTTGCTCCCTCACATAAAGAGCAACTCCACCACCTCACCTTCCTGGCCTGTCTTTCCTAAAAAGCATGCCAGTCATGTGAACTATCCCACCATGTCTCTGTCACTGCAATGAGATCGTGGCCCTGTGACCGCACACAGATCTCTAACTCTTCCTGTTTATTCCCCATGCTGCGTGCATTGGTGTACAGGCATTTCAGAGAGCCAGTCAAGCACGCAGGCTTCCCAGGAGAGGTGCAAGAGGATCCTCCATAGCCATGTCCCATGCTGTCTCCCCTGGTTGTATGCACCCGCTGGAGGCATCCTGACTTGAGCGGTGTTTTACTGACTCCCCTGCCACTATACCACTCCCCTTCCCCCATCTTGCCTAATTTAAAGCCCTCCGTACCAGGCTGATACACCAACCAAATGAAATGAAAAGAAAAACACATAGCAAGGGTCAATCATCACTGCTGTTGCTACCTATAAACAGAAAATCTGTATGTTTCTTGGAGCCTGGTGCTGAAATGCCCTGTATTAGAAAAGAAAGAGGATGGGGAAAGTTCTCTGCAATTAAAATATGTGAGCACATCCCTCTGGGAGCTTACCTGGGTTTCAACATCGGTGAGTTTTCTTGTCTGTTCTGCTGTCTGGCTGAGGAGGCTGGTTCCTATCTCGAGCATGGTGGCCGTGTGGTTCTGCACAGCGTTCTGCTGCAGCTGGGCCATCTCTGATTTCATGTTTTCCACAATGTAGTTCTCAAGCTGTAAAAGAAAAAAAGGTTTTAACCTTGGCGTTTTAGGGTAAAGCTTAGGCATTCTCATGACATAAGGATGCACATCTGGGAATCTTGCCAGAAGAGGATATTTCAACTCCTCTGGGGGATCCCATGTCTCAGCAGACCTTGTGAAAGTTGGGGAAAGGACTTGACTATCCAGGTGGCCCCTTTCCATCACCAAGTCTAGATGTTTTCCCAGGTATCACAGCCAGATGGCATGAGCTGGAGTGGGCCCTATCTGACCTGATATATGTCAAGGATTCGGTGAATATCTGAAGGTAAGGATATGTGGGTAGCTCGAAAATGGCCCCCAAAAAGGAACAGAGTTCACCACAGGGAAACTTCAGGTTCTACATAAATGTATGAACTTACATATGAGTCCTTCGTGGAAGAGATTCTACCATTTCCTACCTCAGCTGGGTCTCTCAGTAGAATGACTTTTTATTGGGTTAGATCCTCACAAAGTATTTCACAGAATCAGCAATGATTGCAGCTTAGTCTAGCTGCACCCAAAAATTACAGAGGATTGGGAACACTGTCGTGGGAATAACAGAAGGAAATTACTGGTCAGAAACCAATAGAGAAAGTTGCTTTGCTACCTTACTTTTATTGTCTTGATATTGTTTGGCTTGCATTTACAGTTTGTTGAAAAGAATTTGAGTAAGAACCCTCTAAATAAACTGAGAACACCCGTTTCATCATTCATTTTTGTTTTCATCTGTTTTAATTAACACAGGCTAGGTCGTTCCCTTCCAGCTACCTGGACCCTGGCTCTGCCACAAGAGGCAGTGAAACCAGCACTAGTCTAGAATATGACGATATTGTTTCTCACTTATGTGAGCACTGTCATATGAGCACTGTTTCTTGCTTATATGAGCCTCTTGCTTGATGTGCTTTGTAAAATATTTATACAAAGAAAGGCAGCCCAGAACAGGGACTTCCACTGAAACCAACTGGAGCCAAGCCAATTTACACCCAGTGACGATTTGGTCCTCAGTTTTATTTTGTGGCTCATCATATCTTTTACGGGTAGCTGATTCCAGACTTAAGTAACCCCTATTTTACCTAGTGATTCATTTTTAATCAGGTTGGGCCAGCTTCTGCAGCAGTAGCCATGTTTCGTTGTGAAAGGTGAGTTGAACAACTGAAGAAGAACCAGATGGAGTTGATTTAAAGACTGAAGAAAGAAGTAAAAATCAAATATACTATGTGTGATTAATAAGAAAGGCTGCTTTCATCTTATCTATAAACATTCCTGTGCAGATGGGTAACTACTATAGATCATCTAATGAGCCACATCGGCTGAGCTCAGAAAAGATTTGTTACAAATTTGATCATTTATATGCACCTCTGACTAGTTTTTAAAATATTTTTGCAGAACAAAAAGCATTGCCACAATGTTAGATATTTTCTGAATAAGATGGGATGGGGGCAGGGTGAAGGAAGTTGTTTTGTTTTGTTTTGTTTTCCTACTCTTTGGAAATACACTGAATATCCATCCTGACTGAAAATAAGCGGATATCCTACAATTTCAGACCACAAAAATGTTTATCTGAATTGCCAGGTTACCACTCTGGGCTGAATACCTCTAGAGTGGCAAAGACAGTGGTAAAAGAAAGATTAACGTTGAATACTCTGAAAAGTATTAAAATGAGGGTGGTTAACAACTTAAAAAAAGTTTGTGGATAGCAAGATCATGTCTGCATTGAATGTTTCCATTTCCCATATCTTTGCTTAGTTGAAGTTTATTATTGTGAAGTAAATGTTATAAATATTAAGCTAGTTCAAGAAACATTTTACAGGTCCATCACGTTTCTACATCACGCTTTTAGGTTCGGAAGTATTTTGCCTGTATACCTTTTTTCACATCAAACGGTGTATTTTTAGCCACCCTTTGTTCCTTGCTGGCTTGCTAACCAGTACATTTATACCCACAATATCTCTTGGTGGCACATAATCCCTATGAGACAGCTCCAGGAACTGGATTGTTGCTCTTCTCCATACTCTGGTCCAGAGTTTGGGACATCTAAACAAGGAGTTCAAATTCCTCCCTCAGCATTCACCTGCACGTGAAAGGCAGGGCTTTCTGAAATTGCCTGGCTTACTGTATGTGGGCCACGTGGGGCATGTGTGCTGCCTATCTCTGGGCAAACCCATGCAGAAGTGTGGGGGCTATACTCATTAGAAATGAGAGTAGTCTGAAAAGAGTAATTACAGTAGAGAGTTTTGAGCTCTCTGTAAGAAGCTTCTATAATATTATAAATTATAAAACTTTAAAAATCATAGCTCAGGTTAAAAAAAGATCAACAGATTGGCTAAAATCATGATATCAAGAATAATAATTTAAGAAATTTTATTTAGGCCTTGAACCTTTAGAGTTCACTGGGATTATCTTTTAAGCTCTTCTCCACACTGTAGGGGCTGAAATTTTTGATCTTTATACAAAGAAATACAAATTTTCAGCAAATTAATTGTATAGACAGTGAAAAGAGTTATTCTAACACATCAGTGAATAGAAACATGACTAGAAATATAAATATCTAAAGACAAAAATACGTTTATATTTCTGACTAAATGGTTTACCTTTTTTTGCATTCGGATGGCACTTGAAAGGTCTAACAGCCTCTGTGTGGAGCTACAGCAGGTTTTGGCTCACAGGAGCACAAACAGAGATTAAGGCATATTGGATAATTTGTACTCTTACATATCACAGTCTAGCATGCTCCCCATGATATGCAGTCTTGGGTCATTGCCCTCAGTTACTCACCCCTGAAACAGCCTGTGGTTGAATCCGAGACTGACTCATTGCAACAACAGAGCTGATTTTCCTGTTTAAGAATTACTCATTAAATGCTTTTGTAAATATTTGATGTTCAGTGCACTGCAACAATAGCTTTTGTGAGCGCTTCTCAGGAGTATCAGGAGCTATTCACTCTGGCAAGGGAAGGTAGAACAGGACTGAAACAAAGTACGGGTTTTACTGCGTTAACTCTTCTTTCACGCATGCCTTATAGTTTGTCCAGTAGATTTACTGGTTGCAGTCCTGCCCCTGCTAAAATCAATGGCAAAATTCCCATTGACTTCAATAAGCTATGATTTCACCTATTATTTTTATTACAGGAAGCCAAATTTAGTAGGTTCATTATGGCTAAGCACTGAGTTGTATCCAAAGCCTCCCAGTATTTGGAGGCTTTGTATTGAGTTTACTGAGCCTTAGACTGGGCTTTCTTTATAATTAGATAAGAGGGATAGCATTTATTTAACAGGTTATAATAGGGCTGTTGCCTGGTGGCTTCAAAGAAGATAAATGACCCACAGAAACCCATTCGTAGAAGTAAATTTAAGAACAGTTATGGTATTAAGTCTTTTTAAGAACCACTTCAACCTATAACTAGCTTAAATTCAATTTGTCCAGAGATTCTGCTTTAAGCAGTAATAAACAGATAATGAATAAAGGAATACCATCTTTCCATGTGAATTTACTTTATGCATTTGGACTTTCAAATACTTACATTACTTTTTCTTTTTACTTAAGTTACTTCGTACTGCAAAAATGAAACAGAATTCTCTTGCACAGTCTTCACCCCCCACCCTTCCAACTATATGCCTTTCTACAGTGCATTG
Source organism: Struthio camelus (assembly GCF_040807025.1). Classification (NCBI taxonomy): domain Eukaryota; kingdom Metazoa; phylum Chordata; class Aves; order Struthioniformes; family Struthionidae; genus Struthio; species Struthio camelus. The sequence continues at coordinate 143,196,705 of NC_090943.1, read as the reverse complement.
GTGTCCCTGCTACAAATTCAGCAGCATCTGCTTTCAGTAAGATTCATTACATTGCACAGGAGTTTTCAGTAATGTAGGATTACCGGTGGGATACATAATAACATTATAAAAATCTCAGAAATAAAACTGTCAGAAGGTTCAGTGTTATTGTTTAATAAACATTCCAGAGAACTATGCATTAAAACTATCCAACTTATTCTGGACAATGTTTATTGAATAATCTTCATAGAAACCACCCAAATACTAATAGAACTATTAAAATGGAAACTGCAACTTAGGGGCTAAGTAAATGATAATAGTTTGTGGCAGATGGTATGCAAATAAAACAAGAGCTTTTTCTTTTACTTTGATCAAGTGCTGTTGGTCCCATGTAATTATATTGTAAGGACTGCTATGATATCCAGATGACGTGAGGCTCTCAAGGAGTGCCTTAGCACAAGAATGCAAGTTTAGGTAACATTAGATTGTTCTTTCCCTCCTACCACGAACCATATATTGCACAGCATTTAGATTAACAGGAGGACAATACACCAATCACGTTTATAAGTGCTGCTTTTTCTTGTTTCACTTGTATACCTGAAGATGTATTAGTAAAACTGTACGACAAAGACAATTATTTTCTTCTTTCTCAATTTTTCTGTCTAAGGGAAAGCCATACTTCCCCACACTGAGAAAGTACCTTGGGAGTCAGATTTAAAGGCAATATCTTAAACATTAAAAGCAATATAATATTACAGATATTGTATTTTAAAAATATACAAACAACCTTAGTGGGAATAAAGTGGAAGAAGTTGAAAATGCATAATAACATAGAATTTATTTGCCTTTTGCAGAAGCAGAAGGGGCTAGGCAGGAGTTTTTCATTGAGAAAAGTAATCTTATTTGTGTATAGAAAAGACCTATGCTATATTTATTTTAAAAAGAGTAGATTCCCCTACAAAACATTTGTCCATAAGAAAAGATTCAGAAAGCAATAGATTTACAAGGATGCAACCTTCTTATACTGTAGATAAAAGTGGTAGGGACCAGCCTAAATATAGAATTCATCCTCCCACTCTTTCTCACTGTATGTGCTCATTCACAAAATCAAGGAAACAAACACGGACGGTGCATAAAGGCAATGATTAATCCCCAGCATCTGGTTTAGAGCAGCCTTACCTGGCTCTAAGCATGGTATTAGAAAGTGCAAATCAGCCTGAAAAATACCTACAGATAGTCCTTCAAAAAGACAGCAAAGATGACTAGTCTTCCATATCTAACTTCACTGAACTTAGTAGAGGGGGATATTTTACCAAATGAAAGAAGTGATATGTCAGAGGGAGAACCTTCCTTTGATCCTAGTACAGCTCTCAGCTAACTGTGCCATCAGTAAAGGTAACAGAGGACGCACACTGATAATTACAGTGAATTTATCAAATCTACCTTTGCTGAACTAAAGTGAAAACTTTAATCAAATGGTATACAAAGTGGACGCATAGGAAGGCCTTTTGTCCTTTAGTATGTAGAATACAGAGGATTTACAAAGAAAAACTGCTTAGGACATTTACGTAAATATTTGTGGTTTTCAATTGTAAAATGAACCAGAAAAGTAAGCTAGCAACTCTAAATGTAGTTAAACAAACTGTTTGAGGATCATTGGTTATAGAAACTCTGTTTTGGGGTTTTTTTGTTGTTTTGGGGGTTTGAGGCTTTTTTTTTTTTTTTTTTGGTAATATAATATACCGAGACTTCAAGCCTTCAGGCAACAAAATAAACCTGCTCATTTCTGAGTTGCCCTTTAATGGCAGTAGATTATTTGCACAATACTTATGCAATTCATTACTCTGTACTTGTGTTTCTGCATTTTCATAGATTTCTGTAATACTGTGACTCGTAAATATGATTTCCTTCTTAGGTAACTTTTAGATCTTAACCCTAAATCATAATAATGCGGTTTTCCAAATTCTCTTCATGACAGAGAAACAAACAATAGCTTACAGATTGTGTATACCCTTCTACGCTACCTCCTGCTGAAATGAATATAGGCATTTCTGAACCGAAACACTCATAACATTACTTTTTCCAAACCAAATGTTTGAAACACTTCAAAGATACTTTGCCTTAGTGAAGACTTAATTCTTGGCATTTCACAGGCTTACTTTTTTGCTATATAAGAGAATTAATAGAGAGTTATATTTAAATTGCCCTCAGGCTAAATTAGGATTAATTTATAGCCTATGTAATATTTATATAAATAATCTGTGACAATATCCTCATATGTACAAAGGATCACACATACAGTCAACCACTATTTGCTTCTTTTAGCAAGTGATCAGTGAAACAAACACAGCTGCATTCTCAGCATGCAACGGTCAAACACTGATTCAGCCTCTGCCTGACTGATATGGAAATTTTTAATCCAGGTAGCTTCCAATATACTATTGACACTTGTCTTTGTGGGTGGTGGGACTTGTTTTTATAGCTAGCTTAAGTTAAGTAAAATTTTGTTATGAATGTAGAAGAACCCTCTAGCTAGTAGAAATTCAGGTTTTCCTCTTCAGATAAACAAAAAGGTGACCAGGCAGAAGAAAGAAAGCCAACTGCAGAGCATACGAATAGATGTAAAAAGCTACTCCAAAATATATTAAGTAAAATTCCTGCAGTATCCAGCATCAGTAAGGTGTCTGCAGGAATATTGTCTCCTGTTCTGGATGTTGCATTTCAAGAAATAAGTACGTTGTTTGGAGGGAATGTACAAAAGACAAAGAATGATCGTAACTCTAGAAAATCAAAATAATTAGGAAAGTTTAGCTTAATAAGAAGGCTAACTGGAAAATAGCTGGCTGCAAGGATATAAAACTGCAAAGCAAAAGACAATAATGCATTCTCCAGATCCATGAAGTTGCCGTAAGGGAAATTTGACATAGATATTAGGGAAAAAGTTTTCTAACAGTACAGTAATAAAATACTAATACCAATTTTGTGGGAAAATTGTGAAAACTGTGAAAACTCCATCACTGGGGGTTTTAAAAGAGGTAATTTTACTTTAGGTAAATATCAGACAGATTAGATGATATTTTATGGCTCTTTCGAGTTCTATTTTTTCATTCTTCTTCATTTTTTATTATTTTACTTCGGACCTAAGCTCACAGATTCAACATTTGGAATCAAAATCTCTGTAATAAAATCTCCAAGGGGTTGAGAAGAGTTTTGGAAAACTCACCTCCCAGTAAAACTTTCAGAAGGAACTCAATAAAAAAGACAAGTCTCATGAATTAAAAACACAGCAAATTTAAAATGAAATAAATAATACAATAACTTATCAAAGATAAATAAGATGGGCTGCGCTGCACTGACCACAACAGCCGTAGGAGGCTGAGAGTTACTGAGAGTGTTTCTGAACGCATTTGTTTTCCTCAATAGTGTTGTGGTCTACAGACCACAGAAGAACACAGAAGTGTTGCATGAACCAGCTCAGTAATCAATCATAAAATGTTAATGCTTCATTGCACTCAAGCTATCACTATTATGTGGCTTAGGAAACCTTTCTGTAAATCAGTACACCAATCTGTGTACACGGATCAATCTGAGGATACACCAGCTTGTGTCGGTGATGCCTCGGCATCTCAGTAGCACGTTGTGTTATGTTCAGTTATGCAGTAAAGTACATAAAACACAATATATAATAATAAATTATAGGTATAATAGATTATGGTTGTGAAAGAATACTTTATACTGCGTTGCATCCTACAGAAATTTTGGGAAATTCGAAACGAAACTACTTTTATTAAGCACTGTATTTTAATATGAATTGAAATAGTCCTTGTTGCATGAATCAAGACCTGTTATAGGGAACACAGAGCTCTTTGTTTCAAGACATGAGAAGACCTCCCCAGATAGGTTCACCTCGTAGTATAATATTCTATACATGGATAATTTATGGGAGTGGGAAGGTTGAGTTTCACCTCCTCACAAAGCATCTGGCATATCAAAGAGAGTGTATCGACTTAGGCCAAGTATTGATTGTACTGGCCTGATAATTCAGCCTGAGCTTTTTTTTCAGTTTGTGTTCAAGGTTTTATATCACTCTAAAAGCCTGCTTTCTTTTAGACTAAAACTCCTAAATTGGTATAAATGAAAGTTTCCATTATGAAAGAATTTGTCATTTCAAAATGTGATTAATTAGAGTTATTACTAAAGCACACACAACATTTTAAGGGTCAGTTTCTCTTACTTTTATTGGAATATTATATCTTTCATTTTTTAACCTTAATGCTTAATAAAGTCAATAAGCAGCATAACTGAAAATCATATCAAATGTGATTAAATGGTCCCATAAGGAAGCTACTTATTAGAAGTAAATCAGAACAATGTGTTCTTATTTTCTACTGATTAGGAATATTTCTGATTCAAAGAATTATCCAGTTTAATATTAACCTTTACAACTTTTATTATAGCGTCAGATACATTTTTCTTTCTTGATCTAACTTTCCAAAACACTTAATTCTATAAACTAAACTCATCTACGATTATACAGTTGACTGCGTACATGAGCCATCCTTAACATACACTGAAGGGGAAAGGCATAACTGTAGAGAAGGCAACATATCTACTATCTTACTCAACTAGATGAACTTTTGGGAAGATTTAAAAATGTATATTTTCTATTAAACTACAGAACTAATTAACTTTCTTTGACAAAGATACTTTTGGCACAGAGTACTTTTCCAAATGACAAGTTTGGAACAACTTCTGTGTAGAAAAATATTTAGACACCTTATGGCTCATTCCTGAAGATGGACATATGGCTTATAATCATAATTAGTTTCACTGGAATGTCTCCTCACTACATAACATAAGGCTCTTAAAAAATGTAGTCTTCAACTGTATAATTAGTTTTAGTTGCTGTATTGCACTGCCAGCTTACATCTAAACTTTCAGTGAACCTAGAAAGCTGTAGCACAGTTTGGAATCTATATGTAACTTCTCATTTGTGTTATAGAAGATAGCATCATGTTTTAATGCTGTATTACTTAATTTATTCTTTAATCTGCTTGATTTTGTGGACTCATCCCTATGAAACTGAGTGCATTGCTGATATTCCACGTATGAAAACACTTTTCCAAGAATGGTCATAAGATTAAGACCCTACTACATTATGTTCTAACGCTTGCACAAGTGTCATCTTTCTTTAATGCCTGATACCAGTTTCACAGAAGTTGAATCTCTGATGTCACTGCTGTGAGCCCTGCCTTCAGCTTTGAGATTCTCTATCTTAGGTCCTCTCTGATAAAGAAATTGTGACTGATTTTACTATCACTTGTCTGTCTTTCCTGTGTAGGTTGTATCTTCTTGGCGCTTACCTTCCTTCTGCGCTCCTTCTGCCTTCCTTCAGTGCCTGACACTGAGTCTTAAACTCCGCTGAAGCCCTGAGACATTATCCTATGAGAATGACTACCAATAATCTACAGTCTTAATTTGGGATCTTTACAGAGTTAGAAATAATAAATGAGAAGTTTAGATGCTCTAAAACCACCCTGAAAGAACTGCAATTTCAGTATACAGGGGGCTACAGAAATGCAAGGGGATTCCTGGGCCATCAGATGCCTTCCTCACTGTCCCAGGCAACTACATCTGTTCACTTTTAACCAGAGACATCCACAAAACAACCACTCCCTGCATCCCACAAGTCTTAAAACACTCAGCAGAACTCATGATCTGTGTACTGTATATTCAAGGTCTGCATGTGTGCGTGCTTCTGTTATAAATAACCTAAAGGTGACTTTAAAATTAGTGGTCACACATCATTTGCTGAAGGACAGGAGAAAATTCAACTTTCCTAAAGTTTCAGCACTTCCAGAAAATCAACCTTACTCATATCATTTAGTCAATGGCTGGGAAGACCATGATGTTTCACAAGCACCTAGTAAGGACTGAATCACAGTAGGGCTTTGCTTTGTCCAAAAGCAGATGAAGACCGGAGGATATGATCTCTGTGATTGTGATCAGTATTTGCGCAGCTCACTTTCTCTTAGAACAAAGAGGAAATCCAGAAGCAGTATGTAACCGCAGTTACAGAGTGACTCCTGATCTGCTCCAGGGCAGAACAAACCGCCACCGGCTTGTGGCTCTCAGCAAAGCCTTAGACAACCTAGGGCAGCTGAGTAGTCAAGTCATGGGTAAGTAAATGAGATCCCTTACCTGAGCATGTATAATTTAGTTAATATTATTTAAAAGACTGCCGTCTACTCTACACAGAATCTTTTAATCAAGAGTCCTGTTCTGTTATCCTCATTTCCTCTGTCTAATGATGACAAATACTAATTTATGTTGCCTTTTCTGTTTTGCTCAAAATTAGGCTTCAATGTCATGACTCCAGTTTACACTGAAGAATCACTTCTTGTCTATTTAATAGCCTAATACAGCAAAGGGCAAAGCCTGTATTGTAAAATCCTTTCCTCCGTAGAACCCCAGGAGACAGAGACCTGAAATCTGCTGAACTACTTCAGTCTATCAGCAGTTAAAATCTAGGCAAATGTTTATGTATTCACACGTAGAGTATTTATGTGCATAGATTTACATGAGCGTATACATAATAACTCCCTTAAATTATGGTTTATAAATGTGGGTAGACTGCAATATTCATTTGTGTCCTATAAAGTTTGACTATATTTATGATTTTTAACTTTTATTATAATGATCTGAGCACAAGCAGTTTAAGGATAGATGTCCTACATACCTGATAATGTTTACCTTAGTTTTACTACAGACATTAAGAATGATATTGATCCACCTCTGCTGGAATCACTTAATAATTTTAAGGCACAAACAAATGAAATTTCCAGAAATATCTGTAGCAGTAAACTAAGAATTTCAGTTTCCCACAGCACTATAAAAAAGTTAACTATTAGTACAAGCTGCAACACCTTTTCTTTCCATTCCTGAAATTCTATATATAACCTTTAATCTCTAAGTGCCTCCAGACATACCTATGGTTTTCAGCATTTTAATGAATGTATAACTCTGCATGGTGAGGAGATAATTCTGTCAAAATATGTGCAGCCCCAGAATGTGTTTCTTGCTGTGCTGATGGAACTGATTGCTTGAATACATGGCAAAGAGCAAGTTAAGAAAATCGAATGAAATTTTTGCCAAATATTCCTTTCCAGTAATTATTAGAATGGGAAAATTCAAAAAATCTTAGATCAAAACTAAGCAATCTTCAGTACACATGCACATATATCTACATATCCACATATATGTATGTATATGTAAAATAAAGAACAGTGAACTCCACTAAATAGATTATAAAATCCCTGTTTTACAAGCCATGAAGAAAAGATCTGTAGTTCACTAAACCATACAATGAAATATCAGATACTCAAATGGCCTTGCAGAAAAGACTATGAAACTTGATAAGGTAAAAGCACCTGGGATTCCTTGAAATGGCACAGTTCAAGAGAGAAATCCTTTTATGGCTTTAATAATTGTATAGGAAGATAAGCACTTTTCTATAGGAAATATGAGAGCAGCCAAAGCATGTAGAGACAATTCTGGTCCCTTGTTTCATTAAACTCCTCTGGGGATTTTGGAGAGGAGCAATCACAGGCTTCCTTTACGTAAGTGTGCAATGACCTTCATCTGTAAACACTGGAGTAAGATCCAGCTTACAATGATGAGGATCAAATCCTTGCGCTGAGTTTGCTTCATGAATGCTGTAGTCCTGAGTGAGAAATATAAAACTACATGTTTCCCTAGACATCTCAAGTACTGGGAATAAGTATTATCATTTCTATTAACTCCTGTAGTTAACTCTAGTATAATCATACTAGAGTTGCAATGATTAGGACCAGAATTAGGTTGTTTTATACTTAATACTGAGCACAAACTCAATAGCAGCTAGAAGAAAATTGGGTTGATAGTCTTCTTTTTTTAAATATAAGTCTGTAGCATAAAAAATATGATATGAACATATTTAAATTTATACAAACTTAAATCATTTGGAGATATTCCTGCACAGAAGTCATTGTAAACAGCAGCCAAGTGAAAGGGGAGGGTGGAAGGGTCTCCTGCCTCTGCCTGGCTTTAGGAGCAGCATTTTTTTCGCTTTCTTCCAGTACTTGACAAGAATATTCCCTCATACTTCAGCTTATCATAACCACAGCTCTTCCTGGAAGGCAATGTTATTCAGTGGCATTCCTTTCTAAGTCGTGAAATCATGAGCTAAAGGGAGAAGCTTTCAGCCTTCGGTTTCACATCTGCTAAGTCATCCTCAGTAGTTTCTCTTTCTCTGGCTAATGTGCCATTCCGATTGCCGTTAAGACAGACTAGACCAACTGCTGTTGTTGAAAAAGACTAGACCAATAAATTCACAGATAACCAACAGATTATGTACGTGTATATGCAGACATACACAGAACAACAGATAGACACAGGAAGAAGAACATGTGTTAGAAATAGATAGCTAGACAAACGCACAATTTTTATGAAGCAATTTGAAAATATATCTGGTTTTACAGGGAAAAATAGAAACCATGGACATTTTTTCCCGCATTTTAAGCTGAATAATCACATTAGAAACAAATAGACCCAAAGGAATTAAGATTGATACATGGTCAAGACAGATTCAAAGAATCATATTAAAAGTGAAATGTAATGTTTTTTTAAATTAATATCTTCCCAGGGATCAGGTAACTAAGTTCCCAGGTGTCCTGGCATCAGGAGTTTCTCCAGCATTCTCAGCCAAGCAAAGGGGCTGGCTGTCAAACAGGCTCACTCACTGATTAAGTTGCTACTTTTATTTGTAAATGCCCACCCTATGTCCATATGCTCAAAGTGATAATGATCACAGTTATTTCCTATTTGTAATCCAGGAGCATGTACTGGTCCTTGCTGTGACTGAACTTCACAGTTCACAAATATAAACTGACAGTCCTTTTGACATGATTAATGCAGTGAAAACTCAGAGGAATGAGTCAAAGATGATACACGCCAATTATTTCAAGTCAGTCATTCACTTAAATCCTGTATGAATTCTTAGCGTTTATCATTGGTTTTGCTTTCTTGATCTTCCTCATACAATATTTTTAATTTTGCAATAAATCCCAAGTAGGCCATGTATAATATAAGACTAATGTTTTGTTGCCAAGTAAAACCTCATTCAGAAGGGTGGTTTTGTAATAACTCAGAAGCATTTACAGTGTAATCAAAAATACTTTGAATAAACCAACATATCAGAATAACAGGATCATTAAATAAAAGGGAAACATCCCAGGCCTTTAAAACATGCTGTAAATCTTCAGAATCAGACATGGCCAGGGATAAAAGTCAAATATGCCTAAACTTTCAAGTATTCAGATTTAAGATTTTAATTCAATCTCATTTTCATAACAATACCCATTCTGTACTGTTCTCTCAGGGGTCAATATCTGTTGCATTGACTTTGCAGTTGCAGTACCCAAATGCATTCAGGTCATTAGTTTAACCACATATGTAGAACATGTAGGAATTATGATTACTCGTCTCATGACTGCAGCGGTTTGATCTAAAGAACTGACATCATGTCTATCACACCTAATAACAGAGAACCGAGTGCTCATGAACCTTTAGGAAAGTTTGGCAGCCATTTCAGTGAGTGGGTCAAAAATCACAGGAAAGTGGGTCACAATCACAGCAACAGTTACACATACTGCCTGTTAGCTGGCAATAACATTCATGCCCTCCAGGCAGACACAATACCATGGCAATTTCTTCAGTACTGAAAACAGATGAAAAATCTGGTCAGGCACCAAAAGAATATTGTGATTGTAGCTGTAGTCATATTCGTATCTGCTCCTCCCAGAGGGACCCCAACAAAATGTATATTGGTTAGTGCAAAGCTTATCAGCACCCCCCCCCCACCTGCACATCTGTGTGCCCAGATCACACAAAACCTGAGTGTAAGCCGTGCGAAGATCAGGAATAGATGTTCCAGGATAGATACTCCCTTTTGCAGAGCACAGGTTTTCTATTGCTGGTATTGACACTGATGGAAAAGCACTGACTCCATGCCATGCCTGAGAGCCTGACAGTGTGGGAGACCAGGACCCTAGAGCCAACAGAGCTGGACGGGAGATCTGTGGGGCCAGAAACCCTCTAATTCCCTGCTGCATCCCTGTCTCATCTGGATTCAATTCCTTCCATTCAGGTAAAGCTGTGGTTTCACTTCCATAAGGTTAAACTCTGTGGGGTTAGTACATATGTGGATTGATCTGCTGGAAAAAGCATATGATCCTCTGCTGGGATGAGACAGGAAGGTTAGATAAAGTCTGGAATCCTGACATATTAAAGTCAACAGACATTTTACTGTTAACCTCAATTTGGCCAAGATTTCACCCTTGAGACTTCACTTTCCTTTTTAACTTTCAGTTCCAGAATAGGTCAAAACATCTTCCCAAAGCCATCAGGAATGCCTTTATTTTAATATTAATTAGCTGCCTGCAATTCCAGTCTGCTCTGAAACCATACAATGGGGTTTGTCATCTTACTGTAAATCTATTAACATGTTAACCAGGATTATTTTCTTCTGAAAAGCATGCTGTTAATGTTAGTGCAAACGTGCACACAGGGATTTTTAACCATTATTACCTTTGGACTAAAGTGCTAGCTTTTAGACCTGAGAAAAAAGCTAAAACACAAGTGCTGCTTTTCCACTTGAAATAAATTACGAAGCTGCCACAGGTTCTCAGCAGTAAAAGGGAAGGGGAGAAGTATTTCTGCAGAAGGTGTAGAATGTTTAACGGATTTTTGTGGGACAATAGTGGAAGTAGTCAGACTTTTCTGCCTGTCAGTGCGATGGCAAAGCAGCAGGAAAGCATAACTTTGCTCATTTCTTAGCAAGCAGACCACTAAGCCTATCACAAAGGTGTTTCCTTTAAAAGGAAGAATACAGGCAGGATTAGGTAAAATGAGTAAAAGCTGCAGAGTTCCAGTTGTGAGCTGAACTTCCTGAAAGTTCGGGGTGTTCGGGGGTCGTTTGAAGCTTATCTTTGTCCTCTTTGCAGTTGTGGCAACCGCTCTCTTCCCCAGCTGGGTAGCAGCAGCAGTAGCCCTGCTTTTACCCCGTGCCAAAGTGAGGGCCGCTTTATCCAGAACCGGAGTCCACCGCTATTGCGTAAGAGAAGGTCATGGGTGTGAATGCGGGTTTTTTTCATTACAATCCACAAGCCTGAGGCATGTGTGAATAGAGGAAGAAGTTCAGCTTAAAACTGCAAGAGCTTGGCTGATCAGAACTGGAACGTCTCCTACTTGCCAAAGAAAACTAGATAACAAATCTCAAAATGCTTCACAAAACTGTGCTCAAATGTAAGGCTCCCTCCCCAAACTGCCTGTCGAGTGTTTACAGAACATAATTGTCCCTCATCCGGTCCACATGGGTCGCACTGCCCTGTCAACATCTGTGCTAGCCTGTGTTACCGCAAGGTTCCCTCTAATCTGGAATAGCCAGCGGAGTTTGGCATATATACGTAAAGGAACCAGTCTGCTTTCACCAGCAAAAGCAGAATTTTTCAAGTAGAAAGAAATCCCTCCAGCTATCCTACCAAAATTCCCTATAGATCTCTGCTTAGGCTTCACAAGAGTGTGAGAGAAAAATAGACTAGCTTTTTTCCTTTGGCTCCAGTTCCAGAAACTGAGTTCAGATTAGGGAGTCACCGAGCCCCACTTAAATGCAACCCATTCATAACCCAGGTTCTGCTCCCACTAGGTGGAAGGGATGTAGACTCTGAATCTCCAGTGGTTAGAGCTGTTTATTCTCCAGACTGCTCAATACAGAGGTTTAGTCAGTTCCCACTTCCCTGGTGGTAACAACGTACTGGTGTACGTGATACTAGATTCTGTAATATTTAAAAGGTAGCTTCTGTTCCCATCCTGCCAGGAAAGACTGAGTTCCCCACCTGAATCAGGGGATTTATCAGGTAAAAAGGAAGCTGACAATGATAACTTGTCAGCTACTAAAATTAAGGATGTGAGTTCTTATTTAATGCTGGGTGTTATAAAACATTGAAATATAAGGAGCTGCTTAAAGAACAAGTGACATCTGAACTTTCAGCTTCCTGGCATCCATGAAGTTTCCCCAAGACTATTAGATTGTCTGACAAGAAAGAAGTCTCCGATACACCTGTGAAATAAGAAACTAAAATGTGGGCTGTCTCAGGAACTTTCCTTCACACGACAGCTCTAGTTTCCTTTTGTAAATATAAGGTAAACACTGGCTTTCTGAAGGTAAGTTCTGTGTGGACTATCCAAATCACAAAGCTGGAATAACATGCCACATAAATGCTGGTAGAAAAAGGTTTCCTATTATTTGTTTCTGATCCATACGCTGTTTGGATTGGTTTGTATTATTCGCAAGAACATGAGTAGAACACTTCCAATTGCTGTTTATCATTCAAACATGATGCCAGCCCCATTTGCTCTCCCAATACCAAGATGTATCAGAAAAACAGTTAGTTCAGTTTAAAAAAATGAAGTGACTAGTAACAAATTCAAAGCATGGCTCAGTGTGAGGATGGACGTGTTTCGTTCACGTGTTTAAGAAAAACGGAGGACTTGACTCAGACTACGCTGCAGCTCAGCTGAACCAGCACAAAGACAAATGTTGAATCCTTTACTGCAATGTATCTCCATAATCCCCATCTTTTAACACATGGTTTTCCAAAGTCAGAGTGGTAAGAAGGATTTTTAATATAAACTGACTTTCCAAGTCCTGAAATGTTAAGCAGATAGACTGATATTTCATTTTATTTCTTTTATACTTAAAGCCTTTTCTACTCTTGCATGAACTGTAAAGCTTTTATTGGGAACAGAGTGAGATGAATGTTAAAAAAGAAACGTACAGTGTACAATTAGCTCTACTGGAGTTAATAGCTGGAGGGATATACTATTGGAAATAATCCTGAATTGGCAGGAGAGGAGCTAGATGATCAAACAGTTTTATTCAACCCCTAATTTCTAGGACACTGTGAATAGCTGCCCTTTACCACATCTGCAAAATGATTACCTAATAATAAAAGGGGTGTTGATTTCAGTTTGACTGCTAATGGATGTAAATATCTTTCCAGAACAATTTTATGTAAAATAAGATATGAATATAAACTGACACAGGTTTACTGTTGTTTACTTAGATGATTTAAATTGATATAAAGCAGCTACAAGTTTATTTTTAAAGAAAATATAATGGCTTCTAATACTATACCAAAACCATATGTGAGGGAAACACGTTGGAATTCAAATAGAAAGTCAGTGTTTCTGATAGCAACAGTGTGCTTCTCACTTTAAAAAAGGACATACTACAGAACATCAGATTCCTGGAAAAAAAATGACAAGTATACTTCAATATATTTCTTTTAACTTCTAAAATCAAATTAAATTAGTTATTTAAATTGTCCCCCTAATTTTGTTCAAAATTGCATTTGCTTCTCAAATGTAGTACAACTTTGATACCATTAAAGGAATGGTATCAAAAAAAAGTTAGTTAGCTCATTAAATTAAATTTAAATTCATACAGTTTTTCCAACATAAATAAATATTCCAAATATTTTCATTCAGACAAATCAAATGTGATGTTCAATTAAGGGAAGAGAACATTCTGTAAGATTTGTATCCACAGAGTAACTTGAAATATTTTTACAAGACAATGCCAACTTAAAGTCAACTTTGCATTTGACCCTTTTCCTCTTAGCTGGCACTCTTTCCAAGTAATACCATCAGCAATATGTAAATGAGTGATGATACAAAGATGATCTTTCTGCTAATTTTGTTCCTTTTTCACAGTCAATAACGTTTTGTGTTTTTTCAATTTCTGCTAACTTAGCTCTGTGCAAGAAGGGCCACACATAAAGCTAGGAGGGCAATGTCAGTCTCCACGCAAGCTCAATGCTCGCCATTTCTAGTTCATTTGCAAACACAGATGCAAACTGACATAATTTTTGATGGATACTCGTTGAGGAAGAAGCCAGACTTCTCAGTACCTACCTCTGCAAGCATGCACGCACCAAGATACAGGGAGTACGAGTACGTTTGAACACGAGTTCAGCACTGTGCCTCTGTAATTATGCAATCTCCTCCCATAGAGATCTCAGAACATGATCAGGGCCTATGAACTGAACTGAAGCCAGCAAATTATTTCATTAAAGCCTCCTGAAATCTAGTAAATGAAAATGCCTTTGACCATTATTGACCTGAGCTGAATTTTAACAAGTGAGCTGATTGATTGGATCTCCAGACCATTAATAATCTTCTGAGTCATGCAGTTAAACCACCAGCATCTTTCTTCTTTTTCCTTCTTCATTAATTGCATAAAAGCTCTAACCATGATCTCATTAAAGACAATAAAAAAGACTCAATCAATTTAATCAAGCAGTTCTTTTTTTTTTTTTCTAGTGCTGATCTTCCTTTTTACAAAGTAGTTAATACTTCTTTTTTGATAGTAGGAATCAATACCAATTAACTTTTCAAAGAGACCCTCAACTTACAAGAAATCAGGGCCTCAAAGATTCATCTTTACTTGAAAAGTCATAGCATCTGTTTAGAATGAAGCCTCGTTTTGACTGAATTTTTACTGCTGGATTTTTACTGGATTTGTTTCTGCCACTGCAACTCCCTACTAACTGCGTTAACTCCAGCCACAAAAATGTCGTATTACTGTAGGTCAAGTCAGAATTAAGCACACTGAATACAGCACCATAAAGGGATGAACACTGCACAACATTTTTTAAAAAGCCTCATTTTAAACACGGAGTGTTTCTGTGATCACTGGGATGATTCACAGGCACACACATACATGTACGTAAGCAAATGGATCAGGAGCAGAGTGTTCAAAAGTTTAAGAATCTAACCTCCAGCCTTCATCTCACATGCCCTCTCCTTTATTTCAAAATTGTCCTTACTCTGTAGCTTTCGTTCCTCACATCTTCAGCTTTTTTTTTTCCAGTTTCATTATTCACTTGGAAAACTGAAAGTTAAAGTTTAACTTTCCTTTGATCTGAGACATCGGAACATAAACAACAGATGCAAATACTTCTTTAGTGACCACAAATCTGTCTGTAAATCTCCTGTTGAATCAGAGCTAAAAATAATTGTATTCTGTGTTATTTGGCATAATTCATCTCCTCACTTGTATATTCTGGGAAAACACAGAAAAATATTGATAAATTTAAGCGATCATGATTTTAAGATATGTCATAGCTAGTTCATTATATACGTTGGTGCAATAGGGGCAAAATTCTAATCTTTGCTTTAATGTATCTATAAAGGGTAGAATTTTGTGCTCTATATTTTCTTTTCTCCATCAGAGAAGAGTGTGAGTCACTATGATAAAGTCTGCCAGCATTAGCCCACTCAATCCACCTCTTTTAAAAGAATATTCTTTTAGGTTTGGGGACGCGGATACAGCTTAACTGTTTTGTTTCAGTATTTAACAGACTCACAGAGTCACAGAATGGTTGAGGTTGGAAGGGACCTCTGGAGATCATCTTGTCCTATCCCCTACTCAGGTAGGGTCATCTAGAGTATGTTGCCCAGGATTGCGTTCAGACGGCTTCTGAACATCTCCAGGGATGGAAACTCCACAACCTCTCTGACCAGCCTGTGCCAGCACTCAGTCACCCTCACAGTAAAAATGTTTCTTCTCCTGTTCAGATGGAGCTGTCTGTGTTTCAGTTTGGGCCTGTTGCCTCTCATCCTATCGCTGGGCACCACTGAGAAGAGTCTGGCTCCATCGTCTCGATACTGTCCCTTCAAATATTCGTGCACATTGATCAGCTGCCCCCTCAGTCTGCTCTTCTCCAGGCTGAACAGGCCCAGCTCTCTCAGCCTTTCCTCACATGAGAGATGCTCCAGTCCTTTCATCATTTTTGCGGCCCTTCTCTGGACTTGCTCCAGGAGCGCCATGTCTCTCTTGTACCGGGGAGCCCAGAACTGGACACCGTACTCCAGGTGAGGCCTCCCCAGGGCTGAGTAGAGGGGCAGGATCACCTCCCTCCACCTGCTGCCAAAGCTCTTCCTCATGCAGCCCAGGAGACCATTGGCCTTCTTGGCCGCAAGGGCACACTGCTGGCTCACGGTCAACCTGTTGTCCACAAGGACTGCCAGGGCCTTCTCTGCAGAGCTGTTCTCCAGCAGGTCAGCCCCCAGCCTGTACTGGTGCATGGGATTATTCCTGCCTAGGTGCAGGACCCTGCACCTGCCTTTGTTGAACTTCATGAGGTTCCTCTCCGCCCAGCTCTCCAGCCTGTCCAGGTCCCTCTGAAGGGCAGCACAGCCCTCTGGTGTCTCAGCCACTCCTCCCAGTTCTGGATTATCAGTAAACTTGCTGAAGAGGCACTCTATCCCTTCATCCAAATCACTGATGAATATATTGAACAAGACTGGACCCAGGACTGACCCCTGGGGGATACCGCTAGCTACAAGCCTCCAACTACCCTTGTACCACTAACAAGTCCCAACGGGCAATGGAAAACAGCAGTTATATGATTACTTACTTTAGAGATGACTGTTGAAATCCTAAACTACTAATGCCAGCCTAAAACCAAAAGAATTATTTCTATACAACAGTATCTTATAGCAGTACTGTACCTTATAAAATATGTTGCTAACTACATATGGATTTAACAGTGGTAAAATAAATGGTATATGTATAATGTCTACAAAACATGCAACTTGCCTTTTATCACTTGTATCAGGTAAGTTACAGAATATTCACTACCTTGTCGGCAAAAGATACTCCTCTGCAGTCAGAAGATATGTCACAAGATTTTATTTCTTATATAAATGGAAAAAGCACAGGAGCATTTTAAAAAGTAATCTATTAGGACAAGAATCTTTAAAAAGCTAAAAATTAGAGTTTCAAGGAGAGCTTTCGGTCCTGATTAGAACTTTTAGGTCCAAGGTAAATATTTGAATTCTTTATATGTTGAAAGTGGCTTATTATGCTCTTAAGAATGGATTTCACCATTGCAAACACCATGAGCAGAAGTTTACTCATGGCAGCCAGTGGGAACAGCTGTACCCTTGAAACATTGGTGACATGCTGGATTTAGGCCCACAATGCACAGTTACATATTTCAGCCTGAACTAGCCATCAAAACCAATTGCTTAGGCATAGCCAACTCATTTACCTGCTTTTGATCTTTTAAAATATAATAAAAGTTAAAAGTGTGGCCTCTATTCCCTCCTCAGTCCTCTTTTCTTCCAGGAGAGAGCTCTGCCCGCAGAAATATAAACTACAATGGGACAAATGTATTCTCCAGCCCCTTTGCTGAAGCTGGACCACAGCACCATGAAGAGCACAAGATTCAGAATACTAAAGAGAAAGTGCCCATGTAGGAGTATGACCCTGCAGCCCAGTGCTACAGAGGTTCCCTTCTCCCAGGTGTCCTAAAGATTCATCTCTTTTCCCAAGACTGTCTATGCATTTTGCAAGAAAGAGTCATTGAATAAATATATGGTTCCGCTTCTTCTCCTAGTAATTAATTATAGTGATGATGCTACTGTACTTCATGCTGAATTCTGTATTTTGAATGTGTATTCGGCAGTTTCTGAATACAGTTTTTGAACATGCTAGTGAAAATCTACTAGCCTGAGGGTTTCTCAGAGGCTTGGTGATCCCATATAGATTTGTAAAGTGCTTGAATTTAAGCACCTCTGTTCCACTGAAATTCCACATCTGAGGACTTTTCTGGATCTGTGGTTAAGAGGCGTACTATGTTTCTGTACCTAATTTCCACAGATTTATTAGTTTGGTACAATTCAAAGTGGAGAGAGATTCAGAAAAGTCCTCCACATATTTTCTGCATAGTGATTTGCAAAAATAAACTTCTGACCTGAAATATTGTTCTCACACCCCACATCTGCAAAAACTACATAGCATTCATCTCTGGTAAGCCTATCTTCCAAAGAAATCAGAGTAACCAACTACACACTCAGGCTACACCAAACACCACGACTGGGACCTTTTTCTTAAAAGACAGAGATAGCTATCCTTAAAGATTTAGCAGGATTAATGAGCCTTGGGTTTCTTTGAAATTATCTACTTTTGTGCATAGATGTCCACACAGAAATACAAAAGGTCACCTGAGATCAGAAACACTCACCAGAATCACTCAATCCTGAGTCATGCACATATTCAACTCTAGAAGAGATCCAGCCCCCACTTTAATGAAAACACTTTATCAATACAAAAGAGGCATTGAAAGGGGTAGCAAGATACAGCCAATACAAACAAATTTCAAATGAACTGCTTTTTATCAGTCATCACTTAAATGAAATAGATCTTCTTGCATTCCTTTTTTTCCAAATAATGTGGTTTCTGATGTGGTGTCCACTTGAAAGCAGTATTATCAGCCTCTGATTACCTACATCAGTTATGACTATGGAAATAAAACTGACATTAGAGTCTAGATTTCACATGTAAAAGATTTCATTATGTTTCAGAGAAGCCATTTAGTTCTTTCAAAACTCTGGTGGTCACTCTCTAAGAGGGCTTCTGTGTCCTGTGATTCAGGTAAAGAATATGGGAAATAAAAATATCAAGCTATCAGATTACAAGAATGCAATTAAACCCCTCACCTTCAGCACTGACAACAGGATCACTGCTTGAATATGTTCATCTAACTATGTCTTTCAGACATAGCTGATGTGACTTGCTGGTATAGGGCCAAATCCTCAAGTGATATATTACTGAGCTTTGTGAATTTCCTGTCAAGGATCAGGGACAGAATTGATAAGATGGGGAGATGTAGATTTCAGAAAAATCCATAAATGTATCCTACATCTCCACCTCTTTCTAACAGATACGTTGTTTTCATAGATGAGTTTTGCTAACCTACATGAGGTTTCTGATTTTTGGCTACTATAACAAATGCAGGTCCAAAATCTATGAAGGATCTATCAGTTTAGTGATTGACCAATAATATTTTTTTAGGAATTCACTGCTTGTTTTGGAGCTGCAGTCAGACATGTCCAGATATATCCTATATGCTATAAATGCTCTGAATTAAGGAAAAACAATTTCTAATTTCCAGACTGTCACTTTCAATGCTTGTAGCATGCTCCAAGCTTCAGCACTGCATTTTGCAGCTTGCTGATGGCAAACAGACAGAAATCTGCAGAAACTTCTCCCATTGGAGCATAGACACTATTTTAAGCAAGCACCTTTCCGACAGCCTTTCTATATAATTCAGTTTTCTTTGACTTCGTTTTTTTCTATTTCTGGGTAATTTATAAGTGTCATATGATCACTTGACATCAAAGCAACTGTGGAAATGTCTATTCCTCTTCTGCTTCCCCTTCTCCCTCTTCTTTCCCTTCCCCCTTTTCCTTTCCTCCCCTTTCCTTTCCTTCCCTTCCCTACATAAAACAGGCCTAGACGTGTCTTCCACTTTTTTTTCCTTCTAAATGAAAACACTTCCAAATCACCAGCTTCTTTCAGCTATCAAAGCAGTACATAAACATATTGGTTGGTCTCTTGTAGTATAAACATGATTTGAAAGCAAAACTACTGGCACAATATGCATTTGATTGCAGGAAAAAAAGTTGAAAAATTAGGGCTGGCATGATCTTAAGATCATGATCCTGATCTTGGTCCACAAATCAGACCCCTCAGTCTTACAGCAACTGGAACGCTCCATGAATAACTAATAAATTGGGAATGTGCTGTTCAGTACCCTAGTCTTCAGTGTCAGCATCTTTTATATAACAGTATTATTGACTGGTTTCTTAATCTGTTTTTCATAGTGGAGTTTATAGGATTCATCTTATTAATTTGTTCATTGTATTTCCCTTTTGAAATGTGATCCTGAACACAGTATTTTCCCTCTTCCCTCCTCAAAATTTCAGATTTCCCAGAAGATTTTAAAGATAAGAGATGCTATAGTATGCTGGCATTAACTTTTAGGGGCTTTAGGAACATTTAGAATCCTGTCTGCAGGCATCAGATTGCTGTTAGTGAAAATGGACTTACTCTGTACTTGGTGGTTTCCATCTGCAGCTGATCCTGGAACAGCTCATGTACTTCAGTTAAAGAGGGATTGGCAGAGTTTGGGCTGATGCAGTCTGGTTTAATAGCAGGCATTCAATATATTTTCAATGAATATTTATTTGAAAGAGGGGAAGGACATTGAGAAGCTGACATAGAGGTTGTTTTTCCTCTGCTGTCGACTGCCAAGGACTTTTGTGTTAAGAAGTTATGCTGGCTGAATTCACAGGATAAATGTAGTTGCTGGGATTTACACAAGATATCTCCAGCCTCACTGATTCTGGTGCTATTTTGCAATCTCTCTGATGAAACTAATCCTACATATTTTGCATTCCATTATCTAAAGCATATAGCTTCCTCTCCTAGCACATTTCCTTTTTCTCTTTTTTCCTTCTCACATTCTATTTAAAGCTTGCCCTTACTTTGTGGCTATCTATCCAATTATCTATCCTAGATCTATGTCTAAGCAAAAACTTCTTCCACGATCTTTCAGCACTCCATTATCTCTTTTTACACAGGGAACTCCTGTCCCCACCTTAGTAAAAACACAATTTACTTCCTTCAAAACCAAGTTACTTTAATACTGCAAAAACAAGAGCAGGATTGTATTTAATGGAAGAATAAACTTAGATTGAGAAGCTTTTACTGAAACGTACAGTCATGGAGTATATTGTCTTTACTGTATCTGTCTTCTGGGGGTCATTTGGATTAGGTATTTTCTATTTGAATTAAATACTTAACAAAAGTATTCTCCCGTCTGTACATGGAACTCTATAGTGCAAATCCCATTAGCAACATTTGAAATTACATAGTTAGCATCCTTAACTCACATACAGAATTAGTATTAGTAGGAACACTATAATTGTATGGCCCTTAAATTCTGGAAAAAAGGCAAGGCAAGGCAAGGCAAGGCAAGGCAAGGCAAGGCAAGGCAAGGCAAGGCAAGGCAAGGCAAGGAAAGGAAAGGAAAGGAAAGGAAAGGAAAGGAAAGGAAAGGAAAGGAAAGGAAAGGAAAGGAAAGGGACAGAGAGAAGAACGAAAAAAGAGAGAGAGAGAGAGAGAGAGACCAAAGATTCACTTGCAACAGAAAAAAAAGAAACTACAGGCCTGATTCCGCTTCCACTAAAATGGTTTGGATTTTTATGAATTCCTCCCAGCTTCCTTCAGTAACAGTTAAGCTATCCAGAAACTGCAAGAATAAGAAGAACATTTTTTTTCATGGGGAAAATTCTGATCCTAAAATGTAAGCAGCTGATGAAGAAGTAATTTATAAAATATGTTAGTTCAGTGCTCAGCCTAAACTTTTCCACATGGCATTTTTGTGTGAATCATTACTTTATTTTTCTAAATAATATTTCTGGTATTGTTATTCAAATTTAGGACCTTATTCTCAGCTGTTTGGTTCAACTGAAGACAACAGAGTTGATCTGTGCCAGGTAAGGATCTGCCCTATGACCAATAGTTTGTATCTTATGTTTACAGCCAGTGGGAAACTAGATGACCATTGCCCTGGATAGTCTGTAAAAACAAATCTTAGAAAAATTCCAGGAGATTCCTCCTGGAATGCTGTTACATAATTATACACTACTTCAGTATTTAGCAATCTGTTAGAGTACTTAATTTCTAAACAGTAAAAAAGTATTTCTTCTGATTAAATTATTGCATTGCAACTTGCTTGCTTGTTACATTGTAACAGATACTGGTTCAGCAAGGTTAGAAACAACAGTTAGAATCAAAAAATCCACCATGGAAATCTGAGGATAATTTCACAAAATGGTTTCAACCGACTTTTTGGTAAAATTTCCTTTTTCCTTTTGCATCACTGGCTTGGGAAAAAAGTAGGCCAAAGTAGAAAGCAAATAAGAAAACACACTGGGGAATCACAGTACTGGCAATAAACAAAGTATTTTCTTAAGAAATTAAAAATGATAAAACATGAAGACATAAGAATGGCTATTTTAATGCATGCCAAAAGTTTATCTTGTTCAGAATCCTATTTCTGATAATGGCCAACAGCAGAAGCTGTATAAGAACAGATAGTGGACAAGCTATCTGTCTTTTGGTATATTTTCCCAGCTACCCACAAGTCAGGAACTTCTTAAGGTAAGTTTACATATAGGGAATTGTACTTGATAGCCACTGTTGGACCCAACCCTCATGCATTTATCTAATACCATTTAAAACCTTTATATTTTGGCCTCCACAACATCCTGTGGTAATTAGTCCCTAATTCAATTATGCATTATGAAAAAAAGTACTTCCTTCTGTTTGTTTGTGCCCCAGGGAAACAGGGACAACTGAAAAGGTGCTATATTTTCCCAGTATATTTTCCCAGTAGTGTCGCTGTGGGAGACACTTGTAGAGGTGCGTAAAGGTGGTACTGATTCTCACCACAGCGATGCAGCTAGGAGAGCAAGGGGGCAATCACATCACAGTCTGAAGACTGACCTGAAATTTTGCAATGAAGGGAAACCAGACAAGCTTATACTCATAACATGTCTTACAGCTTCTCCTTTTGTCAATATTCTCTTTTCATTTCTGGATATCTGTGCAACACAAATCAATGCCAGATGTGTATCCATATGTATCCAGTGAAAAATTTAGGCAGCTAAAAAAAGGGCTTTATCTCATGTACATTCCATAGAGGAGCCCCAGCCTGCTATTGAAATACATGAACAGGAAATTATACGGATCCTAAAGGCAGACCAGAATAGAGCCTGTGGAGCAGCAAGTAGCATGTTTTCATACACTGTGGTTTGTCCTTTTTGAAGTGGTCATGTAATGAGCTGAAAACGTCCACATATTTAGATAGTAAACATACACGTAAGGCTGCCTTTACTGAATTTTCACTTTGAAGAGTGTGACTTGCTGGATGGACAGCTGCAGCCTGACACCCACACACCTTCTCGTTCTAAAAACAAAAAGAAAAAAAAAAAGTGCTTCTTCTCAAACTTTTATGCCAGACATTTATTTACCAAATACAAAACAAATGAACTCCATTTATTTTTTCAATGCCCAAATGATTAAATCTTCACACTATAAAAATGCTAACCACAGAATTTGAAAACTGTGGCTGCTTAAATAGAAAGCATTCAAAGTGTATTCAGACAGAAAAACGTATCTTCATATTCAAAGTCTGAGTAATTGAAGCATGGCAGCACTTTGAAATGAAAACTATATTCCATAGGCACTGATTTTTAACAAAAATAATTGGCATTCACCAGCCTCCTAGTATCTCTGTAGGTTAAATTCTGTGGACTTTTCCCAGGCTTGGAAAGGAAGGATAGGGTACGAGGTAACAGGTAGCAAATGCTGATTTTATTGTTTTTGGCTGGATGTAAAGCTTCTGGTAGGTAAGAGCTAAAATATGAGCACTGCAAGTAATTGAGGGAGATAGGGGGACAGAAATACTACTATGAGTTTCCTACCAATGGCTACTGCTCAGATTCATTCTAGGAACCCAGGTGCTTGGAAAGCAGTAAATAATTGCAGCTGAAGATCTCTAGCGTTTGGGAATGTGCATCAGGCAGTTTCACATTGTCACTCTTTTATTTTTTGTGTTACATCCAGTAGTTGAAATCAAATCTGGGCTCCAGTGTCTTAGCTTCTGAAGAAATAAGTATTACCAAACATGCCCTGTACTGACTGGCAGTGTAAAGACGGAAAAAAGGGAAGGACAGGTAACACTGATAGACATGAGTGATTACACGTTTGGTATCACAACTGCCTCTGTTCTTTTCATAAACGAAGGTATAATAATAACAGCAACAATTCATATAAACTACTTGTCAAATCAGAGAGAATTTTTCCATAGTTTTGACAGCAGAACAGAATCCAGTGAAGCTATAGGGAAGAAAACTAAATATAGTTTCATATACTTATACCCCAAAAAACTCAGACATGACAAAAGCTATGGTACTGAATATTCTTACTCTTTATTCTAGCTATATTATCTCTATACAAACAGTATACATTATGCTATGTGCCTACATACAAATATCCCTTTTTGGGGACAACCCTCCCTTAATTAATTATAATGCATGAAAACGAACAAAAATAAGGAGGAATAGTGAAATCAATTCCTTTAGTTAGAAATGGAAGGAAGAAAATGAGGGTGAGAGATGAAAATCTGGACTCTGAGGAAGACTTCAAGAGGATGACGGCTGCAAAAGTGAACATGCATCACCATGCAGTACATGGTAAGTATTCAACGGGCATGCTCCTGCAAGACCTCTCTAATGGAAAGCTCTCAGAGCGTTCCAATAGAGGCCCCCAAACTGTATTGCTCTAGGATATGCCTCCAGAATAAAGACTTACACCCTGACTACCACCTTTTTGGACACTGAGAGCAAGTCTGCTGAGCAAAGGGAGAAAGCCCTGGCTGATATAGCCTTAAACCAAACAAGTTAAGTGTACTTTCTTTTTCATTTCATTTATGCATTTAACAAACCTGTGGTCTCTATTTTGAATACTGTTTATTTAAATTTTATCTTAAGAGGGCTTAAAGTAAGTATTATTTTAAGTATCTGGATAACAGATACCTTTTTAGGAGGTATGAAAAATTTATAAATGAGGGAATTAAGGCACCTTTTAACTGCCTTAACTCCACAATATTTCCTCTTCTATTTCCTGTACTACATTCAAAGAATAATAGAGCGCATCTCAGCTTCTTGAGCCAGTGGCAAGTTCCCACTACAGTCAAGAGAGGCAGAAATACTCTTCAACAAGCAAGGAGGCTTATTAGCATGTTTCAGGATATTGGGGCATATATTTGAGCCCTAAAGGTCAAAAGAAGCATACGACAGACACTTCACAAAGGAGTACAGATCTGGTTATTATTCAGACCATCTATCCTAGGCATCTTACACTCATTTCTTGGTAGGTAGTCTCACAATATAGCTGATTTTGATTGCCCTTTCTCTCTTTACCAACTGTATAAGGCTTCTGCCTTTCTAATAGATCCATAAAGCTCAAGTGCCTGGAGTTGAGTAGTCTAAATAGTATTCTATTGTTTCTCTAAAGTTTCTCTTGCCTGTTCTGGATGTTCAATCAAATATTATCTGAGTCGCAGTAACTACAGCTTGTTTTGCTAGCCCCTTTATCATTTCAAATAGATACTGTCTTTTACTGTCTTCTAATTTTAGCTGCTAGAAAACATGATCATGTGGCATTCCCTTGGGTGGCCTATGTTAATAGCAATCACTGCATCACAGTGTTTGGCACACTGATCCTTGGAGGGACAGAAGAAAACAACTTGTGATTGTCTGAGGCAAACAGGCATGATGGAAACAGTCATTTTACAGTGCCAATCTGAATAGACACAGAACAAATCAGAAACTCCCGTGGTCTAAACCTCACTGCGCCCCTGTCTCTGTTTGGCATTGCCATGCCTTAGCATCATTTCAGAAAAATGAGGATTAACTTGTGTTTATAGTTGAAGAAAATAAATCCTGGCCACCAAGTGTTCCCAATAGGAGCTTATTATTCAACTCTACTATTTGAAACTTTTGTAACAACCAGGGCCAATGAATTGATGAATTAACTATCACAGGGAATGAACTTTTAAAATTACTTGTTACAGAAGAACAACTCTGACTATAGAGGCTCTCAAAATTCAGAAGATCAAGAAAATAAATCAGATTTTTAATGATTAATCAGCCCTTGTAAAGAGCTGAAACTACATCTTGAGGTATTACGCCATTTATAACAATGTTCTAAAACCAGTTAAAGGGTATGTATATGGTATTCCCTTATGTGTTTCATTCAAAAATTAGATTATCCAAAATTACCACCATAGGAAACATGAGTTTAATCCTTTCAATGACTACCAGAGTATTTAGTAAAACATTTAAATGACTGGATTGACTAAGCTGGCCTTGCACTAATTTTTCACTAGCTGAAAATATTAGATAAATACATAACTACTGCACAGAGATGTTGTTATTTTGCATGTGCATAAATCTGTTTGTTTATCACCTACAGTCAGTGTATCTAATAACAGAAATGGACCTAGTTGCCACCGTTGACACTCAGCCTCATATCGCCCACAGTTTAAGGGCCTGATCCACTGACTGCCTGGGTTCTCTGTCACTTCCTTTTGCCAATTTCTGAACGAATGTAAGTGCCCATAGCTGGTATTCTTTATGCTGAACTCCATGCTGCTGGTATGCTCCCAGCATGCTGCTGCATTGGGTCTACATGTATAAGGGCATACCCAGTTTGAACACCCAGATAAACTTATAAGTAGAAACTGAAATACTCTCCTTCTCCAAGGCCATCTAAGCATATGCAGCAGCAGAATCTTGAGCACCTATGTACATTTGAACCATCAAATATTATTACCTCCACGTACGGAAGTAGTCTGAGAAGAGAGGAGGAGCAAAGGATTCTTCATCATTTGCTTGAACTTAGGTGCTTAAATGCCACCTAGGTTGCACTCAAAGTGTCTAAATTCTCCTTTGGGTCTAACTGAAATATTTGAAAATTTAAGTCTAACTCTCCGTGCAGGCAATAATATTCTTATTGGTACAGAACACGATATATAAAGATCAAATAAAGCTATTGCATTTTACTTACAAAATACTTGAAATATGTGAAGTGCCATTGTTTTTGTTTGCCACTCTCATTGCAAAGCAAATACATTTCCAAATACATCAGGACTTCTAAATATCAATGTATTTCATTATACAATTCAACTGAGAGAAGTAAGTTCTATATCCTCTCGAAGAGTAGCTGAACTTCGAAGTGCTTCTTGAATGGATATACAACTTTAAAGATCATTAGTAATTTCAAAATAAGTCTTAAATCTTTCAAATACTGTACTCAAATTCATTTTATAAATGCCTGTTTATTTGACAGATGATTGTAAAACCTTATGCAAACTAGTTAAAAAAACCCAACTTGCTGATTGTATTAAAAATCCACTTACAATATGGATCAATGTCTAAGCCAAAAGACAGTAATTGAAGTCCGAAAATAACCACATCGAGCTTTACCTTTTTGTAATAGCATCATGATTGCTGTTTACTTCCCCCTGTGTTATACATATCACAGAACATCAGCATTTGGAGGAAAGCAATTTAACATGTTCATGTGATCATAAAACTGAAAAGATATTTGCATACGTATAGATGTATAGTATGCATTATATTAAGCCAATTTTCAGTTTTACATTATACATTATACATTATACATTATCATTCATATACATAAAATATATATACACATACACATACCCAAAACTTTTTATGGCTGCTTTGTCTGCAGTGACTCAATGTTTAGTTGCTTGGTTTTTGAGCTTTAAAAGGAAACGTATTTGCATCCTTTTGCTTGCAAAATTGATAAAAGGTATTAAAATAATTATGATCCATTATAACACGTCAATATTCTCTGTGAACTGTACCTGCTCACTAACAGAGGGGTCCAATAAAGTATTTTCAACCAATAATCTGTTCCTTAAAATAATTCCTATCTTCTCAGTTATGTCATTGATAATGACGTATGTTAATGACATCTAAAATGCAGTCCTCATTGTAACACTAAACAATCAGGCAAAACGTAAGCTACTCAGTCAAACTCATAAGAGGAAAATATTTAAACGTTAAATTTCTATTGATTTAAAATATTTATTGAAAAGTATTCCCTGCAACTTGGGCTAGAAGGGATTCACAGATAAAAGAAATTCAATATGGGTAGTGAATTTATTCTCCACTCCAAATCCTAGTGAAAGAAATTCTGTCACCTATAGCCATAGAAAAGCCAGACCAGAAAAGTAGTATCTCATTGCTGGAAAGTACTAAACCCCAAAGTCACAAAAAAAAAATCTAGTGTGCAGGAGCAATACTGAGACCACAAAGGGCTGGATCCCATTCCCATTTTAGATGGAAATTTTCTATTTTATCATAGGGAAAAACCATTAATTTATCGTGCATCTTAATTTTGTTTCTTTGAAGTAGGTATTGTGACTGCCTACCTGACAAAAATTCTCTAAGGGGTCCAGAGGAACTTAGACATTACAGTGCTGAGAGATGTAGAGATTCCTGAGTTAGATACACCTCTACTTTTTGTATCAGAAAATAAGTTTTCTTTCACCTTCTGGAGAGGAGTAATTTGTATCAAAAGTATGGGTGTTAAGTCTTGCAGTCCAGCATTGCAACTCTAATGCTCCCTTAAACATAGCAAAACTACCCACATTCAGAGAGAGTAAAGAGAGACACAATGTTGTACTGCACTGAGCACAACAGCACAGTTCAGAGGCCGGGGCACACTGAGAGCCTACTAAAAGCACAAACACTTAAGATGTGACTTTAATTAAAGAAGACATCAGATCCGCAGTGATGTATCCTGAGGTTTGTTCCTTTCTCTGACATATACTATAAAAGACTTCAGTCCGGATGTGTTTTCCATTCTCATTGCTATGGTAGAAAATCACCCCCAGAACAATATGACAATATCTCATTTAAGCAGTCACTCCCACAGACGGTAGTGTAGAAAACCGTCTTTTAATTTGCAGAGATTCATTTGTTTAAAATTGACCCATTTAACGTTCTTTTTCACAGTTAGCTAACTGAAATAACTCAGCTTCACTGGGAGAAAGGTAGAGGTTTCAGCCACCGAATAGTCTGGGTGCCGAGCCATACTTCACGGATCTACGTTCGATGGGTGAAGGTAGCGTAAAACCCATCTCTGATGCAGGTAAAGCTGGGATTTTAATATAAATCTTTATTCTTTAGCTACGTGGCATCATCTATAAATTATAGGGAAGGCACAATGACTCAGCATTGGTATTAAGGAGAGTGCTTAGCTGTCTTTGCGGATCCAAGCACCCCAAAATCTATGCAGTTCATTTTTGGAAAACTGAAGCAAAAGGAGCTGTTTTCAAAACCTGCTCTTTCACATTTTATTTACCAAACTGTTTGGGTAAAATAAACTGTATTTTTTAAATAAAAGTGTAATCAAACCTCCTGTGGTGTGTTTAGACCTGGGTAGATCTAGAAGGTCTATTCCAGCACCATCAGCTTAGCGTCCATCTATCCCTGGCCCCATTGTTTTGATATGTCACTTTCTTGAATGTATTTATCTATGCAACGCTTTTTGAAAGCAAGAAAATACCACTATCCACATTTTGCAGATGGGAAACCTGAATCACCAAGTTTCAGGTTCTTGAAGAAAGTCAGTTAAATAAAAGTAAGCTGGAACTTTATCTGCTTCATCTTGTGTGGCTAAGGTGGTGTCTAGTCGTTGAGACGGCAGAGGTGATAGCAGTCGGCTAATGATCCTGTCCTGATGAAAGTGAACCAGCAACGTGGTAATCACAGCATGACTTGTGAATGGAAAGCAGGTAATGGAAACACAGCAGCTAACAGAGAAATCTGACCCATGCACTGGATGGAGGAAATGTATTCTTTCACCATGTGTCAGTCCTTTAAATCAATGCAATTGTACAAAATCTAGAAATTTGGATGCATTGTATTATTATGCAAATATGATAATCTAAGGACCAACAAGCGGACTTCAAAATCCCAGATAGCACAGATTTATCTCACATTTTGCCAGAGGAGTCAAACTACTCTGGCAGCTAGAACAAAATGTTGTTAAAATAAAATTGATACTAAAATGTAAAAAAAAAAGACTCAGACACATGCAAAATATTAGCATTAAGGAGTTTCATAGCTTCAGACTATAAATATGTTGTACAGAGCTGGAAAGACAGAAACAAAAAATAGTTTAGCTAAAACAGAAAAACCTAGATATTTCTTATCCCCACATAAGTCCTCTAAGCTTCAGTGAGTTTTATTCCTTGTCTGCACAGTGCATCGGAATTTCTGGAGTGCTGAAACACCATGAAGCAAACAAAGAGAGTGCTTCAATTTAACAAAAACAGTTTATCAAAGAAATTTTAACAGTACTTCTGTAACATATTAGTTGTTATAGCAAGCAAAATACTATGAAAATGATTCACGAAATATCTTTCATTTGAAATCGATATCAGTTTCATTATGCACACTAGTATTTGATAAATATGTATGAAAATTGCATAAATGAATTTATGGGCATATTTTCTCTATTCCATTGGGCTAAAATGGAATAGAGAGAATATGGAATATTCTGGAATATTGAATGGAATAGAGATTTTAAAATTATAAAGCTCAGTAAGCTTTATAATTTAAAAAAATGCTTAATTTGGCCATTTAAAAATGCAAATACTAACCTCTGAAACTAGAAAAAACTGTGATTAACTGTCAAAACCTGATTTTGTTCTTAAAAAATAATTTTTCTGAAGATCAGTAAATGCAGAGACATATATATAGACACATATACATATAGAGAGAAGAATGATCAGCTATATCTATTTCTTCAGTCCCTTAGAAATTTTAAATAGGCCCCAGCAGTACCCTTTCAGTGTGTGAAGGAGACATAGCACTAGCTGCTAATTAGTCTGACAGGACTGGTATTGGCAAGCGGTGCTGCAGATCAGTGGTTTTGGCACCAGAGCTCACACACAGCTTGCTGAGCCTCTCGGTATCTATTCAGACAAAATTTCCTGCTCTGCTGATGGAGCTGTTTCTGAAGAAAGATTGGTACCTAGAAATCTTTGCAAAACGTAGAACTATTAACTGAAAAAAACCTGGCTGAAGTCTAAGATGTCTGCCGAAACGTCCTGCTTTCAGTTGAAGTGCCCTTTGCAGGGTGATGGCACCTGCAGAGTCCAGCAGGAGCACCAGCGAGGCCCGGGGGCTGCCCAGCGCATCGAGGGGGGCCCTCTGCAGCGCCATCCGTCAGCACGCAGCCTGCCATCCTCTCCACTGACAGCCAATCCCATGAGAAAAAACAACCTGGGCCACACTACTGACTCCTCCGCTCTAAATCCAGTGTCCACAGGAGCTTGGGGAGCATAAATATTGCATTTGTGCTGCTGTGCTAGGGAAATGATGAGAAGGGAGAGCCTTCAGGCCCTCTGAATTGCATGCGTACACAGAACTTGCTGAGGTCAAATCTTTAAAAAATTTAAGTCTCACTGGAATGTAAATAAAGACCATCATACGTTCTCTGTCCCACTTCCTCTCCTAGATAACACATCTATAGACACATACGGCAAGGCTACCGCTGGTTTCAAAATGTATATCCCAGCTACTCCAGCTAAGGATTAAGACACTTCAAGAGCACCCAACAGAGTAGAATCGGTACAGCTGCACTTGCAAAAATGGGGGGAAGTTTGAGGCTGGGGGAAAAGTAAGAAATTTTGCTCTCTGTACCTCCTATGAGAAATTAACCTTTAGGATAAACAGCAAAGACTGAAAATATGGATCTAAGCATAATGAAAATCCTCTCACTCCCTCTCTAAGCAATGGGTGAAATATCATCCTGGTGCAGCCATCCTCTGCTGATGCAGCTGAGATTTTCTGCTAAAATATGTCTAACATCCAAACTTGTTGCTGAGGCCGGGCACTGAGGAAACTATTGGCTCTCAGACTGGCAATCCCTTGTTTTTTACTCAGCCAAAATGCCCTTTTCGTTCCACTAGCCATTCTGCCTAGGTAAATACTGTAAGATCAGCCCTGAAAGCAATAAAAAGCTGGGCACTGGAGGCCCTCTGAAGCACTTTGGCATTCCCTCCAGTGCATCCATACGACGCAGCAACCCTCCACAGAGCGGCCTAAGGGTGACCATTTTTAGCTGAAATGCTAACAGCTACCTTAGGGTGATCTTTCCTTGTTTCCACAGCAATATGCCACAGAAGCAAAGGGGGACTGACTAGTAGAACTATGCTAATTATTTACTCTTTCAGGTCATTGATGCCATTTTGCATATTCTTTCATTCAATCCATTAAAAAAATCTCCTGTTGCCTCCGCGCAATCAGTGGGCTATGTGGAAAGGTAAACACTGAAGTCTTTATTCTTCTGGTAGCTGACAGCTCCTCTCATTGAGGAATGAAAAAAATTGTCTTTTTTTTTTTCCTCTTGTCAAGTAACAATAGAGGTTGCATTAGTCACAGCGAACATGGAAACCTGCCAGGAAAAGAAAGTAAGCAATGCCCCTGTAGAAACCTAATAAAATGTCCATTAGGCTTTTGGAAATGACCCTTAACTACCAGCCAAAGCATAATGAAATTGGCAAAGTGAGAAAAGTGAGGCCTCGCTTTGCTTTCAAAAGACCTACAAACCTTGTTAAAATGGATCAGCAGTGGCAAATATAAACTCTGCCAAAGTTCTTTGGCAGCAGGTCCCAAAAAATCTGAAAGAGAGCAGGTTTACACAGAAACAACGAGCTTGCTGGTAAGGTTAGCTTCTGTCAATATCACTCACAGTACAAAGAGAAAATTCTTTTTGACTTGTTTTCTTAATGAGATATCCTGTTGCATTTAATTCATCTGCAGTCCGTGGGATCAGATCCTGCAGTTCTGTACTCAGATAAAATCCAGAAGAAATTGATGGGGACATTGTCTGAGTCCAGAAGAGGACCAGGCTTTCTGAAGCAACTGTTGCATGTCAGATGTGGGAAAAAAAAAAAAAAGGAGAGAGAGAGAGAAAATACTCCTGTACTCCTGTATGATATTTGCTATTTTATTGTAAGAATAAATAATTCATGAATTAATGAATTAATAAACTAGAATTAAGAGCAGGTTCTACCCAGAATTAAACTAATCAAAGAATACTGAAGCCAAGTTCTTCACTCCCTGTTACCTGTTTATATCTGTGAGAAGGTGGAACCAGGATTTCACCTTAGATTTCCTTCTAGGAAATACACTTTGACTCAAGTACAGGTTGTGGGTTTATACTGGAGTTGATTACTTTAGCAGTGGTGGAGTCCTGGTTAACTGTTTCTCTCAGGTCTTAAAATGTGTTGATTTGTGAAAAATTCAATATTTTGATGTTAGGATATGAGCAAAAATATCCTAACCCATTTATTTATGGAACAAATACAAATCATGCAAAATGATCCTTACATGCCCTTTCATATTTTTAATAAAACAAAACAAATCTTTAGCCATGCTGAGGCAATAAGGTGAAGAAGGCATGAACAGATGTTTTATTTAGACTAGTGTGATTTCTTGATGATTCTGCAGAGCTGATTTTTCCTTAGATAATGCTGAGGACTCCATCATGTGATTGAAGTCAGTAGGAATTCTAGTGAAAGTATGGTTTTCAGTCCTGAGTCATCAAGTTATAACAAAGCACTGTGATTTTCCCTGAAACTCTTGTGTTTGTACAGGCCTTTATTCTTTCTGTCTCCTGCTCTGTTTGTGGACCATGTCTGCAGAATTTTAATGAGCTCCATGCAGAGCTCTTTTCAGGGCTGACTTTGCAAAGAGCCATGTCACACTGAGAAATTCCTTGTGTGCCACTGCTTTATTGTTTTGTGCACAAGTCTGTCTTGATCTCCTTGCATACATTTCCCTGATTCTACTGTACAGAGCTGATAAATTGTCCATTACTGAAGAAGTTCAGCTTGGCAGTTATTCTTTCTCACCCCCTCTCTCTATATTCTCTCCATGTTGAGGGAGGTAAAACTCCCTTAGAAGTTTGCTAAGCTACAGAATTCAAATACAGCACTGTATTTTGAGTGTTTCTGTCCTTGAGTTAAAGACTAAAGAAGATCTAAAACACAGAGAAGATCTAGCTATAAAATTCAATCTGAGATCAGCCAGAAACCAATGGAAACTTCTGAATCTGAGTAAACTACAAAATAGACCTGCTAGTCATTGACTGCTCCAGAGATGCCTGAGGGATACTGTAGAGCTTAATAGTTCAACACTTTTTCCATTTCGATATCGTCTGGTAATATATTGCTAAACATGAGGAAGTAAGGCGCTCAAAAATAATTGTTGTGTACAGAGTGCCTTTCTTGCCTCTGCCCTTCATGACTAGTAAAAGCTCTGCTCTTCACCACAACTCTAAAAGAAAGTGGGACTGAGTACATGAGTTCAATAGGGGTATAGAAGAAGGATAAGATTCAATTCACAGTTGAATTATGTGCTCTTTGCTTGAATGTCTGATCTAGCACATCAGGTTGTTCAGAAAGCGACAGTGCCTCCCAAAGCACAGCTTCTCAGGTGTTCCTCCCAGGGCACATAAATGCGCATGATGTTTCCATGGTGTGAAGACCATAAATGCAGAACATATTAGAAATCATAAGCTCTTCTTTCAGAGAAGGGTTTTCTGGCACCCTTAAAATGTGACCAAAACACCAGGATAAAATCATATGCTGGTAAGCATTACATGCCTAATCAAAAAGCTAAAAAGAAGAAGTAATACACTTGATTTCACCTCAGAAT
Organism: Struthio camelus; assembly: GCF_040807025.1. Lineage (NCBI taxonomy): Eukaryota > Metazoa > Chordata > Aves > Struthioniformes > Struthionidae > Struthio > Struthio camelus. Next base: position 143,162,436 of record NC_090943.1, on the reverse strand, counting down.
CAGCTTTAACTTTGTACAAATATCCTGGTATTATTATAGCTTTCTTGTTCCCCTGAACTTCCCACTCAGACTGAAAATGGAAGGGCCAGACAGATCTTTTCTCCTCTACAGATTTTCAGAGCAATTCTGAAGAAAAGAGCATTCATGTTTTCAAAGCTGGGGCTGACATTCAACTATAAATCAGTGGCATGATCATCCGTAGTTCTTAATAGCGAACTGTACTGGCCAAAATCCATAAGAAGTATCATCAAAGGCAAAAATTTCTTTGTAAGAGATTTTCTGCTTAAGATTTGTATAAGAAATTCCATAAACTTCAATTATCTTCTTTCCTTCTTAACATTTGTTAATAGGAGTGCTTTATTTTATCATTGGTAAACTGAATCGAACTCTAAATGCAATGAATGAGCAAAGGGCAAAAACAGTGCCTCTTGAAAGGCACTTTTACAAAAATATATTTTGATTCTCTTTTACTGTGATATGTTTTTCTCTTTTATAAGCTTAATTGCTGTTTTACCTATGTCTTAGGGATTGGTGAAAGGTATCAAAAAAAGTAAGTTAGCTTCATTTCAGCATACAAAGATCCACATCCTTTGGAAAATACATTGTGATTTGCAAATCCAAAAAATTTAAAATTCCCAGCTAGGAAATTTAAAATTCCCAGCTAGCAGAGGAAGAGAGAATGGACTTATAAAAGTATGCTTAATTATAAAGTTGCTCAGCTCAGCTCATTACCGGTTAGTTAGCTATTAAACACACATCACGTTTACTCTTTAGCTGAGATATTTGGGAAGCAGATGGCTCCTATCAACAGAGTTAAAAATAAATAAAGACCTTCTTTGGAAACATCTGGTGCTGGCATCTGTCAGAAACAGTGCCAAGCTACAACATTCAAATACAGCACTGGAGTTTGAGTGCTTATGTCCCCAGGTTTAAGACAGGGAAGGACAACAGGAAAGATCTAGCTATAAAATTCAATCTGGAATTCTCCAAGGTATTTGCCTGTTTGAGACGTAAGAATTTTTTTTGTCAGAAGTCTCACTACTTTTGTGGGAGATTAAATACTAAAGAAGAGACATATCTGTCATTCCATATTTTTTCTTGTGCATAAAATCAAAAATTGCAATTTGAGGATTTTATACAGTTGCTTTTCAGCAATTGCACTCCAAAAAGGTGTTTAATGTGTGTCTGGTTACAGACCCTGACCTCACTACCTCTTTTCACTCATTTCTCTTATCCAGCTTCATCAAATTTCCCTGATGAGAACTGGAATATTATCATTTGCCTTGTTGATATTTTGATTAGCTTCAAATCAAGAGGAAGAAAAATATATGCTTCAAAAGGCTATTTAAGTTAGTGTCCACTGTTAACCTTTTATTTCAAATCCCAGAGGGATAGTCTATTTTTGCCATAACAATAGGTCAGTCTAACCACCAACCAGATACCGTCATCTCTTTCCAAAGAATAGGTCCAATACAACTATGGAATTTCCTGCTGAATCAGAATCTCCACTTTGGAACTTTATCTTTGAAGAAAATAGAAAGAAGATAGAGGGGATGCCCATCAGGGTCAATCTGGAAAAATTTAATTTCCCCACCAGGAGAATGCTTCTTTGTAAATGTTCTTTCAATAAAACATCACTTAGACAAATGAGTTCCAGCATGATGCTGTATATATAGGACAGGTCTTCCAGGAAACCTGAGCACTATTGAGGAACTCTAGAGCAGATTTTTCCATGCCTCTTACAATTCTTCCCAAAATCCATAATAAGAGTTTGCAACATTGTTGCACCAGGAGATGTTCTCAAAGAAAACTTTTTAGAGATACATACATTTGAGTTATAACATTTATCACACTGTGGCATCTGAAATATTAGAGTATTTTCCAAATTTGGGAGGAGAAAATTTCATGGCACTTGTGATAACAAAGATATTTCAATGATTCCTTCTCTATTATTTGGTAAACTCAGTTATTTACAGATTTACAAATGTTACTGAAATATTGTGAATTCTTATTTTAAAAGGATTGTGAGAATTTAAGAAGAAAGTCAAATTTCAATGATTGGTTTTTATTTTTGTTTGCCTTCTTATTCTCCAGTAAAAGTAGTTTGCATTTACAAACTTTTTTCCAAAAATATGAGAGTGTAGCCAGTTAAATTAGTTTCTACATGAAAAGAAATATTTCTTTCATAATAATGTAATAGCAAGAAATGAGGCTTTCTGTTGAAAAAAAAAACAGATAGCACTGGCAACTCTGCAGTCCTTCACATTCAAATGCTTACCCCTTAAATGGCATAAAATACTGTGAAATAAAAGAACTAGCCTTTAAATCAGAGTTAATTTTTCCTGTTATATTATGAAGAATGAGTTTCCTGTCCATTCATATCAAGCTTTCTGACAGTGGCATTTAAATCACTTGAATTATTTGCAGCATTTCTTAAAAAACAAAAAAAGCAACAAACCCCCAAAATTGTATGCTTATTTTAACCATATCTGACATTCATCCTAACAAAAACAGGTTAGCTGCTGTAATAATTACGAAAATACAACATTAAATTTCACAGATTATAAAGCAGAACATTAATTCCATAACTGGTTAGCAGTAGAGGCTAAGATGTACTAACTTTGCTCTGTAAAAGAAACTTCAGACACAGTGTTCCTGTTTCTCATTCGTTCTCTGCTAATTTAGTGTGTCTGGACAGTTTGTATCTTCTTGTCTCCCTCTTATCCAGAATTAAATGCATTAATCAAGATAACCAGCAATTTGTCTTCTTGCCCAGCTATGCAGTCACGGTGAGAGGGAGTGAGGTGAAGCAGGCAAGCAGCTGCTCTTGGCAAGTTTTGTACTCAGGTGTCCTGTAATGGCCGCGCACATGATTGTTAGAAACCTCAGAAGAGAACAGCAGGTCTCTTCGGTGCTACTCGTTTCACAACGGCATTTCACAACAGCCCAGCAAAAAAAAGTCTTTAAGACTTGCAGAAGCATTTCTTGGTTTTGTTTCCCCTGGTGTGCTCAGTGAATGTCAAGTCCTACTCTAACCGGAGAGGCTTGCAATTAATTTTTTTTTCCCAAATGTTTTTTTACTGACCAAAAAGGCACAGAAATCATATGGATAGTACACCTGAAAGCAGGCACGACAGGTAGTGTTCTCCAGAAAATCCACTGTTTACACCCAGCTCACATGAAAGACTGTCCCCTGTGGAGTCCCTTACAGTATATTCTTCTGAACTTTTGTTTCTACCTTGTCAACCACCATTTGAGGTCCTCTTCAGTTCCTTTTAGGAATAACTGTGGAAAGCATTGGAAATCCTACCAGTTTCAATTTGAAACATTTATTTTGATTTTTTTTTCTGTCAGTGGAGTATGCCCCAGGCCTAAGCTTTGGTGGTCTTGTGGTTAACACTACTGTCTAGAGTTTCATGATATTTGGATTCCATTTTCTGCTTTACCACAGATTTCCTGTATCCTTGAGAAAGCCACTTAATATATTGTTCCCTCAATAGCACACAAAAACCACTGCTGCTCTTGCTGAAAAAGGGTGCAGTGAGGATAGTTCTACACCCATTTAGAGGAGAATTTACAGTGCTGCGGCCATTCAGATAGGCAGAAAAATGGAAAAAGTTTAATTCATTTAAAATGCAACACAAAGTAGGCTGTAAAAGATAGAGATTACCACCTTGTCTAGTCGTAGAGGAGATTAAATGATTATAAAAATTATTTGTATGTGGATATTCCATCTCATTTTTTATGCGAAATTTTAAAACATCTCTGAATATTTCCTCTACAATAGAAGAATTCCTTAATAAAATGTATACTGCAGTTGCATTTGTATTTTTTCAGTTATCTGTGGGAGGTTAAAATAAGTCTATAAGTGCCTATCAGCCAGTGAAATCATGGACTTCAGTTGTGAAGGGACTGTTTACGTAGGGCAACTTTGCCTTACTCTCCTTCAGCATAATCTCCCATGTTTTGTACTTAAAACCTGTCCTGGTACAAGAGGATCTCAGCTTCTTGGTAACACAGTGGTCATGCAACTTCTAGCTCGATCCTTTTGGATGCCACATTCTTCAGTTTCCCCTGTCCCCCTGACTTCTAGCGATTTGATTTAGAAGAAAAATGTGGCCTAATTGGTAGTCAGTCCCTTGATCCTAAAGCATTAGACCTTTGGACTACTTTACTATGGTGCAGAGAGTTTGGACTTTGTTTCAGGAAGAGATGTTGGATTTTAAAAATTAGCAACCAAGATGGCCTAAGTATTTTTTTGGTCAAAAGCAACATCAAATCGAAAGGGATCATTTGTACAGAGCAAAATGGTATCAGTGGCTATTTAAGGCTGCTACTGTGTATCCAGCTGGTTCCTGAAGCTGAATATTTGTGAAGTGTGTAACTCTCAACATTTGGTCATTTAAAATATTTTGGTATTTTAAAATTGCTAGCAGTATGCTACAGATGTTTACATACTAAGCAAGAAACAGAAAATAAAATATATAGTACACAGTTTATAAACCGCTGTAACAAGGCCTCACTCAGTCACTTTGATGACTCCTAATTATCTCTTTTGATTGCCTTTTGTGACGGCATACCGGGCTCTGGGGATTAGCAGATAGCAGTTGGTATCATTTATACTGATTCAGCAAGACTTTCAACCTGGCCTACCACAGCGTCCTTGTAGCCATGCTGGGGAGGAACAGACTGGTTAGCTGGACTAAAAGGCAAGTGCCAAATCAGCTGTCCTGCTTCAGCTAAAGTTTTGCCGCTGGATGGCTGCAAGTGGTGTTCCTCAGCTGTCAATACAGAGGGGCAATCCCAAATAAGATCTTCATTAACAGCCTATAAAAAGAAACATCCTCAGCAGCTTTGCAGATGACATCAAAATGCTGGGAGCAGCTGAGATGCTGGAGGGCAGGGCTGCTGTTCAGAGGGAGCTCAACAGGTCAGAGAAGTGGACTGATAAGAACTTTATAAAGTTCAACACAGGTGAATGCAAAACAGGTCACCCAGGATGGGACAACCCAATGAGCTAGTGCAGGGTGGGGACCACCTAACCATAGAGGAGCCCTGCAGTAGAGGGCCTGGGGGTCCTGGTGGGCAGCACGCTGAGCTCAGGTGCTCTTGCAGTGAGGAAGACCAGCCACACATACCAGCCTTCATCCCTGAACTGCAAAAGGCCTTAAAGTATTTGGCACTCAAAGCATGGAGTACTGTGGCCAATTTGGGGCTCCCCAGTACAAGAAAGACTGACAGACTAGAGCAGCAGTCTTCAAGTAAATCCATGGCAGCGGAGAAGACTGCATTCCCTGTGATTTTAGAAACAAGCAATTAAATCTCTTACACTTACCACCTCTGAATTCAAAGTTCTCAGCTTTTACCAAGGTGCTTTCAATGTAACAATCTTAAATTTTTCTATTTCCCATTTAAGCCACATCCACTAGCTTGGATAAAAAGACTTTATGGTACTATTTCTAATGCATCCCTGGGTGCCTATTTAATGTGTATATATATATATATATATATATATAAACATACAGCACATGCTCACATTTGCAAATGCATGCTGAGGAGAAAGTGGACAGGAGAAAAAAAAGGAAAACAACATAAAGAAAAGCAAACCTACAGAGAGAAAGAAGGAGAGAATATCCTGAAAGCCAGCATTTGGATCCATCTCAGGTAAACATCTAGACTAACAGATTACTTGCTATTTTAATGTGGATAGGACTATCTTTCTTTCTCAATGTAATTGGCTCTCTTAAAAATAGAATGAAACACTTTCAGCACATCCCCATCACACAAAGGAGAGTATTTCCTTCAAAATCTCTCCTCAGAGATTCGTTATATTCATGCTCTTGTTCTTAAAAAATAAATTGTATGTAATAAATATGTTTTTCATTCCATTGTCAAAGTAAATTGATTAACTGAACTGTGAAGTGATGCAAACCTGTTTATTAGTTTCCTTTCTCTGTAACGCTTCAGTTTCTTCCGTTGGGTAATTACCATGGTTGTGCTACGGATTGTTTTGGATAGCTGAATTACCGCGTTGTCTTCAAGCAAATGCACTGTATCATTGCACAGGAAGGAAATTGCAACATTTATTGTCTTTTTTAATTGAAGTGGTCAATTAAAAGACTCACATTTTTTTGTAAAAATGCAGAACTTCCTTTTACTAAAGTAATATAAATGTTAAAGACTGTTTGGAAGTGTTGTGAGAAGATTTCAATCAAATACATAGAAGCTTATGAAGTATAAAAACTGCTTTTCTGACCCAGTTCTTAGCTTTGTGAATCATTATTACATATTTAAGCAAACTTCAAATTTAGTATTTCATGTATGTTAAAGAACATTACCTAATATAGCAATCTTATTGTTTGGAATTCAAAACAAGACCACGGTGCTTGCCAACAGCTTGGTCAAACATGTCAAAGATGTAGTCAGTAGGAATTCTTACAGTAATTTGTATTTTAAGTAGTAGAATTCTCATTCGTTAACAGGCAGCTATTTTGTATTTTCAATTCGCGTTAAAAGCCTGGGAACTTTTCAAGTTTGAAAAAGTTACACAGGATAGAAAGCCTCTAGTGACCATCTAATAATATAGCTATTAATTTTTACTTTTTATCACTTATTAAGCTTATGAACACATTCAAACTTTCACCAGCCAAAAGGACTGGGGTGGCGGGAAAATATCAGGAATATGGCAGGTGGAACAGGCTGCAGACATAAAAAGAAGAACTAGAATTTAAGCTAAACCTAAATTTGTCACAGAGGCACTTTTCTTCCAAAGTTTCTCTTGCTTTCCTCTATTGACAACATATCTAAGCAACCAGTAGAACAAAGATATCCTCACTCTAAACAGTGTAATTGAAATTTAAGTTTTCAGCAGTAATAGAGAAAACAGTATGTGGGAAAATTTTAGGCAAAAAATGGAAAAATTAGGCGTAGATGACAGTTAAATAAGGGAGTATCCTGGCAGATATTCCAGAGGCATGTAGCCATAGCCATTCTACTCATATGCGTGTATTTCCAAAACCAAATTTCCTCAGAGATTAACGATACTCAAACCTGGAGTTTTGGACCTAATGCAACTTAACTAGATACACCGGATGCATAAAATACAATCAAGGTTGTCAAACACACTCCCTGGAAATGTTACACTATCGAGGATGTGATCTGAAGGTCACATTTCAGAGTTCAGATGTGAGATTCAGCAGATCAGCAGCAAATTTCCCTCTGATACCTATAGAGAGGCTCATGCAACAATAGGTAATATAATATGACTCATACTTAAACTTTTGCGGTCAGTGCAGGTCAGTAAGGCTGAGCATCTCTATTCTAAAAATCTGTTCTCTTTAACATTTCTCAATCAATGCAATCAGCATCTAATACAAAAAAACTTAATGGCTTTTCAAAATCTTGGCCAGTTATTCCTTCTTACAGTCAATAATCTCTCAAAAAGGGATCTTTGATTCTTGACACTCTACAAGCTATGCACTTTTTTCCCTTTTTAACATTATATTATCACTTTTCATCATTATGTCCTATCTCCTCATTATGCTGCAGTACTTAATTTTTAACTTCTCTTATAGACATTAGATTGTCTATATTTTGGGCTTGACACTAATTTATTCTAACTTATATCTAATTTCCTCATTTATATCATTTTAGGAAAGAATCTTCTATTTAAAATAAAATTCATATAACTTTTACAATTTATGTAGTTTTCCAGTCTAAGTGTCTTGTTTTGTAAGTAGAGTTGCCTCTAAAACATGAGTTACTCTGCCTAAAGGCTTTTCTTAAATATTCGCATCCCCAAAATATAATAAAGGGTAAAGCTTTTCAGTTGTATATTTTTTGGAAAACCAGGTTGTTACTGTCACTTTTCTTGGGTGCAGGAGGTATCCGACTCCTAATGATAGTAGATTATATCCATCTTGAAATAAAATCATCAAAAAATAAAATCATCAATAAAATCAATAAAATCTGAAATGCTGCCTTTTCCATAAAGTCAGTAGCACTAGGAGTGACAGATGCATCAGATCCTTTCACATTGTACCCTTGAAAATATATTCTATTGGCAGAGAAAATTTATACTCGCACTTGCACTGCTAGTTTGTTGACAAAGCTTTACCCCTGCCCATCTTCAGTTTCACATTCTTGACTCTTTGAAACAAATTCTAGGTATGACATAAACTGGAAAATCAAGTATTTCAAAAACATAAATATCCTACAATACTTAAATAGCTATAGTTTCATGACAATTACAGTAAGTACACAAAGCTAATTTTTTATGGCTATGCTTAGGATATTGTAAAGTGCTAAATGTGCAAGTAATTATGACTTGGCACAGTAGCAGTATTTATTTTAAGCTCTACTTGTGCTGCTTTGGTGGAGGATGTTTACTTAACCAGACTCTATTAAACATGCTGAAGACTTTGTGCTCTAAAACATTTTTAATTGATGAAACACAGAAACAATCAATCATCACGAATAGTAAAGAAAGGCAGACAGGCCCAGGCAAACAGAATGAGATCTGTAGGTGTCTTTTTATCTTGTAAGGGAAAAAAACCTATTTGTGCTGCTGAATTAAGTGTTTGTGAAAAGAGAAGACTTGATAGTGGTGGAGACTGAAGTCTTCTATTTACAAGCAGGGCATGGTGGTGGGAACTCTTGCATGGTCTCTTGCTTTTCCTATTCAACCTCTGACCTAATGGACGTGATGAGCTTATCCTCTCTCCTGACAGCAACAGTCCATGCTGAGCATACAACCTGTGGGTCTAACTTACCCAAATAACACTGAACGGTGATGCTTTTCATGCACCATTTGTAAACATATGAAAGCCATTGCACTGACTTGCATTCCTGCTCCAGGAAGCAAATTCAATATAACATTGAGCATCAGTAGATGGAAAGCCCAGGCATAGATGTGTTTCTCCAACCACCTTACCCTCAAGCTGCAGCTGCTCTGAGCTTCCAGATGTTCATTTCTAAGTAATGTGGTCATAAATGTGGTTTTTAAGTGTAATTTTAAAAACAATAAATTAACAGACTACCATATTGAAACTAGACATAATCTGCTTCTCTTTGAAAATTTAACAAAGGGAATATCTGACAGCTATTTCTTGACAAAATGCTTAAACTTAAAACACTTGCTCAGCTTAAACTCCTGCTGATTTCAGTGGGAATTTTGCCTGAAGGAGAATGTCAGCACTATATCCAAAGCACAAAAAGAAGGTGAAATACTTAACTTAAATCATATGGCTGATAGGGAGGTATTTCAAAGCAGGGTAGACACTTTTGCATCATATAATTGTCAAGTTTAAAAGAAATATATTTATATTGACTATACACATACATATGAGTATATTTATATTGACTATAACAAGTATATCACCTTTTTTTTCCTGCACAGACCCACAAACTGAAACATGAAAGGCATACATATTTATGCACGAATGCATATATACATACATCTATCCAAAACAGGTCCCATATAAACAGGTATTTGGACCCAAAATGTAGGAAATATTAGTGATTCTTCTTTCAACTTAAAAACATATAATGCAATAGCAAAACTGCTTAAAATACATGTAAATCTTGCTATTTTACTGTGCATTTTAGCCTCATATGAATATTTCTTATTGTTTCTTTAATACATGAGTTTCATACTATCTACATAAATTAAAATATACCTTTAAGGCCCTCCTAGAAAATTATAATGCCCTCTGCTGTTAAACACTCTTAATTTAAATCTGCTGATATTTGTGTAGGCAAAGTGATTTAAATGAATATCTTCTGTTCTAAAGCCTGTGATTGCAAATCTTATCACAGGCATATTTGGTATCAAAACTTTATGTCTTTTTCTTATCTGACGACAGAGGTTACTGAAATCATATTTTTGAGGTCTTGGTCAGTGAAAGTGGAGGATACTAACACATTTTGTCTCTATTTCTGTTCAGAGTTTGAAAATAGATTGGAATTTGATTGCAATAAATCTCTTTGCTATCTATAGTATAACCAATCAACACTGTATTTACATACAACCAATATTTGATGTATATGATGGACTTTTTTTCCAGGAAAAATGTATATTCCCTGTGGCTCACTAGTTGAGAATCATAATCTGAATGGTATTGTTTGTTTGTGTTTGAAACAATAAATCAGCAAAAATACATCAGAAATTTTTGAGACTTTCAAAGCGTGACCTACAGCTATGTTTTCAGAACAGCAGATTTTGACATATTGGCCAAAGTTAAGGATGTAAAATAGTAGTCAGCATAAGCAGAGATCAGTGCAGGGATCTGTAACATATTAACACGGAAACAGTTTGTTTTCTTTAACTGATAAAGTGTTTAGCCCCTTACTAAGTAGGTGTCATATACAGGTACAGAAGAAGCTATTAAATCCATATTTCATTAAAATTATTGGAACATGAATCTATATGTTAGACAGCAAAGAGAGAGTTAACACCATATTTGATATTATTAACAAATTGGTTTTTGAGATTAAATAGTAACAGGTCTTAGGTCTCTAATGGTTAATATAAAAGTTTGTGATATCCTTTAGCAGAGAAAAAAAAAAATTGCCCAGTACATAACTTTTACTATTTCTTAACTGAAACGTAAGCATTACTCTCACAAGCTTTGGAGGTTTTGTTATTTTATAACTATCAATTTCTACTTGTTGTCCTAAAATCATGACTTCTTTTTTCTAAATAAACACACACAGGAAGTGTAATCTGACCCAATTCAATTGATGTGTGCAAGAATATCAGATGAAATAAATTAATACTTCATAATTCCTTTATATTTTCCAAACACTTTATAGGAGTGTATTCATTTAATATCCTCTGGGGACGAGTCATATCAGTGTCTGTGACACTGTTACACACATACCCATGCATCTTGACCTTTTAAATCTTTGCCCTCATGACAAAACTATCCTATTCTTCCAGGTTTTCCCCACACGGAGATTGACCAAACATCTTCCAAACACACCATTTGTCATAAATCTTGACAGTACCAAAATAGTAATTCCAGATTAATGAGTGGTCTTCTGTATTAGCAAGCAACGCTTTAATAGTATGCAAATCTATTATAACATTATTTACATTTATTTCCTATTTTGGGAGAAACAAACAAATCAAATCACTTAAGAGCCACTATAATGAATTATTGACTTTTGACTCATTTAGCCTTGCCAAAAAAATCAATTATTTGAACCATTCTATTTCTTAGACTAATTCAACGTCTGTGATCTATTTCTACCAGTTTGCAACAGTATGAGGAACATATTAAAGATACGTGCTGATTGCATGAGCACTGGCCTTAGTCAGGGTCAGACCAAGTAGTACGCTTACTCTCCTGCCTTTCCTCTTAACACATACGAGCGTCCTTCTTTCCATGCCAAAGCTACTCCCATGTGAGTCATGGTGCACTCCAAATGTTTCCTCAAGGGGACCATCAGCAGGAGAGTGGGGCTGTGGGGCGTGCACCCATCTAACCTATCTCACTGCCTAGGCACAGCCAAGACTTGTCTGGACTGTCAGGTGTTATAGAGAATATGTCTGGAGGAGGCAACACTAAAGAGTAAATCTACTCCTTAAGCAAATACACCATGCGCACATGAACACATGCTTCACTGCAAACCCATTCTAATATTTTGAATGTTTTTTTAAAGAGAACATACAATATTCCTCAAAGAGGTTCTTGGATCTGCATAAGCATCTGCAATACAGGTCGATTAGTTTATGAATGTCAAAAAAAGTAAAGAGCAACTTCAAAGATTTATAAGAGAAAATATTTTGACTCCTTAACTGATGGGTCTTGACTAGCACCTTGCATAACTAATCTTAGTCAATCTGTGTGACTGACAATGTTATACTCTTCCATTATATCATTTTGAATGTTTCCTGTGTTTAAATTCTGTAAGAAAGACCAATAAAAATTAAACTCAAAAAGACAGAGGTTTTGTACAAGAACATGCTGTTTATTGTATAAAAATCAGGCACTTAAGGGAAGGGATAGTAATTTAATAGCTATGTTAATAAAGATTCAGCTAGGGTCCAGTCCTCTGTGACAACACATTTCCTCACTGTAACATAAAAGAAGAAGGATCACATTTTATCTATGTCTTTCTAAAAACCAGATACATTTATTACTGTTATTTATTTATATACCATCCCACATCCAGCTTCCTCTAAATTCCCCAAGTTTATTTTCCTTAGCAATCATGTCTGTTCATGGTAACTCATGTCCTTATCTGACTTAGCTGTTTATGTATCATCTATACTAAATAATCTCAATCCCCATTAATACCAGGATGGTATAAAAATAAAAGCTTACATAATTTTTTTTTTAAATTTGGTCAAGAAAAACATCAGATTTAATTACTAGACAAAAGCTTTGGTGACTGAATGAACAACATTTATAAAAGGATCTCCACAAATTAATGTGCTCCTTTTAATGTTTCTTAACATAATTCAGCTGGCTGTTTATTTCAACCGACAGAAAGCAGCATGCAAACTTTATGAACAATGGAAAGAATTCCTAGCCAGGTCCTCTAAAATTTACTTTTCTGTCTTTGCTCTCCAGGCAGTATTTACTATTTTCTTCTCTTCATTCACAAACACATTCTTAATTTGGATTCTTATTAGATAAGACCTTTAGGTATCTGCATGCTAAGCACTGAAGGTGTAATGACATAGCTTTGAGAATAATATCCAAACTGAGAATCCAAGCCTGCGTTCTAGCACTTGCAGCAAGTGTACTTATTAGCTGATAGGAAATACTATGATACAGAAATGTGTTTCACTGCCCTGTGGTGTTTAGATAACTTGAACTATGAGCTGAAAGCATATATCCTTATATACTCGGCCTCAGGAGGCCGAAGATCTTCGTTTTCACCAAAGACATCCAGAAGCATTCTTAAAAAGATCTGAGCAGACTTCATATACTTTCTTATATGCCAAAGCTGTGTTGATATCTTTCTGATCATTATAAATTTGCCTAATGAATAAATACTTTAATAGGAATCATGAGACCTCAATTATCTTCTCAGCAGGCGAGGATTCAATCCTTCATCTTCCATCTCAACCTTACCAGCATAGAGGTTAGACTGGGTGAGGTTCTTAACTAGGTCTTTTCAAAGCGCTATAAAGACTAAAAAGTCTAAAAAGCACTGTAAAGACTGAAAAGACAATAAAGACTAAAAAGTGAGTGGATGTTTTTGAGGGGTAAATTGCTAGAGATAAGAAGTTATCCAAATTTAATTCTTTTTGGAAACACTTGTTGTTTATTAGAAAAATGTAGTTCCCTGTTAAGGAAAAAAACAACCAGAACAATAAGAACCTGTTGAAAAGGAAGAGGACCTTCATACTATCATAGGTCCTTCCATTGACTCCCGTAAGAAATCCTGGATCCACTACAGTCAGAATAGGTTTAGCTGTTGCTTTCAACAGATATGCCCTATATGTTAATCTATAGTTTAAGGTGTCTTATAATCACGCAAGTGATTTTAAAGCTTACAAGTAACATTTATTGGTACTGTTGTAAACGGTTGTAAACAGACGATTTAAGCACAATATATTGAATGCAGTGAGACTTAAACACATTCTTAATATTAAACTTTTACTTAACTATTGCTGGACAGAGTCTTGGCAACGAAAATAGGTAATTAGCATGATACTTTCTGCTTTACCAGAAACACTCCATTTAGCTACTTATAATATTTTTTCCTTTGCAAAAAATATTATTTCTATGTTTCCTTTTCATATCCATCTTAATGATTGCATTCAGCAATGTGTAATTCTGGAGATCTCTACTGAGCAGCAAATACATCTCTGCTCCTGTGAGTCCAAACATGGACTGCATTGCTTGCTTTGACAGCTGAAATGTTTACTATAGAAACTCAGTCACATCACATCTTTTTTTTTAACCTCCTTTTTTTAAGGTCAGATAAGGTCTCTGAATTGGTTTCTGTAGCTCACAACAATTTAACTGCTTTGTCCCCTCACTGATTTTTAACCATAGGTCTGCAAAAATATATTTTTGTTCTGAAGTTTTGTTCTAAAGGCTGTATTTTTCCATAGTACTGTTCTATCCCAAGAAGCATTATTTCAGTTAATAGAGGTCAGCTGCTTGAGTAAAGAGCTTAGCTGAGCCGCAGCCCCATTGGAGCACATGCGTTTAAAACCCGTGCTCCTCTGGTCATACACAGCTCCTTCCAGGAGCTCTTCCCACTTCATAGAAGATGACTTGAGAGACTGAGGCTGCAGCACTGCTCTCAGTTCTGGATTCAGAGAGAGAGCAGGAAAGCAGAGTGAATAACTGCCTTTCTCCTAAATAATGGGTGGCCATGCTAATTTGTGTTAGGAGACCCGCATGTGCTAGAAGTTGGGAACAACTATAGAAACCCGGAGACAGGGAGCTTTATATAGACTGCCACTCTGCCATTCATAGACTGAATGGAAGTCAAGAGAATCCAAATAGACTGGACCAAGCAGGACAGAATCTCAGCTTCTCATTGTTCATATTACATTAGGCACTGGAAGGTTTGGAAAATTGAAGGCCTGGTGAGGCAGCAAGAGTGTCTGAGGGAAGGACTGTTTTCACAAGTTCCCTGACTGCTCAGGTCAAAAGTATGAGAAATCTTGAGGAGAAACTGCTTTTCCCATAGGATTCTTAGCCCAGATTTTGCATAGTAAAGAAGCTGATGCAGTTCATACCCAGTAAGCATCCAAATATTAAGATACAGTAAGCATCTGAATGTTTGGAGGCTAATCCAAATTGAATTTGAACTCTGATCTTGTCACTAAAGTGACTTTGACCTACATAAAACTGTGGCAATCCAAAATTCTAAGGAAGGATAACATTCTTCATCTATAGCCAGAGGCTAAATGTGTATTTTAGTCTTTCAGGGAAAAAAAATAATAAGTATTCACACTACTAGAACCCTAACAACCTTGTCATTTTTATTCTGGAACTCTCCTGCTCTCTTTCATTTTATTTTATGTCTGTAAATTACACAAACCACATTCCAGCTTTAAAAAGCAACGAACCTCATAACCATTACGGAAAGACACAAGAGCAACATGCCAAGAAACTCAGTTTATTTATGAGTGAACATCTAATTTGTTCTAACTGAAATCAGTTGCCAAACTCCAGCTGATTTTATAGGGAGTAGAATTATGGTCATAGTGGAATTCCAACATAAACACATACTATACATACGTGTGCACATACCCTTATGTGAAAATAACCTCAGTGTCATCAAAACTTAAAGACTTATCTTGTTCTCTAGCACAAATCTTGTGCAAGACTTGAAATCAGATTTCTGGCGCCATTGCCAGATGCCTCAAATGCTCTTCCTCTGCACACCAATGTTTCCAATATCAAAATATCCAGAAACATAGCATTGCTCAGGAACTAAATGTTTCCCCTTAAAAGAATTCCAAATTATTGTTGTAAGAAAGTTTCAGGAAGAGAGGTCAAATATGAACTTGCAGTGGAAACCTGCTTCCCAGTCAGGACACTCCACCTCCACTTCCCAGCTCCTCTGTGGCCCAACAGAGCACCAATTCCCAGCTCCCAGTTCTGCAAAGAGCCTCTGAGTGGATTCGCAAGGCCCTGTGACCCACAAAGTCCTGGAATTGCCAGCTGCAAAGATCCAAACTCCCAGGTCCTTCAAGGTTAGCAAGCTCTTGGCTCAATTTCAGCCTGGAGAGACATGAAGCCAGGAGTTCAGAAGCTCCTGGGAGCCATAGCATCCAAGTGCCAAGGTTTCTGGGTCAGCTTTGAATTCTAGGCGCTCTAGTTCCTCAGCAGCCTGGGATCTCAGAGAATTCAAGATGTGAGGGACAAAGCCAGCTCGGCAGACTTGATGTTTCTGAGCCAGGATAGCATTTCCTTTCACAGATAATTAGAAGTAATAACTCCTGATCAAACTGAAATCTAATTTTAAAATATTGTAATCTTCCTTGAAACTATCTGAACAATAGAGTAAGAATTGGAAAGCAGCCTAGAATGAATGATTAAAGAAAAAACGTATTACTACAGAAATAAAACTATGCCTCAGAGGTGCTTGGATAGGTTATCTAATGTCAAGTTATAAAAAAAAAAAACAGAAAAGGGAAAGAAGAAATAAGGCAACTAGGTGGTGAGGGCAAGGGTTGAAAATTAAAGGTATGGCCCTACAGCTGAATAAACTTTTTGCTTCAGTTTTCCATAAAAATTATGACGTAGAAATTGGGGAGCAGATGTTTATTTACCATGAGCTTGTAGAAACTGAACTTTCTGCCACCAAAGCAAACCAAAATTCCAACACTTTAATGATGTCAGGAGGACACAAAAATCACCAATCCGATTCTGAAGCAATTTTTATATGAAGTGAAATTTTAGAAATGTATTTTTTTATATTCATCAGATTAAGAAAGTACCCAAATATCATATTTGGGTTCAAATGGAGACTGGACAAGTACACAGAAGAGAAATCCAGTGTGTTACTCAGTATTTCGAAACCAAATCTGGCTTAGGGTATCTCTGAGATATTTCTGATATCCTCAAGGTGGGAGGTTCAGAGGCTAGGCAAAAAATCATGATTTTTGTACTAGTCCTTAGGCACTTGCTCTTGGAGACAGCATACTGAGCGAGATGGAGCTTTGATACCACTCCATACAGTTGCTATCATGCTTCTTATTGTTAGAGAACAGAAAAAATAGTTCATAAGAGAGAGAAAAAAATTGTCCAAATAACTATTAGTTTGACCTTAGCAGCAACTTGGTTTTTCAATCATTAAAAGAACAAAAATAAATGGAGAGAAGGTATAATATCAATGATGAACAAAGAAACTGTCCTTTTTCATCTGATATCTTTCATAGCTGCCATTTTTACACATAGAAAATGCAATAAAAGTAATTCAGTCTGACTACACTAACTCTGTAATATTTTAGATTATGAGGATAAAAGTAGTGATGGAAGTACAGCCTTAACAATTTGTTAATGAAATGACCACAGACATGAGGCACTGGGTTGAACTGAAAAGGAAGAATAAAATGCTAATGGGGAGTTCTTAGTGGGTTAATGTTGAAATGAACTTTATTTAATAGTGTCACTAATAAGTTTGACATGAAATGAATGACACATAATTAATCTTATTGATGGCTAAGCATTGGGAGGATAAAGTAGCGTATAGGAAGAAGTAAACTGATGATGCTGAAATTAGAACTAAATTGAAAACAATAGAGAAGGATACAAACCTTGAAGTAAATCACAAAATTGATGGTGTCATGTGGCTGCTAAAAAAGGCATATGTCATCTGTATTAACTGAGGTTTTCTAGTACGGAAAGAAAAATGTAGAGACAGATTTAAATTGCACAGTTCTGGTCACCTACATTAACCACAGATTAATTCAAAAGTGCCACTGTGCTAACCAGGATCATGGAGAACTAAACTTAGCCAAAAAATGTATGATTGTTATCTACAAATACTTTTAAGACTCATCCTGGCTATTTTTTAAATCTTTTTTCCAATTCACTATATATCTTCCACATGTTCAGTACCCAGCAGAGAGCTTGAAGCTCAGTGCATGTTCATCACTTGCTGCTATATAACCTCTTGATAGACGTGATGAATAGGAAATTCAAGATTTAAATGAACCTATTAATTTCCCTAAATCTGTTAGTTCCATAGTATGGCACTTAATCACAAGAGAAAACTATGTTGAACTTAAACTGAAAATGCATTCCTAAGACTCACACCTTGTCCCCAGCATAACAGAAGTCAGTATCAGCATCATGGATCATAACATCTGCATTAAACATAACATTCTTACTGCTTATATCAGAATTATTATACGTCTCTGTTTTCACTACAATAAGATGAAAATATATATTCTCTAAAAGGATAGTTAAACAGAAGAGACATTCATATTATTGCTGATGACTTCAACAGTAGTGCCAAGTTTCAATAAGGTCTGCTGGTGCTGAAGAGAGATTCCTTTTCACATTTGTAACAAATTGTTAGCTAAAATTGTTTCCGAAGTTCGTATATGTGAATTCCATGATAGTAAATAAGACAAAAAGTGATTAAAGGATCCTTTCTGAGTATATAGATTGTAACTCAAAACTGAGATGTTTTGAGTCCCATTCAACATCCTTCTCCTACAGCAGTCATGAATTCCGTGATAGGGTATAATCCCTCCTGCATCTTACTCTACAGAACAGTATGAACAGTTGACACGAATCAGCAGGTATTTCTGGATCCTAACTGGTCTGCCATAAAAAGGTCTTCCAAATTCTCTTTGGCACATGTGTTGAAATAAGCGGAAAAGATCATGTTTGTCACTTTTTTCAACCCCTCCATGAAACGGTGGGTATCTGAAGGAAGAGCTGGCCTCACTAGAAATTAGATTACTTTCATATGAAAGCTGCTCTGCAGGAACTCTCAAAATCTATTATGCTAGTAGTGATTGTTAATTCAGATTACATTCACTACCTCTAGTCTCACCTCTCATTACTCTCCCTTGCACCAGACAACTATACTGATTCTGAATATTTTGGATGCCTGGGGTTTGGGTATGGGGTTTCCTACCTTCGCTTAAGTCCCTCTGGGTGTTGCTGAAAGAGCTTTGCAGCTTTGAATCTCTCAGCCAACAATTGCAAAGCATAAAAGCAGAATAAACAAGCATATGTTGAAGTCAGTGACAATTTAAATCAAGAATATACTTGGAAACGTGTTCAAAATTATCTGTGCATATGCAAAAGCAAACACCTTGTAGTTACATTTTCTTGAACTCAGAGGTACTATACTGACCTAGAGGCAACATAAAAGCTAAGTAGAAGCAAAGCCAGTGAATTTTCCAATAAGCATAACAGGAAAGAAAGAATAAATGAGGTCATTGAGAGAAATAAATCAAAATCAAATTAGAAATAATATTGACAACATAAAAGAAGAATATTAAAATACAGATAATCCTACAGGCTCACATAAAAGCTGCTTTTTCTGTTGCAATGAGTATTTGAGATGTTGATGAAAGACCTGATCATTTATCTTTTGAAGTGTCTTCTACAACTTTTCAGATATAACAGCATTGTTCTTTGGGATGTGCTTATCTTTCTCCTTACTACAGCAAATCTGTAAGCAAATGTGTTTTCTACACAACAGTTGGGTAGTCTTTCCTGCTGATGCCCATTATGTCTTTGCTATACCATTGAGGCTTATTTATTTTTAATAGTTCATTTCTTTACGTGGCACGTGACAGTGACAACAATGGCTTGCCCTAACAAGCTAGTTTTTTCTAACTAGAAGATATTGGAAAAAAAATGTAAATCAAACAGAAATTTACTATTACAAATGTTTAAGTGAACATAATTTCTCTAAGAACTACAACTGAAAATACAAAAACATTTAAAGAGTCAGATGAAGTTGTGTGTAGTGTATGGAAAAATGTGCATAATAACTATATACAAAAAGACACTACTTTCTTTTACATGTCTGAAAATTCACACAATATGATTTTAGGCAAATTTGTGGCAACCTCAGATTTACTGAGCAACCAACATACAAAGGTCAGATTTACAGTTTTCTCCTAACGCACTTCAATATTCTGAATTTACAAGATGCTCTTAAAATAGTTCAAAATTTCAAACAGCATATATTAAAAGGAAAACAAAATTAAAAATTGCTTCAAAACTGCCATTAAACTGTGTGATTTTCCTATTGCTGACTGAACAAGAGCCTTACTGTACTTCCTTTAGATCAAATGATAGTGCCTCTATACTTTTTAAGAATCATTTGAATTAGTTTTAAGTGTGACTCATGTGAGGCAAGCAAAGGGTCTATATTTAACCTGTCATTACACTTAACCCCAGTGGACAGTGATTTTGTTGCTAATAAGTTATATATCATATTGTGAAACACTTTCAACACGTTTCAGATTTTAATTTTCATTTTATCAGTTTAGGCATTTATGCTGTTAGATATGTTTCCATACATACTGTGCAGTAATGGGAAGCAATGGGCTGTTATATAACAAGATTTTTTCAGTTCAGGAAAAGCTTTTGATAAATAAGAAGAGGAAATGGTTAAAACACAGAACTAGGTAACAAATGGTTTCGATTTTTCAGGGATAGTGCTGAGGATACACTGCCCCATAGCAGCACTATTCAGTGCCATCCTTTACACATCAGATTGTGTGACCAGGACTGGTGCCTTAAGTCAGCAAAAACATTGGCCACTTTGGAAATTAATTAAAAATTAATTAGTCTGCACATGCACAGGAGCTCTGGCCAGGTTGGTTTTCATTCCAATACACTGGGCAAGTCCATGTAGGCAGATCCTAAGCTCTGCTGTGGCTCCCCATTAATATTTTAAAATTATTCTTAATGGAGGGGAAGCACAACTATTTTTAACCTCAAAAAAGTACGAGATGTTTACATTTAAACACCCAAAGCTTGATTTGATGTCCCAGTTTTCACCTCTTACAGTTTCACTGCTCAAGCAGCAGCATTTCTGAATGAAAGGCCTATTTTCTATGTTTTCTACAACATGGTTTAAATTTTGTTCCAACATTTTTCCTTCCATTTTAAAAGGAAAAATCTCGAAAATGGCACCTCTCGTTTGGCATCCTGGAATACAGGTTTTGAAGACAAATTTTTTTAAGAGAATGACTTCTTGGTGCAAGTATGCAGATACTTACCTGTTTTAAATTGTCACCATTCCACTAATCTAGGTTGAATAGTGTTGATTTACAGCAACTATGAAATTAGCCCATCGTTTTCTGCCACAAAAAATATAATTCCTGGCCTGCAATGAGATGGGTAACCTCAGAGACAAATGAATATTTATCTATTTGGGTATAGGATCATATATTATCATATCTGATTATATGACAATCATATAATTATGATAATAGTAATATGATTATCATATAAACACTATAGCTGCCTCAGGTCTTGATTTTATTGTTGGCTGTGCTAAGATTTCCCAAGTGTCAAAAGATACACCAGCTAGCCTTTATGTACTTTGGATTTTCTACTGGATAATGAGAACAAAATTAATACCATGACCAATCCTTCTGATTTCTATGAAGCTCAGTTCACTGATGTCTGTAAAACGCGCAGAGATCCTGGATACTGAAGGTTATAGAAGTAACAAACAATGGTGACCATATTTAAAAAATAAATGCGAGAAATTAAAGCAAATACAGAAGCTCTGATAATATTAGAGGGAGCTGTAATAGATATATGAGCTGGAAGTATAGCATGAACATCATTCTTTCTTACGAGCATGAACATTTCTTTCTTAATGGCAGAAATTAATCAGAAGGTTTGATACGAGGTCTTGACTTCACGGAAATCAATGAAGTTCTGCCTTTGACGTCTCTATAGCTAGGATTTCAACCTAGATGCTTACTCTTTATCAGAAAATGCAAGTGAACTGCTCTTCATAATTTGAAATATCTTCATTACAACAATTTCTTCTCAGATTTGTCCGTAGCTCTGTAAACTTTGTTTCAAGCTAAAAATCCTCAAAATATGGCTTGCAATCACACTTCACTTGCATTAACAGATATGTTCCTGCTCCACTACACGTTCTGTTTAATATACATTACTCAGTTGTCATGAATTGTGATGGCCAAGTGGTTTGATACTGACCTTTTATCAGCTGTATGAAATTAAAAGACATATGGAAAACTTCTTTTATTACTTGTTTCCAGATAGTAACACCATAGAATAATTTCTAGATTTAATAACTGGGCAAACTAGTTTACCCATACAAAAAGAAGTCTAAAAGTAAGGCATTAATAGTCAATTTTTGATTGGAAAGTGTATCTTTAATAAAAAATCATTTTGCAAAAAAAAATTATATAAAAGAATCACAGACATATGAATTTCGTCGTTTGTTATCAAAGATAACACAAGATGAAAAACAAGAATAGGTTAAAAATTCGGGCAAACAGAGACCATTAATGGAGAGAGATACTCCACACAAGTGCCTCTTCTCATTTTTTATATTTTATCTGGTTATCTTCACAGTGAGCTTTTCTGTCAGCATTTTGCCACGTGGAAAGAGAAAAGTAAACTGTACCTGGGCTTGGTGACTGGAATACAGCATAAAAAGATATCAGAAGAAGATGCCAGAAGGAATACATACACCCCTATTTGCCCAGAATTTTCTCCACTCACTCTATCCTGGAAATTTGCTTTCTGGTTGTGCCCTAAATTAAGCTGGAATAGGTGGGTGCACAGCGCATCCACCAAGGTTAACAGTTTCCTTGAGCTTGTACAGACAACACCAAGCTCAGAAAAAAGAGCCCCTGCCTTTCTGATCAGCTCTGGAACATCCAGATATGCATTTCTAGTACATCAGTAAACAAAACGTTGGAACATTATCATGTGTTCAGCACTGATCTACTTGTTTGCTTCCCAACATAATTGTTGCAGGAGTTTTTTTCTTATTCAGTAGGTGATTTTCTTTTTCCTTTAGCATGAACTAAATAAGCCAGCTATAAAATACTTTTCTTAATTAAACAAAAAACCATGGCAGTGAAAGAAAAGTTACAAATAGTTTTCTCTGAATTCAGACGTCTAGTTCAATGGGGACAGTTTGCATAATCTTTTCTGTATCAACAACATTCCACATGCATATTCTCTCTATCTTCTTCAGAGGGAAACAAGGAGCTGCAGAAGCAACTGTTCCCAGATAAACAGCACAAGACCCATACAGTGCATCCCTTTTTTTTAACATCTCAGCTGCTGCTATACATGGCAATTACTCTTAGGCTTCTCTTTCATATCCCAAGATAATACTGGGACTACATGTTACTTTCACTCGAGCCAACACTAAAGGAGTCACTTTGCAGAAGTCTGCTGATTTTCACTTTATGAGCAGAAACATACTTTCCAGTAACATTTCTTTCAGTTTATGAAAAGCTCCATTTCTGAAAATAAAAGGATGATTAATTTAAATCTTTTTTTTTTTTTTAAGTAGCTTTCTTTACCCAAGAAACATAAACTTTTAGCTGAAAACCACACAACAATTTCATTGTGAAATGTTGCCCTGTGTCACTTGGCTACTTCAGCTGAGGTCTCAAGTCCCAGTTTCTTCTCTGAAACAAAGTGTCTAAGTTTACATCTGTAACACAGCAATTCTGTCACAGAACTATAGTGTTAGCTGTCTCGCATAAAAGTCCAAATAATCTGCAAAAAACTTCAACAAAAATATTTTTCTATTTTAGAACATTTCAGAAAAAGAAGCCAAAACATTTCCTGACTGGCTTAAGCACAAAAAAGCAAAAAACTGAGGTACAGCTCAAATGATCGCTGAAAATACAAGCCAGATAAAATACCAAACTAGCTGTAAATTAAGATGATCTACTTGATCAATTTGGCTGCTTCTATTTCCACAGGCACCTCTGCTCTCCTTTATTTTTTCGAGGAACTGGAAAGAGAATTACTGAAAAAACTCATAGGCAAAGTGTCATTTATGTTATTTTTGATATGAACAAATAAGGAAATAGTGAAAACGTCTTTAAAGATTGTTCTCATGAGACATATATCCCGCTTTCAAGCCTGGGGAGTGTTGGGAGATGCCTGTGCACGTAATAAAAGTTATGCACATGGGCATATCCTCAAACGAACAAAAATCTTAAGTTTGTCTGCTTCTCACAGACTGGGCTTGAGTCTTTCAGCTACAGCAGATTGACATTGGCATCACTCCACTGATGCCACTGAAGTGATTTCTGACTTACACTGTTGTTCCAGGTCTTTCTAAAAGTGGTCTTTCTTGTTTCATAAAGCTGCACATGGAGTTTGCTGCTGTCTTTCTAGGCATGCTGGGGCAAGAATGGGCTGGGGATAGAGAGCATGCTATCATCTCAGTTCTTGATGTGGTACCCCACAAATTTATGCTGACACAATACGGCAATTGTAGAGCGTACTATGAGGAAGCACACCATCTGTTTTCTGGCTCTGCTGTTCTATAAATAACAGACTTCAGTCTCCGCCGGTGCCAGGCTAGCATTTTGCAACATGCCCCTCTGGCCCTTTAAAATTCCTCCTGACCATCTGGGAATTTCCTGTTCTGCCAAAAAGGTTCGTCTGGACAGAACTGAGATCGATGCCGTACTGCTAAGAAATCCCTTTACGGTAAGGCAGGGAAGTTCTGAAGTACTTGAATCCCCAGGGCCAGTGCTGAAAAGAGTAGACCTGGCGCTTCTGCCCACCCTTGCAAGCACTGTGGAAAGAGGGAGCGAGGGGTGAGCTGTGTGGGCCGGAGGTTTTGAAATGCCCTTTCCTGTGCAGGAACTGAGCTCAGACTTTTGCCACTGATTCCCTGCAAGCAGCATCAGGCCAAACTACACAGGAACTCATTAGTATCACGCTCTGGGTGAGATTTGAGAGACGACTTTTTTTAGTTTCTAATCCTCTCGAGGCTATTTAATGATAACGGTTTGATTTTGTGGAATGTGCTGAAAACCTTTTTTGGGTTCATGTTCCTTAGGTAATTACTGTTTTTTTCTGCTCATGCTCATTGTTAGGGGGCTCAGAACCTCATGGTAGCAGCACCTGGAAACATGTGGTAGCAATACCAGAATTGAGCCTGATAGAGGTCAAAACAAAATATCCTTTCTGTTAGAAAAGTCACTAAGCAATTCTGACTTAGGATGTGAATCTGTCTCACAATAGAAAGCTTGTATTACATGGTGAGTAGTTAAATGCTAAAAATAATCTTTCTGCAGCTTGCTTATAGCCGTTCAGAAGAATTTTATTATGGGAGTGAAAACATGACAGCATTTAAAACACTGACACAACTAACATTGAGGACAATCAGCTTGAAAGACGTAAAATGGAAAAAAAAATCTTAAAACACATTCCCAGTGTTCCATAGTGTTAAGTTATAGCTCAGAGAACAAAGATCAAGGCTAATTGTAGTGACAATGGACCAAAGCTTTTTGATCCTGATTTCAAGAGCTCTTCATGATTTTTGGCAGCGAAATAATGAATGAAAATGTTGAAGTACACTTTAAAAATGCAGCAAAAGAAAGAGGATGTCACACTTTGGTTAATATTTTATAAATCAGGGATTCATGTCATATCTTTACACCCATAACAGTGTGACAAAAATATTTTCTGTCTTGCTCAATTCTGCTTCTAGGAAATACCCCAGGGGGTTCAGTGGCCAAATTACTAGATGTTTCCAAGATGTGTAGGAGTGCTAAATGTTTTTCTTTTGAAATCCTGGTTCAGGGAGCTTTTTTTTTTTCACTTCTAGAGATCATAATGCAGGTTTTTGTGGGGAGCAATGGGAAACATTATGGTGGAAGGTAAGAACTTTTTTTGATTTGCTGGTTTAGTATTAAAGGAAAGTAATGAAGCCTTCTAGTTTTAAGAACCTGAATGCCAGACCAATCTTTTTTTTTCTCTCTGTGTTTTAATGTTGGTAATCCACTGTATTTTAAAAGTCAATGTATAAATACATCATATGAATATATAAATATACTTTATTCACTCACTGTATAAATAACAAATTTACTCTGCTAATGTTTTTAGGACATATTGGGGGCCAGTACAGCATGTACCATTATAGTTATCATGCATTGGTAATAAAGCCATCTAAGGTTCAATGATCTCCTATGTGAACTGTGCAAGGAACTAAAATTACACGTTTTTAGCACACAATTATTGTGACATCCCTCTATATAGGAAGACTTCTATAGGAAGCGTCTGAGCTTCGTATTAAGTGTTCCTACAAAAATAATCAAGGAATCGGATCAACTAATACACTCACCCAAAAGTACAGAATAGGTGTGCGCTTGTTCAGTGTAACAGAGCAATTCCCACTCAGTTCTACCTCCTGTCAAAGCTCAGCGAAGGTTAAAACTTGCTAAATACTTGTGATAACACTCTTCAACAGTGAAATGAGAGCAATTTATTGTGTAGAGGTAAATATTGCAAGGTGCTAGATATTTCCTGCAAAGTACCATGAGTTCAGTATAAAACCCATGGCACTTACAGCATTGAGTCCTTAGATCTTGGAAAAGTCCAAAATCTAGAGTTGACATATTCAGACAAAGGTGCTTCTAGTACTTCTGGCCTCTAGTGTGTCACAGACTCTCAGGCTTCATTCTAGTAAATTATTTATTCAGTTGATGATAAAAGGTATGCAGCAAACACAAACACAGAAATTACTTTTGAGGCTGTCGTTAACAGTCCTGAGAGCACTAACAGTAATCTATTTTTTTTCTTTATTGTGCTTACAGACCAAACCCTTACACTGCCTGTCAGTGTTGATGTATGTTCCATTTCATAACAGGAAGAATTTAAAAAGATTAAACTAATATCACCCAAACTTTTGACTTTGTGCAGATAAATCTCTACAGAAGGCTGTTTGAGTCTCTTTATTAAAAGAGAACAAGATTAATATTTCTTGTACCTGTTCTTTACAGACAGTACTCTGCAGCATCTGAAAGCTGGATCACAAGATGGATCTTACAGAGGAAGCACATCAAATTATGAAAACTTATCCTGGATCAATGAATATTGAATTCATTGAGCTATAATCATCTTTCCACTTTAATAATAACCCTTTGGTATCTGACAGTCCCTTCTTGCCTTGCACAGCTCTACAAACAAGATGACAAAGACGTCATGCTTCCCCACTTAAAAGTCAGTACTGTAATAGGTATAAATCTTAAACAAGTGATGCGAAGCCAGAGGCCAAAATGGTTGAGTTGTCTTGATGTTATTGAGGTGAATAACGTTAAAGGCATTTCCAAAAGAATATTTAGTGTATCAGCTGGAATTCGTGGAAAAGCCAAGAGATCAAACTGGATCATTCAAGAAGAATGTGAAGAGAAACAACCTTGGTCATCACCTCCTTAGTTAACAGCTAAAGTGACAAAGAATTTTGTAGTTCGTATCTCCTTTGCACAAAAATAGTAACACAGAAATTTTTTTAGCAGAGCATTGATGGCTTTTCTCATTAACAGAAAAGAAGCGATGCAGGGAAGATAGGTGGCCCTTGACCATTTATCTGTACTACGGGAAGCCACATAGAGAGTGAAATACAAAATCCTAGCCAAGGAACAAAGGGGAATAGTTCATTCAGGAAGAGATTAGGTCATTTATTTGAGCAATTCTTCCTCTAAGCAGATCCTCAAAATTCCAGGCACAGCACCAAACGCATCATGGTTTGGGGGTTGCCCATTACTGTGTTGACTTGCTCATGTGTCCTAGAAGGCCACAGGAATTTCCTGATGAATTAGGATTGTAGAGGGGAAATATTTGACTACAACACAAATAAATATACTTGACATTTAAAAGGTAACGGTAGAGATCCTAAATCCTCACTTTGGTTACTTTTTATCTATGCATAGATGCCCAATTTTCAGCAGCCCTAGCAATTTTCATCAAATCCTTTGGACTTCAGAGAACCAGGATGTATATAGGTGTCTCTGTGACATTTCAGAAATATTAGGCTATTTCTACATAGATTTTTCACTGAAAGTACCAGTTTTTCAGAAGTGCTGGTGATTTGATAGTGATCAGTGAAATGACAATTACCTGAAGGTCCTTGTCATTTTCAGACATGAATACAGGCCTTGGAAGGGAGAATGGCGTGTGAATGACTATCCTATTCACCCTCATCACTACCCACTTACTGAGCTGATAAGAGAATTAAAAAATATGAGGAAAATATTTGAAATAGTTCTTTCCTGCAAAAGGCCTTTGCATGAGAACTGAAACTCCTAGAAGAGAATTATTGCTAAAGCTATTCAAAGCTGAACTTGAGAAAGTGAAAATCAGCACATTTAAGTAGAGACATAGATGGTTTAATCCAATTTGAAAATTCTTCATCCCAAGAAAATCTATTCAATACATTACTTAGAAAAAAAAATGGAATTATCATTTAGCAACAATTACATTATTTTTCCCTAAATCTCCATTGTGTAAGACAGTATGTACGTATGTACAGACAAGATATTCAGAAACAAAGATAAACTTTTATGCACATTGGCTGACAGCTTTACAGCATTTATAAATCTTACCATCCAAAGGTCAGGCAACTCTACCACTACCCTAAAGACAAATGTAAAAGCTTCTCTGGAGATTATGCTAGGAGTTGTTCCTTTGATTTGGTGGTTATTAAAAATATGTTCTGAGGATCTGGAATATATAAAGTGCAAGAATTAAGCTATATCTCAAAACAGTAAATTTATGCACTCACAGTCAGGAAGCAAGAACCCCCCTTTGAAGGCTGGAGAGCCTTTGAAAATGAGTGAAAGCTTGTTGTAACATTTAAAATAATGGACAGGTGCACAGAAATGAGATCAGTGCTTTGCTCTTTAAACCCCTACAAGTTCCCTGTGCAGGTCTAAGCTGCAGTTGATCCAGGAGGAGGAAACTGTAAAAGACTGGCCTGCTAAACAATGTTCTCCATCACAGATTTATTCAACAGAAGTTTCATAACATAGATAGTATCTTTCAAGAAAATCCTTTTGCACACAGGAATCCTTTAAAGGCGGTTTAGTTGTGAAGGAAAGAGGCAGGGTCAGTCTATACATGGCATGTGTATCAGTCTGCAGCAGAAGTAGTTTTTAGATTCAAAATTGATTAGAACCTATAGCTTAATCTACGCTGCAATGATAAAGAAGCTATGTTATCAAGAAGAGACAAATTACCTCCTCTGGTCTTCTGGTCATTCTCTTTCCCGTTGGCTCTGACAGTCCTCCAGTCTTGTTTTAATTTCCTGATAGGGATACTCAGAGCTTATCCTATGTCTAGAGTAGTCTTTCAAGCCTATTCCCCTGCTCGGTCTGCACAGAGGAGGAGGAAAGTCTCAACCCAAAACCTTGGGCAGAACAGAGTCAGAAAACTGTTCTGCTAACAGAACAAGTGGGGTTTTATTCTCCCCATACATTCCTATTGCAGAAGGAATGCCTGCTATATGATTTGCAACAAGACAGTCAAACAAAACATGACAAATTACAAGGATTTACTCCAACAAATAAAAATTCCCAGAAGACCAGAGGAAAAACTAGAACTATGTAGTTATGCCAAGAGCTATGAAAGAAATGGATGCCATGTATGCATTCTGAAGAGCTTTATTTTGTAAAGAAAGCACAAAGCACAAGGTCTGTAGAAATTCAAGTTTGCCTTGTAAAATATGCACATCTCTATACGGACAGCAGTATACATGGCAGGGGGAGTAAAGGGCTTCAATATTTTTTTTTTCCGAATATATTCAGATTCTTGCTTCATATGTTATTTGGAAAGGACTAAGCCAAAGGCATACTTTTAGTTTATAGGTAACACAGAAAGGGGACTAGTAGACACAGAATGAATCATGTACAACACACAAGATTTCACCTTACTAACAACTCATCTAGTGTTTTGGGGCTAACAAATCAATTCTAGAACAACTGACTGACAGTAGGGAGGTCTGTATAAAATATAGAGATGGATCTAAGCCACAAGACTTAAGAACAGATTTTCTTGTCCCTTAACACCAGATATGCCAAATATACAAACACACACGCACATATGTGCATGCGTGTATGTGCACAGACGCTCATGTATGTGCACTGCAGGAGAGGTGCATGTCCTCCAAAGGAAAAGGAAATTCTGGGTATACTTCTTACAGAATTTTGGATCAGCCTGTTTTTATTCATGGAGCTTCAGCCTAGATTTTACAAGTAAGATTACAAGTAAGATTAGATCTGCACATATAAGGGCTCTCTTATAAGACGAGCATGGTAACAGAGAGAGTATAACTGAGCATATGCTGACCATACAACAGGCCTTTAAAGTGCCTTCCAAAACCACACACGTTCCACCATAAACCTAGCACAGTTTTCTAAGAAGTCCCCTTCCCTTCTCTTACTGGACTTTTTTTTTCTTTTTTTTTATTTCTGCTGGTCAGGGACTATAAGAAGCTTATTTCAAGCAATCACATAGCTGCATGGCCTAGAATAGTGATTTGCTATGCAACTCTTCCTCTGGGGGATTAGAATCGAGTTTTGGGTTTTTTTTGGTTTGTTTTGTTTTACTCATGAAAGCAAGCCCTTTTTAAAAATGCACTACGGTGCAACTTGAGCATCTTTCCATCTGACTCCATATCGATCTGGCTTTGACTATCTATTTCTGCCCATATGTTTGTACAATATTTAGCATAGACAACTCTTAGGTCTTGTTTGCACAACGAAGCGGCGCTAGTTTGACTTGCACTGGTCTTAAATAGAGTTAATAAAACTGGTGCAAGCCCTTGAGTAGACTTCTTTTCCCAGTTTAGGAGTGTTTTATATTGTTCTAGATTAACCTGATTAATAACTAAGGTAATAACAAGCAAAGCTTGATCTTTGTGCAGGAACATTAATGAGAATATAGTGCAACTGTGCAATAATTTATGGCATTTCTAAGTTACTCTTTCAATTAACATTGAATATTCACCACCCTGGTGTTTCACAACACTTTCTAAAATATGCACATGTGGTTACAAAAAAATAACCTTGTGTTAAAGTACAACTTGTTTCATAAGAAAGAAACTCCTTCCTATGAAATATGATACCATTTCAGTTTCCTTTTCCTGATCAACACTTAAACCCTATAACAACTGGGGAAAGCCTATGCTACTGGGAAGACATTTACACCACAGCTGCTTATGCGAGACACAGCTTCCTGGTCCTGAAGGTTCATAGCACTGCTAAGGATTCATAGCACTGCTAAAACCATGATATTGGTTCTTAAAGGCCCTCCTTTCCTAGCTTTTTGTTTGCATCTTATTGCAAAAGCAGAGAAGAAAATTGAATTAAGCTGAACTCTAAACTGAGGTGAAAACAAACAAGCCACTAAATATCTTTACCTTTCCAGATATGGCTACAATGAATCACACAAATGAGTCCAGTTTTGATAACGACTAGTTTATTCAAAATTTCTGGAGGCAATAGCCCTGAAAAACTAGCCATTCCTCATTGGTTTTCCTGAGAATCTGTACAAGACTAAGTTACAGTCCTGTTCGTCTTAGGTAAATACAGGAAGGAGCAAGCAAATGCTCCACGGGGCTTAAGAACACTGGAAGAATGAGATCCATTCCCACAGTTAGCAGGACTTATCCATCTTAACTATAATCCACTTACTCAAACTCAACCTGCAAAATATAGTTAGCATTATAGATTCTTATTCACTGTAACTATCTGCTTATAATTTTAAATTATTTTGGTTACACATTTTTACATTACTTTCGTTCCAAAAGAGTTTCTGATTGTACATATTTTTCAGTAAGCATTAAAAATATTATCATACTTAAACTGCACTTAAATAGCACAAAATACCTTCCCCCAGAAAGATTCCAAAAGCAACACACAAAATAACATATTAAGTCTCCCAACAGCCTTGTGAAATTGAGTAGTAGTACTGTATCTGTGTTAGAAAAGAGAAACCAGAATGTTTAAAGTTTACAACTTGCCTATAGTCACAAGGGAAGTCTATGCTACAGTCATGGGCAGAAAGTAAAACCTAAATTCATCCCACTTAACTGAGACATTTAAATTAGGAAACAAACTGCTCAAATTTCCCTGGAGTCACTGAAGACAAATAGGCACTTCCACAGGACGGTTTAGATGGCTGGCTCTCCCTCCGAACTTGCTACTGTCTCTTGACACAGTACTGAGAGATTCCCTACAGTGAAGGAAAACCTA
Organism: Struthio camelus; assembly: GCF_040807025.1. NCBI lineage: Eukaryota > Metazoa > Chordata > Aves > Struthioniformes > Struthionidae > Struthio > Struthio camelus. The sequence goes on along the minus strand of NC_090943.1, from coordinate 143,130,755 downwards.
TCTCGGATATCTCTGGGTTCTGGCCAGAAGTTTGGGTGGGATGATCCAGGCCTAAAATACCCAGTTCTGTACTTTTCCCATGTGGACTGTCCTTTTTTCCAAGGCACCCATCACTGTGAAGTAGAAACTGCTTCCAAACCACAGAAAAGAATGGGAACGACGAGTTCTCAGCACCCCCAAAATGACACACCATTTACTTTATATCAGTTTCATTTAGAAAAACTCTCAGTGCTCCAAATGAGATCTCCCACAGGGCATGTTGGTTGGACAGTTCTGATGACTAATAAGTGTAATATTTTATTGTTACCAGAAAGTTCCTAATTACAGCTGTCATCACTGAAAATAAACACATTCAGGTTCTACTGCACATTATGATAAAGCCTTCTGTCAAAGCATGGGAAATATTTTTTTAAGTCATTTGCTACCAAAATGTGGCAACATGTGAAACTGGCTTTGAGTCTATTTCTTTGATTCTTCTCCTTCTTAAAAAAAAATTGCCAGATAGATCATCCCCCAGTAATGACAAGCTTTCAGGCACTTCCATGTTTAAAATCATGCCTCTTTCTTGGAGGTACCTCAGAATATCCCAAGGACCTCAGGAACTTGAATAAAACTCTTAAAATGTAGGCAGATTATTAGTCAAAAGATTCTTTGGAGGAAATGGGCAGCTTTATTTTTAGATTCAAATGTGAATTCTCTTAGAACCCATTTGTTTTCATATACTTATTTTTTCTCCTTTAAAGTCAGCTTTTACATGCTTACTCATTGAGTAGTATATACTATACAGCACAAGCCATGCTATAAGCTAATGCTTATTCGAACAAAGGGACAAGGTATTTGGAGGGAAACTGAGGACACCATGGGCATCACCCAAGAAAGGGAAGTAAGGCCACGAGGAGAAGCTGAAGGTATTTATTATGGGAGAAGATATGGTATAGACATGAGGAGTCAATGAGGACACGGTGACAAGACATCAGACGGTAAGAAACCAGGCTTCATTTGTTTCACTGCTTGTCTGTGGGAACCGACCCTTTGAAACTCCGTAGGACAAGGTTCTTCTTAGGATCTGAGAATTCTTCAGCTCCAGAGCAAAAAAGGAGCACCTAGTATCCTAGGTTAACAGAGGCTAACAGCCTCTGGGACTAGGCAAGAAATCCAGGTTCAAGCTGGACCCCTAGTAAAAGCCTGGTGGCCATTCTTGGATGACGCTTTCTCAATGTTTCCTATTAGCTCTGGTCTATCTTGGAAAAGCCTTAGCACAACAGACCTGGAAAGCCCTGTTAGTAATGCTCATATAATCAGAATGGTAGATTCCAAATCTAATGACCTGTTTTTATTTGTGGAAATTAACAGGAGTTCATCACGGACATCTTTTTGTTGCACTTAACACCTAAATATGTGGGCTTTATATCACGCATTACGTTTAAAAGTGCCTAGTGAAACATAACCATAAATACAATGGAGTTATTACTCTTTCTTGTAATATTTTAAATAGGAGATATTGGTTTTTTAATGTGACAAAATATTACGCTGTTCATTATGGCCACCTCTATCCTTACATTAATATAAATACGCATTAGAGGATATCGTGCCAGTTTTTAGACCTTGCCCTCCTTGCGTTAGACACTGTCTCGTTTCAGCTCACAGCTTCAAAGCAAGAGTGACATATAAGGAATTTTCTCAACTTCTTCAGCAACACACATAGAGCCCAAGGCAAAATCCAGCCGCTCCGGGCACATGAGCATATTAGCATTTGATTGTAGTGCTAGGCATTGCTGGTGAAGAAAGGAGCAGACTGTAGATGGAGCCAGATCAGCGAGCAAATGTATACTTGTCTTTTCAAAAGCCACAGTTTGCAGCATTGTCTACTTCTTCCCTTATAAGCTGGTGACAGCACAAACAATTTGAAGTATAAGCAACGAGAGCTGAAGCTCCCTTATTTGGTTTTAAGTAGTGTAACCAATATTTGCAGGGAAAAGCAAAAAAATCTAAGTTTGGATACTGGCTGACCAGAATGATTGTGGTTCACTTTCCAGTCAAGGCTGTATGTCAATGTTAGCAACTTATAACATTATTATCAAGTATTCGCTTTCAGCTTTCGTGGTATTCTGTTTAGGTAAGGATCAGGAAAAAGAGTGAGTAGATCATGCCAAACTCACTTACTTACAACTATTATTAGTATTATTTTGACTGAAGGATAAATACATGAAATAAACGCATCTCTATTGCCATTCTGAATGTATACTGAGACCACCAATATCTTAAGTTCACGCAGCTGACTAACAGAAAGTTCCCGAGCAAGACATGATGATAACATTTCATGTAACTCCTCTTTGGCAACACTTAGACACTGCAATTAAATACCAAACAGTATCACGTGTGCCAGTCGGTTACAGCAAGAAACAAAATGTGATGAACTGTTTGTTTTGAACTATTAGTATAAACATATTGCAGAAATGAAACCCAAGCTTAAACAATGGAGAAAGTTATCCGGTATTAAAATAAACAGTTCTAGGAAAATCACTGAAAATGTTTACCAAGTCATCTTCTTCCAAGCAGTTTCTGAGCAGAGCATTTTGCCGTGTCTGTGGTTTGCCAGCCAATCCCAGCGACGCTGACTATAGATATGCAAATGCTATTGGACAAGGCTGCCACTTAATTGCCTGTAATCAGCTCCCCAAGCAAGCACACTTTTATCTACAATCAAGCTACTAGGTCATCAAAGAAGCACTTTTGTTGCTGAGGGTAAAAGAATTTCCTTTTCTCTTAAGGAATACCTATTTTGCCTCGAGAAATCTACTAATTTAGAAATCAAGGAAAAGCATCTTCTAACTTAAAATATTACACGATTTCTTAAGTATATAATACCTTATACAAACTTTCTTAATAAATACCCTTCCGATACTGCAGGCTGCATTTGCGCTAAGAAAATAAGAGTCTCTGGTAAACATTGCCAATGTACAATTATAATGAGAGTTATATGTATTACATAGACTAATAAGCATATTTCTTCTACGAAGGTTACAATATATCTTGAATTCTGAAATACAAACTTTATTATAACTATTCACTTCTGATTACAGACCTATAGTCATTAAGAATTCTTTGTTTTGTTCACAGCAGGTGCATTGTAAAATTTTGCCTGGTGAAGCAGTATTTATATCCTGTATTAAAAGTCGAGGGGAAAAACAAATGCAGTGTAAAATGAGATGTGAGATGTCTACACAATGTATTCATTACACTAAAGCATTATGCTTCTTATGAAAGGAAATGAGTTATGGCTGAAACGCTTTGTAATGGCAACAGCGACAAAGCAAATTCAGCATTCAGAGATGCTATAATGGAGCTGCATCGGACTCATTTGTTCCCAGGGAGCTGTACTCCCTCACACAGAGAAACGGGTCCTTTCATTCTGAGGAGGACTGACATATGGGCATACGTGCGCAACCCTGGCTTCGTGTAAACCTAGGGCAGCAGAGGGCTGGGGGCTGGGAAGGGCAGCGGGGGAGTGGGGGGGATGGTCCTGCCCATAGCCGGTTTTACAGTCATTGAAGAAGAGAACAGTCCTCGGATATAAAATCCTTTCCTTGGGCTTCCTACCTGTTTAATCACTTCCCTCTGAAGCGTGAGAGGACTAGCCCTAGCTCAGACATTCACACTCTAGAGACTCATTTTTCTTCTTGTTCAGTTCGCGGTGAAACAGTGATCTTAGTTCAGTCTCTAGTGGACAAACATAGAATAAGTAAAGTCTCATAAGCATGATTCAGCAGGCAATTTGCTCAAGTAAAATCATGTGTGCATAAACACAGATAACAATTTTCCTCTTCTCAGTCCTTGCCTTAAACTCCCAAGGTGCAGTAAAATTATTTCTTAAGAAATCCTCTCCCTTACAAGTAAAGACATCCCCTCAGTTCCAGCCTTGTATTCCCCAAAGCAGACCACAATATTAAAAACTGAGGAAAATAGTCTGAAAAAGAAATGCTCAGCTATATTTTGGTTTATAGTCACATGTTTATTAGATACAGTCATCTCTCTCTTTCTAGGACTATATATGCAAAGAGTACAATTAATTTATCGGGAGATCAGGAAATTCTCTGCAAAGGTTTTAATATGGTTAGAAGGGTAGCGGTGGTTGTTTATGCTTTTTAACATATTTCTGTCACAGGAAATGAAAATTGTAAATGAGATAGGTAGCAATAAATATGCTAATATGAAGTTTTAGTAGTCTTTACTAGCATTTTTATTGATATTCATTCTTCATATAATCTTGCATTACAGTTAAATGATGTTTCTCTTGAATAGGTACATACGATGGTTTTCTTGTGCCATCTTACATGATTAATTGCATCATTAATTGCTCAGTTTTCTGTTTCGCCAGGTCATAATGCCAAGGTGAGAACAGGAATATTACAATCATATAAAAAGACCTAATTTTACTTGTCATCTCTCTCAAACCATTCTCAATATCAAACCATGGACAAGATCCAGCAAGGTAAGTAATTTTACTCAAGTGAGTAATCTTATTAACGTAAATGGAAGTGCTGATATGAGTAAAAGTTATTCACATATTTAAGTCTTTCCATGCCCAAGCTTCAGCTCATACATAAAGAACTGAACAGTTCAGTGAAAGTTTACAGCTATAGCACAAATTCTTGAAAAGAATTACTTCTGCTAAGTTACTATAACACTATTTTCAAGTCCAGTGTAATCCACACATTTAAAAAAATTACTGTGATGATTTAAGAATGTGAATGCTTATATACTTTTATCTGTCTTTCCAGTGATTAGCTGGATGGAATAGGATTACAAGATCTATTTATGGAGATAGTAATAATAGTCTCAATATAGTGCCTTTAAATGTTGATTTTTTTACATATACCTTTTTGCTGTCAGAGCAGCAGGTATGCTGCAAGACATCTGATCTGAAGCTCTGAAGCATAAACCAAGTTTACAAGACTAGCTAATAAAGTGTTCCTTCGTTAGAGTCTCTGATGGATTTTTGTATACTCTGGCTCACAAAACATCCGTGGTCTCTTGAGATAAAGCTTTACAAAATTGCATCTTCCAGTAATGTGAAGAAAATTCTGCTCCCAAGAGTAATCTCACTACGAAGGGTGCACTCTGGCTGTAAGATTTCTCACCCTGCAGAGTTATGAACTAGAGAAATCCTTAGTATCTCATTTCTCACAGAAACTCATGAAAACTACAAACAGCATAAGCACCACCAAAAAATATCCATTTGTGAGAAGTGGAAAAAGAAGCACTTACTTTTTGCAGCCACTGAGTGTAATTTTCCATCACATGTTCCAAATGTTGCAGTTTCTGGGAAGAGAAATCCTGTTCCACGTGAGGAGCATCTCTCTGAAGAGCGTTTGTGTTGTACTGGTCTGTCGTGCTTTCACGACAGTTGCCGTCCTGTTCTGGTAGAATGAAAGTATAGGTGCACTGCCCATGCTGAATCCGGTTATATCTTCTCCCACTGGCTTCTGGACCCCGACGTTGATTACTACAGCCCATATGAGCCAGAAGAGCAGCCAAGAAAGCAAAGGAAAGGAAAATTGTCATGTTATTATTACTTTCCTTTACTAATTTTAGAAAAACTTTTTTCTTCCTCTTTCTTTAAATTTGTTCTTAATTTCCTTTAAAGTCTTTGGGGAAAGGACTGGAGAATTGTACTTTAGTAATCAAGCTTGGATAAATTGTTATATTTTTGATTTCAATATTAGGATAGCTTCCTTAGTTAAAATTGGGAATATTTATTGCATAGTAGCTAAGATTTATTGTTTCCTCTCTGTTACAGTCCAGCATGTAGCCTGCTTTAGTCAGCTGCATATGCATATCCCAGTCTCTTTCCCCTACACTATCTGCTGCAGAACTGCTATTTTCTCTCAGACTTCAGTGAGTTTTATTAAGGTTGCACATTCAAGCCAAGCTGGAAGCAAGCAGCCTTTCACAAGATGACTTGACAGGAATGCGTGTATGAGTGCGCCCCTATGCTAAGGATGGCTGATGGCTCGGTACAGAGGGATCATCTTACAAACTGGCTGGATGCATGACCTCAATCATGCATGGCTTTCCAGCCCCTGTTGCACACAACTGCTAAGGGCTTTTGACGAATTCACGCAAGTTTAATAAGTTGGGCAGTCCACCTTAATACACTTCATATGTTCACACTGACCTATTAAAATGTAGATAAAGTGTAGAAGTTTGTTGTAATCCTTCTGTAAATATACAAAGCACTGAAATTAAAAATACTTTCAGTTCTCCACTGCTCAGTGTCTATTAAAGAATTCTAAATCAGAAGAATGACACTTATGAGAAAAAAGTTACATTTAACCCTCACATACTTTTGCTACTTTTCTCAGACATTTGTGTTACTTTAGCAGAGTTTGCAGACAGCTTTTCACAGGATTTAATGAAATGAAGGTTGCCAAATAATAATGAGAAATAGCAGTTCAGAAGGATAATAATATTCTATGTTTGGCTAGTAAAATAAGGTAACTAGTTACAAAACTGTGAGGTATGCTGGTTGAACTACTCCAGATTGTCCTATGGACTGTATAATTATCACATGTGAAACACTTCTACCAATGTGCAAGTCGGGACAGGCTACACAGTCACCCCTTATTATATATGAAAACTTTCTCAGGGGTAACTTCCTCAGAAAAGGATTGTGGTAAATATTTAGGAAACTATCTTAAACAGAAATAATGCCTTTGGTATTTGCTTGAGATCAAACTAGAATGCATAGATTAGAAACAGGATCAGAATAATCCTAAACTTCAGAGAAATTTGGTGCTGAGTTCCTGCTCTAGGATTTGCTATTGTTACACAAATACCAGCCAACTCCTTTGCAGACCACTTTGCACAATTTTGCTCATGAGTGTAGGTAGTCTGGGCAGTCTACCTGCAAGAATACTGAGTGCAAGCACCTCAGTGCTCATGCAATTGTCATTATTATGTATATATATTTTATTATTATAATTTTAGAACTACAATTTCAATCTAAAAGAACTGCCTGGAATTTTCAGCCAGGAGTCTGCCCTGCTCCTGAATAAGCTATTCCTACTCAAAACTGGGTGCTGAGGCTTTCGTCGGGCACCTGAAAAGAAACCATTCCCTTTGAATCATGAACAAATATCCCCTGCAAAAATGTAGAGAAATGAGAGGGTCTTAGCTTGTTTTAAAATGTCTGTTTGTCCAATATATAGTGAAAAAAGGCAAGCAACAAGAAAGCAAAGCAAACAGCGAAACACCAATGCTACCGTTGATTTTAACAAAATCAGAACATCCTTCTACCTCTGAATTGCTCAGCCCACCTTTGCACTCTGGCTTTTCTTTTTCTCCCTCTGAATATCAACTTCATAGAGCTCACTGTATTGCAAGCATTTTTCACATTGCTCCATCGTCAACAGATCTAGCTCTGCTGTGGTTTATTGCACTGTCTCTGCAATTATTGCGAAATGTATTTGCAAGATATTTGCTCATACCATAAGATCAGAAAGCTTTGATCTTTGAGGGAGAAAACTCAGATCGGACGCTGAGCTGAGGGGTGAGCATAAAAACAGTCATTCTGTATAAGGAGAAGTAAAATTGTCGGAGCACAAAAGTGATAACAATCCATGCCTTTTTAAAAGCAAAAAGAGAACTTTATCAAAGGACCTCAAAGCAGCAAAAGGGGGATGGTAAAGGTGAGTGTACAAAAGGCTTCCTAGAAGATTAAATCATATTTTAAAATGCTGCTGTTTACACAAGTCCTGCATTCACTTTCTGATGAGTATTTAAGCTACAGACTTTTACTCCCATGAAAACTTGGGAATGTGAGAGGGTAAACTTACAGGGTTTTTCAGATGAGAAGAGACTTCATGCAGCAGCAGGCGTGCTTTGTTGCTATTGCATGGCTTAAAGCACACTTCTCTACCTTCCCCTCCTGTCCCCTTCTTGCTAAGGGGTAACAGCCATAAGGCCCTTCAAGTAGATGCACAGAATTGGCAAGCCTCTTTGGCATTTCTCACATATCTCCTGCCTAGCTCACTGCCACACCACCTGCCTCCCATAGCAGACTCCTCCCGATCCCAGCCCCAGGGTGATGGGTGACGGGCAGCACATATCGGTGAGATGCCAGAGTGCAAAGACGCAGCAGAGCCACGCAGCAGCCAGAGCGTCACCTGTTAGGACACTGCACTAAAATCTTCCCTACTAGAGAGAATCAAGTCCCCTCGCTCGTTCAGTGAGCTAACAGTGCCATGTCTGTGTTACAGGACGTAGCATGCCTGCGTCGTCTCGTGTGCCTGAACCTGTGGAGTCTCACACAGAGGGGAGGATGAAGGGAGGTTGGGGGAAACACCCAGAGCCATCATGTCACCTCCAGTTTGCAGTCTTTTTAATCACAGGAGAGGTAGATAAGAGCACTCATGAATTGCACTGGGATGCACTTCAGTTTTGGGATACGATGACTCTCAGTGACCACTGACATGGTGGCAGTCCTGCGGGCTACACTGAAGCACAGTGAGCTCTCAGGGCTGCCCTTGCTTATACCAGGCCCTGAGCGTCCCTTACTAGAAGCACAGACACTTGGCCGCTCTTGATCCTGCAACACAGGGGGACCGTCAAGGTCAGCCACTCAACCTGATGTTCCTCCAAATACTTAGCAAGTTCATTTTTACAGGGACTTTGAACCAGTCACTTCAGGTTCAGTTTATATTCTTCCCTAATATATTCATGGTGCCATGCATACCCAGAGGAGAAAAGTGCAAAAGCAAACACAGAAAAGAGCATGTTTCCAGCTCTGCAGGCATTTAATTCCATAATACAATTTCCTAAGAAATTCTGTTCTACCTAAGGAAGATAGAATGCAGAAATGAGAAGACTTGTCATTTTTCCCATTCCTACTGAGACATATGCTGTATTTATTTCTTAAAAGAAATAGAAAATAAAAAAAACTTGACCCACGAGTTTCAATGGTTTGGTGTTTTCTACCTGAACTGAAAAAAATACAGTGTATTAACACAGTCCCACTTGATCTATGTGACCTGTCCCAACATTTTAAGAAGTGAAATTCTCAGTGAAGGGAGAAAAAAAAGTCCTCAAAATTCAGTCAGAGTCAATGTGGATATTTCTGCAGGATGCTACATTACATGGTATAGATGTAACCTAAATGATTTATCCAGAATTGCAGAGAAAAATCAGTTGCAGAGCCAAAAACCATGTAGGGGCATGGATGTATTTAAAAACCTCTTTATTTTCCTAAGACCACTTCCTCCAACACAATGACTAGCTTCATATTCCCTGAACTTTTCCTTCTATGTAAGAGGGAAGGGATGGATCCGGAGGCTTCCTTCCCCGACCATATGAAGTCTCAGCTACATTGTTTATTTAGTACCCACATAAAATTCTATAGTTGACTATGTAATCAGTGCTACAAGGCAAAAGAAATTGGAATTAAATATCTAGATAAAGCTTACATTCATATAATATCATTTCCTATGTATTTAGCAGAAAAATAATGCCTTTTGTCACAGAATCATAAACATGCTTGGAGTTCAAACAAATTCAAGAAAACAAAAATCTATTTCTGTTTCTTTACATTTCTGCTGCAATATGTGCTATTGCTGCAGACGAGTTACATTAAAGTTGCATAATATCACACACTGTAACTGGAGTTACTCCAATTCAACTTCCTCAATGTATAACGAAATTCACTATAGAATGGCTCCTAACAGAGAAAAGAAATAGGCTTTTTGTAGTAGGGGTTATCTCCAGCTAAATCAAAGCTTACAGGAAGGTGCAGTATTTTTCATTCTTAATCACAGAACAGTTGAGACTGGAAGGATCCTCAGGAGATCATCTTGCCCTACCCCTCTGCTTAAGCAGGGTCACCTAGAGCGTAGTGCCCAGGACCCTATCCAGATGGCTTCTGAACATCTCCAGGGATGGAAACTCCACAACCTCTCTGACCAGCCTGTGCCAGCACTCAGTCACCCTCACAGGAAAGCAGTTTTTCCTCATGCTCAGACAGAACTGCCTGTGTTTCAGTTTGGGCCTGTTGCCTCTCATCCTATCGCTGGGCACCACTGAGAAGAGTCTGGCTCCATCGTCTCGATACTGTCCCTTCAGATACACATTGGTCAGATGCCCCTTCGGTCTGCTCTTCTCCAGGCTGAACAGGCCCAGCTCTCTCAGCCTTTCCTCACATGAGAGATGCTCCAGTCTCTTCATCATCTTAGCAGCCCTTCTCTGGACTTGCTCCAGGAGCTCCATGCCTCTCTTGTACTGGGGAGCCCAGAACTGGACACAGTACTCCAGATGTAGCCTCACCAGGGCTGAGTAGAGGGGGAGGATCACCTCCCTCGACTTGTCGGCAACATTCTTTGTAACGCACCCCAGGATACCCTTGGCCTTCTTGGCCACAAGGGCGCATTGCTGCCTCATGATCAACCTGCTGTCCACCAGGGCTCCCAGGGTCTTCTCTGTACTGGTGCCTGGGGTTATTCCTCCCTAGGTGCAACGCCCTGCACTTGCCTTTGTTGAAGTTCATGAGGTTCCTCTGCCCATCTCTCCAGCCTGTCCAGGTCCCTCTAAATGGCAGCACAGCCTTCTGCTGTCTCAGCCACTCCTCCCAGTTTTGGATCATCAGCAAACTTGCTAAGGGTGCACTCTATCCCTTCATCTAAGTCACTGATGAATACATTGAACAAGACTGGACCCAGTACTGACCCCTGAGGGACACCACTAGCTACAGGCCTCCAACGGGACCTTGCCGCACTTATCACAATGCTCTGAGCCCTGCCATTCAGCCAGTTCTCAATCCACCTCACTGTCCACTCATCTAGCCCCTACTTCATCAGCTTTCATGTGAGGATGTGTTGGGAGACAGTGTCAAAAGCCTTGCTGAAGTCCAGGTAGACAACATCCACTGCTCTGCCCTCATCTACCCAGCCAGTTGTCCCACCACAGAAGGCTATCAGATAGGCTAAACATGATTTCCCTTTTATGAGTCCATGCTGACTACTCCTGATCATCTTCTTATGCTTGATGTGCTTGGAGATGGTGTTAAGGATGTTCCATCCCCTTTCCAGGGATCGAAGAGACGTTGACTGACCTGTAGTTTCCTGGCTCCTCCTTCTTGTCCTTTTTGAAGGCTGGAACATTTATTTTCTTCCAGTCCTCAGGCATCTCTCCTGATCACCATGACCTTTCAAAGATGATTGAGAGTGGCCTAGTGATGACATCCGTCAGCTCCTTCAGCAATTATGGGTGTATCCCATTAGGATCCACGGACTTGTGTGTGTCCAGTTTGCCTAAGTGATCCCTAACCCAATCCTTCTCTACCAAGGGAAAGTCTTCCTTTCTCCAAACTTTCTCTCTTGTTTCCATGGTCTGGGATTCCTGAGGGCTGATCTTAGCAGTAAAGACTGAAGCAAACAAAGCATTCAGTATCTCTGCATTTTCTGCATCTTTTGTCACTAGGGCCCCTGCTCCATTCAGCATTCACATCTCGCCTAGTCTTTCTTTATTTACTGATGTTTTTATAGAAACCCTCCTTGTTGTCCTTGACATCCTTTGCCAAATTAAATTCCAGATGAGTCTCAGACTTCCTAGCCCATCCTTGCATACTCTGACAACATCCCTATATTCCTCCCAGGTTACCTGTCCTTGCTTCTACCTTCTGTACACTTTCTCCTTATGTCTGAGTTTTGCTAGGGACTCCTTGTCTATCCATGCAACAGGTCTCCTGCTCCCTTTGCTCAACTTCTTTCTCATTGGGATGGACCATTTTTGACCTTGAAGGAGGTGATCCTTGAATATCAACCAGCTTTCTTAAATCTCTCTTCCTTCTAGGACCTAATCCCATGGGATTCTTCCAAACAGGCCCCTGAAGAGGCCAAAGTCTGATCTCCTGAAGTCCAGGGTTGTGATCCTGCTCTTTGCCCTGCAGCCTCCTCTCAGGATCCTGAAATCCACCATCTCAAGGTCACTACAGCCAAGGTTGTTTCCAACCTTTATATCCCTAATCTGCACTTCCTCATTTGTAAGTATGAGGCCTTGCAGAGCATCTTTCCTCATTGGCTTCTCTGTCTCCTGTATCAGGAAGTTATTACCGATGCCCTCCAGAAACCTCATGGATTACTTGTGCCTTGCTATGTTGTCCCTCCAGCAGGTATAGGGGTGGATGAAGTCCCCAGTAAGGACCAGAGACTGCGAACATGAGGCTTCCAGCAGTCTGTAGAAGGTCTCATCTACTTCTCCCTGATCAGGTGGCCAGTAGCAAGCAACTATAATAGTGTCGCCCATGTTAGTGTGTCACCTAATCCTTACCCATAAGCTCTTGGACAGGCCATTGTTCACCCCCGGGGCAGAGCTCCCAATATTCCCACCGCTCTCTCACATAAAGGCTGACTCCCTCTCCTCTCCTTCCTGGCCTGTCCTTCCTAAAGAGCATGTACTTCCATTCCAGTCATGTGACCTATCCCACTACGTCTCCACAATTGCAATGAGATCACAGCCCTGCAACTGCATGCACATTTCTAATTCCTCCTGTGTATTCCCCATGCAGCATGCATTTGTGTATAGGCACTTCAGAGAGGCATCTGAATGTGCTGATTTCCAAGAAGGGGCGCAAGAGGTTTCCCCATAGTCTTGTCTTGTAGGTACTTCCTTGCCTGCATGCAAATGCTTGAAGTACCCTCAGTTAAGCTGTGTTTTGTTGATTGTCGTCCCTATAACTTTTCCATTCCCCCACTTTTCCTAGTTTAAAGCCCTCCTTACCAGGTTGGCCAGCCTGTTTGCAAAGACGTTTGTGCCTCACTTAGTGAGGTGGATGCCACCTCTACCAAGCAGATGTCAGTCTTCAAATAGGGTCCAACGGTCATAGAAACCAAAACCCTGTTGCCAACACCAGCTGTGCAGCCAATTTTTGACTTGCTGTATCCATCCACTCCTCCTCAGACTCTTCCCTCTCCCTGGCAGGAGTGAAGGGAAGACCACCAGGACCTCCATATCCCTGACCACTGCCCCCAGAGCTTCGTAGTCACATTTGATACTTTCCAAGTTGCCATGAATGTCATATTTTCCAAAGAAGCCCATTTTAAATATATAAATTCAAGTGAATAAAATGAGATCTTAAGTCTCATGAGTCTGACTGGTTATGTACTAGTGTTTCTCCAGTAACTTCAGTAGAGTTGGTCCTGATTTACCCTAGTGTTGAGACCAGAGCCGGGCATATAAGATGCACTTTCCCCCTGTAATGTCTGACTATACAGAATCAAAACTGTATTCGGACCAGCTGATAGGGAAGACTTTGTAATAACACTTTCTCCTACTACCTGTATGTTTTCATTTCTTACTCCCTTAGGGATAGGCTAGTAGTCATTTCAAATAAATTACTGCTCAGGACTGAAGTTTGTATATTTACATGTGCATACTTAAGGCATGATCCTGCGCAGCACAGCCTGCCAGAGCTCTTCTTCAAAGGAATATAGCGATGAGTGCCGAGTCACACGGCAACCCAGCCCAGCTGCTCCAGCATTTGATTTCACACCTGGGAACAAGTAAACAGCTGGGAAGATTAACAGAGTGGCAAAAAGCAGCAGCACTTAAAAGAACACGGTGGTTTACCACAGAAACATCTGAGCTACTGGTTGCGCCATATGACCTGTCTGAATTTCGTCTCACACAGAGGCTGTGAGGCTTGGCAGGGCGGTATCTTTGTCTGACTCATTCCATATCTGCCAGCAGTTAAGAGAGCTAGGTATTTCTGAACATTTATTTTCATGCTGCTAGAAACACAGGAAAAATTAGTTGCTCTTATGTTCATAACAGATCTCCCAGCTTACACGTGTAGAAAAAAGCATGTAGACTGATTCATCTAACTTTGCTCTCCTTCACTGGGGAAGGGGGATAATGTCCCCGGTGTCCTTTAATTATCGCCCTCAGGTAAGTTTTGTTGTTAGTATTCACTCTTTCAGGATACTCATGGCATTTTCAAAGACCAGTTTCCAGTCCTAACAAACAGCAGGGATGCACATTAACTGCAGAGAGTGGACATGAGAAGTGCTATTTAAAAATAGTAAAAAATAAATCTTAATCTAACAGCCTCAGCTAAAATGGCTGTTTAAAGAGCCAACAGCAGTGACCCTACACTGTGAGCGCTAGATAAAAACAAACAATTGTCAGGTTTAGAAGATATTTCATATGGCTACAAACTTTTTAGCCCTATATCTGTGTTTTCACAAACATGCGTGCACTTGTGCCCATGCAACCTGAGAGCAGATCTAAGTGCTTGTGCCACAGCCAGGGAAGTTAGAGATTCAGGCCTTAGTTCTCATCTACAGTTAAACAGCAGGTAGAACACCCAAACAAAAACACTATTGGTGCAAATTACATTGAAAATGACATTGAAAATAGGATTTTGTGGGAATGGTTTATCAACAATATTGTTCGCTGAACAGTTTGTTTACTGCATCGACTACTCCCCAGTCTTATTCCTCACTAGGGAAAATTATTGGAGAGAAACAAAAACCCATTGGTGCATTACCTCCAGATTCTGCATTAATTTAACATTTATCCCCAAGGAAAATCATAATACATCTTTTGCTTTCAGTCCAAAGAAAGATAAAACCCATTCTTCAAGTGTACAAGCTAACAGCTGATTATGTTGGTGAAATACCTAGCTTTTGATGTAGCTCTAAACTTTAAAACATGGGATTAACATCTTGAATAACTGTTCTTATTTGAGCTCACCTCCAAAAACATGCCTTTATTGCTTAGGTGACTGTTTGAAAGGAAAATGTGAAAAGACATTGGTGTTTTTGAAACGTTTTCCATTCTCATTCCACATAACAAATGAACTATAGCCCTAAGACTGGGTGATCTCAATATTGCAGCTTTTTGAATTCTCATGCTTGCTGCATTTTTCACCAATGGACACACTCAACTACATGAATACCCTCAGCTCCAGCTGAGCTTAACTTTTTGGCCAGAGTTTGACTCTAGCAGGAGAAGGAGCTGCCAGCATAAGTCATATTAAACAGCATAAGCAGTGTAGTCTTCCAGCTCTTGGGTTCACTTGCCTGGTACTTATTCTGGAGAGCGTAAATAGGAAGAAAGGAAGCAGAGATGAAATATCTGCTGCTATATTTGACATTGACCAATACTAAAAGTTGTGGAGCAGGCGCTACAACTTTTGATTGTGTAAGGACAACTGCTCATTTTGTTTAAATCAGGGAACTCCACTCATCCCTATAGTGCTATACCACTCACCAGCTAACCATCTGAACCATCATTTAAAGTTGGCCAGATGCCTGTCTTAGGTTGCTATTCAAACCTTTTGCACAATAATAATGCTTATGCACTTATTTTACACATACTCATGTCTCTGTTTTATTATTTTTTCAACCATGCACAGCCTTCCATCGGGAAAGAGGGACTTTTCCAAGCCATTTCTTTTTCCTATTCTGCAAAAACCTAGTCTAGAAGTTACACAATTCTCAACTGAATGGTCACATTTTAGCAAGATGGATGTAAATGGAGTAAAACCAAAAAAAAAAACTGGCTCATTCTTCTAGAACCTCAGAAAAAACAACATGAAGTTGCATTTGAATTCAAACTACAGGAGATGCAAGTTTACTATGACTAAGTGAATATATGATAGGTCTGACAGAGCTCAGATTTGGCCAGAAACTATCTTAAAACTTTTGCTTGTCCTGTCTGAAAGATTATTTTTGAGATTTAAGTACACTAAACATACTAAGTCAGAATTTCAAGTGCTTTATCTAGCAGTTCAGTACTAAATATACTACAGTACTATATATGCATAACTATATATATTTTCAGGAATTAAGTCAAATGCTAATTAGTACCTTGATAGAGAGACTAGCATATCAGACTTGTGTATACCTAATATCTTGCAGCCTCTGGGACAGTGGCAGCTTCCATACCCTCAGTCTATTAACTCATTCTCAGCAGCTAGTAGTTAGGTTCTGGGTCACAGATACAGCAGAGAAAAAAGCAGGAGTCAGCCACCAGAGATCTGAGGTATTAGAGGTAAATAAACAGCACAGCAGACGCTGAAAGTGAGAGGCACAGACAGACAGTCTATAATTAAGGATTACAACTATTTCTTATTTAAGAAAGTGGTTTATAAATAAAGTATCTCTTACATTTGTGTACTGTACTTGACTCTCCACACCTATTATTTATTTTTGCAAACAGCCTCTGGTTACACATTCCATATATAGACACGAGACAGAGGCTTGATTTGATGTGTTCCAGGCTTGCAGAGTGCCCCCATAATACCAAAACTCTTGGTTATCTAATTAAAAAACACAATCAATTGGCCAAAATTATTTTAAGTGGCCAATCAGATTCTTCCCAACTGTATGCATCACTCTTAATTAGGGAATGAAAAGGTCAGACAACACAAATAACTAACAATGAGGCAAGAGGCTAGCTATGGTTTATGAACAGTATCCCTCAGAATCACAACAGCAAGGCATGTGTGGCACTAAATAGCCTTGCTAGATCCACATGTCACACATCTTGGCTTAAGTGGACGCGCTCATCCTATACTTAGACTAGTATACTAGTTCTCATAATTTTGTATGGGAAAAATATTTTTCACAAGTTTGCCCTGGTTAATTGGCCTGCTAGAACCAAATCATTAATAGAGACAGTATTTTCCAGCGTAGGTGGAAAACAGAGTTAAGAATCACTGTCCTATGGACTACTGTATTGCTGCTATATATACTGCTGTAGTGCACTGCTGTGTGGCCTAAACTCTGAGGAGCAAGCAGGGTCTGTACTAGATAGCTATAACTAGCCTGGCAGCTCAGCTGTTTCCATGTTGCACTGCAGTTGCAGTGAATGTATATTACATTTCCTTCAGAAAATGGCACTCTGGCATATTCATACAACCTGCTCTGCCACCTGAGATAGATGCCAAAGTAGGTATAAGATTTAGATCTAACTTCAGTGGAGTTGTGAACATTGCCAGATTCTGGTTCCCTGTAGAGAGCAGGCCTTAGCCACAGTGTTTGAGACAGGCACCTATAGTGGGCAACCAGAATATAGGTCTTCTGCTTCTAATCACATAAAAGGTTTCAAAATGCACAATCACCAAGCAAAATGCAGGTAATTAAGCAAAATGGAGGTAACTGATGTGATGACAAAGGTCTTTGCTTTCCTCTAACGCCAGTGATCATATAGAAACTGTATGGATCAAATCCAAAAAACATATTTACTAAATGCAATAAGTTTTGCTGCTGATTATTTAGCCACTTTTGTGAACACAGCGCAGTGCAGGACCTATGACACCGTGGCAATACTTCTTACAAGCATGGTGCTGTATCCTGTGGGACACGAGTACTGAAATATGAGCACCAGGGCTTGGAATGTGTCCTCTGGAGCATGTGTGCTCAGGCACTGGGTCACTAGAGCACCAGTAGCCTGAGAGCTTCATTTCCGAATGTAAATATAATAGAACATGGTCTGTAGTACAATATTTAAAAATGAACATTTTCTTCTCTGCCAGTTACTGTACATTTCACTTATGTTAACCCATAGTACTCAAATGACCCAGTGCCTCTAATAGTATGTAACTCAGAGATGGACTCCTAATTCACTTTAATCATCATAAACCCATCATCACGTTACTAGGCTTTTAACTACTGTATGCCAATAAAAATGTTGTTTAAACTGTTAACTGCCAGTTTAAAGCAGCAATTAATCCCCGGGATCAACACCTTCAAAATTACTGCCATAGGTCATAGATAAATATTAACCTTGTTAAAGTTAAGGAGGAAAACAGGGGCTCATAACCTGTGAGGGGATCACAATTGGTAGTTTAGGTTTTTATCTCCTAGTCTGCCATTGTCACATGGTATTATTCTTAGGGAAAAACAGTCAAAACATTTCCTGCGTCTGGCATTTTGCATGTTAAAGGCCTAGCTTAAGAAAGTTTGGGCCTGCATTTGGAAAGTGTTCAGCATCCGATGTCAAAGAACTCCAAATGTCTTTGCATGTACTCAGTGCTCCTGGAAAAAAAGAGTCATAACTGGTGACAACTGTGCATACAAAGAAACTAGGTCATCCACACTTCCTGTAAAAAACTTCATCTGTCCTCCATATCTTGCTCCTCTGTTTTAACGCTTACAACTTGCTGATTCTCAGTGCTGCAGCTCCTCTCTCTGAGGAATTACATGACCAAGCACAGCTGAGGGCTCATCAGTGCTCTGTGTTTAGTATCCTCAATGCAGTTTTCTAATTCAGAAAGTGGAGATACCAGTACTTTCCAACTGCAACTTTGTCAGTATTTTTCCTATGCAATAAGTAAAAATCCATCCTTTAGAACATGTGAGGATAATCTTGGCGTAACAATGAAGCTTAGGACATGTCTTGTGAAATGCTCGTTCTTCCTTCTAAGACACATATCAGAGTCTCTCTCCTGCTTGGAGACTGTGCTCAACAGATGCCCATTGCACAGTTACCAGACGTTATTGCCCTGGTCAGTCCCAGAACAAGACAGTAGCTTGTGGCACTGAGTATGCCTGAGCTGTGAATGCTGAATAGAGGAGATAGACAGAGGAAAAATAGAGTTTTAAACTGAAAGCAGGAGACTACACAAGTCTGCATCTAAGTGTTACTGTTAGTAAAGTACTTTACATTTGTTGTATGAGAGGTTCAATATAAAATTCGCGTGTTTATACAGTGTCATGTATCCAGTCAGTGATTTGCAGTCATTTATAAAACACTATTATTGCAATTTATAAAAAGTACCATCTGGCCAATAACATTTTTTATATAGAAAAACATTATTTTAAAACAAGTGGCACAATGAGCATAACTTTAACTAGCAAAATTCTGAGTACAGCTTTGAAGATGAAATCCAGATCCAAGTAGACCATGCTCTGGAGAGTTTTGCTGCATGATATAATCTTATTCCTTAGACTCTGCAGTGTAAAGAAGAAATATGCTCTACTCATCTTTTTCTTGTCACCTAGCTGCACTCACATCCTTATTCAAAGTGCCATAAACTCAGGTTTCCTTCTTTCCTCTCTCTAGATGACACTAAATGTGTGGGACCATACCATGTGGCTGGAAATATCCAGGTTCTATACAGTGACACAAGTTCTCTTACCTAGGTAGCATGTCAGGATTGGGAACCTGAAAACACCAGCAGTACCATGCTGAGACGGTAGTAAGGGAATGGCAGACAACGCTTCAGGGTAGGGGAGCACAGTGACATCTGATGCGGCTCTACTTTCTTTACCCATAGTCAATCTGCTTCTGCAAGTTCTCTGTTGCTCGTTTGATATCTTTAAATAAATGTTTTGCTAAATAGGGAACCACTACTCCAAATACTGCCATAGGCAACAAGCAGGCATAAACTCACAGTTCCTAAAATATGAAGGTTGTTTGCCAAGCAAAGCAAGGGCCTGCATTTGAAGGTGCTCTCTGTTGCAGAAAGCTGGGAGGTTGGCAGCCTTTGTAGAGTACATTAGAAGCACAGAGGTCTACAGGGACTGAGCAATGCTAGTTAAGTTGTAATGTCATTAAGATGTTGCTATCATATTGTTCGCTGCTCACTGCTTTATGAACCAAATTACACTTATGATTTATGTTTTATCAGGACCTGTCAATGTGCGAGGTATGAGCATTTAGAAATAACCAATGCCACTTGTTCCACTCTACGTTGCCCATGATAGAAAAAAATCAGATAGCGGTTGCAAGATTTCAGCAGTACTAGATTTAAAAAAAAAGTCAGTAAAACAAAATTTCCGTAGCAAGCATTACCAACAATTTATATTTTGCAAACTGCTGTGTACCAGGCTGTTTTCACAGTGCCTATGGCAGATGAGCCTTTTCTAAGGCAAAGGAAAACTCCTGAAGATTTGAATGGGAGCATGACCAAGTGTAACATAAAGCAGAAGCTATATTAAATGCCTCTGAACAAGACAATCATTGTATTAATAAAATGTGAAGGAAATAAACATCAGCATAGTTACTGTTTTCCACTAAATTGTTACTTAAGATTATCCCATCTTCTCTGCCTCCTCTCCACTTCTAATCTTTAAACCTTTTTTCTCAGCCTTTCCCAGTGCATCCTTTTACCATACCACTCACTCTTCACTTTGTCTGTAGTGGAGGTTGTGAGTCTTCAGCTGCTAGCCCCAAGTGCAGCCTTGCCCATCCCTCCAACTTTTCTTTTTAGAATATACAATGAGATTCTTGAGTGCATAAAGTCTCTTCTCAATAACTCATCTAATGTAGCATATTCAGAGAGACAGACAAGCTGTAAGAAGATTAGAAGACATAGCTGCCATTAATATTTCTTCTTCTCTTTCTCCATCAGGCATCACTGTTTATAGTGGAAGAATAAGTGTCCAGATGAGCAGTTGTGTCTAGTAAACCAGAGAGAATACTGAGACACACAAAAGCATTTGGAGAATAAAACACTGATATTTAGTTGAACAAACATCAGAAATCCCGAAACACTCTTTTCTCCAGTGCAAAGTGGGGAAAGATTGTGAGAATTGCAAGTAAATTCCTCATAATAAATAAGAGTTTCATTATTATGCGCACAATTGAGATAAAAACGGATCCTTTAAAGCACTCAATAGCAATTACTCGTTTCTTATGGGAATTTTTCGCAAAATAATCAGAGGAGCTCAATTCAAGACTTTTCTCTCTGTCCTGATGAGAGTTTATGCTTACTCACTGTGCTAATAATATCATCATTTCTATCATAGCACAGAAGGAACCATCCACCAGAATTAGGTCCCACTAAATATATTACTGTTCAAACAGTGGAAGAACTCAGAAAGTACATGGAATTTAAAATCTGAAGAAATATAATAATATATTATCACAGTGTTTGTGTTATGGAGCTGGAGTTTGAGAGGCACTGAGAGAACCCAAGTCTTTAGTTTGAGAGGATCCTTCTCTCAACGCTTTTTGTATGCTCAAGTCTACTAAAGAAGACTTGTGTGGGGAATTTGAAAATGCTGCATATTGGGAGAGAACAAAACAGGAACAAAAATGAGTAGCAGCATTAGAAGAATAGGAGAAAATAGCCTCCTTGCTCTTATTAAAGTGTGACATACTCTTCCAGAAAGCTAGGCAATCCAAGAGCCATACTGCTTATGAAGACTGTCTTAGTGAAAACCATCGAGTGAATGTTGTCATCAGTCCACCAGTATTCCCCAGTGTCAGCACATTTGCTCACGCTCTGAACATCTGAACAATGCTTTGACCCATCCCTGTTAGCCAACTCAGGTTCTTGCCAGTTAATGAGAGAGTGAAAATAGCGGCAGTCATGGTATTACCAAAACAGGTAATGAATCATTCAGAGAGACATCCCTATCCTCCTCCAAGTATTCCATAATTTGACTGACATGGTCAAGATGCACATAGGTACATCACTCTTGGGCATAGGTACATCATTGCCCAATATCATAGTTTTTATCCCTAACTAGGCCGTTAGAGAATCTAGACAAAGGAAACTAACTCACCTTGCAAAGTGGGGTGTCCTGTCAGAATCGACACCAAAGTTAGTTCATAAGACTATACCAATGAAGACAGTTGCCATGAGAGTGTAAGAATGTAAAAGTCTCTTCCTATCCTCGTGGGCTTCTCTTTAGCACTAGACAATTATGACCATGCATTATTGATGTCTTACTCGAGAAGTAGTCCCTAATTTCTGAATAATCAGCTCACACAATGTGAGTTATTTGGGAGACAAGAAAGATGGAAAATTCCATCTCCAGTGCAAGGTCTATTCCCTTATAAACTCTTAAAAAGAAGCAATTCTTCCTTTAATGCTTTTTATAATTTGCTTGCAGTTACTACATGATCCATTCAGCCGGCAATACCACGAAAAGACATCACATGGCATCACTATTGCATCAGGGATTAGACAAAACAAAGAATAGCTGATCCTAATATGAAGATGAACCAATACTGATGGGAAGAGGAAAATATCTGAAGAGTTTAGTTTCAAAGAGAGTTATTCTTTGGTTGATAGGTACTCAATTCAGACTGTAATCCACGTGATTCACAGAAAGACAATCATATAGCATCCAGACAGCTAGTGATCTGGTCTTAGTCATTTCTCAGCCTACGCGTAGCAATGCAAGGTATCTGAGAAGGAGCTTTGAAGCTTAGCCTATACAAAATGCTGCAGTATATCTTGGTAACACAGGTGATTGCAAGCAATCTGATGTTCCTTTGCACACTGACAGAACTTCATGCCAAGGTCTTGATCCATATCACCAATGTATTTCATGAACTTCATCTGAAATATGTAATGATCACCTAAACCTCATGGCTGATAAATGTGTTTCAGTGCAAGGGAGCTCAGCAGGATGAAGGTAATCTCTTCAGGGAAAGATGTTGTTCACTTATTTTTCAGTCCAGTCAAAGACTTTTGAAATAAAAGACCTTCACAGATTTACCATTGCAGGTGGAAAGCACACTTCTTTGTGAAGTATTTAAGCAAGGTAAATGCATGCGTATTCTTTTGTTGTTGCTTTGCTTTTAAACCTACCTTCTTGTCAAAAACCCTGTGGGAATGCTGCTTGTGCTTGCCAAAGAGAGGAGATAAGAATATTCCTCAAGATAGACAGCACCCTGATAGCATGGTGATGAGCATCCCATGAGAACGGAGGAAGAGGTAAATAAGAAAAAGCAAACATAACCATATTCTATTTTTGCAAAAAGGATCAAAGAAGTTAGCAGTTATAATCAACTAATATGTTTTCAAAAAACATAATCTGCAGCTCAAATGACTTGAATCTCTTTAAAAATAGTCATTTAAAAAAATCCTCAGATAAGTTGTGCAGGAAAAAAATAGCATCTGAGAGGTGAAACTGGAGGTCAGGAAGCTGCCTGGAAGATGGAGCAAGATGTGGGGGATTTAGAAGTGGAGAAGAGGTTAATCAGAAGTGTGCTTCCCTTGTAGTAGCACACATACGTGCAGATGATTCACATAATGATGCAATTCCAGTGGATGCTGAAACACTTTCACCCTTCTTTTTCAAAAAGATATCACAGATTATTCATACTTTCACATAGAAATCAGAATCATTGTAGACTTGAATCATGAGAAAGGGAAGAAAAGAGCTGAGGAGAATATGATGCCTGAGAGAATACGTCCCTAATATGATATTAGGGACAGCTCTGATTTAACGAGAATGACTTTGCTGTAGCAGTAACAGGAGAAAGAGACAAGAATCACCTAGAGATTTATGGTTATGTTTTCATCTAATATACAGATCATGTTGCTAAATAAAAAATATAGTTTTGTTGCAAAGTGGGTATAGGTAGATAAAGTACTTTTACGCAGATGTAAAATTGAAGCTATTCATGCAAATGTCTGTTTATTCATACTCATGTGGGATTTAACTGACACAGTGGAGGTACATATGTATTTTACTCTGCACAAACAACTCAAAATGAAGTCCCCACTAGAACATGTATGAGAGGGCACTGTAAAAATCATTGTTTGAGAGAATTTCAATTCTCATGCACTTATCACCAAAGGCCTTTCTGAACATGTCTTAAAATTAAAGATATCAATAAGTCATAATTTACTAGTCCTAATCACAGTAATACACCAAGAGCAGATTTCAAGAAGTAAGCTTGATCTTAACAGTCCTGTCATTGATATTATCATTATTTTTGTTATATCTGAATTAGATTTATTTTAAATGAAGAAAAAGTATTTTTCTGGATGTATTTTGGTCCAAAAAGTTGTTTTTGTTCTTTTTTTTTTTAACAGACATTAGAAATACAGTGACAAAATGTTATAATCTGCTTAAAATAGTTGTTTCCTATTGGATACATAGTTTTTACTACCGATTAGCTGCTGGCATACTTTTAGTGACAGTTCTTCTTTCACTACTGTTACCAAGATATCCCCATACGTTTACTTGGCGATGTTACAGGTACTTTAAAAAGCCTTAGTGAAGTAAGGAGAAGAGTCTGATCACCTTCATTACCTGTAAATGGCACATGAGAGAAGTGCTGGGGAGAGTGGTACAGAAAGTAATGTGTGACCACCCTCTGCTGGCTCTTTACAGAGCTGCTTCCAGAGCCCCTGCATTGTAGGCCACTTCCCCATCATTCTCAGTAATAAACATGAGAAATAAATAAAGAAAAAAATCCGTATTTCTCTTTCCAGTTAATGAACTCACACCTGTCTAGATTAGTTGCAAAAATGTAGAAAAATTGCATCACTGAAATCACAGTGTAATTAGATCACTTACATGGTGCGGAAAAATTAATAAAACTATTTTTAGACAAAACTAATCAATTAAAATTAAGTTTGTAGTGATATTCAATACTGAGGAGCTGTTCTGAGATGCCACATGTGATCCATAGGCAGGGTAACCACTTTTTCTGTCTGTAAATGTCCACAATAGCTGCTTTTGGGGTTCAGTTATCACAGCGAAAGAGAGACTATGCGGAACACAAAGCAGCTTGAGCATGGCGGAAGGATGCAGGGTGCCAGGGATGCTATTTTGTGATTATCTCTCCCTCAAATATACACCATAATATATCTTGGGCTGCGTAAGTCCAACTTCTAAGTATCTTCAGGTATTAATAATCACTGGTAAAAATATACCCTTTTTTATTCTGCAGAGTACTTAGGAAATGAATCCTCCTTTTTTCTACATCTTTTCTCTAATTTTCACTGATTCTTAAAACAAAGTTAAACAAGGAATAGAAATGTATATTCAGGCTGGAACCTGCCCATTGGTTTCCAGTTCATGACCATTTCTGCCAATATGTATGTAATTGCCATATAAGAAATACCAGTGCTTGAACTTTAATTACGGAATTCTATGACTAGAAGGATGGAAGGTTTTCTGTTTTGAGATCAGTATTTTCATGCTAATGCATATTTCATTATCAAATGAATTTCAGTTACTCTTCCCTCCGTAACACTTCTAGCAGAAAATTGTCTAAATGTTCAACGCAGTCATTGTACCAGAATTAGATTTCAACATAGGAGGCCCACTTAACAAGCTTAGTGTTCATAAATGAAAATAAAATTAAGCCTTTCATTGAGGCTGGACAGTGTTATATTTCTTTTGAAATTAGTGTATTTGTTTTAAAATGCCCTGTACAAATGATATATTAGCCTGACACTAGGGGTGAAATGTTGGCATCATTAATGTCAATGACAATTTTGCCACAGAACCAGGTTTTTACCGAAAATACTTATGCTATTTTTCCAACAACTCAGCCCTGGTGAGGCTACATCTGGAGTACTGTGTCCAGTTCTGGGCTCCCCAGTACAAGAGAGGCATGGAGCTCCTGGAGCAAGTCCAGAGAAGGGCTGCTAAGATGATGAAGAGACTGGAGCATCTCTCATGTGAGGAAAGGCTGAGAGAGCTGGGCCTGTTCAGCCTGGAGAAGAGCAGACCGAAGGGGCATCTGACCAATGTGTATCTGAAGGGAGGGTGTCCAGAGGATGAGGCCAGACTCTTCTCAGTGGTGCCCAGCGATAGGATGAGAGGCAACAGGCCCAAACTGAAACACAGGCAGTTCTCTCTGAGCATGAGGAAAAACTGCTTTCCTGTGAGGGTGACTGAGCGCTGGCACAGGCTGGTCAGAGAGGTTGTGGAGTTTCCATCCCTGGATATATTCAAAACCTGACTGGACACGATCCTGTGCAACCTGCTATAGTTGACTCTGTTTGAGCAGGGAGGTTGGACCAGATGATCTCCTGAGGTCCCTTCCAACGTCAGCTGTTCTGGGATTTTGGAATTCCAGAAATGGCATTACTGAAGATACTTTTATTCATATTTTTTCAATCAAATGTTAAGGAACCTAGACTGTCCCTCAGTACCAGACGGTAATATTTACAGTACTACTAAAGAAAACAACTGTAAAACTCTCCCTATCCATTTTACTTCTGAAAACATTTTAGGGGTTCTCTAACCTCTTTTCTCCCACTCACTCATCCTCTCAGTTCACAGCAAAATCTAAGGGGTTTCCCTTACTAACAAGAAAGAAGACTAAAATGACTGTCATCATAGCTACAAAGTGATACAGAAGGACACTAGTAATTTCCAAGTTCTAGTAATTTGGAAGAGCAAGTAGACAACAATTTATTTGGGGAAAGGAGAGTCAGAGCTAAGGGGGCTTAAGTCCCTCCTCATCTCTCTGTAGTATGATGTAGTTTAATGTGTAAGGTTTTTGATTAGGTTTGCATCAACCACTGCAAGGCGCAGACATTGGAAACATAATGTTCTGAAAAATCCCAAACTATACCAAGAAGAGATCAGTTTTCCTAAATAGGAATGGACAGTTTAATGAGATGGGAAATTTGCAATAGCAACAAATGTGGAAAGAGTTCAAAGGGCCACTACAGAAGGGTAAAGTGTTACTGAGAGGACGCACTGTAGGATCGCCTGACGCTTGATTCTGTGCATTTACTCAACATCAGTGATCAAGTAACTCAATACAGAGAATCAAAAAGGCAGATATAACAGAAAATTATCATTTAAGTTTCCCTGGTGTGCTTACTCCTGCAGCCTGAAATAACACAGCCCATCATGCTGAGAAAGAAATATGAACAAACATGTTTTAAAAGCTCTAGAAATAACAAAAGTTATTAAAAACCATAAATCCCAAAAGGAAAAAGTAAAAATGAAAATATAATTATTTATAACTTCTTCTCAGTAACACATAATTTTTCATATAGTATCATCAGCCTACAACATCACCACATTTATTTTATGTCAAATAACTCCATTGTACATGACAATACAAGAATGGATTCACCTGAGTTGCAGCATATTTAGAACACAGCAGTCCCAACAAAAGAAATCATGAAAAGCATTTAGATCATCCCATTTGACCTAAAAAAGTCATGATCATTTTAGTTTAAATGCCACTCTCATGTTAAAACCAGGGGTATTTTGTGTAGTGAATGGTTTCATTACTTGAGAAAGATCTTTGATTCTTTGTCTGTTGGTTAGTTTTTTGGCTTCTGTCTTAGGAAGGTGGAAGTGAACATCTTGATCAGCATAAAAATATCTTTACTTGAAGGGAGGGGAAATAATTACCATTTGTGGTTTCAAAAGTCCATACAAATAAACATCAAAATTGCCTTCTCTAATTATACACTTTTAAAAATATTCAATCTGAGAAGTTAGCACTACGTGATCTGATTACATATTCATATTGCTGCTTTGGCTTTGCACAAAGGCATGGGCTGTTCCTTGTAATTTCGGGATGTGCAACCGCCAACTTCAGCTTGGAGGCAGAAGGACTTCACACGCATTTCGAAAGCAGCCTTTGGTGAAGATCAAATCCAGAAGGGTGCTACAGGTGTTCATACCCCGACCCACGAGTCTTCTACTACAATATAGGCGGTGCACCCCAAATGAACTAGCAACTAGTTGTGAGTATATAACTCCTTCATTTTCAAATTTCTAGCACACACTGTTTTCTCTTAATGTAGTTCCTTTAGAACCAAATAATTCAGCATTTTTCTTGCTTACTTTCTTTACAGTGGCCATAGTAAAAGGAGGACATTCCTGGTTTTGGAATTTCAAAACTAACATTTAATACTCTAAGGATAGAAACAATTTCTCCACGTAAAGAGTCATTTCTTTATTTTATTATACTACATTTTTTTAAATAGTTTAAAATATGATGTGTATTTAGTCAAAGAAGACAGAAATTTCTGACTTTCCATTACTAACAGAGCCAGTAGTAAAGTATGGTTTTAAATACTTGTAGCATGCATTATTTAAAATTATTAAACTAAAAACTGAACCTTTACCACTTTATTATCAATATCTTCTTTTACTGAGCAGGACAGTGTATAATAGTTCTTACAATAGGGTTAAGCTATCATGAATACACATAGAAAGCAAATTAAAAATAACACAGTCACTGATAAATACATTCCAGATTAACCAAATTAATTATTTTACACCAAAATAAACACAGAAATTGATGTGTGAATTATATTTAAGATGTGAAATGTAACAGTTAGAAAGTATCTTTTAAAGAGATACTTTTGTAAGAGCTTTGAGTGACAGATCAGTTAGGGAGTTACAGTCTGCCTACAAATACTCTGGGAGTTAAAGGGAGACTGTAGTTGTTGGCCAAGATAACTGCTGCAAATGAGTTAAGCATCCACTGATTAGAAGCTCTTCAAGGTCTACATATAAGTGCTAAGCAAGAGTATTTCTGCTCTGAGTTACATAGCCTTGCTATATTTGTGATAACCCTTTACTACAGAGATTTTCACTTTACTAAACCTAGAGACAAATCAATTGAAAACTTTCAGGGCTTGACATATAGTTTAGAAATACACCAGACCTCTGCCTAATATCTATCTGAAAACATTTTCTTGTGACACACTATTATGATCTTCTGGCCATTCTATAATTAAGGCAGCAATGACAACCCTATGCCTTTTTTCTACCATGGCCTCAAGAAAATAAATGATCAGGAGGCTTTTGGCTCAGATAAAAATGTTCCTTATTAGAAGAAAACTATAAACTCTCAAATAACCAAGTAGCAATATTTATAATGGATATCATTTATGTTTTAAGAAGCAAACTTTATTGTTACTGTGCAGCTAATGTTAGACACAAGCCGTATCAGCAACTTCAGCAAGAGATAATAGCGACACACAATTTGTCTCTCCACCTCAGTGAGTGAGTGGCTCTACTTTGCTTAAAAGCTTTTAGTCTTGGAACAAAGACAGGTCATGATGTTTCTGAAGTTAAAGAAACATAAGTTAAAAACAAGAAATGATATTTGTCTTTAAAAGCGTGACACACATACTGTGTAAGGTAAAAGTCAGTACAGTTGGTACTACCTTGAAACTCTACATATGAGAACCCAAAAAGCTCATGGCACTGAGTATGGAAATTTGTCTGTGCAGCAATTCCAGATGAGAATGAAATAATTCCAGGGTATGGGGTTTTAAGTACCGTACCACAAGGAATGAAGATTAGCCATGTCACATTCTTAGTGTCACAAAATTTGTTTCTTATTGTGAATCTCTGGATAGAAATCCTGCACAGAGAAAGTTTGCACTCTTTAAGGACTTCAGATACTGGTAAGCTAGGAAAGGTAGTCATAAACAATATCTAATGTATAGTTACTTATCTTAGATTATATGACAATAGAGACATAAGAAAAACTACAGTGCAATAACTATCAAAATACACATTATCCTTTTGCAAACTCTTTATATGACACTTACATTCTCATTCCCTACTCACTCTAACGAAGCAGCTTACATAGAGGACTAAACCATCTTGAATCTGTTCTCTTGTATGTAGAGCAGCTGATATTTGGTACGCTGCTATTTTTATATTCTATTTCCTTCCCACCCCCACCCCCAAACCTCTCTAGCTCTTCCTTTAGCCTCTCTCACAGGGAAAGACCAACTATCTCATAGGAGTAAAAAGCACAGTTCTCCACCTCTGTCCTGTAACTCTTCCCAGCCTCTGAAGGATGTCCTAAGAGATCAGATGGACCCAGGACAGAACAGTGAGAGAAGCAGCTCAGCAACACTGTAGTGTGACCTGGTTTTAACCCAATAATGGATACTTTTTCCTCTGGTCGAATTACAAACTGAATCATTTCCAGTTGGTTGTTTCCCTATATATTTAATTCACAAATTCCCTTAGCAGGGAAAAGTTCAGTATCATAAGGCTAAAGCTTACCAGCTTACCCTCTGCCGCCTGTGGCTCTCCTTTCAGTGCTAATATTACCATTTTTGGCATCACACTGTCTTGCGCAACTCTGTCCAACTTTAAATTTAGTTTTTACTTTGCTTTCAAACTGACAGCCCGTTCATATTATGCTTCAAAAGAATACATTTTTTTCAGATTTAAAGGTATGTGGGGTGCAACATCTTCAGAATTTTTTGTAATGTATTTTTACCGCCAGCTTTCTCTGCCTACAGCAGCCCAAAACTATCTAGACCAAGTGCTTCAGAACGAAGCATTTGTTAGAAATAGAGCAACTCTCTACCTCTCTGTTTGCCTACATGAGTACTTTTGCCCCCAGAACAAAGCAGTGTTTTCTCCACTCACCAGCTGCATTTATACAGCTTTTGGACATTTCATTTGGATGAAGCTTTAGTATGAGCTGAAGAGTTCATTTTTCTTAGATCATTAATTGCAATATCAGTTACAGGCCAGTAGATTCTCGAAAGCAAGGAAGCTAATAAATATTTGCTTTAATCAGTGTCAGGATACACAGAAATCTCGAGTATACAATAGAACAACTTGTTCCAACTGTGTTATATCAGAGATTCTTTGATATTTATTTCTTCAGACCTCCTAGGTTCTTCTACAATTTAATTCTTTACTAGGAGAACCACCCCCATGCATCTTTCTAGGGCCTTTCAGAAGAAATTAAAGAAAACAAAAAAAGCCACTGCAGCCTGCCTTCAGATTATTCCAGAAATCTTGCTTTTCTTCCTTAGGCACTGCATTCTGTTACCAAAAATACCAGCCTTCCAGGACTGCTCTTCTGGAGCTTTGGACCAGTGCCAACCATTCAAAAAATGTAATTCTTCTTCTGCCATTTACGCATAAGTACCTTTCCTAGAGAAAAAAAAATGGAAAAAAAAAGAAATTTTAATTAGCTCTTCTTTTCAGAAGAAAGAACTAAAATATCACTTCTTCTCAGATAAGTGAGGTCTTTTTATGCAAAAATTCAGCAGCTTCCACCTGGATTTCAGAGTGAACCAACTGCTCCATGTGCTTCAGGTGCACACAGGTCGGGGTAAGCTTTTACGCTCTCAAGAGTTCTGCATAGCTTCTGCCTATGGGCAACCCTAGATAAGAACTGACACTCATTGTAAGAATTTTTCCTATTATATGTTCTTGCATTAACAGAGGAGAAATGAGGAATCACTTGTTACCGCACAAGACGTTCTCTGAGCCTGCAGAGCCAGGTGTACTGAGACCACAGCCTGACCACAGATTTTTCTCCTCTGCTCAAATAAAGTTCAGGAAGCACGCAGCTGCACCACAAGATTTAGGGAGGTCTGATTCATGGTACTCCCAATTGTGGTTTTTATCTATAATTCTAAAAGCTTAATTTAGTGTGTTTAGATCTCCAGTAAATTCAGATAAACATGGAGGCATGCTGAGACTAAATTTGAGACTAGAATGTATTATCTTATATCATTCCTATTGTGATAATGCAAGGAGATCTCAGCCCTGTTTCAAATTCTGTTCTGATAATGCTGTGTGGGAAATATATACATAAAATAGACCTTTCCTAATGAAAAACATTATTTAATGCCTTTTTTCTACAACAGATGTATAGCTTTCCTTTCCACACAATCCAGGGAAATCTGTTAAGTATATAACATGAGTATTTTCTTAACTCTGATACTAAGTACCATTTATAACTGTCTGTCTGTCTCTGGAGTATGCTTCACTAATAGCATTCTCCGGTCCTCTACATTACTAGTGCACTGTCAGATGTGATAGGGTCTAGGCAATGGGATCCAAAAGAGGCTAGTTACAACCCTGTCATAGTGCCAAATGTAAATATAAATCTCTCTAATTATAAGTGTTTGAAATATAGATGGATCAAATGGCTTTATGGTAATTTAAAGCTTAGAGATTGAAACTGTTTATGTATCATGGTATAATGTATGGCTTTGTGCCTTCACTGTTAGGAAAGTCAAATGAAAAAACAGCAAATTTCCTGGTGGAAAAGTAGGTATTAAGTTGTTAGAATGAACTAATGTTCCATTATTTTGAATAGTATTAGTAAAATGCTAGCAATATTCCTGGAAAAAAACAATGAAATATTTTTAATATATAAATATACTTTTTGCTGAAGACGTACGTAGGGTCTTTATCATGCTTGAGGATATATTTGTGATTCCAGGCAAATTCAAGTATAGAGGGAAACTAAATACAATGAATCATGATTTCATGTATGCATTGTAATTGTTATGAATGTATAAATGTTCATATACGTGTGCACATAGGCATCGTAATACTACTAGTGATATACTACCTGAATTCTGAAAACAAACGCCTGTGTTTCTCCCATATTAGCTCTGTCTACAGAACTCCACTGAAGTCAGTCTAGACCTAAAATTGATATATTGGCAAGTTAGGGTGGAAAATAAGAAATTCTTAATTACTTTGCAGTCACGTGTTTCAGCACTTTTAGGGAAAAACTTTTCTTTTTATCTCAACAGCGTAGCTCTGATTGTTTGTTTGACCTTGGTAAACACCAAGCAAGGTGGGGAACACCAAACAATAAATTTAGCTAGTGGGTTGTTAGCAGATAGGTTCTTTTCCAGAATCAGTAAAGCGTACTGTATTTAAATAATATTATGGGTGGATTTGCAGTTCACCTTCATACCTTAGTAACAGCCAGGTATAGCGATAGCACAAAGCCTATCCCTCATTTTCTTTATAAGAAATATTTCCCGTGACCTGTCCTGTGCATCTTAAGCAAAAAGGATATGCAACCAGAGATGAGGCCATTTTGTAAGTTACAGTAATGGGTGGTGGCCTTCAATAAGCACTGGGTACTACAAGAGTTTTGTTTTCCACTTTTTCTCCCACCATGAAGTCGACTAGGGTGCCATTGGTTTTACCTGGAGGCATCTCAGAGCCCAGAGTTGTTCTGCAGAGTTTTAATTTCACTGTACATTTATAAATGTCTTAAACCCCAACCATGCAGTAGTTATCATATTATCACGAACTTTTTGTAACTGTTTAAGAGGCTAATTGCAGGGGGCAGGAGGCATACAGAGCGCAGCTTAGCCTCTGGTAAGGTCACGAGCAGTGTTCAGGGGTACTAACACAGCAGAGCCTCAGACAGTTTATCCCTCCCATTCTCCCAGCAAATCCACACTGGCTTTTAAATTGTTTGGCTGCAGCAAGCAGACGCTGGCATCCCAGCAGCTGTTAACACTGAGCATCTTTATGTCAGAGAGACATAAAACTTCCTTATCGGTGAAATTCAGACACTGGAAGCCCAAGTATCTGCGTTTTCGGGTAGGGTTCACTGGTATACCGAGCATGCCCTGTCTCTCCATGGTGGAGGCAGCATGCAGCCTCCTTGGCTGCTATTCTGCTGTGGGCCAACAGCCCAACACTGCCCACCAAGGTGGTTCCTGAGGAGATTTTGATCCTCTGCCCGGCTCAGCATCAGCAATGTGCTCCCCACACCCCAGAAACACAGACCCCCCTGGCCCGGCTGTGCGGTTAAATGACGTGGCAAGGCTCTGTAGGACTGCAGAGTCCTACAGACTCACCCAGTGGCCTTCATGTCAATGGGCTTTGCAGCTGTGAATTTAAAGCAGACTAAAACACTGAAACCACACAGTTGCCATCTGCATAATATTGTAAATGTCATGCTGCCTGTCACTTTTATCTGACACTGCAAAGGTTATACATGAGATAAATCGTGTCTGATTTACACTTAGGGAAACAGATAGGAATGTTTGGACCAGCCAATTAGTGTAGACAAAGTCATTTGATACTTGTATCAATAAACACACCAATAACTCAATTAGATTTTGTACTGTTTGTGGGGCAAATTCATCACGAAAATGACTGTATACTCTTGAGGACTGACATCACAATTTAAAGTAATTTTTAAAAGTTTCATCTATTACCTCATGGAGTCCTGCAACAGCAGGTGATTTTCATAGCTGTTTCTATGACAGGAAAAGTAAATATTATTTTTCAAGTGCCTAGTTTCCCCCCTTTAATGTTTTATTTTCATGTAATGAAATCGGAATCAAATGTCTCTAATGAAGTTAATAACTCTTGATTCTTCTTCCTAACCTGAAATATTTTTGTCTTCAAATAACTATTAAAAATCATGTGATATAACTCACATTACGCAATAAGGCCGCTTAGCCTGATATTTTCACACATAATAACGTGAAACTAAACCATGAAAAATGCATCTTTGTAGGCTTATATTTAGCACATAAACCCTCTTAAAGAAAGTACAGAAAAAATATATGTTTCTACAATTGTTTTTTGCAATTACCTAGATCATTTCTCCTTTCTTTCTATATCATACTCTCATCATAGCATATCTGCTATCATACTCCCCATCCTTTATTTTCAGCTTATTTATCAGTCATTTAAATATCTACTCTTAAACAAACTTACATAGTAGGAAAAAAAAGACAGGTTTTCACACAAGCGTTTCTTATGTTTGAGAAAAAGTAGTCTATCTTAAGACTTACCTGCTTTTTCCAACGCTGCCAGTTTGCCTTAGACATTATGTCTCTCTCTAAACCTTGCCTTACTTATCTCTTTAAACCATGACAGCTATAGTACTAATATTTAATATGTCTACATTAGATTATGCAAAATATTGTCATTTAAGATAACATTATATCTTACAAAAAAACCCTACTACTTTAAATAGTCTAAAAACTTAAATTAGTTACCATCTATCAGCTGGATGGATCATTCTGTTATATCAATACTACATAGTCCTCTGTATGATCACACCTTAACTTATTTACAGCCTGATTTTTCAGGCTAAACCCAGAAATAGTCACCTAATTGCTAAGCTAAATGTTGAAGTTGAAACTTTCAATTTTCAGCATGTTTGTTTGATTGCTATTGATTCTTGCAAATTGTTTTATACACCTTTACTCAACCTTTATCACTCCAGTCCTGGAGGTCATGCTACTCTTCCTGCTCCTTGATCGAGTTATTCTGCTCCATGATCATCAACTCTGTACCATGAGCAAACTTCACATTCTGATTTCTGTGTTTCAATTATAATATGTCATATTATGTCACGCAAATATAAATTCTGAACTAATTCTACCACTGCTTGAGTCACTTTCCTAGGAAGTGTAATTTCTAAACAGGTAAGGTTAATCAAAAGGTATGTAAGTCCCAGACTCCTTTTCCATAGTTGCCTTGAAGCAACTGCAAATAGTAACATAGAATTGTTACAATACTATGCTGAAGGTGGTAACAGCATATGATGGCATCATCTGCAACATGGTTTGAGACTATTGCTTATAAGTCCTTTGAAGTCATAAGAGTGCTTTCCAAAGAAATGTGGTAAGGCCATCTTTCTCAGATGATCTGAACGTCTTACGACAGTAAAGCTACTCATAGTGGCATTGTCTAAGGTATGAAGGGAGGGTAGTCAGCACAAAAACACTACGAAGGTCATGAATTTCTCTTTGTTCTCTTTTTACAGAAAAACTGTAATACGATGTGCTTTGTCATCACCTTTCTGTTTTGTTCATCTTACTTAAGTAACAGTAGCATTCACAGTGATGTCCAATCCCACTGAAGCTAGTAATTAGCCACATACATGTATGCTAATTAGCTGTTTATAGTACATATTCTTTCTAAAACACAAAAATTGATGTAAAGGATGCAGTGAAGAAGCTGCAGACACATATCACATTGAAACATGCCAACATGTCACCAAACAGGGAAGGGAAGAGTTCTGCCCTGACTGAAGCACTGACCTACTTATTGCCAGATCGCCTGTAGTCTAACAGTCTAAGAAGGTGAAACAATCCCCTATTTAACAGAGAAGCATGGTCAAACTATCTCCTAGATAAGAAGAGGAACAGAATGGGATGAAAGGCTAGATTTTGTCCAAGTTGCCTCTAAGAATTCAAAAGGAAGTTCAGCTGCAAGATTTAACATATTCCTCACAGCAAAAATGCAGGTACAATCTGAGATCGAAATCTACCAATCTGAAGATAAATCCTGCAGACTGTGCCTGAAGTTAGGAGCTGAGGGGAGGTCCTTTAGAGAAGCTCTCTTTTACAAGTGAGTTCTGTGATGGGAGCTCTAAGTGATGTCCAAGAGGCATCCAAAGGCTGGAACTGGCACCTTCTCAGAAGAGCGGGTCACCTGGATAAGGCAGAGAGACCTTTCTGATATGCTTAGTGTAAGTTAAGCTGTTTTTTCTTTCACTTCTTTGTCTATATCTTTCATAAACACTAGTAACTGCATTATCTCTCTGGGGTATTAGAATATGGAGAATTTATTTTTCTACTTGCCTTTGCCTTGTTTGATTTAAGTGTGAGCTAAGACATCTTAATAACGATATGATATTCCTTACCTAAAGGACAGAATGGATCTATAAACTGAGGAACTGGGCATTTTTACATGCGCTTTGGCTCTCCAGAACATCCTCTGGAGTATTCAGAGGTTATCTGAATGAGTTCCTCTGTCCATTTTCATGGGTCAGGTAGAGAAGAGGCTACCCTGAAGGCAGGTGGGAGACACTTCAGCAAACATCAGCAACAATGAAGTTTCTCTGGCCTGCAGGAGGCTATTGGAGCAAAACATGACCATTAAGGACCACGAGGAGCGTATCACAAGCTCATTCACTGTGTTTTGTGCTTGCCTTTCCTACTATGAAAGCTATATATTTCAACTTCTATTAGCCCAATTATGCATTTATCACAGCATGCTTTTCACTTGAAAGCCATAGG
This sequence comes from Struthio camelus, assembly GCF_040807025.1. NCBI lineage: Eukaryota > Metazoa > Chordata > Aves > Struthioniformes > Struthionidae > Struthio > Struthio camelus. The sequence goes on along the minus strand of NC_090943.1, from coordinate 143,094,289 downwards.
AATCATATATGCTGTATGTAACATCATGCCTGTGTAATCACTTAGTATTTTGCATACTTTTCATTTCTCTGCTCAGCATTTATATTTGCTAGTTTGCTCCCCCATGCTGTAATGACTTCTTTTTTTCCTTAATTTTCATCTCTGGTGCACTTATCCATTTCCTTGTTCAGTTAAAGCTCTCACTGGCTGTGCCTACAGTTTGACTGTAGATTAAATCCAGACTCTGCTGGGATAAGAACACTCCCACTACATGAGGCAGAGTGCTGATACAATTATACTTGAGCCAGCAAAGTAAGTTTATAGTACTCAAAAAATGTTGATGAGTTAACCTTGTGCCAGCTGACTTTATGCTAAGTCAGGACTTTCTGGCCATGCCAGATCTCCCACAGCTAGTGATTTGCCTACAGATAGGCTGTGAGCCTTTTCACAGCCCCTTCTTGCTCCTTTTCTGCCTGCATACCCACAAAGGCATTGTTATTGAAAGCAGCCTTGCATCCTTTATATGCAGACACAGGACACTATACTTCCTTTTCTCCTTGGTTCTCATTTATAGTCATGGACCTACCCATAGACCTGCTGTGTGTCTGTACACTGGCCAGCTGCCTTAGACTTTGCTACTGCCTCACAATTCAATATTAACTATACCAACACAGGACTATCGCTGAGACAGAGCCAGGCCTTAAGCCAGATCAAGGCTATGTATGCATCATTTGCAGCATCCCAGACCTCATTTTGTTCATTGTAACCCAGAAGGACCATGGGTAGATTTAACACAGCTGCTAAAGCTCTAAGGGGAGGTTCTTGTACAGGTCCCTTATTGCCAGCATATACAAAGAGTCTGTTTGCTGCACTATTTTTGTGCATGACGGCAAATAAGTTAATTCTGTCTTCAGAATTAACCCATTCAACCTTCTGCCTTCAGGGCAAGGGAAGAGGTCCTGATTTTGCTTCATTTATTGGTATAGGCACAGCTAAAAGGACCAGCTGCACTCAACTAAAGTGAAGGCTCTGAAGAAGGGTTAATAAAGACTGAGGGTTTTAATGGCTGAACGGATGCTGGGAAGACATCCTTCAAGTATTATGAAGAGCTTGGCAACAGCCTGACTGAGATGTTGACATCATTTCAGAGTATAGTGTACTCCGCAGCATACAGCACACCGTTTCGGCCTCCCCTTTGTTCTTTGAGGAAAAGCGGGAGCATCTGAGGACAAAGTCTAGACCATTGCTGAAGGCCTTCAGGACCTGTGTCTATTTTCTTATCATTTTCTAAGCACACAGTCTGCTCCTAGGCATTTTGCCAATAAAACAATTTAATGTTGCTGGCTATTCTGTCCCTGCAAATCTGTCTCTCCCCATTTGCAGGGCTCTGACTGGGGCCTGGCCGTTCACTACCTGAACCCTTCCCCTGTCAAATTAGCTTTCCAGTCCAGGATTCAGTGTCTCCTACCTGTGGAGGCTTTGACTTCTTGCTACACTTGCTTCACCATGGGAAGTTGTAAATCAAAGCACCATAGCTGTTTCTCTCTGTCTCCTACCTTCCACTAAAAGCTCTTCCTGGCTTATTTTACTGGAGTTTCACAGCAGACCATTTTAAAGATAAAATGTAGATGCACACATACACAAACAAGAAGAATGATGAATTTTCCTACTTAAAAGTGTATTTGGCGAAGTGAAAAGAGATTGGATTGATGTCCCTCCCACTTGGTTATCCTCACTTACTATTCTCATTTCAGCTAATGTGTCAGAAGTTATACAGCTGTACTTCAGCTGGAGATAGGTAGTGAGTATACCCAGATGTTTCTTGGGATGATAGGCTTTTCCACACAGGACACTTTTTCTGCCTACACATTCAGTATTTTTGGAGCATTTTGTAAAAAGAAGAATGGATGCTGTTGTAAAAATATTTCTATAGTCTGGTGATTACGTGCCTAACTGTCATCATCCAGCATAAAGAGTTGCCTGCCAGGGGCAGCAGTGGAACCATCTGCCTCTGACGGTCCCCATGATTCACCATGATGAGTCCATCCAAGTTCTTGTCCTCCATACACTGGATCCAGTGATGGAAGAGGCTGGAGACAGCTTCCTGAATACAGTAATTATGAGATCTTCCCTCCTCCATCCACAATCTCACTGCCTAGTACCAAACAGGCACAGGATCACACAAACAGAACCTACCATCAGCAGAGTTGCCCCAGACAGATGATAAAAGCTGAGAGTCCATGATAGCATAGAGCAAAGTTAGTTATTTAGCAGTGAGATATGTAATGAACTTTTTTATTTTCTATTTAGGGAGTTTGAATATCTGTAGCCAAAGCCAGCCAACTGGCCAAGTGGATGGGTAATCTATGAAATTAGAAGTATGGGAGCAGGGAAGAAAGGACTCAAAGAGGAAAAAAACGCCCTGGCCCAGAGTAGGTATAATGTTCTGTGGTTGTCTTGGGTCAGAGCCAAATGACAACTACAGCTGCACTCAATTACTTGCATACTAGCACAAACCCACAGCAGGATAAGAGTCAGAAGATAGCAGACATAGGTTATGAGAGGGGTAGGTTATTCCTACAGTGTGTAGGAAGGTCTTTACTGATATCTGGGTCTTACTCAGACACTTCAAACCCCTTCAATATTTAAGTCACTGACTTCATGAGCACAGTTTCCCCCATCCATGTCTCATATACCTTCCTAAGCAAGCAGCTCACTTCATTTCCATTAGCTTCCAGAGATCAAATCCCAGTAGAAGAAAAACAGGCTGCAAGCAGTGCCTTCTGGGATCAAGTCCGGTTTTGTGATCCTGGGCGCTAAATATAATCTAAGTTTTGCACAGTTTCTGTTATGTGCTGTTTACAGCACCTATTTTCCAGATTCCTTTGTTTCAAAGTCTTTATGCTCTGTTCCTTGACAAACTCTAAGCTCTATGTTTATTACTATAGTTAGTATCCCAGAGCCTTCAGGGCTGAGATAGAAAATCTAGAATTTAAAAGATGGTAAGAATTATACTGCTAGAACCTGCAGAACCGAAGGGACTGCAGGGAAAAGAAACTGAGATAAAAAATATATGGGAAAAATAAAGTTGTATGATTGTGTCTCATTATTGCCACATACAGCAGACAGCCATCAACAGTTTTCTAGATCTTCCCCTCTCATTTCGCTCTTCTGGTTCTCACAGTGAGTGAATATAGAAGGCTTCAATTACCCTGCTAAGTGCTTCCTCTCTAAAGCGTGATCTTTGACTCCCAGGGGCCAAATGTTGAGAGCAGTTTGAATCAACACTTCTGAAAACTAGGCTCCTCTAAAACATACGTCCATAGTTGGTGCAGAGTCTCTTTGGGGCCTTGTAGCCTTATGACACAATAATTTTTGTTTGTTTGTTTGCTGAAGTTCCAAGAGTCTGAAATAAAGACCATTGTGTTGCACTGTATTGCTTGGCATGACATTAAGCTGCAATATGTGAAAAAGTATGTAGGTATATGCAAAACAAATGTTGCAAAGACGAGGCTGAAAGGGTGTGTAAGGAAGCAAATCTGATGCTTTCTCTTTCATATTGCCTATTGGCAAGGCTTTCTGAAGCGAATTTTCTCCAGAGCCAAACCACGGAGGGCCTAGTTAGTTCATTCTAAAAGAGCATTCCAGCTTGAACTAACGTTTACACAGTGTGAATGATCATCACACATCCAAGAGGATGTACACTGGGAGGATTATGGACAACAAGGCCAGAGGCATGAGTTCAGGAGCTAAAATATTTGACAATTGTCAATAGATTGTCAAATACCTAAGATTTATGGTTTAAAAGTTTTACTCTCCGTTCTTACTATTTTCCTGCTTTTATCTGCAAACACTGCAGAGCACAGCAAGAAAACTATCTTAGTAAAAAAGTAGGAATCAAGTATGAATCTGAGACTAGAGTCTTTCATCTTCATCCTTCAGATGGCCAGCACATTTAATACTATGCTGAGCAATAATTGTAGAATCACTGAAGAGCAACTGAGAGGGACAATAGAGAAGTGACTTGTGAACAGCTTCCCAAACCAGAGCAATAGGTACAAGCACTGTTACCAAGTAACAGGGCTAGTAAGGTGAACCACCGGTCTTTATGAGCCCAGCACAGATGTATGCTACCCTGAACACATAGCATCAGTGAGGCCAGAACTGCAGAAGATGAAGAACACCCTTCATTTTTCTGAGGGTAGTAAAGTGTCTATGATAGTTTAGACCAGCTTGTGGCACAAAACCGCTGAAAATGAAGAAGAGCATCTGGTCAGATGGGAGGGGCAGAAGCAGTGGAAAATAATAGGAATATATGAAAGCAGTAGAGCAGCTGGGAAAATTCATTTGAGCAGAGCCTTTTGTGATCTCCTGTGTGCAACTTATCTGGGTGTAACCCAAACCAAGACCAACTGCACAGTAACACTCGTATTACAGATCAGGTACTATTATTATTAAGGGGTTATTAACCCAGTCTCGAAGTGACAAGGAAGAGTAAAGCAGATGCCAGGAGTTTTGAACTTCCAGATGACCAGGTTCCATTGGCTGACATATCAGCTGAGATACCAGTTACAGGAAACTCAACCCAAATCTCCATGAGCAATACTTTCTCCATCCCTGAGTCCTCTCTTCACTGTGAAACCTTCCACATTTGCAGAATGACCCTCTGCCATCACCTATCACTCTTTTCAGAGGCACTGAAACAGGAACAGACCAAGGATAAGTCAAGAATTTTCTACCCAACCTGCGTTTGTGGCTTGCTGCTGAACGACAGTCACTGTGATGGCACTCCAAACTTGTTAGAGGTTTGGAATACCTTACTTTTTCCTTAATGGGTCCATGCCAAAAATGTGAAAAGGGCTTTGAAACAGAAAAGCAAGCTTTGATTATAACATGCACTAGAATGAATCACAAGTACAATGAATAACAATTAGTTTTTAAATAAAGAAAATTCAGCCTGAGGTAAAATAGAAATAAGTCTCAAGACTGCATCCTGATGGGTTCTTTCCTCCCTACTTGCTCTGAGTATATGAAGTGAGTGACTTCCTAGACCTCAAAAAATTCAGTGTAGTCCACCTCTTTTCCTTCAGAAACTCCTCCTCTCTATCACTGAGATATAAGTATGCATCCATTCCATATTCTTCTTAGCAATCTTCTTTCCTCTGATATCAGATATCACTGAATATCTCACTTACCCATTTGTCCAACCTTGACTGCCAGTAAGACAAGGTTACACTTGAAGAAGGAGTGCTCTCTCCCTCTTTCCATAGGCTTCTACTTGACCCACAGTGCAATGTCAAGTTTCTTTCTGCTACCCAATCACTGCCTTTCTAAAGGAAGATAACATAGGAATGCTGATACAGAGTGAACACTATCACCCATTACATTTATGATTGTGATACCAGCTGCCAGTCTACAGGGAATAATAAAGGCATATATGTCTCTGTGTATAATTATGGTGAGGTAAGAAGTCTTTCCACTGTTTCTGTTGCTGCTTTTTCAGTTGCTTGGGTAGATGGCTAAGACGTTATGTCAGCCTTGCAAGGAGAGGTGAGAATGGCAGCCTGGTTCAGCAGGACTTCTAGTGAGATCATTCCCACAAGTGGTGGCTGATTTTGTAAACAGAAGCTGAGTTGCTTCCCCCAAAGTTGTCCCCCAAAGAGTTGCCCAAGAACCTACTACAGTGCACTGAGGCTGGCATCCCACAATGCATAAAAGTGCAAGTGCATACAGTGCATGCTGTAATCCACAGGCAGCTAAACCTGAGCTCGTAGTGGTACAGAACCACTGTTGTGTGGTCTTGCTACCTGAAATCTGTATTGCTCTGCCTTCAACTGGATCACATCTGTGTAGGTTCAGCACTAATTCTTGCCCAAATGTCTTCTGAAATATGCTGCTATGCATGCAAATCTCATGCATTCAACAACTACGCAATAACCTCATTGAGTGAAATTCCCTACACCAATGTGACCTCACACCTAGCAGGAGGTTCTTTTTTAACACTGAAATACAAAAATTATTTACTTTGATTTTTTATAACTATCTGCAAGATTTCAGACTTAATTCAAATTCTTGTTTTCTGTCACCGCCTCTTCCAAATTGCCTCCTCTGCCTTTCACCTCATTTTGAAGACAATTAGGACAACTCTCTTCATCTGCAAGTTACCCTTTGTCCCCCGCTCATTCTTAGCTACTTGGCTGCTTAAACTTTTATCTAGGTCAACCCTACCCTGTCACAGAGGTTTGGCAATTACCAAACTGTTAACACTGTTGGCAGTGATCAAAAGCAGAAAGACTTTTTCACCCCTCAGCTGCAAGCCGTTCTTCCTACTCAAAACAGACAACCCCAGGCTCTGCAAACAAGAAACTGCAGCCAAACCACAAATTCGACAAACTGCAATCAAACAAACCATTACTCAACAGATAAGCAAACAAATTAATTTACTCCCAGGGAACAAGGACTTTTTCCACACCAACAGCCACACGAACTCATGGTCTTTCACACACCCTGTACTCTCTGACTTCGGTGAGAAGTAGGAGATGTGGATAAAAACCCCTTTCTCAGACTTGCTGTGAAGCTCTAAAGTCACATGCATTTTTTCTGTCCCTGACCCAGTAAGAACTTAATTATTCCTTGAAAAAGAAATAGCTTCAATAGATACTGTCTCTGCTCAGGAATTTCCTGAGCAACAAAATGTTGATGACTGGTAGGGCATTTAGTGAAATGTTCTTATAATTCTTACCTGGATATGTGCTTTTGACTTCTGTCAGATAGCAGGCTAGATGGACCCAGTGTGACTGTGCTGGTGTTCATAAGTTGCAGCATGGCATAAACAGTCCTTCCCTATCCGGTACAGACACTAGCTCTGGAGTAAAGACTCTCTCCCATAGCGCGCGATACGTGGCTTCAAGTTACTTAGGGAGTGAAGGAAACTGTAGCCACATCTCCTGATCCCAGGTAAATACTCTGACACAGGTTGGTTACAACTTCACTACTTCCTCTGTTGAAAGAAATTGTTTTGACTACTACTCAATTTCCTAAACAAAGAGTTTAAAAACCAGGAATGCCTGTGAATCATATATAGAGTGAAATGTCTCCCTGTGGTGAAGGTAAAATGCCTAATCTTGGCAGTGGGTTATGCTAAACATTTCTTGTCAGCTAGCAGAGATTACTACCTGGTCAGAGTGCTGGCACCTACCTCTTTCCACTGCACCCTGTGTGGCCAGCCTATATATCTAATGTATATGTTGTGATCTCCCAAGAGATGGCAGGAGCCTAAAAGCTGTACACTGCAATGCCAGGGAACATGAGCATTGCATGACACAATGCGGTATGTTACAGATTGTCAGCAACGCGATAGCTGCGTTAGCGGGGTGCTCCGCGCAGGCTGATTTGCCCAACTTCTCAGCAGTTGGAGTGCTTGCGGTAGCCAAGCTGCAATGTGCGGTACAGATGTATCCTGATCACAAGGTCACAGTTTTCTGTAAATTTCGCCTAAATGCCTGCAATTTCCACTCAACTGGTATGCTGGCAGCATCTCTGACAGCCAGGTCACATTTTTTAAATGTTTAAATATGAATGTAGACATATGCAGTGTTTTAGCGTCTCATAACAACAATAACAAAAATAATAATAAATCTTTCCTGTGATAAACAATAGTACTAACTCAAGACTGATGAATTCAGATCACTCAGCAAACCAAGGTTTTTCATATCCTCCTTTGCTTTACCGCTTTTTTTTTTGACTGCAGTTAGCACACAGGTATGGTCAGGGACTAACTTACTTGGTATTAGTTGGACTAAAAGAGTGCACTGACAGATAGCAAAGGAAAAATTCAGACTTTGGCATGACTTTCGTGTCATGACCATCACAGAGGTGTTGGATAAAGTATTAGTTATGGAACAGAAAGAAAGCATAAAAAAAAGATTTATATTTCAAATCTACATTTTGACATCTCATCATACCTTGCTTATATAGAAATCTGCAACTGAAAGGCAAGACTTCATTCCAATATTAAAAAAAAAAAAAGATTAATGAGTTCTGAGTGATGCGACCCAGTGCTTTTTGATTTTGTAATATCTGTTTGGAGAGCTTTTGAGTATCTTTCTTATAGGTTTCAATTCAAATTTCAGTAAATAAACCCCTATTTAGATGTAGCAAGATACATAAAGCCCAAAAGATACCATAAGACATCCTACGTCTTGACAGCGAGATACCTGGCAATAAGACTATATTTGTTTTTACCTTTTTAAAAGTATTCGCCATCATTTTAAGTATTTGATTAAAACTGAGCGATATTTCAGGAGTTTTTGGGCTCAGTAGTGGAGCTGCCAGGAGCTTTATGCTCTCTTCCAGGCCTAAAAATTACCTTTTTGTATCTTTTTTATTTTTTTAATCTGGAAACCATTTTTATTATTCCTTTCTATACAGTTCCTCACTCAAAGTAGGTGTTGGTTGTGTAGCAGAAATAATTTATCAATAAATAACAGTTCAATGATTCAGGGAGTACGCTACTATGCAGCCAGTAGTGGCTATTCATTGCTAAGGCTCCTGAAATTTTTTTCTTATTTATATTCAATCTATCTTCAAAAATAGTGTCCAGTTCCTTAAAAAATAAAAATAAAACTTTTCCTACTCTGTTCTTGCTGCTGCTTCTTGCATTTCTTGTTATTTGAAGTGATATGAAGGTGCATTCTCCGGGTAAAAAGCCTACAATTTGGAAAGAAAGATAAAAAGTACAAGTGTAGAGAAGATATTTAAATTAAAGCAGTTTTAGCATTGACTGCATAAAACCATAGGTTAACTGGGTTTTTTTGGTTTCTTGTTTTTTTAATAAGCCACGACCAAGCACAAAACTTGACTGTCCCTGAGTCTTAATCACGCTTTGGAAATGAACACATGTTGACTGGTATGACAATTTGGTGCTGACAGGTGCAACAAAATGCCCGCAGAAGAAAAACGCTTGAACTAAGTACAGGTTACTGAATGAACAATGTCAACTCAGGAGGTGAACATAGGTATTCAGGAGAAACTTGTGCCAATGTGGAGAAGTTGTACATGCAGTTGAAATGCTAAAATGTTAAAAAGACAGCAATGGAGAACACTAACTAAAGTTACTGTAACTTTCAGAAAATGGCTGCTTTAGCTCCCCAGCGCTGTGTGCAGAACAGGTCACACCACCACAGTGCAGAGGGCTGAGAAAGATTGGGGCTGTGAAAAACTTCGGTGTGAAGAGAAACTGAAGATTTTGGAGCTGTTTAGTTTAGAAAAGAGGCAGATAAGATGAGACATGACCAAAACATGAAATGGAATTAATGCAATATATTCTCTCTCAGTCTTTTAACACAAAAACAAATGTACCCCTGGAATATGTCAGCTTTTTGCCAAAACTTAAAACTCAGAAAGCTACTGAATGAAAACAGAAATATCAGGGGTTGGCAGTAACGATTTTAGTTTGGGGGTTTTGGCAAAAAATCGGGTTTTCCGTAGAGAGCAGACATTTTCAGTAGGAAAATGATTCTTAGAAAATTCAATTTTCTGCTAAAAACAAATTTGATAGAAACCATTTGATCATCCCTAATTTGGCTACAAAAAGTAGCCTAGGAGGATATGATGCTGAGACGCTTGCTAATTAAGGTTAGCAAGCTCATACAAGGTACATTTTCCCCGCTGCTCAGGAAAAATTCTGCTGTCAGCATTTTCTCTGGAAAGACCCCTCCTTTTTTTGACTGACTTTTGTCTGAATCATATCTAACTTGATTCTTTTGACCTGCCGGGAACACTGCAAAATCACATCTTCAAAAATTCAGTGTTCTTTTAACAAAATTCGAGTGAAAAAATTGAATCAATTATAATTTTAAGAATAAGTGCTTTATCCAGACAGATTGCTGTTTGTTCTGGCTTTTGTCAAAAAGAGAGCTGCAGAGTTTTCCTGTTTTGTTTTAAAGAAAAGTTTATGATTACTAGATTTTAGCGTTGAAAATGAAGCTAGGTAGCTATATGCATGATTGCATTTAGTTTAGAAGTAGCCAAAAATGCCTACAGCAAAGCATGGGTGCTCTCTTATTTATGTGCACAAATCAAGTAATAATAAATTTGCCTTTAATGCCATTTGTAATGCTATTTGCAGTCAGCCAAGACAACAATCTATTTCTCTGCAAGACAAAGTGGGTCAGTTCTCACATGCTCTTTTTTTCACATGAAAACGCATACTTAGGTAGCAAAATAAGTCTTTTGCACTACATACTCTCTTTTACCAGGAAATAAATACTCCATCGTCTTTTGCAGAATCTTGGCAGGGGAGGGGTATCTACTGCTGCTGTCTCCTTGCTTTCCTGGGCATTGTGAAAAGGTTCCTACAGAGTAACTTTGAATCCAGATGTTTCCTTTCCCTGGTGTGTTGACGGACTAGGCCAGATTCTCATCTTTCTTCTGCTGAGTGGAAATCTGGAGTATTTCTACAGAAGGAACTGAGTATAGTCCTTGTACAGAAATATGCCAGGAGTCCAGCTGAAATTTTTTACACCTTCTAGGAGTTAAAATATTTGTTTAAATAGTCTGACCATGTATGACTGGGAAAAGCACATCCCATCAAAGTTATTCCACCTCTTAGAGCAGCTTCTAGTTTCTGTGCCAGTAACATTTTAATACAGAAGTGAGCACTCCTGCAGGTGGAACATGGGACCAGGGAAGAAGAAAAAGGAGAAGAGCCTTGGTCAGTGTTATCATTGCCTTGTTAACTCTTCACTATTGCAACATTCAACAACATGCCATTTTGCTGCTCAATGTGAGGCGCAGTTCTACCATCCTAATAATACCTCTAGCAGAATTGGAATGAAAGAGGGTAAAATGCCTGCCTCCCCTTTTTTTTATCCACCTGAATAGCAGGTTTGACAGCAAAAGACAGAGATATAGGTAGCAACACTCATGCGTTTGCAAATATTCACAGATGCTGGGCGAGAATATTTGCTAATCAAGGCTAGCAAACTCATACAAGGTACATTTTCCCTAGTGCTCAAGATAAAGTTCTGCTGTCAGCATTTCCTCTGCAAAGACCCCTCCTTTTTTGACTAACTTTTCTCAGAAGTGTATCTAGCCATACCCATACCCGACTCTATTCATTAGTTAATGAACTAGTTCAGATGAAAATCAACAAATATAAAATTTACTTCATTCATGTCTCCCTGCAGTTTACAGCCAGGTGAGGTCTGCTTCATCACGCTTCTTCATATGCAAACTCATGAGAAACACTTTTTAAAATTTGCTTTTTAAACCTGATATATCCTAGAATTCAGCAAATGCCCTTACTCTAGAACCTTATTTTTAATTTATCATCTTATGAATCTCTAGTAAAAACTACTGTGCTGTGTTTGAGCAAAAGAGCTTGTAAACACTTAAGCCAGCTTTGGCAATATGAACAGAAAAGCATCCATATTTTTAACTGCTCTCTGACCAATCTGAAACAACTAACCACTTCTCTGGGTGGTGTTGCTCTCTTATGTCTCTACTCTCTTAATTCAATTTAGTATTCAGTCTTGATACAGACATTGTACTAATCATAGCCCACCAGGCAAATCCAGCCTGTAGGGGCTAAACGTGTGTCAACGTGGCCGCTCTTCTGCATGGGTGATATTCTGCAACAGGAACTGAGTGAGTGTAGAGTCTGAGCAGCCATTTCTCAGCCAGCCAACTCAGACCTGAGCAACGCAGGTCAAAGAAAGTCAGCGGGGGGAGACTTAAGGCTTCACCCTGCCTTCAGGTCCTCATCCCCTCCAGGTTCTCTCCTACCCTTCCTAAAAGCTCCTCTTTCTCTTACTACTTGCTCCACACCTAAGCTCAGGAGAGGATTCTGGGTTCTAGATCCCAAGTGGATGGAGTCTCTAGGCAGGAGCAGAGGTTAGGAGCTGTTAAGTATGTCCTATTGCCTAGCCTTAAGGTTTCCTGTTCCTTGACAGCTAAGTTCCCTAGACGGATGCTATGGATCTTGTATATAAATTCCCTCTAGACATGCTTTTACTTATTTAGACTCATGCAATCTGCAGTCCACCCTTATCCTTATCGCCTTGGAATGGAACAATATCTAAGCTCACAGAAATCAAATGTAAGGAAATAACAAGAGGGATGTACCAATATAAGAGTTTAAATGATGCAAATTAAGCCATCTAATCTTCTTCTAGTTCTGCAGTGTGTTAATTACTCCCATTTACATTCCTCTGGTATAAACAAAGAAAAGCAGCTTCTTAATATATGGCTTTTCTGTTAACAGACCCACACAGAAACTTCAGTGAGTTCTAAAATTATTGTTTCTCTTTTTTTAAGAGCACAATTCCTAATTGGCCAATGCCTTGTTTACCTGAGTGGTGCGTAAGGTCAGCAACCTTATGTCTGTCTTTTCTGACCTTTTCCAGCTAATGAAAGTATGTTCATCAAATAGGTAAATCAAGTTTGGATTGGGTTGGCTAATGTTCTTTATTCCTGTCTTTAGGAAAGATCCTATTTTTCATCTCCCTTCATTTTTGAAACCAAAAGAAATTAGTAAAATCTCCAAAAATTATATGTGACATTGCTTTCTGTTAGAATATAGGAGGAAAGCTATTCCACCTAATACTTGGAAGAAAGCTCTACACATCCATGCCTAGTAGTTTTTAAACCTGTCCTTTTCCTAATAGTATCAAAATATTGAAGACAGAGAATATAATGAAAAAGGAAAAGAGTTTACCCGAAGTATTCCCCAGTCATATAGAGATGAACTAAATAGACAAACCAAGAAATTCACTGAGTTGAAAGCAGGAAGAAGCCAGAAGAATTTTAGAGTAAAGTATTTATGCTTGCCTGTATCTTCTTTCCTCCTGATGTTCACTTATGGGCATTGCTGCAGGCAAAAAGCTGGGCTAGACAGAGCTTTGATCAGAACTAGTATGGTCATTCTTGTGTTCGTAGGGTGTGGTATTTTTAAGGGCTAGTGAAATGAAAATGCAATTCCACCTCCAGCAGATTTTCTACTGTGCTATTTTTCCAGCAGAGAAGTTCTTTAGAGGCTTATAGACCATCACTGATGGCACGCTTGGCCTTCAAAGCATAAGAAATATTTCCACTTAAGAAAAAAGGGAGAATAGGTTTGAAATAAAGAGGTAATGCTCAGAAACTGCAAAAAAGCCTCAAATATTTATAAAACGAAGTAAAAGTCACACCTCTGATATTAAAATATGACATTTATGAATAATAAAATAAAGCAACTACAATAGTTTTTATAACACTGTGTAATACAACATATTTCATAATTTATAACACTGTTTTCATGTGGGTTTCTATAGTCGTTTCACGTACAGTTCTACAAAACCTATTATAGGCTTTTCTATCTTGTATTTTTATGGCCATAGTTCTACTACTCTATGTTTCTGATTAGGGAAGTCATATGTTTTACATTACTTGGCTTGTAAGAATAGTAGTTACTTCCATATTTCCATTAAGCTCTAAAAGATTATCTAATTAATTTATTGACATGGTTTTTTCATTCTATGTCCCTATAAAGAAGTAGAGCTGTTTATCTATTTCTCTTGTAAGGGAGCTCTTTTTCCCATAGAAGGAAAACAAACAGACATTTCAAGCTGGATATTTAAGACAGTTCTAATTATCCCTGCTTGTCACAGTGAAAAGCATTACTGTTAAAATTTAGCAATGTCCTAAACTATAAATGATCCCTACCAAATATGAAGAAGTAATGTGTTTCTCTTTAAAACAAACATGTTATAGCTCTGGAGATGGTTTTCAAATTATTCTGCATATTCTGCCATTTACTTTCTGCAAGCATAATTTGGCATAGCTTCACTGAATTAAAGGGAGCTAAACACATTCTCTTCAACTGATGACTTGCTCCTCCTTACACATAAAGAGGGAAAGTTGCTTTAAAAAAAATAGTAATCGTGAAAGTTTAAATTGCTCCTTTGGCACCAGGAAATTAACAGCCCACATCTAGAAGACAATGTGCTCTCACCAATGTTTGTGACATGTGCCAGGACATAGCAGGCTATTGCATAATAGCAGCACCTTCCATCAAATTGGCAGTAATGAAAAATGGTTTGTCATAGGAAGTGGCTGGCACTGATCAAGAAAACACAGACTTTTTGATCACTGGCTGGCGAAACTTTCCATGTCTAGAGCTGTCCAGATTTTACCAGGCTATGCGTGAACATTGCAGGTATCAAATTATCACAACATATTGATGAACTCTCCTGGTATGGACAGCAAAGGAGCACAGCTGTTTGGGCTGGGGTGCAGAAAAGATGCATCTAGGAGGGATGCCAAACAGGCCTTGCTGGCTGGACTGCTCTGACGTGAGGTAAGTGGAGTGCCAAGTGTGCTCTGAGCGGAGGTATCTCACATGTTTGGTAGGTGCTGTAATGCGCTCGTGCCCTTCAATGTGGACATCAGTGGTTACTTTGGATAAAGTGATTATGAATGATTATATACTAGTGTCTAACAAGGCACAGATTATATAGAGAGAGAGAGCTAAACTCTCTTACCCTTCAAAACAGGATAATTGCATTCAAATTGTTCGCTAGAATGGTCCCTGACCTGTACTGTCTCCAACAATGTCAAGCTTTCTTTGGGAGGATATTCCTTGTCCCAGGACCAGCCCAAAGGTCTGACGGTTACTAATTGCCAACAATTAAGCAGTATGGACAACCACATGGGCCTATATTTAGGCCCACGTATTGACCATATCTATTTTACTAACAGATAGAATGCTAGTGTAGCCAGCATGGAAGTAATATCTCATTTAAAGGGAAATTTAAAACTTTTATAGTATTTCTATATTACCAGAGTCTTGGCTGCTAGGATAGGAAGCGCTGCCATCACAGAGAGGATGCTGCGCCACGTCCTGGCAAGCCTAGCTGTTCTAAGGGTTGCAGAGTTAGAGTTCATATTGATTAGAACTCAATGCCGTGTGGCCCCACAATCAGGGGAAGTGATTCTATCCACTCTGTCTCCAGAATCATTCCAGGCCCAATATCTGCATCCAACATCTTCAGTAATACTGTCCCTTGGCAACATATCACACATTGCTATATGGATTCCTGCAAAACTGAAAACCTCAGGAAATGATTTGCTAATAGATGCAGATTAATGAGGAATATTGCTTTATAGGCATGTAGATATAAAAGGACATAGACTTTGGAGTCTATAAAAAAATGCATACAGTATACAACAATCAGTTATTTCTTTGTAAACGGAACATTTCACAAGTATTTTGGCTAAAGGGTTTTGCAAAGGCTGATTTAGATTTATTCATGGCATGAGAAAGGAGCAAAATCTCTGATATTCTTGAGTTATCTTGCTGAACAAACTCTTTTTAAATATTCCAGTTTGCCTCATGCAGATATCAGAGGGGGAAAGCTGCAATTGCCTCTTTGCAATACTAGCAGAATAATACTCAGGAAAAACTTTAAAAGACTGTAACTATACCAAAAGGAGAATTTCAATAAAATTATCCAACTTCTCTTTAATTAAGCCCTTTGTAGTGTAAGTAATAAAACAAGTGTTCCTCTTTCACGCAAAGTCAGAGTTTTTAGAATGGACTTTGGCCCATCAAATTTCTAATGAAAACATAAAGTTGATCAACATCCTTAGGAATCTCAAATGTCTTAGAGCGAACCAGCATCTGGGAATCCTAACAATGGGTATTTCATGCTGTGCTTTTCTGATTTCCAAGACCACTACATTTCCATAACAAGCTTCTCTCATAAGACAGGGATCTCTACTGTCCTGCAACATTCTCCACTTCACTAAAGGCAGCTTCAGATGTAGCACTGAAATGATGTGGACAGGCAATAAACAATAAAGAAAATCACACTGGAAATACTGAAACAGTTGTCCCTTAGCAGAACTACTATCAGAGTGGAATTTTAGTGCAAGAGTCAAAAAAGGATTTAGTAGCTTCAATGTCCTCTACATGAATGGCAGTAAAGCCCAAATGTGCCTCCAAACCATGAAGGCAAGTGCCTCCATGCAAAGTGAAAATCTTTGGTGCTCTGACCCGGCTGATACCAAACACTGAGACTTAAGGCTTTGCCTATTAACGCAATGCAGCCCAGATTCAGTTAACCTAAAATGAGTGGGATCCACCCAGGTGCTGAAAGATTTGGCAGATATGATTGTGAGATTGTTGTCTAACATCTATGAAATTCATGATGCTTGGAAAAATCCCCAATAACTTGAAAAAGGCTAATGTTATATCCATTTTTAAGAAAGGCTGGAAAGAAGATTGTGTAACTATAGCTCAGTCAGCTTCATTGCAGTTCCTGGAAAAACTGTGGAGCACGTCCCCTTGGAAGCCGTTCCTGTCGCTGTCCACCCCCCTGGACCTCTCCCACCCTGCCCAGGCCCAGCCCCCATTTCAGCCCAGAAGTCAGTCGCTGCTCCACAACGACGTACAGCGTCGGGCTCCAGCCCGGCCCTGCTCCTGTGCAGCCATGGGCCTCCCAACCCCGACTCACGGGCAACCACCCAGCCCGGCTTCATCCTAGCCCCAGTCCCATGGCTCTCCTGCTGCTCCTGTCTGCCCTGCTCCCTCACCGTGATGTCCCTGCCACCACCGGGACCCCTCCGTATACTGGTCCCAGGGAGCCGCCAGCCTACGCTGTGCAAAGCCCCAGTGGTTTTGCACCTGAGATGGAGTGAGCTCATGCACCCGGAGGTGGAGTGAGCTCACGGACCAGTGCAGGAGTGCAAACAGTATGCTGCCACATGGATACTGAACATACTTTAGCTGCCACTGTATATCCTGCCTCCATACTAAATCCAAATGGGTTTCTCCATTAGCGTTTTATTTCTCACAAAACTTTTAATAACGATCTTCCTGATTTTATATATCAAATGAGAGTGATTTGCCTGCAGTATGAAACTCAGAGCATCTCTTAAAAAAAGACTTCCCCAAAAGCCAGAAACCAATTATGGAAAGTCAAATCCTATTCATCCTAATCACCTTGTCTGTTTATGTTTACCCACTACTACACTCGTTTGTATAAGTCTTTCATCAGTTACTTTTGATCGTAATTCAGTCCTCATGGGCAGGATTTCCCTTCAGCGTTCAGTTAAACCCTCGCACTTTTTTTCAGATTATGTCCCCAAACCTAACAGTATTTTTAAGACAGGACACACAGGCTTACCTCTCTAAACCTGAATGTATTACCTAATATATTAATGATGTCTCTCTGAGGTTACCCGCTGGGTTTGAAATTCACAGCTCTCTTAATGTTTAGTTATATTTATATTTTAAAAATATATAAGGAACTGCTGGAATCGCTGTGATGGTCAGTGAAATGAAGTCATCTTCTATCTCAACACACTTGTGCGCCATAGACAAAGTCATGCACAGACAGAGAGAAGGTGATGGACAGAACTTCCTGTGTGCTACTGTCAAAAAAAGTACGATTTTTTTGACACATTGTGGAATGCACCGGCAATTGAGGGGGATAAATCACACCACAGCACACGAGGCAGCAGAAACAATCCTGGCACCAGCTACTTGTCTGCACACCACTGGCACAGCAACATGATTACAGATTAGGTTCGGTACATTAAGTGCAGTAGACTCAGTGTGGACATGGTGCTGACTGCAGGTCAGCATCACAGCTGTCAGGTTAGGCCAAGTCAGAGTTATTAGTGCCAGGAATGCTGAGGTCAGACAGCATTAGTAAGTGGACAGGAAGAGATTAATATTCTTCTTTTATTCCTTGAACATGAAAGTATTTGCCTACCTGGAAGAGATGAAACACTCATGCTTTCTACCACGTATTGGTATTACTGCCTATTGGAAGCTTCTTTCATGATTTATGAGTAGCAGATGTTACTAAATGCAAACACTACAGGAAAAGCTAAAGAATTCTTAAAATAATCCATTTTCTCATTTCAGTTTCATTTCAGTCACTGATTCTTAAAACCTAACCACAGTATGTGCAGAGGGTATGCTCATTTAAGACCTGATAAGAATAAAGTGAATGTTGAAAGGAAAAATCAAAACATTCTGAAAGTGATTTACTTCCAAAAGAAAATGGGAAGAATTTTATCTTTGGCAAACGATACAAAGAATATCTGCTACTTTTTAAGTATTTCATCTCAGGGTTAACCATTCTGTGATCTTCACCTGCTTCTAAGAGATCATTACATAGCAATAAAGAGGGGGGAAAAGCAGGCCTGCCTTATATTGTGAAGCAAATATTTTACAGCATTTGGAGGAGTGATTGCTAGAGTTAGGACATTTCAAACTTTAATCTTTCTGCATATTAAAGCCTGTAGACTAGCCAGATCCTTAATAGCCAGGTGCTACTCATCTCTAGTCGTAGTTCTACTGTTATCAAATCTAAAAAGCAGGAGATACTTGCAGCTTACAAACTTAAAATAGCTCAAAAGTGTTGGTAAAGATATACTTGCTCCGAAGGTACATAAAGTGCTCTTTGTCAATTTTACTCCAGTGTTAACTGACATACCGCATGCAGTGCTTGACAGTCCTGTTAAAACTTAGTTTAAAAGTATGTAAAAGAGCAAGAATTTGGCTGCTTGCTGTATGGGCCACTTTAGCCTTCATAACACAAAAAAAAAAGGCTTCTAAAGATGCCAGATCACACCTCTTCATGACAGAGGCAAAAGTGACAAATGCATAGTTCCTATTTTAATTTAATATTCATTTACTCTTGACTGGTGACAGGTATGGAATGCTGAGGACTGGAATAACAAATTTTGGACTAGAGTTGTGGAAATAAAGACGTTCACAGGATAATCTCTGACCTTCCAATCCAATAGAAAAGGAAACTGTAAAAAAGCCTCAGTCATTTCATGTTGCACAGATTGAGAAATTGCTTGTTTTCTCTACAGTTCTCAAGTAAAGTATTAGAAGCTGTTTCTTTAAAATCAGTCTGAGTTTTGCCATTATTTTTAACACAAATAAGTTTAGGCCCCACTGATATATCATGACCTTTCACAGTAGTGACTAAATGCAGTTTTTGTATTGAAATTTTGAAATCTTCACCTCTCTGATACTAGAGGAGAAATTTGACTGATCACAGTGGGGTCAGGATTTCACCTAGTTCCTTTGGATTTCTTTTTAAACATCTTCACTATCTCCTCCAGTGACACTTGCTACTGAGAAGTTAGCCTGAGAGGTGCTAGAGGTTTAATTAATATTCTCCTGAAATTTCACTTCAGTGGGACTAAATCTATGTCTTTAGGATTATCAGTATATTATGAATATGAACATAAAATTATACATAGTGAAATAGATCATTCTGTGAGGATTTCACTGAGTTGGTGGAAGAACCATTCATCGTTAGACCAATTTCTGTGAGTTTCTGAGCTTCATCAGCTGTTGACTAAAGCCTCAAGAAAGCAAAGGCAACTTAGCAGAAGAAAATTTTAACTCTACCAAATGTTTGGTGTTCCAGCCTCTCACATAATGACACTTGGAAAGTCCTCTAGGACTACATAAATCTGGATTGTTCAATTTAAGATATTATAATTTTTACCAGTCTGCATTTGCGCTTGGATATACTGCAGAATGTCGTGTAACCTGGGAGATGAGTTGGGACATACATCACAGGGATATGATTTATTAGTAAAGCAACAATGCGCTGTTCTGAGCAACAAGCCTAGTCAAAAACACATGTTTCTTCTAAGCAATTTTATCCTATAATCAGTTGAGCTATCTTGCACCAAAGATGAAAGTCAGCCCAAATTTCTGATGTTTTTGGTTTTTTTTATTTTTTTGAGCTGTATTATTTCAGGTAACTTGTATCAGATACTGCATGATGTAACCTGACATGATATAAAGCAGCATTCCTGAACATGGGGAAAGCTTAATGTTATTTTAGCTGTTAAGAATATTTTTGGATAGTAAATTTTATACTCAGGCTTTATGCAAGAACAAATAGAGAACAGAAAAAAAACAACTGAGACTACAAAATCTTATCAACTTAAGGGGGAGTGGCTGCGCATATTTCTGTTGTACTGTGATTTATAACAAATACATTTTGAAAGTACCCATACTATCTATGTAGTTGCCAAAAATACAATGAATTCAAAATAAAATACCTTCATGCCCAAAATAGAATATAGGCAATAGTATTAAGCAATATGAAATGATCCCTGTATGTATAGCTTGGTAAAGCAATGACAGAAGGAGGTGGCAGGAAACAGATATAACCATCTGCAAGAACTGAAAGAGGGTAAGAGTCAAAGACGACGTGATTGTTCTGTGTGGTCAAAGAGGTTACCCTGAAACTGAGTTGAGGGAGTATCTGGTGGCTCTCTGGATCTGTTTCCTAAAGCCAGTTTGGTTAAACTGTTATATACTCCTGAGGAAAGAGGGGGAAACCCCTTAGTACCCAAGTCATTTAAAACTAGATTGTAAACTGCAGGGAACAATTCTAGGCTGGCAGGGGAGGGTAACGTGTGACCTAATACTGGGTTTTCCATCTCTGGTTACTCCAGCCCTGTGACTGGATGTTTCAGGGGATTCGAAACAGGATACCGCTCTCTCACATCTAGGGCACTGGAGATTTATGTTGGGCTGGTTTATCGTTGCTCTGACACCAAGGTGTTATTTCAGTAGAGGTGTAACCAGAGGTGAGCTCAGGTCAGAACACCACAAAAATCCTGTTAGAAGGTGGCGGAGGGAAAGGACCCACATGCATGCATACGCACCGCAGGATCAGCTTTTAAATATTAGCTGAAGTTTAGAGCATTAGATGGGGCTGGGGACTTCTGAAATTGATTACAAGTTATGGCCTGCTTCCTGTTTCCATTGAAGTCAAAAGCAAGACTCCCATTGATCTCATGGGAACACATCTTATACTTTCCCACTCCATAGCTCTAATATTTTAATGGATTTAAACATTTTTTGTTTTAAAAAAAATCACACTCATGCTGACAGTTTAGACACCAAATTTCTTGCAGCTTGGTGCAATTTGAAATATCCCATATGTGAAACCCTCTTCAAATGAGATTTATAAAGGAAACAAAATCTTAACCTTAATGTTGACAACTTTTACGGTACCACTAATATCAATAAAAGGGAAGAAAAGTTATTTTTTGCAGCTCCATAGGGATAGAAGCATTCAGCTACTCCCATCTGAAAAAATAACTCCCACTAGGACTTCAAAAGATACTGGTCACAACCTCACATATATGAGGATTCATTAGTGCTTCTCAGCAGTTCTCTCAAAGCTATTTTTACACAAAGCTGTGAGTTCAGAGGTCACACTGTACATCACACAACAGTGTCGGGGCGCTTTCATAAGCGTAGGTATTGGCAAAGAGTTATGTCATGTCATGTTCCATGACTCTTTAACCATAAGTAGAGAAAGCTATGTGAACTTCTCATTAAGAAGCTTTACACAAGCCTTGTTCTGGGCCCTTTATATTTTCCAGGCATCCCCCTACCTTAACTTCAGTTTTTCTTTTGAATTTTATTTCATGAAATTTCTAGGTCAAAATAAAACTCTCTCAGGACAAAAAGAGCTGAATACAGCTCTTTCTTGCACTGAAGAAAGCCACTGAATGAAAAAAAAAGCCAAGGTCCATCTTGAACTAGCATTCTTGTGATGACAGTCTAGTCCTGTGCACCTATCTAATGTGCCAAGTTAAAGACATTATCACTGGTTTTCATATTTTATTCTTTACTCTACTGCGACTATTTGAAATCTTCATTTTGAAAAGTACATTTGGTTTCATACGTTTCACTTTTTTTGACAATGAAATACCAACTCAATTCTGAAGTGATATGTCCCTCTGCCCTCACATCTAATCACATAGAGGGACCTACCCTGACAGAAATCCCTCTCCATGTTGTTGATAGTTTGGGGGGGGGGGGGTTTATTCAATAAAAGCTCTGTTAGAACTCAATTAGAAGAGGCTACCAGAAAGACACAGCAAGCCAGTCCTCATAAACCTCTGTCCTGTCCCTCCATAGGCCTGTAAGCTATGGGGAGGAGAGGAGAGGTCCCTTGGCCTTCTGCTCCCACCTCTCAGAACTAGTTTTTCTTCCTACATGCCTTGTGGGATTTGGAAGGTCCCTGGGCCAAGATAAAGAGGAGCATGGGCAAGCATTGATCTTTGGATAAGTTACGCTACACTTACACTATATGTCAACCCTCTTTTCTTTCTGTAATGTCAATAGCCCTGTTGTCTCAGAAAATTCAGCTTTCTCTGATCTTTGCGGTAAAGAAAATCTTATTTTGCAACATTACCCTACATTCACTTAGTGGCTCTGGAAATAATTATCATGCTTAAAGGACAAAGAATCATAATCATTAGGAGCAGGTGAATATTGAAGGTATATTATGAAAATTGGCTTTTATTGATATGTGCAACACTTTGCCTGCAGGAATCAGGCTCTATTAGTTAACCCTTTATGTGCATATTAATAGAACCACCTGGCTTTTGAGATTATAATTATATGATTAGTATGTGTTACATGTGCAAGATAAACATGTAGGCAAATGGTAGGGAATAATCAGATGGAGGCCTCTCTAAAAGTTCAGTCCATAACAAAAAAGAACCTGTGCTTTTTTAAAAAAGTCTGCAGGAGTTAGATAATCCACTCCTACATTACATTACGGAACACACATTGCACTACATTATCAGGACATTTGGACAACTCCTTTAGATTTCTTAGAAAATTACAGACATCCGTAATAATAGAAAAGGAAGAAAAAAAGAATGATTAAAGCTAGTTAAATATTTTGGAAGAAATGAAATTTTGTTGAAGCAGCTGTTTTTCAGAAATATATCTGTTTCAACAGCAGTTTCTCAGATCCAAGGCTTTCTGATTGTCCCAACTAGCAAACAGGAGACAGATCAAGATTAATCCTCGTATTTCATTGCGGTGCTAGGATGTCCAAAATGCTGATTCAAAGTCTTGATTTGACTCAGACAGTAAAATATCCATCTCAGCTTGCAAGGGAGAAAAGCAAATATGTGCATACATAGTGGACTCAAAGAACACTTGCAAATAAAATCATTTCTGATTTTGACCCAAAACCTAACATTTCTTCACCATTTTGTTTTGCAAAAGTGTTCAGTAGATTTTAGATTTGTTCCAAAATAGAATCAAACACAAATTTCAAACCTTGAAACTCACTGCAAAACAGCGCTTGTCCTCCAGACAGCTTTGTATGCAATAGGTATCCTCTATTTTTATGACTATGATGTTACTCATATCACACCCTCTTTACCCTATATAAAATTCTGTTGTTTTGATTTTACTAGATAAGCATACTTCCAGTCTAGAAGATAAACAGAAATGTGAAACAGTCATCATTGCAATTTCTAATTAATTGCCAGAGGGACACAGTAGGCAGGACTCTAAATATTTGAAGGTACACATGGAGTTGCAAGCCCTAAAAAGACATTGCTTCCCATTATCGTCTCTCATGAAAGCATATGTTCCTCACACTGCCTGTCTCTGAAGTGCTGAATTGATCTGAGCTGGCTGTGTTGACATGATTTGCTTATAGGGGTTCATTCATTGTCCCTGCAGTCAGTGTAATATGGTTTGGTGTGGCAGCTCTAAGTGGTAGTAACTAGGTAACTGTCTCAGTCTGCTCCTACCCCACACTTGATTTTGACAAATGTGTTAAAGCAGCAGTTTTTCCAATACTTCTCATTCTCTTTTCCCTCCTACCCTTCACTATTTTGAATTAAAGTATTAGTTGACAGCTCTGAACACTTGCATGAGTGAAGATAATGAGATCTTATGTTTTCAAATGGGTTCTGCCAAGTGTGTCTCCATCTGTTAATAGCTAAAGAGACTCTTTTATATTTCCATTCTTCCGTCAAAACCAGAAGAGGAGAACAATACTTGATTCAGATACTGCAAAAATACCCCTCAACAAATATACTCCCAAATTATACTATACCTTTCAAATGCTCCTCCCCCTTTCCTCACCTTCTTGTTTTCAGGTCTTTCTATCCCTTTGGAAACACCAGTAGTGAAAAACACCAAATTTGGGGCACGCTGACACCAGGGAACAAATCTTGTTAGAGAGACGCTGAAACTAATAGAGACAATGGCTGTTCCAAAAACACAAACAGTATAAATGCCTCAGCCTGTCACTACATCATATCTCAGAAATCATTAGCTTGGGCTAAAGTAAATGTCGCACTGATTTCCAGCCAGAAAGAAGAGCAAATCTAAATGGAGTAAAACAATATAACAAATACTGAGAGGAAAAAGCATACACAAGAGAACATGCTACAAATAGACTTAGAAAAAGAAAAAAAAGAACTTACCTAGTAAGCTTGATTCTAAGCTGATTTTCAGCTATTTAAGGACCAGCGAATGACATGAAGGTACTCTGTTAGAATTAAATTTTAATAAGGTATTTGATATTGTAGGTCAAAAATCTCGCTTAATATATTTATCCAAGCTGATCTGAATTATTAAAGATATAGATGTAAATTTAGAATTGGCTTAAAGATCACATAAAAGATTATAATAAAGAACAAACATCACACTGGAAGAGACAGTTAGTGAGACTGTCAGCTGGCCTTACTGAATGTCTCCATCTGGAAGCCGCAGGATAGAGAACATGGCTCAGATTTTAACTGTAGTATTATAAATCTGGGAGGAAAAAAAAGACCTCAATTATATGTGGTACAGAGGAAGGAAGAAACCTAGGAAAGTTAGTGCAGGATATAGGCGTTTATTGACAGTAAAAGAGACATAATCCTACAATGTACTGTGCAGTGTTACTAAAGCTGAACGAATGAAAGAACAAATAAACTTTCACTTGCACCTGTAAAAAGGTATGAAAGATGAGACAGGTCTTCTGTAGGCACCTGGGCTGCAGTAAGGCTTCTGGAACAATATAGCATGTTGCAAATTAGAGGTTGTTTAAGAAGCAGCAGCTAGGGATGAGACATGATAACCGTCTACATATACATGACAGGTAAAAGCACAAACAGTGAAAAAGGAACTGTTCAGGGAGTCAACAGATGAAACTAAGAATGAAGGATTTAGGATGCGTATCTGAAAGCCGTCTCACAGGGAGGTGTATTACTCTGCAAAGGAACCAAAGATCCATTAACTAAGAGTCTTTAAACACGACTGAATAAAACACTAAGACCAAGACTTCAGAAAATGAATGCTGTAATTCAGGCCTCTGCATACATAATTAGGTGATAAGCCACATTTACACGTTCTGAGGTCTGTCAAAGGTTGCTTTGATTTCAGTTCAAATCAGAGGAACTCACTTGGTGCTCTCGTTTACTGCTGCTCCTTCCCTACTCGCTCCCCCTAATCTCTATTCATGACCAAGAAACATTAGTGTTTCAAGGCCAGAAACCACTGTTATCGTTATAAGATCTAAACTCTTGTGTAAGTCCAACCTCAGACATTTGCACAGCAGAACCTAAGTCTGGACAAAGTCCTTCCTACAGACTGGGCTCCCTATCGTCAAGGGCACCTTGACACAAACAAGCAAGTGTACAGCTGCAGTCTTTGGGATTCTCGTAATTCCTAAATCATTTTAAATGCTGAGCCTTTCACCATTTTAATTTTAGGAAAATTTTTTATGGAGATTTCTGTAGATCATTTTATTCATCTGCATGTTTTTCATATGACAAAGTCAACTGAATCATTCTGTGAACTTTATGGAAGTTCACCATTTTGACAAAGCAAGTCCTAAACGCTTTATTGGATTGACACCAAAAGAAAAATTTAGAAGCTGAATCAAAAATTGTGTTTGTTCTCTCCATTAATTGACTGTAGTGTGACATTTACCATGTGATTTTATACACTTAACTCAATATCGTTGCTGATGTTTGCTCTGACTTAAACAACAAAGAGCAAGTGTCCTGTCATAAAAAGTTCATACTTTGAAAAAAGTTCCTGGATAGCATCTTAATATTTTGAACAAATTATTTTTATTTCAAAATATTCAAATTCTTAATTTTTTTAAACTTATACATATTTTTAAATGATTACATCTGACATGCATACTTTGTACTTAAAAAAACTGTTGATTTCTGACTTACTATAGGCAAGTATAATCAATCACCCAAACCATGCACATTCAAAAATGACTGTGGTTTTGCAATGACATGTTGGAAACCTTTACAATTTCTAAAATAATATTTATTTTTAATATCCTGAATAACATTTAGTTAAAGTGGTAGAAATAAAGTGCCTGGGATATATATAGTAGGAAGAGTTGAATTTCAGGCAAAGGTGCCTGGAACAGATGAATGAAAATAGCACAGTGGAATTAAGTGCTGAGAGCTGCAGTAATGTCAGGTCTTAGACTTTTCCTTCCGTAGATGCATCTTGTAAAGCCTATAGAGCTCCTGCACTGGGGTGCACAGCCTTGTTTCCAGGCCCATGCTCTCAGGCCTTTGTCCTAACCCCAGATAAAGGTGATGTCAGGCATATATCAGCCTGTTCCTTTCTTTTTGGCATACTGGTTTCCACATGCACCCCTCCTGACGATGGAGGCATGAATTCCAGCACAGTCAGGCTTAAGACCAGATCAAAAAACAATTAAAATGACTGATGGACGGGTGGAGAAGAAATTAAAACATATTCAACTTAGTTTGTCTCACCATTGACAAAAAGCCACATCCAAACAGCTCATGACTCTGGCTCATATCATGGGCATCCCTGAAAAAGAAAAATTAATAAATAAAAACAGTAGTTTTCAGCCTGCAAAAGAGTGATGTTCCACTCTTTCATTTTTAGAGGACTACTCATTTGGGGGAGGAGGGAAGGAAGGATGCTGCAGCCATGCTTCATCTGCTGCTTTTTTTATTTCCCACCCTGCTGAGCCTAAACAGGCACAGTCTGACTGATGGAGGGATTGTCCATCCCGTTCGAGTAGCCTCTGCCTTTTTAAAGCACCTTCTGGAGATTCTTTGTATTGCTCACTAGAAAAGCTCCAATCCATCTTGAATATGGCTTGCATCTGGGAAGTGGCTTCTGTTATTTCAACTGTCTTATTCTGAAACAAGACGTTATTTGCTTCTTGATGTCTACACTAAATGAAGGGCAGTTATTTTGCTGCCACCTCTTTCAGCCTCCCGTACAGCAGTATTATAATATAGCCATCCTGCAGTTAGCTTCCCAAAATTCTGGTAAAACATATGCAGCTGCAGAGAGAAACTTAAATACTTTTCATACCTAATGCCAATAAAAATACTACATATTGAAAATCCCTCTAATTTCAAGGCATTCAAAGGGCTCCAATTATCCCCTGTGCAGATAAATCACTCTAAAATGCCTTGTGCCTCAGTGCACCCAACCTTACGATGGGAATAGTGTTTGCTTCATCCTTGAATAAACCCAGAAGTATTTGACAAGTGCTAGTATAACGTGAACCATGGAATAGTCTGGCATAGAGGATTTATCACTGCTACTAAATACCACATAGCCTACTGCTAGCAAAATGTACTCTCACATAGTTAAATCATGCCAGGAATGAACACCTCCAGTAGCGGCATAATTACAAATGGAAATGTTGATATGTGCCAATTTGTGGGTGATGGAAAATGACCAAAGATCTCATGCCATAACATACCATGTATACTGCAAGCTACACAAAACTCTTAAAGCCCTGAATATGTCTGATATCCTCATCAGCAGGGCGTACATGTTAGCCCTATGAAAAGTCTACATTTGCCAGGAACCCAATGAACATTGTTCTCAGTTTGGCAGGCACCTCCACGCTGCTGACAAGGATTGCAGCCAATGCCGCCCACAGCATCTCCCAGCGAGCAGTGGAGTGAGAAGAGGAGCTGAGCTGAGCCCACCTAGCACCGAACCCCGCGAGGCTCAGGGTTTTGTGTATTGTTTCAAGAGTTAAATATATGATAGACGTGGGATCTCTGAGCCACCTCTTAGCTAACTCAGTGCAAGTTTGGCTGCTCACCAGCAACTCTAATTTGAAGCCAGACAGGAGTGCAGAAAAGTACGCAAGAGAATTCACTGACCCGCTGGATACAAAGAACTTATTCCTGGGAACATTCGCCTTCAGCCTGAGTCAGAAATTTAACAGTTGGCACCTCAGTTCACCCTCATAAAGCAATCTTACAGAATTATGCTCTCCTCTGAACCACAGGCCTCAATGAAACAGTCTTTCACAGTTGCATCTTTAGAACAAATGTCTGAAAGGACAGTGTTTTCAATAACAAAAGGACAGTTAGGTCAAGTACAGTAATAAAAGGAGTAAAACATGATCAACTAAGGTGCCAAAAACCCCAGTAGTAGAAAACAACACCTTAACCTTCCAGAAATAAATGTGAATTCTTATATGTGCTTGGTTTGCTGAAAACAATATCTTGGATCCGTAAAAGGCTAGCTAAATCAGTAACAAATCCCACATCAAATTTTCCTGCAAGTAGAGGAAAAAATGATTGTCACCTATGTTATAATAGAATTAGTGCCCAGTTTAACATATACCCATAATACAAAACAGATTTTCACACACTCTTTCCCAGTGTCCGTGGCTTTCACGTAGCTCTACTGGTTTATATTTCTGCTAAAGTGTTAAAAATACACACTCTTTTTCTTACATATAGAAATAAGTCTTAAACCTGTCAATCTCAGGTTATGGCTATGTGCTCCTGCCTTAAAAAAATTGAGCTTCAGCTCAGGGATCAGACGCCATACATTTCTTTCCAAACCTTACTTTTTATTGTACAATAAGCTTGCTAGGATGGCAAGTGATAGCCTAAGGTTAATAATCCATTTCCTCACCATTTGTGTCTCTAACGTAAACGAGATACAAGGCTTCCTGGTTGTTTCTTAAAAGTAGAAGTGAACAAACATACACAAAAGAGCAATTCCTAAGGACAAACATGTTGTGTATGGATTAATGTGGTGTGAAATCGCATTATATGCAGAAACTTTCACTGCCTGCTGGGCCTGAGTGATTTCAGTTTGTGGAGTTGATATAAGGAGGAAAAGTGTTATTTGCAAGCACCTTAGCACACAGGTTTTGAGAAAAGAGAAAACAGCAGCTTTTTGCTTAACTGCTTTTCTTACGAACCCAATCAGCATTTAAGATATGGCTACTTTTTACATTCTTGCAGCAGGTATGGATTGACAGGACTTAGGTCTGAAATGCTGAAGCCTATATTCCTGCAGGGTATGAACTAAAGCATGAGATTCATGTTGAAAGAGAAATAAACTTTTTTTCCATATAGACAGAGGATAGCTTAAAGCACTGTTTTGCCTCAGAGATAGGCTTTGAGTTTTGTGCAAAATGCAGAGCATTTATCTCATGTCACATGGGAAATAAAGTAAGTTTGTTCTGAAGTATCTTCTGCATACTGTTTATACTTAAATATTTTTTAAAGTACTATTTAACATTCTTTTATTATGATCCATGACAATACACTCCGCAACGAACCCGTGCAGTTATTTGCTTGAAATAACTGAGGAGAGAGAACAGGCACCAGTCTTCTGTATTGATAAAGACAAGACTTCAAACCTAAGCCTCAAAGCATGGAGTCCCTTAAGACATCCTTCGGGAAGCCATATGAAGATTTTCTGTGGGCAGTAAAGGAGGAAATAGTTTCCTCATCCTACAGAAGTTTGAGGTTTCAAAAATACTTTTTGCTCCACGTTGGGAAGAACCAGAGAAACTTGCAAGAACATTGGGGAGAAAACTAAGAAGATGCTGATCGCAGTGTTCTTGGCATTCCTGTGTGCCTGCCTCAGAGGCAGGAGCTGAACCGTGACCGCTCGGTCTGGGGGGGCCAGCCTGTCCCGGGGCAGCTTCGCAGGCTGCCGCGCAGGGGAAAATTCCAGCCTCCACTTGAGCACTTTTCGGTCAGCGCTGATGTACTTCTTCCCACAAAGCTCATTGGTATCTGTGAATCAACATTTTGGAGGAAAAAGGGGTTGATTCAAAATTCAGCTGTACTCCTGTCCCCTTTTTGGAAAGTAATCAATATCAAGTTCTGCACTCACAGCGCCGTTCAGAGCACTAGTCTAGGGCCTAAGGGGAAGGGTCAGCAGGACAGTGCCGATGCAGCCCCAACCTCAACAGGACTTGGTGCATGCATGAAAAAGAGGGAGTGCCTGAATCGGCATAAAGCTTTGGGCCTTTCAAAGCCAAAATAAAGCCCAGCTGCCTATTCTGGCTTATGTCCATGGCTGCCAGGGTTTCAAAAATGTTTTGCAAGGTTTTTTCAGTTTTCCCACACTGAGAGAAAAAGAGAAAATTTTCAATCTGGATGACTTATTTCATTAGAAGGGACAACAAACAAACAGACAAATAAAGTACATGTGCGCGCATAAGCCTGCATGTGTGCACAAGAGAAATAAAATGCATATTCAGACTTTTCAGTTTGAATTAACAGGTGAAGTAGCTGCTTCCTCACAGCTCAGCAGCAGGTATAATTGTTAACATTCACAACAACTGCACAGAAAAAGGAAAATGTAGAAAAAACTTTTTTTTTTTTAACTTTTCTCCCTGTAAGAATTATAGTAGGGACAACAATCTCTATAAACAAAAGATCTAGTTTTTAAGTGACTTAAACTTTTGGTAGGAGATACTTTTTGGATGTGTAGTACTTATATTCCCTGCCTTCATCACAGTTTTAACAGGCATTGGTGTTTGAATATTATTGCTATGTTAAATTTGTGACATAGAGATGAACATTCTCAATGTGAATACTTTCTGGTGAAACAACAGTTATTGTTGCTTTTTTGGAAGATTTTAATGCATTTTCAGTTTTAGATACCGGCATAATTCTAGTCCAAAATGTCATATAATTGTTTGCAATCCTACTGTCTCCAGTTCTCTGAAGAACATGGATCAGACTTGGTCACCAAAGAAGAGTCCGAGTTCTCTATTTTTTTCAATACGCATACTTTTGACCTTAGGTAGAAGCTTAAAGAAGTTACTACAGTGTCCCAGACTCACCAGTATGTAAAATGTGAGCATAATGTTAAGCTCTGGTCATCTATTTAAGATATATTCTCGTTCCTTTAAGGCAGATTAAAGGCTATTAATATACTTTTTCAAATTTCCGTTAGGAATAATATACACTAAATAAGATTAGGCAAAGGAATATTTCTTCCTTCCTTCTCCCTTGTTACAGAAATTCTCTCCTATGTCCCTTAATCTTCATAATTTTTTCTTTTGCTGCACATATTAACAATCATATACTTTAAAAACAGTATAATATGACAATGACGTTCCTAGAAATATTTCATGCTTTGTAAACTTCTGACTTCTTATAGCATAGACTCTTCTTTAAAACATTTTTTTAAAAATAGGATAACAGAAGAGGACAGGGCATAACATGTGAAAGTACTCTCTTGGGAAACAGAAAGTGGTTAAAAACCTAAAAGGGTGTTGTTCGTACAATTACATTAACATAATGGCAATGACCACACTTCTAGAGCTTGGATTCAAGTAAGAAAAGCAGCTAAAGGCTTTAGCTAATTATCCATCCTTCATGCAAACAGTTTGAGTCACTTTTAACTTCAAAACTGGGAAAAGTTCTCTTGAGAATAGACTTTTGACACATGGTTGGCCCTTCCAGTTCTGATTCTAGCTGAAAACCAGAAATTCCAATCACTTGTGCAAACAAGCCTTCTAAACGCATTTTAAGCACAAAGCAGAGGGGGAAAAAAGCCAGATGTAATCTAAAAGTTGAGGTATGCTTAGCCAATGCAATGAATAGGTTAGTTCTAGTCGAGCTGTTTCGCACAGCTTTGGACTTCGATTCTGACTACAGCGTTGAGCAAGGCCTGCCTGACACAACTCAGTCCTGGCTGTTGGAAGGGTGTTAGATCTTGAGCTAGTATGTTTATGAACTCAGAGAGGGAATACATATTGCTGCAGATCCACTGGTGTTTCTGATGAGTTTTTCTTTTCTGCAGAGCTCTGTGTCCTCTTCTTAATCATATTTATATGGAATAAATCATGTGATTCCCTGATGTAATCAGGGCAAGTCATCCTTGCTTACAACAGCAGTGCCGCTGCAGCCGAAGCAATTGCCTCTGCTGATCAAAAGTTTGGACCACAGTGAAGAGAGCTCCAATCTGAATATTTTGTACTGATTATGTACAAGGTAACCTGAAAACTGAAAATTCTCTAATATTTGAGAGATTGCACTTTATCAGAGAAGGGCCCCACAATTCCCTGACTCACATAGCACAATTCAACCAGATGACAATTGCTGATACACAGTAGGTCTTATCTGACTGAAAAGCCTGACCTGGTACAGGTGGACTCTGTTCAGTGTTGACCTGGGCTGATTCACCTCAATCAAAGCGCTCAACTCAGACTTAAATCTGAAGAAAAATACTTATTTTCAGTTGACCTAATGGAGTCTTTTCAGTTTCAGCCAAAACCAGTAGCATGGTTTTTGCATTTCTTTTATGTAAAGCCAAATATTCTATGAACGAATATCAATTTCATTAACTGTTAGTAAACAAAACTGAATATTTTCCAATAAGCCCAAGCCCATACATTTGTGTACACATGAACTAGGTAACTTATTCAGGATAGGATTTTTTTGTTCCTACTTAATCAACAGCCACATACTTTTTTCTAGCACTTACCATCTGTTCTTAATTAACAAAAGCAAACAGTGATAGATAGATACTGTGTCTGGTAACAGTCACAAGCTGTCAGCTTACAGGTGTGGTGAAAACTAAGAAAGAAGAAAATAGATTCCCCAACTGGGAGAAAGTTCTTTATAACCTAGTTTATGTGACTTTAGACCTCCCCCGGACTTGTAGGTTTCCTTTCGTTTTTAAAGCTGAAAAGAGGATTCCACTTCTCCCCTTACAAAAGTAAACAAACCACTTGGAAGAAAAAAAAGTAAAAGCCCTAAACTAAGATTAACACTATGTAAAAAGAATGATGATTGAAGACAGAAAGCTATGGAAAAAATATTGATGAAACACAAGTACTGACCTACAATGGAACAAATTAAAGAAATTTACTGAAAAAGTAGCGAGAACAATGAAGCACCAGAAGTCTGAACATCTTCTTGAAGATCTGAAGAGCCATTAACTTGAAAGTACTTGTAAGTACAGAAGAATAAATGTAGTCTGAAAAATCATACTACCGCAATTTACAGAGAAAAAAAGGAAACAGAATTGGCTAACCAGAATACAAAATTTTAAAGGTATATAGAAGAACTTGCATGCTATTCTAAAGAGAGGCACTTATCCTGGAAGCGAGTATAGCACTATAATTACAGAAAACTTCTGCTGGCCATGTAACCTTCTAGAGGAGCAGAAGAGAAAAAAATTATCAATGATATTCTTCAGCCACACACTGTAGAGGCTGTGGATTGTGAGTGACACTCTTGCTCTTCATGTCACTTGTCACCCATCAAATCAATTATTATCCACAGATAGGTGCAACTCCTCAGCTGGTTTCTGCACTGCTAATAAAACCTTCACTGAAAAGTTAAAGAATTCCAGTATCTTTAGAAGAGAGTTTGGAGTTGCGGAGTTGGAAATTTGGAGAAAATCCTCTCTGTAAATATCCATTAGGTAAACTTTCCTTTACACAACAACAGAAAATTAAGTCTGTTTCATGATAAATATCAAGGCTGCGAAATATGTTTTTGTTTTGCATTGGTATGAAAACAGAACCTTTCAACACTTCTGCAAACATTGACTTGGTATGCAAACAACCATTTTAAAAAATTTTATCCTTCTTCAGAAAATCCATTTTTAATCTAAAGAACTACCTCTACTGAAACTCTTCTAAACTGATACGTTCTTCAGTGTGCTTTGGATTCAATAACACAGCATTTTTTTAATGAAAAAACTTTTCTTAAAGAGTTTCTAAGCAACTCATCCTTCCCAAGACCTTCTCATCAACACTTAAGCTAAAATAAAGAGGCCCAGCCTCATGTTTGTCTTTTCCTCATTGGAACCAGACATGTTATCTGACCGTAAAACACTGCTATTTTGCTGAACGCTCTTTGTTGTGAGATGCCAGCAAAAGGAAAAGGGTTATTATGAGAGAGGCATGATAAGGAATCTTATTACGTAAATTATGTAAAAATGTACCTTTAAGTAATTCATCTAACTGCATTATTTTCATCTACAAGGAATAAATTCTGATTGGTTCCATCAGCATAAAGCTAGGCTAAGTACAGTCTAAGTAAATCCAGTGGAAACTGAGAAGTTCTATTTAAAAGGTGTTTTGCTCTGACAGCTTAAAGGTCACAATTTACTTTTTAAATATAATTTTAATTTAAAAATAAATTTCTTAATCCATAGTTATTCAAAAAACTATTTTAGTTGGCCTTAGGTGTTAACGTTTCAAATTGCATTTCTAATTTTTTTTGGAAAATGTTACCCCACACACAACTTCCATGCACGTGTTTACCTTCAGAGACTTAGGGAGATAGTGGACGCGCAAATCTATTTCTCCCACTAGCAACATCCCTCTACCAATTTTTATTTGCTTGTATCTTTAGACCACCACGATTACAACAAAATGACTCCTGCTGTACATTAAGCATGCGGAAAATAGCACTGACGTTGGTGAGACTAGACATGTCAGTAAAATTCAGCATGTGTACAGTTCATAAAACATCAGTGTCCCCGTAAGAATCATAGAAAACTGAAACATAAGTTTTTGAACGTTTGCAATAGAAGTAAGTGGTCAAATACAGTCTTCCTGAATTATGCTAACCTGTCTGGAAAGGTCTGGAGAGTAGCTGCAATAACACAAGGCATCTCTTACCACTGTTCACCTATGATTACTGACACTTCTTTGAAGCCTCTGTCCTAACTCGTATCTCTTTGCTGCTGGCAGGATACCGCCTTTTCCTTGCCATCACTGCAAGTATCACCACGGCTGTGCAGGAAACAGTAGCTCACTTTGTGGCAACTGTGCCATCCATTTTGTGCAAGAATCAAGCTGCCAAAACAGATTATTACCCAAGGGGAATCAAACCTGTGGCTGGAGTTTGATCAGGCCTGGAAAATTATGACTCATTTATAATATACATTACCCACGATGTCCCTCAGCCTGGCATAACTTTTGAGAACACTTTACTTTCTGCATCCAATTAGTCTTCGCAGAATGGAGGGCTGTGAGAGTTTAAGACTGATTTGATCACTGAAGCTACATGAGAAGTAACTTTACCCAAATACTGCTTTTCATAACTGGCTTTTTTCCATCTCTGTCAAAAGCATCAGGAACTGGGCACTGATGGCAGTAGGACTACAGTGTTTGGGAGAAACCATCTCAAGCACCATGACAATTACCATTATAAATACCACGGATGTTTGCATATTTTCTTCTCTCCCTCCCCTCCAGTATCTAGCTCTACAAAAAGGCACTGAGAATAAATGTATACTCTGACTAATCCAATTATTCTATTTCTCACACTTTTGCATCACATAGCAGTAGCAGTAAGACTAGCAAAACTGTTATTATATACATATTCCTAACTATGAATTCCTTGATGCAATGAGACCGATATTATCATAATAAAATGCCATGGTAAATATTCAAACAGGTTAAAATGAGCTGTTCTTCAGTAAGCTGTAAGTTCATTCAAAAACCTATTACATGCACCGCATTGTACATAAATCTCTTCTGTGAACATATATATATTGATGCATTTCAACAGCAAAATATTCCTTAAATTTGTCAATTACAATGGAGAGCAAAGCAGTTTCATTAAAACCCTGAGACACTTTAACACGTTTCATATGATGCCTGTGAAGCATCATTGCAACTTGCCAGCTCAGAGCAAATCCCTCTCTTTGAACACCTTGTTGTGATGAGAGCTGCCTGCCAAGAAAGCTCTCAACAGATGGATTGAAGCTCTGAAGAATGTCTTTCCTGAGTCAGGTCTTAGAGCTGTCTTTGACACCACTTTCCCAGTAAGACTTGTAAATCCTTCTGTAATTTTGGGGAGGGATAAGAGATGTGTCTGCAAATGCACCTGATCAAAATATAAGCCATTCCAGAGGTATTTCCTAATCTTCCCTCCTCCTTTCTCAACAGATAAAGAAAGTGTATTTCACTAATGCCTGCTTTCTGCCTTAAAGGGTCAGCCACATTGCCTTGAAGCATGCAACATAAAAATGAACTATCTGCATAAATAAGAGGTTGTATCAGGCCTCGTACAGATACATGTGAAAGCAAATTAACAGCCAGGCTTTTGTAATGACTGATTTTGTTCATCTGTCATATGGCAGCCAAACTTTATGCCTGGTAGGCTGATAGGTTTTTTTTAAAATGAGCATTTTAACCGTAGGGTAGAGGCTGCACACAGCCTTGGTACAAATTGCATCTTTAGAATTTTTCTGAAGCCTTTGAGCACTTTAACAAAATCTCTGTGCAGAAGATAAGATTGGCAGAGTGCAGCAATAATTGCTTATATAACAGAGGTTTTTTTCTTGAACTCCTAAGTGAGCCAAGACTAGTTCTGGACAAACCTTAAATGGTTTATCTAAACAATAAAATCCCCCTTGGGCCGGCAAAATTGAGCTGGCTATCTTGAGAATCGTCTATCTCACAATATTTCTAGTACTTGCTGCTCTGAGATTGATATACCACAAAAAGGGCCTTCTTTGGAACATAAGCTATTTCTACTTCTCCTTCTAGCTGGGAATAGAAGCGCAATGCACATAAAAGTGAAAAACGTTGGAAGGAGGTGATATTTCAAGACCATTTTTTTCAACTAGTGGTTTTCACTACCGGAGCTGGTGGGAAAACAGGCAAAATGTATTTTCCTTGAAATACGTTACTTTTTCAAAGTTGAAATGTTTTGTTAAAGTGCATCACTTTTGACAGCATTTAATAGAGAGCTTTCTATAAACTTAAGTACATTTTTTTCAACCAGAAATAGAGAGAAAATAAAAACCATACTTTTGATCAAAAATTGCATATTTTGACTAAATTCTTTTTTTGTTCACAAACTATTAAAAGTTTTGTTTAATAGTGTTGATTATAGACAAAATTAAGAATATAAACATTTTGGGGGAAAAAGAATTCTTGTCCTCTAATCCGTTCTATTTACGAAGTCTAATTAGTATTTTGCATTTATGTTACCAAGAAGGAATAAAAAAATGTCTGCAATCTAGTAATGGAGTGGATCTGAACTAAAATAGCTATTGCACAAGCCAATTAAAAAACATTGCTTTCCACTGGGAAGGGTATTAAATAACTAAGTGAATCTAAAACTAACATGCCTCATTGTAAGCATTCCTGGTAATTTAACCCAAAAGGATTTAAAAACTGAAATGATATAATTATAAATACAATGATTCTATTCTTTGTTAACTTGAGATTAATTACATGAAACAATAAGAAATTGCTACAGTGACATTTCTCTTGTTCGCTCCACAACACATAAGAAACTAAAATTTTCTTGTGTTGCCATTATTTTTTAAATAGGATCACTCTGTAACACCCAGGTCTGCCTGAAGAAGAGTTTACTACATTAAACAGTATGCAGGTGAACCAAGATAAAGTTTGTTTCCATAGTTGGAGCATAAGTTATCTAAACTATATCTCATTCAGTGCTATTTTTAACATTCAAGAATGTCTGTCTTTATTAAAGACAGCAGATAAACAGTCAATCAATATTTCTTCCAATGATTTTTTTGCTCAGATGGTAGATTCTAAGAAAACTGTGAGCAGATTTTGAGTTAGGCAATTGAGTGGTTGTGATCTACTACCACCATACAAGTGTGTACTTTTCACTTGTGCAAAAGTAAATAAAAGTCTTGTATCTCAGGACACAATTTGAGTTTATGAGGAAAAACCCTGAACATCACATTATATTTGGCCAGCGTGAGTCTAATTTTATGTAACTGGCTAGTAAACAACAAATTGCGTAGAGAGAAAATTATCTTTTATGGCACTTTTGAGTGAGCTTTTGCTTTTAGTGATTGTTTTTTTCCTGTTTAATTGAAATATGTTAACACATTAGGGCCACAATGCTGCAAAGACTTAGGCCAAGATGAAATTTGGCACCTAACAAGTTATCCCATTGATTCAATGTGACTATGCAAAAATGCATGAACTCAGTCTTATATTTAAAACTTTCCAGACTGGTATCTGGGAGATAGAGCTTTAATACAAAAGAATGAATCTTCCCGCACAAAAGCATATAAACATCCACTTAATGTAAATATCGTATGTCTGGCACAAATACAACAAAAGATTGCCAAGAAATTCTATTTTCTTGTCTTCCAGAATGTAAAGCCCATCTGGATAAGGCAGATTTCTGACAGCCACAAAAACGAGTTCTTCATTCACTTGTGTTCTGTCTACACAAAACCATGATTTTCCATGATGTCTTGTACAGTTTATTCACAAGTGAAACACAAAAGGGTCCCAGAGGTTCATAAAGGTAAAAAGTCTGTCTTTGTAAGGCTCATCTGAATGCCCCTGATCCAGAAATGGGCTTAAAACTGCAGTGACAGCAAGGTGTTTTTTCTTACGGGTTTTCTAATACTTGTTCAGTTTTCAGATAAACTCACGAGTTGTCAAGCTTCCTACCATACCAGTCATATAGATAAGGATGTATGCAAAGAGAAAAAGAGTAAAAGGGAGAGCCATGTAAATTTTCTTGGAGATTGTGCTGTTTGTCCTAACACTGAGAACCTTTTTAATTTTAAGCTAATTTTCAAATCTACAAGCTGGTTCATGCACTCCTATACCAGATGAAAAATAAGAATATTTCTCCCACAAGTGTTAAAAACTGACAGAGAGAATAAGAGAAATTATATTCACTAAAGAACCATCACTACTTTTTTTTCTGAAACTAAAGTACTTCTCTAAAGGGTATTTCTCTTTTTACATACATCATTTATATCTGTAATTCTTAATTAAGATTGCCTACTCTTGTTAGTGAATATAAATTATACACCCACGTTAATTTTTAAAGTTTTATATTTATCATTCATTTGGAATAAAATTACATTTGCTTTCTGTCTTAAATTATGCATTTGACATACGTGATGATGCCACAACTAAAAGTTACTACCGTTTTCAAAAATTCATCTCTTCTTGAATGGTTATGCTTACAAATGAATTAAAAATGTAAAATAAATATCACACTAAAAAGCCTCATTAAAATAAAATGTTTTCAGGGTATTGAACGCTATTTTAAAGAAACCTTTGCCTAGGCATACTTGGCATACTTACGTTGTTGGGGAGGCAGTCAAAACCTAGGTAGTGGTGTACCTGTCAGCAAAAAACTACTATATAGTGCTTATTTATACTGTAGCTTTAAACTTGTTAAGGCAAGTGCCTTAATCATGTCATAAAAATATAGTTTGCAGATAATCAGGAAAATATTCCAACTTGTCTTTTGTAATGTCAAAATTCTACTTCAGTGACATTTCTTGTCTTTCCAGCTTATTTTCCGTTTTGCATACCAGCCCACCTCTTTGAAAAATAGTTGCATGAAACTCCGTGGGGCAGATAAAAACCAGCATCACTCTACTAAATTAATTTACCTTAGCTCAAGGTTTAGCTTATTAGCTCT
Organism: Struthio camelus; assembly: GCF_040807025.1. Taxonomy (NCBI): domain Eukaryota; kingdom Metazoa; phylum Chordata; class Aves; order Struthioniformes; family Struthionidae; genus Struthio; species Struthio camelus. The sequence goes on along the minus strand of NC_090943.1, from coordinate 143,054,818 downwards.
AAAAGACACTTAACGTACTTGCTGCCAAAAGTGTCTGTACAGCAATATATTCACTCAGGGCCAAAATCTGATGAGAGCTTGTGATTTGAGAGCTTAATACTTTATAAAAGCAATGCACAGCGTGTGAAAGAAATGAGAGAAAAAGGTTAGGCTACTATTATGCTATTTTTAAAGAAGTAGCATTTTCAATAATCTAAAATCTGTAAAGGTCCCAAGAGAAAGACATTCTCTTTTTACTGCAAGTAATCAGAGCACCTAATGGATGATGAATTCCTACTAAGTGTGGTATAAACAAATAAATATAGGTCCGATTAGCTGGACCTGCCTTTGGAATTACAATATTTTATTACAGCATATCCAGAAGCAATAATAAGAGACAATAAGTATCGTTGCTTTTCAGGGAGCCCTAATATTTCAAAGTCAGACTGTTCTTTGAAGCTGGTACTACATTTTCATCCCAAAGGATAAGATATGTTGGAAAAAAAGAGAATCTCCCATTTCTTGCCACCAAATCTATGCTTGCTGTGTGAATGTGGTTCACTCAGAGCACTGACAACAGAAATTTTTAAAGCTGTTTTCACTAGTGTAGCTTATCTTTAAAGGATACCAGTAATTACTTAAAGACAGAATCTCAATATTTTTGAAACTTTTGCCTACCTATGTTTGCCTACCTCCAATCAGGCAACATTACTACAAATAAAAACGTTTCATTTGTGTCTTTGCAGATAGGTCATTCAGATAGCACAGAGAGAAAATTTACCTTCAAAGAATTGGAAGGCGGTAGTTATGCTACCTGAGACTCTGTTTGAATATACTTTAAACTCTCTGTTGCTCAAGTCCTTTAAGCAAATTCATGTTATTAGGCTGCTGAGTACGCCGATTTCAACAGAATCTCAGTTGCAGAATAGGAACCTAAATTTGTAGATAACAGAATTGGCACCTTAAACTTGGCGTGTTCTGCCAGAAGGTCATCCACACAGTATTTTACAAAAAAGATTTGAAAAATTTTTAGTAGTTTATTAGTACTTCCTACTTACTTGGAATCAGCTGTTATTTCTTTTACATATGTCATGATTTATACTATCGAATGGACACCTTTTCTGTTGGCAATTAGGGTTCTCAACATCTGTGTTTTCAATTATTCTTCTTGTTTTTGAAGAGCTGTGTTTATGACCGTATGAATTAAAGATAATATGGCACCTACGATAAGGAGAAATGGGTACATCCTAGCAAGAGATATAAAAGTTATAAGACATAACTGTGGAAAAAAGTAGGAAATGTAAAAGAGAAAAAGAAAAAAAAAATTCATAATGTTGTTCTGCCTGATCCTGTAGAAATGTATAGCCCTGGCTGGCATGTAAGCCTAAGCACAGTCTTCATCCTGCCAGGTTCAATGTGATTTCAGGGATTAATTCAGTTCTGAGAATTAAGTTTAAATATTCTTCTAGATTAGGTCTATTGTACTTTGTATTTTATAGGATTCAAGCTCTAAGAAGTAAAATCAAAACCCACAGGACATTTGAACATTTTTAACAATTGTCAAATAAGAAAAGCAGGGAACCTTTAAGCTGAGACTGATTTTATTCATACTGTATTTATTTATTTTGGGTACAATGACTTATGTTACAGGAAATGGCAGCCACATTTTCTTTCCTTGATATGCCAAACATAAAGGAGGAGTCAACGTGTTTAAATCGTTTGATCGTCCACTTCCATCTGTCCACTATACATGAACTCTAGCCACATTTTTCAAATTTTAAAATATATTTAATATAAATAAATTAATTAATTAAATAAATAAATAAATTTAAAGAAATATAACAAATAAATAATTTAAATAAATTTTAAAATATATTTAAAATATATGTATGTTTTATGAATTCACAGGAATATTTAAACAAAAAGGTTGGAAGCAACTCCTTTTGCTGGGCCACTGACTCCTACTGTCTGCAATCAAAGGCAATTGCAATTTGTAATCCCCTAACATATTCACTCTAACCCCATTTTGAAAGCAGTTACATTTCCCGCCTCCACTGTTGCTGCGGGAGAATTGTTCCAAGACCTCATTCCTCTAGGTTTAAGAGCATTTTTCTATCTTCCGTCCTGAATTTATTCAGATTGTAATCTTTATTTGTGCCAGCATTGTCCTTTAGTTTAAATAGTACAGTGGATTTATGGGTATAAATTATATCCCCTCTCAGCATATCACTTCAGACCACAGGGACGCATATTCTCTCTCAATCATATTTCATTCCTGTTCATACCAGCAATGCCACCTAGTTCTGTGTCGTGGGCAAATTTCAGTAGGAAACTTCTACCCCTCTGTGTTCAAGTCAAACACTAACACGATTAATCCCTGGCTAGTGCTTGAAGAGCTCAGTCCAAGTCCCCTTTCAACCCAAGCCCCCCTCAAGCACTTTACAGGCTTCTCTTTGGCAAGTCAGAACCCACCGTACCAATTTTATGCCATTTCTCATTTTCAGTAATGATGCTTAATTATTTATAAAAGTCCATTTTCTACAACTTTACATGAGAAATTACTGTTTAAATTGGAAAAAATGAATACTGCAGAAAATTTAATCCTTCCAAATGAAATTTTCAGATGCAAATAGGAGCAATATACCAAGAAACAAAGACTATTTATGGGCTATATACAGCTATGACCAGAAGCAGAAGTGCTAGAAGTCTTAAAAGTAATCATCCTCTTGCAAGTCTTCCAGCTCAACTCTATGGGCTCTAGAGGATCAGATAAACATCTGAACTTTTAGACATTTGTCCATACTTTACGCAAATTTCAAGTCTTTTGGGGGTCACCCATCACTATGAATTTCCTTGTTTTTATGTTTGTCAGACCCTTTTAACCCCAAATTTTCAGAGGTTCCTAGAATTGAATTGCTCAACACACCAAAAATCCACAGAGGTTGGGTGATTAAATTCCACTTAACTCTGAAAAGTTAGAGTTCACTATTACTTAATGTATAACCCTGTCTAAAAAATGTCATTAACATACGCAATTCATATCACTCTGGAAACTCTAGTATCCCCTTAAGATGAAGCTGCTCTAATGTTGCTATATACATACATATATGCCCTTTATTTTCTTGTTTATGAGTACATATTTTTAAAAACTATAGTGTGTTAAACGTTATGACAATTAGAAACTACAAGTTCTGTCAATTTTAAAAATTTGTCAGTCTGTCATTTTTCTTAACATTCTTTGACAGCTGAGTGTTCAAAGGATTTGTGTATACTGATGTACTTTTTACATGTCGTATTATTTTATTATCCTTATGGATTAATCTCTGTGGTTTTGGAAAGCTAAGTCATGCTAATGAGTATTTTGCCTTATTTTAAGCAATGCTTCGTTCACTTTTCAAACGTAAAAGCATCTCTGCCTATGTATATTCAAATAATTGGTAAAGGAGGCATCCAAAACAAATATTTTTCCATCTGACTACCTGAAATTAGGAACATAAAATCCTAATTAAACATCTAAATAACCAGTTGCAATACCCATCCAATTTCTGTCACCTTGCTTAACATTAAAGAACAAGCAATTTTCATCCCTATGTACTAAAATCTTCACAGCACAGACTCATGTTTGATATTTAAACATTATATAGGTCTTTCAAACCTAGATATGAGACGGGTTACTCTGCTAGCCTCTTTGACAGACTTCTCAAAAATTAGCAACAGATACTCAGAGCTATTTCTCTTCATAGATGTTTTGAATCCCAGTTTAGAGTAGTATCACTTTTATGGACGCCCCTCTTCCACCACCGCAATACTTCTGTTTCTTTGCCTTAAACTAGAAATAACACTTTGATAGCAGAACACTTGTGCAAATAGGGAGTAACATAATTATAACAGCTTAAATTGTCTCATTCATTGATGTTGGTGTAAAAGTTTCTCATAAATAGTATAAGCTCTTAGACATCTCTGTTAGCAGGCTTAATTTATTCAACTTTAAGGAGAGTTAGCACAAGTGATTCAGCATGTATCTGTCAAAAGGTGAATATCAAATCAGTGCAGAAGACCATGGAGGAGCCAGTCCTGCAAAGACTTGAACCTTTACTTAGCTCTGTGTGCTCGAACGGTCCCTTAAAAATCAGTGTGTTTAATAAACGGGATGCCTCACAATGCATACATTTGAACATGTACAAGCTATTGCAGGCTATTGTCTTAAAATCTGAGATGCTTCCAGCTCTGTTACCTACATAATGTGGCTAGCGTATTATCTCTCACAAAGATGATAGATTCAGCATTATTCAGTGAGACACTTCTATAGAAAAATATGTCAAAATAACATTGCTTAAGTTGCTTTTCAGGCCACAGAAAGCAACAATAAAACTACATACGCTTCATCAATTTTTTTTTCCTTCCTAAAATGCAAATGGCTACTTTGGAACTCAGTCATTGGTGTATGAGAACCTGCAAATCTATTACCGTCAGTGGAGTGCCAGGATCGGGGGAGAGCATTGGTTTGGGATTTAGGTTTCTTGATGGTACTCAATATGTGCCCCATTTTTGCTTCTATTTAGTGTGTAACTTCAGGACTTAAGCTGTATTTCCGCGGTTTCCTTGAGTCTCCCTGTTACAACAAATAAAATCACAGATACAGTTTGTTAATAATCTGCATTGTTAGTTCATATACTTTTTAAAAAATTCTACATTATTTTATTTTTGCTATATATTAGGATTCCAGGTTATTATCTCTGTGTTTCCTGAGAGAATACATTGAAATGAAAGTTGGTCAAATTAAATGCAGATCAAAATCCATGTATAAAGACTTAAAATAATTAACTTTAGTATCTTCCATGAAAAATTAACACTGAAAAAAAAAGAAATTTTCTGAAAACAAAATAGAGACTTTTATCTCAACAAAGGGGAAACTTTCCTAACAAGATCTCAGGTTTCTAAAGGGGTTACTTCAGCAATCAAAACTGACTAAATGTTGATGAAAGAAAATATATCTGAAGCAGTTTTCCAGTAATTTGCTGTATTAGGGCTTAGTTTAAAAATTATCACAAATGTTTTTTCAGAAGAAAAAAAATAATTGCAGAAAGTTCTATAGAGTGTGGTTTTGGTACATGGAAAAATTCAGATATTAAACCAAATTTAAAATTCTTTTTTCTAGACCTGCTGAGGTCAGAATGCTAAGGTCCCTACATGAATCCTAAAAATGTCCTTGATCTTGTTGCAAGTGACTTTCCTGCTCATGCGATTCAGCATGTAAAATGGGAAGAACTTAAACACTCAGATGTTTAAACAAAAACACCCTTCCCCCCCCCCCAAAAAAATTGATGCCAAAGCCCCCTCTATACTTGATGTCTCTGGAGTAGCTATCATCAAGTTATTTTGGAACAAAGTACATCCTTTCGAGAGAGTGTTTTGTGTCTGAAAGCAGCTACATAATCATTCTAGCTCTGTTCTCCTGGCAATATCAGTGTGACTTTGACAATGTTTTACTTTTCCTGAATGAGAAGGATGTGTGACTTTCATGTCAAAGAGTTTAGCTGCCTTTTCTACTTATGGTTGACGACTAAATATTAGTTTGACACTAAAATACAGCATTTATCTTAATTTGATGGCAAAACAATATTGGTCTGACGTTGCAACGTGGTATTCATCCTAATATGACTATTTTTCATTTTACGCTGCATCTGTTTGCCAAAACATTATTCCTATTGGCAAATTAAAAACACAAAATAGCCCTTAGCCTTTCATTTTGTTTGAATTCCCCAAAGTCCATTAAAAGGCAGTATTGACATCCTTAACACTTTACAACAAAAACTTGTGCCATGGCAACAAAAAGCACCACATTTGTTTTGTGTTTGAAATCTGCCATGGTCATTTCTACAATGGTATCTAGTTAAGTTCTGGGCACTCTCCTCCCAGATACTCTTTCTAGGTTTCAGCCATGTTGTTGGAGTTAATTACGAGCTCTTCATTGAGATTAGCAAGGCATAAAAATTAGATTGGTTCTAAACAGATGTTGAAATTGGATAATGTGCAAAATCTGTCTGTGTGGAAATAGCAGAATGATAAATGAGCGTGCTTTTGAGTGAAAAGCCCTCCAGACTATGCACCTCCTCAAATGCCTCTGAAGATGACAGCACATCATAGACATTAATGGAGTTGTAGGTAACAGTTATCAATTTTTGACAAAAGATTGAAAATATTAGTGAACGAAACCTTCAAAATGAAAGATACAACATCAAATAGTGCTGACATAATTTAAGCATTAAATAATTTGTTCAGAATTGAATTTGAAAGGGAGGAAAATAATTTTCTAGGATACTGATAGAGAGTGTTTTGAAATGGTGTGATTGATTAATCAGATTTTTAAAAATGTATTACAAATTCGGCCAAAGTACAACAGATGTGACTGTGAATGCAATTAAGATTTTGATCCCCCAAGGCTTTATCTACTTCTGTTGAAGTCATGGAAATAAATGGGAGCTGGACTGAACCCCCTGGCTCTGGGGGGTGAAGACATCTACATGAACAAAACAGATTGTTGCTAGGAAAAAGATAACTATGTTACTCTACTTGTTGTACTTGTGTAATATACTGCAGTTGCGGTTGTACCGACACAATCACTTCCAAAAAGCAAACAAAAGAATCTATAAAGAGAGTGTTCAGCTGCAATGTAGAAAACGCAGGGCCAGATCCCAATGCCCTTCCTCATGTTAAGTCATGCTTAACTACTCCTAGAGGAACCCTGCTGATTTCAGTGGGATTGTTTCTGCTAAGGAACGGCTGATGTTGAAACGCAGCAGAACCTACTCATAATGTGTGAATGGTCTACATCACAGAGCTTCCATAATGCCTATATAAACACACTGTAAATAGTTTGCACGCGCTGAGGTGAAATGGCCATAATGTAATATGCAGGTCCAACTCGCAGTACTTGCCGTCTTGGTGAAGAGTAGTAAAATTGTCCTGTAGCAAACTTTGGGAGTTGAAAGAAAGGTCAATGATAGTTATAAAATAAAGTTCTACCATATGGTACTTTATCATTTTCATATGTTGTGAAGTATGAACAGGCAATAGGAGTTCCAGAGCAAACCTGAAGCTTCTAAAAATAAGCTGAGCCCAAATCATGTGGCTCATTAAAAGCTGAGCCAACTATTATAAATACCATTTTATTCTCTTTTCAGGTATCTAGCTCATACTTTTCAGCCAGGAATTGTTACAAACTGTGAAGAGGAGGTTCTTATCACATTATTGGCTCAAATAAAATTTTACAAGGTATCTAGTCCTACCTACAAAAAACAAGTTTGCAGTAACACTCCAGACACAAAATTATACTTCTCCTCTAAAATAAATTTAAACCTTGCATGATGACATGTATAACCCTGTACAATGCCATCCCGAGTCACACTTCTCAGATGGCGTTGCTGAAATCTTACTTTTCTTTCCCTTTTGAGGAGTCAAGGACTGTAGATAAGATTGTTAGCTCTCATGCAAAAATAGCAGTCTTTCAGTGAATAATTGAAAAATCTGAAAGCAACAAATGTCTGAGACTCCAGTTTTACACCATTCTAGAGTGGCGCTGTATGGGCAAATGAGAACCATGGGAAGCAATGCCTAAATAACCCTTTGCTCAATTATATAACACTGCAAAAATTAATTGTACCTTTGAAGCACATGCTAAGCAGTTATCTTACTAACCTACCTTAAAATCCTCAGGCAGGCCTAACAATGATGGGCAGAAGTCACTAATGTTCATATTTTTGGGTCAAAAAGAAACACATCTTTCAAAAATCTGCGAAGAATTTGAAGACCAGCTGTGACGGGCAGCCAGATTTAGCTAGGGATGATTCAACTCTGTGGAAGTGAAAGTAGCAAGGGCAAGCCATGTAGGCAGACCTCAGGGAAATAGCCTGGAATTACAGAATATGGAAAATCTTATTCCTGACAAGAGCTCCTTTGTGCAGTTTAGCTTAGTCTGCTTTGGGAGGGAGCTTGTTTAGGCTTGTCCACGTAGAGAATTCGCATTATTTTGCAACAGCTTTCCTTGGCAACAGTTCAGATCAATCCAAACAGCCAGTATTGATATGACAGACAATGCACGCACTGTCAAAAGTTAGGGAAGGGGATCCTTATAGGGACCTGTCAGAAACAGCAGCGGTCTGTTGCTTTCTAAGGAGTTTTCTTTTACTCACTTCAGTGGCCATAAGCTTACCACAAAAAGAGATTCCTTTTTGTTTTTCAGAAAGGTCAAAACAGAGGAGCAGATCACTGAAGATACAAAACAGATCTGACTCAAGTGTCTTCACCCAGCCGAACTGAAAAAGACTTATCTTGTTTTTCAAACTATCTCCTCTCTCTGGTTCTAGTTGGGATTAGAAGCTAAAGAGCCAGAAAAACAAAGACAGACTGTTTCTGGCCTAATCAAAAACCCCAGGAGAGTCACTATAGTCACAAGATTACCAGCATAATTTTTTAAACTGGAACGGGCCAAATATGCTTCCAAAAAAACATTCAAAAATTTGGAAGTATCTAAGTCATTTCCCATAACAGTTTAAAGTCCTCCCTGTCTCCAATCTGTGACAAATTTTAAATTAATACCTGAAATTAAGCAGAAAAATTATCTAAAGAACATTTTATTTCTTTTCTCAGTGCTGATCAGTCCAGGGATCACTGCTGGTTAACTGCAAATTGTCACTCTGTGCTAATATTCTTTGTTCTCTACTTTTAATATAATCTCCATAGTTTAGTGTCCAACTTCCCTTTTCAAACCCTGATTTTAATACTGAAATTAACTCTAAGAAGCTGCGTTAATTTGAAAATTACTGAGTGAAGACTAAATGAAAATAAATTAATAAATAAAGGCAAAATAATAATAATATGTTAGCTTTCATTGCCATAAATGAAAAGATAGAACAATTTTTTGGTACTTTACACCGAACTTTTTTATTATTCTGTCTTTCTTGGTGTAAGACTACAGGTGATACGCAGAGACAGAGCAAGAACTTTCATGCTAAGACAGATCTTCACTGGTATTAAATGCCATATTATTTGATGAAACACCATCAGTTCTAGCAGCTCAGTTTCAGCCTTGTATTTTTATCATTTTTCCCTTGTCACTGACAGTTATGACAAGGTCTTCATAACATAAAGTCTCTCTTACTAGACTCCTGCTGAATCAGTTTGGTTTCCTTTGGGAGCTCATTACACACAGTCTTGCTCCTTTGTCCAAGTTTACTGCAGCTTTCACATACAACGTTTTGCATTTTGCAGCTGAACTGTATGACCAGAGTACAAATGCCTTGTTGAGTTGCATATGAATTTGCAATCCCTGCTTTAATAGCGTCTTAGTCTGCTGCTAGTTTTGAAAAATTAAAGTCACCAGAACTGACTGTGATGCTGAATTCGGAGTCAGTGGAAGGACTGGGATACGGGGTGGTCACTTTTGTGGGAGAAAAGAAAACAATCCAGTTTTACATACATAGATAAGTTTCTGCACTGCTTCCATGCTCACCTCCTAAGTGCAGTGATTTACGGCAGTTTGTTCCCTTTCTTATTCCCATCCTAGTCACAGGAGGAACTTTCAGCTGCAAAATTCAGTTTCCTCTGACAATACAGCATTAATCCTCTGACAGCAATACATCTCTCTCAAATGCAAAAATATACTAAGGCTAGTTATCAGCTACACTGTAATAAACAGACCCATTATTTCAAAGGATGAAAATTGAATTTTATCACAATATAACAAACTTATCTGTGGTACAGAATAGAAAAGATCTTTCCTTAGTAACTTTCAAACAGCAGCAAAATAAAATCCCTGTACATTCAGAACTTTATCATAAATAAAGCTCAATCCCACTAAATTGCAGGCATGTAAGTATTCTCATTGCAGGCATGTAATTATAACAGCAATAGTAAGGAATATAAAAAATCCTTACTGTGAACTGGAAAATACTTAAACTGATATCTCTTTTTTCATTATTTCTTAAAAGAAAATATTGTAACACTGCAATTAAGATAAAAAATATCACACACACAAACTGAGATTTTTCAGAGGCAGAAGATCAGCTTGCAGTTCCCAATATTCTAAGTATTTCTGTATGAAGACAGCAAACATCCATTTCCAGTTGAACACTAAATCTCTCTTGAACTTCCATTCAGAAAGAATAAATAATAAAATGATTCAAAACAGAATCAAACAGAAGATTCTGAAAAGGCAACAACATTTAACATAGAACACGTCATCAACCTCACTCAACTGGGGCCAGGCATTTAGAACATGTTTGCTGTCGTAACAGTCTACATGAATTATCTATGATGATAAATATTTAGAAAATATTAACAGTAAGTGAACTCAACAAGCATGAGGTCAGTAACATTTGAACTGAGATGACTAATGACTTCATTTTACATGGAGCTGAAAACTTTGTTTGGAAGATTAAATGAACAATCAAATACCTCATTTTACAACTTCTGAATAGCTTCTATGTTGTAGAAAGTTAAACATTATCTTAAGAATACTGAAAGTTTTGTAGGTTTGCCCTTGCTATATGGCTAAGCTGTTAAAAAAAGGCTCAGATAAATTTATCAGGGCATGTGACTTTCATTGCTCTAGAACTGTTGACCTCCAGAAGCACATTTTCAAAAACACAAATGAAGAACAATGAAAAAGGTGAACACAGAAAGAGCATACTTATCTGAAATACCAGCTGAAAAGAACATTTATTTTCATGAATGTATTGCCAATCAGCAGGCAAGCACTTAATTTTTTGTACTTAAGCTTTTAAACAAGACAGAAGAGAAAGAAAACAAACACTCTCTTGCGCCTCAATGAGCAGTATCCATAAAAAAGTGGATGGGTTTGAGTTCTTTCCACGACCTTAGAAATAAAAGAAATTGATTAGTTATTGGAAGACAGTGGCCAAAAATCTCTTGAAAATCTGGCCTAAACAAACAAGTATCCATGGATCTCAGTTAAATGAGTTTAGTCATGAAATATACATAGACTCATACCCATCAGGGCAAGAATCAGCTCTGATGAGGTAGAGGAGGTGCAAGAAGTGAAGGAGAGCAAACTGCAATGTGTCTCTGGTAAACTGACTCCTCCTTACTACTCCTCTTTCTTTACGGATAGCTATACATACAGCATGTTGTCATATTGTCCTTTGGATTTCACAAGTTTGTTTTATCTACAGTAGTTAGCATTTTGACAGTGATGTATCACATTTATTAGAGAACATCCTGAAAGGTTTTTAAAATTTGAATTTCATACTTTTCAGAGTGTTTTGCTATGAGAGAGTATCAGTAATCCTTCCTCTTTCAGAGTCCTACTGTGAATTATTGATAATATGAAGAGTCATCAACAATTATCTGTTTCTATACCTTGACTCAGACAACTCGCAGATAGCAATGTCCTTCCCATGAACCATGAACTGATCTTGCACATCACTAGGGAGAGGTTCCAGTGCTTCATTTTTCTAACAACTGAAAACATTTTCCTAATACTTATCCTAAATTTTCTTTGCTAAAAGTAAAGATTTGTTTCTGCTTCTTTTAACCAAGGAGAGAAAATTGAGCACTGTTCTTTTCAATACCTATGGTGTACTGTAAAACTCTCATGTCTCCCTCCTTCATTCTTTTGTTTTCTAGACTAAACAAACCCATCTCCTCCAACCTTTCCTCACGGTTTACGTTTTCAAAACCTCTTACCATTCTTGTTTCTAAGAATTATGTTGTGCAGCTGGTCACAGTCCTATAGGTGAAACCTTAAATCCTGAACCCCAAAGAACTTAATAATTACTTCCTGGATGTAAGACACTGCCCTTATCCTGAAATGGCACTTGTTCAGGTCTTTTTACAGCCTTGTAAAGTTATTTCATCCTTAGTTGGTCATTTATTTTAATAAACAGGCCAATTTCTACCATATAAACTAGGAACTAACTTGGTAATTATCATACTTTCTCTTCACGAACACTTTACACTTTTTTTCCTGTATTTTACCTTGCTAATTCCAGACTATCTCTTCAGCTCTTAAAAATCACTTCGAATGGTCATGAGGAACGACATTATGTTCAAGTCGTGTCGTTAATTTGACTTTAGTGTTATCCTTCCATAAAAAAGATTAATTTGCCCATGAAAAGCCATTAGTGTCACCTGCAATAAATAATCTCTCTTATTTCCACCCATGGGAGTGAAAAAAGCTGTGCTCTCACTCTTCTTCAAAGTAATAATTGATGACATCACTGAGGTAATAAACTCACCAAAACACAGCCACCTTGCTTACTGTGTTAGTTCCAATGACTTCAAAAAAACCTAATGATCTGAGCAATTTGAATGGAATTTGGCCCTGATGACACACTGGTCATTTTTATAGCCGTTAGGTAGAAATATGTTTTCTTCTGTGTGAATATTGAACTTCAGTTGTTAATTCACTTATGACCAAAATATAGAAACTTAAGAAATTCTGTACTGCACACTACCATCATCTCTCCTCTTCTAAGAAAAAGTTGAAGAGACTAGGATCAAAAATACAAACATACAAGATTTAGTATTTTCATAGGTTGGATTCAATCTCTTTTCTTGCAGTAACATGAATATTGAAACAACTTCTTGCATGTAAATACAAAATTATGCCTCTCAATTTCTTCAAAGGACTATTTTGTGGCTTATTTGTCTTTTGTTTTTTTTTTTTTCCTTATTCTAAGGCAAATATCCAAAAGGTCTCCAGAAGAGTTTTCCTTTTCTTGATCAAGAAGGACCTGAAGCTTCTCAACACGGCATTCCTCAGATAGCTATCCCAGGGTGCCCACTTATTCAGTTGGCTGCTTTAACAGAGGGGGAATTTTGCATGACTTAGGAGTGAGGAGGACATTGTCAAGCCATTAATGCTGAACTGTTTGTTTGTCTAGTCTCTTGACCAAATTCCCTTAATTGCATTACACAATCCCATTGTGCCTTAAATGTTACACATCTGGAATGCAGCATAAAGGGTTTAGTGGATTGATATCCCCTACTTCCTTAATATAAAGTACATTAGGAAATCCCATTTTTCATTTGAACTGGTCTGCAAAGAACTCAGAGTGGGCAAGGATGAGAGGATATGTTGTTACAAAAATGTTATGTGTAGCAATTAAAATACCCCATTTGATTCACTGAGAGTAACTGACAGGAGTATAGGCATCACTTTGATTATTTACAGACCCAGCTTTTCAGAACAATTTACTTAAGTGAAAAGATTTGGCAGTCTTGTATCCCCTGGAAACCTACATGAGTAGATTTGGCTCACAGTTTTATTAAACAGTGAGAAATAATTTAGAGGTATTTTTCTTGCCCTCTCAATGGGATATGCAGATATGGCTAAGGGACTTTGGGAAATTCCTTATCTGATCATGGTATTAACAATAGATAAAGTTCAGCTTTGCTTTTAACATACAATAACATGAGACAAAGTCAATATTGTTATTCAGATAGGCTTCAGCCCTCCTTCTACTTCTAAAGTAATTCACTGTACTTGTTTATATTTTGGCAATCAGGAACAATTATTGTGCTAGATGATGTATGAAGACATCCCAATATGTTCACAATGCCATTTTGGGCAAGATAAAACTGATGTGTAAAATACAAAGATAACAGTGAAATTACGAATGCAACATCAAAGTTTCAAAATAACATACTACGTCTATTTTGGCTAGCATCTTTTGGCTATTCTGCATGTCCAGTGGTAGGATGGGATCTAGCAGATGGATTTGCAAAGTTATTTGATCCAGATTAAGTGTCAAAAGTGAGTTTTTTCTTTTAGTTCTGTTTGCCATCTGTAACATTAATTATTTACTGAATTCTAATCAGTGATACATAACACACGCATTTCCACATTAGATCAGATACGTCTCCAACAGTGACAATGACAGATGCTTCACAATGATATTCAAGAAACCCATATGAGTAAATAGAAGTGAATGTAGCAGTGGAAGCAGACAGTCACTCAGGCATGAGGTTTATTACCCCTTCTGAAACTGTTGTTTTAAATCCATTGTCATAATTTTGGATATGCCTCTTAATACCAATGCCCTGTTTCTATTTTAGACTAGTTAAATTGGAAGGGGGGAAAGACAATTTCATATATGGTATTCCATCAAAACATATCAACAAACTATGTAATGGTAATAGCATTTTTACATAAAATTTCCCATCCCAGTTCTTGCAAACCGTATTGCCTTGGGTTATCCTTCATCTGATTTCTCACCAACTTTGTTGAACATAACTCCTGACTAACATAACGGCAGTGACAACTGGATCCCTAACGTGAGCTGGTGTTGTTAATTTTAGGCTCTCTTAAAGTACTTCAGCTTTTCCCATAGTATTGTTTCCTATTTATCAGCATTGAAATCTAACTGCCATAGCACTGTATTAATTTACTCCACCTCCTTAAGCACTTCTGAAGTTTGTCATAGTCCTCTGGGTAACTAAAGAAAATAGTTCTCATCTGCAATTGCGCTCGTATCTACCACATGATTTTCTTCTTTCACTTATTCTAGTGTCTTCTCACCTTCCCTGGCAGTAAAGCAGAATTTGATAAACTTCTAAAAGGTTCCTCCTTTCAAGCGCTCCCTGAAATGAGATTTGATTTTGGGAATAGGAGGAAAGAGAAAATGATGGTAGAAGTTTAGAAACTAAATCATTGTGAAGTAAAATCACTTATATTTTAAAATGTCTCTAGAAAAGAAAAGCTATCACCATTTCCTAAGGACACAGAGAGTTGGCACTCACTTCAGGTCTTCAGAGGATCACTGTAGCACTGGCTTCCTTGGTAAAATAACTCTTGTACACAACTTTAAAGTGATTCTCCCTGGTAATTTCTGGATGGTTGTAGAATTTCCTAAGCCAAATTCTTCCCTATTTGGTAATTAGACCTTCAAGATCAGAATGAAGGCCTTAGATTAGAAGAGAAAAATGTTCCTGATGATAGACTTCTGCACAAATTTCTCTTTGTTTTCAGCGGCCAGAACCAGAAGAAAGGTAGAAAGGTACTTTTTGTATCAGTTGGAACCTGTTCATGCCAGTGACATTCAGTTTCTATACACCAGTGACGTTCAGTTTCTATACACACGCTTACATTCATCCACACTGGAGTTAGGAAAAACTGCAGACTACAGCAATCAAATCCTCATCAGAGAGAAGGGAATGAATTTTCCCAGCTAACTGGACAGGAAAGAAGGCCTTTCTGGAAATTGATGCTAGCAGATCACCCAGTGTTGGCAAGGAGAGCCAAACAGAGCCCTGAAACTTTGCACCATTTTGATGAATGATAGCTGTATTTCTTCAGTGGAAGGTGAAAGCAATTATTTGGCCAGATATTTAAAGGATTTCCTTTTTCCAGCCAACATTACTTCACTTTTCCCTGGGTTCGGTTTGACTGGTTGCTCTGTGCTGAAGAATTAATTGCCTTTTGGCAATCTGACAGTCCAGGAGTGGGGAAGTCCAGAAGTCCATCAGCTGACATTACCTTGTAATTTACTCCCCTCTAAAGGTTGCTGACAAAGGCATTCAGCTATATCAGACATAATGTGCCCCTCAGTTCTGTGCAATAAGTCAATAAAGTCAACTGGCTGAGTGGTGCCCAGTCTTCTTCAGTCAGCCTTTTACACATGCCAATATCAGAAGAAAAAAGTTGCATGCAGAGAATGGGGAACACTGAGATTTGAGCCTTTGGTGCTAGCTCTTAATACAGGAAGATGAAATGGGTAGAATTCAGTCAACTCTCCAAGCCAGGGCTATATGTGCAGGGCTGGCATCTAAGAAAAACCTCTTTTCTTTATGGAAGAGGAAACATCTTTTATGTGAAATACAAAGATAAAAAAGCAAAAATTCACAACACTGTTTATAATGCTGATCTTCAAAGGAGAAATTTATGTTAAGACATCACACCAGGGCCAGAAAACTCCACCTGATACAATGTTTTTAGTGGCAGTCTCTCTCCTTTCAGGAAGACATGCTAAAACATCTCCAAATGTATCAAATATAATTCTGTTCCACCCTTAGGAAGAGGTCATTTGCATTAGGCATCTCTTGAGTGGTTGATTAACACCGAGATAGTTTTATCCAGTTTTAATCATAAATAGATCTGTCACTATTCTAGATTATGTCAGAATAAATTTAATGAAAAATAACCTACCTGGTTATCATCACATGCTCCTCATCAGACTAATACCCTACAATGCCCAACATTAGCATAAAGCTGTTTTCTGACAGACTAAACAGAAGAGATTATCCTGCAAAATGTTCTGACAGTAGAAACATTAAGGTGTTTACAGACCCACTAAAGGAAAAAGGTGTGAAGACCAAACAGAGAATGACCTGTCAGGCAATCTACATCTTGTTACAGAAAGAACTTCAATTCAGTCATCTCTGCTGATCAGAACATGTCATGGGGGACTGGAGTTCTCTTAGGCTACGCTTGACTAGCTCAATACCTCAAGTCTAGGAGTTATCTTTCCGGCCTTGGTGCCAATCAGCACAGAACAGGCACAACCACATCTCACAGCATTTGGCCCTATTGCTCCTCTCAACCTTGTGCTGTGCCCAGTGACACATGATGTTATATTTTACATGTTGTTTTTCATTCAAGGTGTCTGCAAGTAACGTTGAAGACTAGTGGAGTGTTTTTTTCATAGTATAATATCATAAGTGTGCGTTACATGCCAAGGGCACATATGAGAGCATCTGAGGTTGCAAAGGCTACTGGAATGCACAGGAGCGTATGGATGAGAGAGTCCCATCTGCTGCTGTCTTGACTATGGTGCCTACTGAGAATGGTCCCATGCATGCTATCACAAAACCATGCCTGGGCTTTGTCTCACAGAAGGTTAGTCACCATGGACCAAGTCTGAATATAAGAGCATGCAAACAATTAAGGAATATGGATGACTGGCAATTCATTTATCAGTCCCATCCCCTCAACCTACTTTATTTAGCAAGATAAATATAGCGTTGGGGAGGCTAGATCCAATCCCCCATTTATAGTCCAGGACTACCACCTTAATATTAGTCTTGAAAAGAAGAGAAACTAACAAAGATCACAAAATAAAGGTTTAGCCCATTTATGGAAAGAATCGCAACTTAGCAAGTAAGTTAAGGTGCAGTATATGGAATATTAAATGGAAATATAGCACAAGGTAGTAGTTCAATATTGGTATGAAAAGATGTGGATGACTGCTACAAGATCTGCCTCTGAAGTAAACGAGTAGTTTGCTAGCTGTTTGTGGCTGAAAAAAGGTAGATCTTCAAAAGTGGAAAATTTAAAACATTAGATCGGTCTTGGAATCTCTCAATATGTTCATATGCCCTGTGTCTATTACAAGGGAGTCCTGAACCCAGTTGCAATCAACTTCACAGTACTACTACTGTAACACAGATTATAAATAATACATAATGTTTTCTCTAGTTTATGTTTATATGGCATTTTAAATAGTATCTTTATTTATAGGGATGCAACCTGACTCATCCATTAAGTTTTATTCAAATCATATTGCTTTCTTCTAGTCGTAGCTCAATGACTAGACACATCTATGACTGTCTGGAGAGTTGGCTGAATGTTAGGAAGAAAGTACATTGTACAGTTCCCTGAAGTGTCACAACAGTTAAGGCTTTAATGCAGATATCTTGTGATTGCACTGCTCTCTCAGCCTCTCATTAAAAATAATTTAGGAGCAAAACTGCTTTTCATATGAAAGAATTTTCTTCAATTAAATTACCCTATCCATCCCCCCCCCCCCAAATTTTTAGAAACTAGCACTCATTTTCTCCTAAAAAATATTTTGTTTTGGGAGACTATCATCCAAGTCACACCTTAGAGAATTGTCTTTGAAGAGTCAGTACACCAAGAAATCAGGAATCTGAGGTGTTTGGTAATTAATAATTAATAGCCTGTTATTTGTCAGTGTGTTGATAAAACCAGCAGTGCATTTCACCTACAATGACTAAACTGTTGTCTATGGGTCAATACTGCCTAATACTAAAATACTAAGTTTTCTAAGAACTGGAAACCACCACAGCTACACTTAGGTGTGGTTAATGCTAAGTTCGAACGATAATTGAATAGGCATGAATTTTGTTTATACTTATGTGACAATTGCCATATTGGTTGACACCAAGAACCAAAAGTAATCTCCAGATTCATAATAATGTAATAATGACCTAAAGAGTCAAACTCTGAAAGTTAGAGCTATAACTGTATGCATTAGATCTGCATCTGAAAGCAAGTAGCACAGCAAAACTCCCTTGAACTTATCAGAGCTTGACAGTTATGTATTGAAGCCTATCATTAGATTTCAGTTAAAAAGTAGATATTTCATATTGCACACCTGAAGCTTTGTTCAGTGAATATAACAGAACTATTATGATTTGTGCAAGCTAAAAATTTAGACTAAGCCTTACAGCAGTTTTTCCCATTTATTACAGAGGAATGCAACTATAGCTTCACTCTGGGGAAAATGAAAACTAGACTTAAACAGGAACTTTTTTTTTTTTTAATCTGTCTTGCTAGGCATAGCCAACAGTGTGGACTTCAGTCTTACAAACGATGCACTGTAATGAGCTGTAAACAGAGAATCCCACTAAATCATAGCATGAACATACTGAAAATAAGAAATTTACTTTGAAATGAATGAAGAAGCACGTTTCTTGTCCTTTACAGAACAGATTAGGCAGCTACCTCCCTAGTAGACCTGACTGGGGAATAGAATGTTTTCCTAAGAAGAAATACTGAATCCGCAAAAGAATGACATGTAACGTAGAAATGCATCTGTTTCAATATCTTCCCATTGGAAACCAGAGAAGACCTGTTTTCTGACAGTTTATAGGCCTTTTCTGCAATTGCCCCAGCTCCTGAACCAGGTGGGCTGCCTGACTTGCAGGAATCATGAGCCACCTCCTTGGGAAACCAGGTGCCACAGAACTCCAAGCTCCCCAACAAAGCTGGGCCTTCACAGTCCATAGCCCTTAACATGCCTCAAACTGCTCCAAGAATGAGTTCCTTTGGGTTTCAGCAGTTTCTAAATCACAGTTCCCACATATTTTATTTTTTACATTTTTAAATGTATCTTAGACATTTTAAACAGAGACTTTGTTCAACTTTAACTGATTAGTTTTGTTTTCTTCTTCAAAGAGTGTCCTCTGCTATGTACGTGTTGTAATAAAGCAATGTAACACCTTGAAGCAATGGATAAAACTGCTCCACTAGGGCATCAAACCAGGGAAGAAACACTTGGAACAAGAAAGTAACGTGCCTCAATCAATACAAGTTAGAGTAGCACTTGTTTTATTGTTGTAGCAAAACCAAGCTGTCACACAGATACTGAAAACAAGGGCTATTCTAAATTGTGCTGAAAGCTCCTCTATTCACCTTGGGATAGCAGCTGCCTATATCAGATCTCCTCTGTGGGAGGAAAATAAAGATGCTGGAATACTTTGAATGAGCCACTAAATGTAAAGCCATGGACTGCAGCGAATCCTGATCTGGAGGGAGAAAGGTCAGTGTAGACTGGCTGTAATTCTACATAGGCCATGCAGAATTATGAAAATATCCTTGCCACTTCTTTTTACGTGTTTATAGAAGCTTTTCATATCAGCTCTAGATTGTTATTTGCAGCAACACAGAGACTGTGCTGCTGTGATAGGAACAGGTCTTATATAGATGGTGTGCTGTTCCACACAAAATACTACGTCATCTTCTATGCATACACCTTATCTACTACTAAAAAAGAAGGGCTCATGCTTGGCAACTAGTATTGGTTCTCCCCTTTTTCCTGTTGGGTTTATTGCTCCAAATTTTGCCCACTGTCTTGCATTTCTCTCCAGTAGCTTGCTCTATACTGTGTCTATGTTACAGCATTCTTGGAAGGTTTTTAATTACCATTTTTCTCACATACTTTCCAAACCACAAAATATGGTAACAAATCTCTCTGTCTCCAGTGCAGATTAAAGGGGTTCCACTGCATCAGTCAGAGAGCCAGAGAAAGAAGCAAGCTCGTAGCCTCAGCGCAATGGTTGTGTGGGCCTCCAAGTCAAAATACTTGGCCACTTCAGTATTAAATTTATCCAAATATAAATCTAATTAGAAGAGTGTACACTTCTAAGACCTCTCAAGACCTAATTTTCATTAGCTGTTGCTTATAACTTGATTTGAATGAAAGCAACAAGCCAAATTTTCACTAAACCATCTGTTAGATAGTAACGATAAAATGTCATGACATATGGCCATTTAGTGAATATAATTCCAATATTTAGAGCTATGTAATGAGACAGAATCCCTTGACATAAAAAAATCTTCTTTCAAGGAGGTCCTGGGAAAGACTCCAGACACAGACAGATTCACAGATGGAGTGTCACAGTGTATCATATATTTATTTCAGTACGACAGTTATACTTCAAGAAATAAAACACAACAACCGTTTGAAGCAACATTTGCTAAATTCCAGCATTCCCATTGCTCTCTGTCTGAAAACAGGTTAATCACGTCCATGCATTTCATCCAAGCATTACCTATCTCTATTATAGAAGAGGAGCAGTAGACAGAAACAATA